>NC_141734.1:124744-774145 GCF_971803275.1 Cyanistes caeruleus
GGGCGGCGCGGGAGCTGCGGCCCAGGAGATCCTCGGCCGCGTCCTTGTCCGGCTCCTCCTCGTCCTCATCCTCATTCTGGGGACAAAAACCCCAATTTTGGTTAAAAACCCCAAAATCCTCAAATCCTGCCCCAAAATCCTCCAATCCCACCCCAAAATCCTCAAATCTCACCCCAAAATCCTCCAATCTCACCCCAAAACCCCCCCAAACCCCAAATTCCCCAGGATTCCCCCCAAAATCGGCGGCTCCCGCGGGTTTTCCCAAAATCGCCGGGTTTGGACCCAAAGCCGGGGCTGACCTTGAGGAAAATTCCGACGTTTTTCACTTTCTTCTTCACCGAGGTGAGAACCACGGCCGGGCCGTCCTGTGGAGACACGCCATTGGCTGAGAGCGGCACCGAGACACGCCATTGGCTGAGAGCGGCACCGAGACACGCCATTGGCTGAGACCGGCACCAAGACATGCCATTGGCTGAGAGCGGCACCGAGACACGCCATTGGCTGAGAGCGGCACCGAGACACGGGATTGGCCAAGGGGAGGGAAAGGAGACACGCCATTGGCCGAGGGGATCGAGAGGAGACATGGGATTGGCCAAGCGGAGAGGAAGGAAAGACGTGATTGGCTGAGGGAAGCAAGAACGCAATTGGCTGAGGAGACGGGCAGGAGAGACACGATTGGAAGGAAAGGCCACGATTGGCCGAGGGGAACATGGACATGATTGGCCGAGGGAGTGGGAAGCAAAGGCCGCCATTGGCCCAGGGGAGGGAGGACACGATTGGCTGAGGGGATGGAAAGGAAAGGCTGTGATTGGCCGAGAGGAACATGCATGTGATTGGCCGAGGCCATGGGAATGAAAGGCCGCGATTGGCTGAGAGGGTGTGAAGGAAAGGCTGCGATTGGCTGAGAGGAACACGGCCGTGATTGGCCAATGGGAAGGGAAGGAAAGGCCGGGATTGGCCGGGCCGGGCTCCCGCGGTGATTGGCCGTGGTCGCTGGCCCCGCCCACCTCGTCCACCATGACGGTGTCGCCGATGAAGAGCGCGTACGTCCGCTCCTCCGGCCGCTTCCCGTCCCGCGCCGGCAGCTCCGACAGCCCCACGTTGACGCTGAAAACCATCCCTGGAACGGGGTGAAAAACAGCGGAATCGGGAAAAACAGCAAAAAACAGCGGAATCGGGAAAAACAGCAAAAAACAGCAAAAATCACCGGAATCGGGAAAAACTGCAAAAAACAGCAAAAATCACCGGAATCGGGAAAAACAGCGGAATCGGGAAAAACGGCAAAAAACAGCGGAATCGGGAAAAACGGCAAAAAACAGCAAAAACCAGCGGAATCGGGAACAACAGCAAAAAACAGCGGAATCGGGAAAAAAAGTAAAAAACAGCAAAAAACTCCAGAATCGGGAAAAACAGCAAAAAACACCAAAAAACTCCAGAATCGAGAAAAACACCGGAATCAGTAAAAACACAAAAAAACACCAAAAAACTGCGGAATCGGGAAAAACACTGGAAACATTGGAAACCGCGCGTGGGGGAGGGGAGACAGAGCCAGGGGGAAAAAAACTGGGATTTTTTTTGGGAAAAAAGGGGATTTGGGGGGTAAGAGGTGAATTTTGGGGTGAAAAATGGAGAATTTGGGGTGAAAAAGGGGGATTTTGGGTCAGGAAAGGTGAATTTGGGGGCAATAGGTGAATTTTGGGGTGAAAAAGGGGGATTTCGGGGCTCTCACCCTTCTTGAGGCGCTGCTGGTTCTTGCTGTTGATGACCAGGGAGCCCTCGCGGAACTCGATGCCCATGGCGAACCTGCGGCCCCCGAGTGACCCCCGAGTGACCACTGCGGCCACCGAGTGACCCCCAGGCCTGGCCGGACCCAAAACCCCCCGTTCTCACCCCAAATTCTTGGTGATCTTGCCCAGCAGCTCCGGCCGCTGCTTCTTGACCACGTCCATGACGGCGGCGTAGACGTCGCAGAGCTTGGCGCCTGCGGCGGTCACTCGCGGTCACTCGGGGGTCAGTGGGGTCACTCAGGGGTCAGTGGGGTCATTGGGGTCACTCAGGGGTCATTGGGGTCACTGTGGGGGTTACTGGGGGATTACGGGGTCAGGGATGGGGAGGTCAGTCAGGGTCAGTGACGGGTGGGTCAGTGGTCACTCAGCGGTCACTCAGGGTCACTCAGGACGCTCACCGTGGCGCAGCTCGCGCAGCAGCACCTCCTGCAGCTGCAGCAGGAAGCCGTAGTGCTCCTGCATGTCCTGGCTGGGGTCCACCATCAGCGTGCGCACCAGGTTGGAGCAGTAGGACTTGTAGCGGATGCCCATGGAGCAGGTGATGGCCCCGAAGTGCATGTGGCTCTTGTCGCTACGGCAACGGGGAGAGAACGGCGGGAAACGGGAAAAACGGGGAAAACAGGGAAAATAAATGGGGGAAAATGGGGGAAAATGGGGGGAAAATAGGAGAAAAACAGGGAAAATAAATGGGGGGAAAATGGGGAAAAATGGGGAAAAAATGGGGGAAAAATTAGGGGGGAAAAGGGAAAAGAAAAGGGGGGAAAACAGGGAAAATAAATGGGGGAAAAATGTGGAAAAATGGGGGGAAAATAGGAGAAAAACAGGGAAAATAAATGGGGGGAAAATGGGGGAAAAATTCGGGGGCAAAATGAGGTAGAAAATGATAAAAAAAGGGGGGGGAAGGGGAAAAAAATGGAAAAAAAGGGGAAAAAATGGGAAAAAAATGGGGGGGAAAATGTGGGAGAAAATGAGGAAAAAACAGGGAAAAATGGGAGAAATGGGAAATGCAGGTTAAAGCAGAGAAAAAGGAGGGAAAAACGGGGAAGAAATGGGGGAAATAGGGAAAAATGTAAAAAACGGGAAAGAAAGAGATAAAAATGGGAAAAAATTGGGATAAAAACCAGAGCCCAGCGAGGAAAAAAGGCAAAAACCACGAGGTTTGGAGGGGGGGGCAAAAAAAAATGGGGAAAATTGTCAATTTAGCAAGAAAAAAAATCAGGATTTTGGGGGCAAAAGAGCTGTTTTCAGGGCAGAGCCGTTGTCAGCCAGCAAACCCCGAATTGGGGGTGAAGAGCCCCCGTTTTTGGGGTGAATTTGGGGGGTTTTGGGGCTCACCTGACCACGCTGAACTTGAGGTTGTAGTTGCCGCCGCTCTGGATGATGGGGGGGTAGCACATCTCCACGGCCGAGGGGTCGGCGCCCGCCAGGTACTTCTTCTCCTCGATGGCCTTCTCCACCGCCTCGGCCAGCTTGCTGTGCCGCACCTTCTGCGTTTGGGGCCAGAAACGCCCGGTTTGGGGCCAGCCCCGGCTGCTTTGACCACCCGGGGGGCCTCAGAGTCAGGAGTTTGGGGGTTAAATTGCTCATGGGGAGGTTGCCTTAATTAATGCTTTAATTAATGGTGAGGGGGACGAGGAACGGGGTTTGGGTGAAATGGGGGGGGTTTGATCTGAACTGGGCTTGAAATCTTGTTTTTGGGTCGATCTGAGCTCAAAACTCCTGTTTTTAACCCAGTCTGACCTCAAAATCCAATCTTTGGTCCAACCCAACATCAAAATTCCCATTTTTAATCCAATCTGACCTCAAAATGAAATTTTTGGACCAACCTGACCTCAAAACTCCCGTTTTTGGGCCAACCTGGTCTCAGAATTCCCACTTTTAATCCAACTTCACCTCAAAATCAAGTTTTTGGTTCAACCTGACCTCAAAACTCCCATTTTTGGTCCAACCCGACCTGGAAATTCCCGTTTCTGCCCCGAAACGCGCAGCCCAACCTCGTCGGCGTCGACGATCTCCATGACGCGCTCCTTGAAGAACTTGGTGAAGACCTCGGAGGTGATGGCGGCCGCCTTGCGCATCAGCTGCAGCTCCACCTCCTCCTTGGCCGCCATGGCCTGCGCCACGGCCGCGCTCACGTCCACCTGCGGTCAGCGCGGCGGCCGTGGGGCTGGGTCCGGCCGGTCCGAACCGGTGCTGACCGCTCCAGCCCAACCTTGACCAACCCAACCTTGACCAACCCAACCTTGACCAACCCAACCCAACCCTGACCCATCCAACCCAACTTCAACTCTTCCAACCCAGATCCAACCCAACCTTGACCCATCCAACCCAATTTTGACCAATTTAACTCAATATTGACCCACCCAACTTAACTCTGACCAATCCAACCCAACTTTGACCAATCCAACCCAATTTTGACCAATTTAACTCAATATCTACCCACCCAACCCAACTTTGAGTGATGCAACCCAACTCCAACTCTTCCCACCCAACGTTGACCAATCCAATCCAACTTTTCCGACCCAATTTTGACCAATCCAACCCAACTTTGACCAATCTGACCCAATTTTGACCAATCCAACCCAATTTTGACGAATCCAACTCAATATTGACCCATCCAGCCCAACTCTTCCAACTCAACTTGGAACCACCCAACCCAACTTTGACCAATCCAATCCAACTTTGAACCATCCCAGCCCCTCCCACCCGGCCAGCCCCGCCCCTCGGGGACCTTCTCGAAGCCCTCCTTGCTGAGGGCGTCGTTCCAGCTCTTCATGAACTCCCCCGGGAATTTGTCCTTGGAGAAGACCCCGAGGCGCCGCCCGCCCCGGCTGCTCTTGAGAGCCTCCAGCAGCTTCTCAAAGTTGGCCTTGTTGCTCTCGTTCTGCGGGGGGCGGGGCCGTGGGGGGCGGGGTCACGGAGGGGCGGGGCAGCACAGGGACGCCACGCCCAGCCCCGGGAGGGTCCTGCCCCAACCCCCTCAGGGCCACCCCGAGACCCCAAAGTGACCCCCAAGATCCCCAAAAACCCCAACCAGGACCCCAAACCCCACCCAAACCCCAAAGTGACCCCCAGGACCCCCCAACCCTATCCCAACCCCCAAAGAGACCCCCAAAGTGACCCCCAGGACCCCCCAAACCCCAACCAGAGACCCCCCAAACCCCCAAAGTGACCCCCAGGACCCACCAAACCCCACCCTGACCCTCAAAATGACCCCCACAATCCCCCAAACCCCAACCAGGACCCCCAGACGTCCAAAGTGACCCCCAGGCCCCCCAAAGTGACCCCCAGGCCCCCCAAAGTGACCCCCAGACCCCCAAAGTGACCCCCAGACCCCCCAAAGTGGCCCCCAGACCCCCCAAAGTGGCCCCCAGACCCCCCAAAGTGACCCCCAAAGCCCCCCCAACCCCCCCCAGGCCCCAAAGGGACCCTGACAGTGACCCCCTGGGCCCCCCAAAGTGACCCCCAGGCCCCCCGAAGTGACCCCCCGGGCCCCACCAAGTGACCCCCAGGACCCCAAAGTGACCCCCAGACCCCCCCAACCCCCCGCAGGCCCCACCTTCTCCCGGACCAGCAGCGTGATGGCCGGCAGCCCGTTGGCCCCCTCGGCCTTGCCCTGGGCCACCTGCTTGAGGAACTCGACCTTCTTGCGGCTGGCCAGGAACAGCGCGCGCTCCTCGCAGAACAGCATCACCGTGTCCGTCAGCTCGTAGCCAAACAGCCACGTCTGGGGACAGGGGACAGCCGTGGGGCACGCCGTGGGGCACCCCACACGGGGACAGACCCACAGGGACAGACCCACGGGGACAGACCCACAGACACGGGGCCAGGAACAGCATCACCGTGTCCGTCAGCTCGTAGCCAAACAGCCACGTCTGGGGACAGAGGAACCCCAAAAGTGACCAGAGAAACCCCAAATGGGATCAGGGAAACCCCAAAAGTGAGCAAAAAACTCCAAAAGTGACCAAAAAAACCCAAAAGTGACCAAAAAAACCCAAAAGAGAACAGGAAAACCCCAAATGGGTACAGGGAAACCCCAAATGGGATCAGGGAAACCCCAAAAGTGACCAAAAAACTCCAAAAGTGACCAAAAAACCCAAAAGTGACCAAAAAAACCCAAAAGTGACCAAAAAAACTCCAAAAGTGACCAAAAAACTCCAAAAGTGACTGGAGAACCCCAAAGGTGACCAAAAAAACCCAAAAGAGAACAGGAAAACCCCAAATGGGATCAGGGAAACCCCAAAAGTGACCAAAAAACTCCAAAAGTGACCAAAAAACTCCAAAAGTGACCAAAAAATCCCAAAACTGACCAGGGAATCCCAAAAGAGGATGAGAGGAACCCCAAAAGTGACCAGGGGACCCCAAATGGGATCAGGAAACCCCAAAAAATGACCAGGGGGAGTCCCAGAAACGATGAGAAAAGTCCCAAAACTGATGGGAAAGGTCCTAAAAACGAGAATCCCCACCAAAACCAAAAGGGAATCCAAAAAATGAGAGGATTTCCTCAAAAACTGAGGAATTCACCCCAAAAAAACGAGAGCAACCCTCTCAGAAGTGCTGAGAGCCACCCCAAAAATTAAAATTAAAAAATAAATATAAATTAAAAAATTAAAATTGAAGTTAAAAATTAAATCAAAAATCTGTGGGAACGTGCTAAAAAATAATGGGAACGTGTTAAAAAATTATAGGAACGTGTCAAAAAATGATAGGAATGTGTTACAAAATTATGGAAATGTTTTATAAAATTATAGGGTTGCATTATAAAATTACAAAAATGTTATAAAATGTGATACAAAATAAATATTAAAAAACGATACAAAATTTGTGAGCGTCTCAAAAAATTTGGGAAAGGCTGGGAGTATTTTGGGAATTCTCTCAAAACCACAAAAAAACCCCCAAAACCTCTGGAAAAAGCCCCAAAATCTCTGGGGAAAGCCCCAAAGGCACCCGGATCCTGTCAGGGGATTTCCCACGGATTTTGGGATTTCCCAGGGATTTTGGGATTTCTCAGGAATTTTGGGATTTCTCAGAGATTTTGGGATTCCCCTGGAGGATTTGGGACCCCCCAGGATTTGGGATTTCTCTTGGGATTTCGGAATTTCTCAGGGACTTTGGGAATCTCCTGGAGGATTTTGGGACACCCAGAGATGATTTTGGGATTTCTCTTGGGATTTCTCAGGGATTTTGGGACCCCCAGGATTGATTTGGGAACCCCAGGGGTGATTTTGGGACCCCCAGGGATGATTTTGGGATTCCTCAGGGATTTTGGGACCCCCAGGGACGATGATTTTTGGGGAGCCCCACCTGCAGCGCGGTGGATTTGGCGTAGACGATCTCCTCGTCCACCCCCACGGCCACGGCGATGGCATCGACGCCCCCGAGCTCATCCTCCCCTTTCTGGGGGGGGAAACGGGGTCAGAGCCCCCCCAGATCCACCCCAAAATACCCAAATCCACCCTGAGACCCCCAAATCTGCCCCAAAATCCACCCTGAAACCCCCAAATGCACCCCAAAAACCCTAAATCAGCCCTGGAACTCCCAAATCCACCCCAAAAACCCCAAAATCCACCCTGAGACCCCCAGATCCGCCCCCAAATCCTCCAAATCCATCCCAAAATCCACCCTGACACCCCCAAATGCACCCCGAATTAACCCTGGAACGCCCAAATTCACCCAAAATCCTCAAATCAACCCTGAAATCCCCAAATCTGCCCCAAAATCCCCGAGATACACCCCAAACCTCCCCAAAATCCTCCAAATCCACCCCCAAAACAACCCTGAGCCCCCCACATCCACCCCAAAATGCCTCAAGGCAACCCCAAAACCTCCAAAGCAACCCCAAAATGCCTCAAATCCATCCCAAAATCGCCCAAAGCAACCCCAAACCCCCAAATCCACCCCAAAACCCCAAAATCTACCAGAAAATCCCCGAAATCCACTCCAAAATCCCCCAAATAAACCCTGAAATCCCCCAAATCCCCCCCCAAATCCATCCCCAAAACCCCAAAATCTCCCAAATCCACCCCGAACCCCCTCAAACCAGCCCCGAATTCCCGCCAATACCCGAACCGGGCCCGAACTCCCCCGAACCGGGCCCAAAATCCCCCGAAGCCGACCCGACTTGGGCCCGAACTCCCCCGAACCGGGCCCGAACCCCCCGAACCCGGCCCCAATCCCGGTTCCAAACCCCCCCAATCCCGGGGGCTCCTCACGAGCCCGGCCCGGAGCTCCCGAACCGGGCCCGAAACCCCCCGAACCCGGCCCGAACCCCCCGAACCGGGCCCGAAACCCCCCGAACCCGGCCCCAATCCCGGTTCCAAACTCAACCCGGGGGCTCCCGAACCCCCCGAACCGGGCCCGGAGCCCCCCCCCCCTCCCCCTCCCCCCTCAGCCCACACGCCCCCCCCCCCCCCCCCGGCCGCCCCTCCCCCACCTGCCAGCTGGCGTAGAGCCGCCGCAGCCGCCGCGAGAAGGCCTCGCGGTCCAGGCTGAGCGCCATGAGGCGCCCCCGCCGCGCACCGCGGCCCCCGGCACCCCCGGGCTCCTCCGGGATCCCCCCCCGGGACCCCCCCCCGGGACCCCCCGAGCCGCCGCCGCCGCCGCCGCCGCCTCCCGCGCCGCGGCGTCCCCCCGGAAGTGAGGCCTGAGGGGAACTTCCGCTTCCGGGGCAGCGGAGGAAGGCGGGAAGGGGGGCGGGATGAGGGGGGGCGCGCGCCGCCTCACGGGAGGGGCGCGGGGCGGGGGGAGGGAAACGGGAAACGGAGGGAGGAGGAAACGGGAAATACCGGCGGAGGTGGAGGAGAAACGGGGGCGGGGGGGGGGGGGGAGGAAAAACGGGAAATACCGGCGGAGGAAGCGGCGCCTTCCTCACGTGACCGGGGAGAGGCGGGAAAACGGGAACCGGAGGGGGGGGCGGCGGTCACGTGACGCAGGGAAGGACGGCGCCGTTCGCCCGCCTCACGTGACTAGGGCGGGAGGCGGGAAACGGGAGCGGAAAGGGTCGCCGTCACGTGACGGAGAGGGGCGGGAAAACCGTAAAGGGGCGGCACCACGTGACACGGAGAGAGGCGGGAAAATCGTGAGGGGGCGGCATCACGTGATGGAGAGAGGCGGGAAATCGTGAGGGGCGAGATCACGTGACGGAGAGAGGCGGGAAAACCGTGAGGGGAGCTGGCCGAGCGCCGCCCGGCGGTGAGTAAGGGGAAGGCGGGGATCGTTAATTAGTGTGGGCGGTTCGTTAGCACAGGAGCTCATTAGCGCGCGGGGGAGGCGAACGAGGAGCGCAATTAACGCTTAACGAGGGCACAAATCACTCGCAGCGCTCGCTCCGTTTCCAAACCTTTTTATTAAAAAAAAAAACAAACCGTGAGGGGCGGAATCACGTGATGGAGGGAGGCAGGAAAACGTGAGGGGGAGGGATCACGTGACACAGAGAGAGGTGGGTGTCCTATTTTAAGGCAAATTTGGGAAGAAAACTCCAAACGCGGATTTCCCCCGGGAAATGATCCCTTCCCCACCAACCGGTCCGGGAAAGGTAAAAAAAATTCCTTGGAGAGAAGTGGGAAGAGCTGCTTATTTAAGAGAAATCGAATAATATTAAATAATAAAACCTCTCGCCGTTCGATGGTGTTATAGGTATGTTTATTGTTGGCTTTTTGCAAATATTAAAATGAATGTTATGTGTGTAAGAATGGGAAATTTTGTGGTAGTAATATTTCTTTATTTCTGTTGTTGATGAAACTGAGAAATAGTGGTATAATGCATATATGTTAGGCTATGGCATAGTATTAAAATAGAAACTGCTTTGGTTTGTATAACCCAAAGACTGAGGAAAAAAAAATAAAAAATAGCTAAAAAATCCCTGCATTTGTAAACTCTCTTATCCAGATGAAGACAGCAGTGCCCAGAACTCTGGGGGGACGAATTTATTTCATTTCTGGTATCAGGGAATGTAAATCTCGATGGCTCCAAGAGGATTGATCTATTGGGAAGGGAGCAAGAGAAAACTAAACAGAAAACACCAAAGATCCTAAGAAGAATTTGTGGATATGTGTGAGAATTTATGGATGTATAGAAGGGTTCTGTTTTTAAGGGACAATCCTTTGTCAGTGAGGTGAATGCAGAGACACCCGGCCGTATCTGTACGCTTTATTTTTTTCTCCTAATTGCCTTTTATAATAAATTCTTAAATTCTATAATAATTACGCGAAGCTCGTTTTTCACAAGCGGGATGTGTGGGAGAGATGTTTTTCCTTAACGCAAACTGCGGCTTCTTCTTCCCCACTTTTTGCTCTCAGAGCCGATCTTAAAGTTTAATATTAATTTAATTTAATCTTAATTTAATATAAAACAAAAACGAGAGGATTTGGGGAAAACAGGAATCATAAATTTACCTCAGGACAGCGGGAAAACCGTGAGGGGAGGATCACGTGACACGGAGAGGCGGGAAAACCGTGAGGGGAGGATCACGTGACACGGAGAGGCGGGAAAACCGTGAGAGGAGGATCACGTGACACGGAGAGGCGGGAAAACCGTGAGGGGAGGATCACGTGACACGGAGAGGCGGGAAAACCGTGAGGGGAGGATCACGTGACACGGAGAGGCGGGAAAACCGTGAGGGGAGGATCACGTGACACGGAGAGGCGGGAAAACCGTGAGGGGAGGATCACGTGACACGGAGAGGCGGGAAAACCGTGAGGGGAGGATCACGTGACACGGAGAGGCGGGAAAACCGTGAGGGGAGGATCACGTGACGCGGAGAGGCGGGAAAACCGTGAGGGGAGGATCACGTGACGCGGAGAGGCGGGAAAACCGTGAGGGGAGGGATCACGTGACACGGAGAGCCAGGAAAACCGTGAGGGGCGAGATCACGTGACACGGAGAGAGGCGGGAAAACCGTGAGGGGAGCTGGCCGAGCGCCGCCCGGCGGTGAGGGAGGGGAAGGCGGGGATCGTTAATTAGTGTGGGTGGTTCGTTAGCACAGGAGCTCATTAGCGCGCGGGGGAGGCGAACGAGGAGCGCAATTAACGCTTAACGAGGGCACAAATCACTCGCAGCGCTCGCTCCGTTTCCAAACCTTTTTATTAAAAAAAAAAACCCCACCAGGCCCCGCCCCCTGTCCCGCCAGCCCTGCCCACAGTGACCCCGCCCCCTTCGGCCCCGCCCTGCTCCGGTCCCGCCCCCGCCCCGCCCCCTATGACACAGAGACATTTTACATATTTATATAAATATGGGGAGGGGGCGTGGCCCCGGCAGGAAGAGGGGCGGGGCTTAATCCGAGTCGGAAGTGGGCGGCAGCATGGGGTCGGCCAGCAGGGGGCAGCACCCGCTCCCGGCTTCCGCTTCCTCTTCCGCTTCCGGCCGGAAGTGCGGGGGAGGGGCCAAGGAAGGCGAGGCCACGCCCCCCACGCCGCTGGCCCCGCCCCCCATCAGCGCCACCATCTTGGAAAGGTCCAAACCTGGGGGGGGGGAGGGGAGGAACTGGGGAGAGGGAGAGAAATAATTAATGAGGGGAGGGGGCGGGGCTTGAGCGGGCAGGGCCGAGTCGAGCCACGCCCTCGCTTTTAAAAAAAATTAAAAAAAAGGAAACTTTAAAAAAAACCTTAATACCGCCCCAAAGTTATGGAGAAAACCCCGAATTTTGGGGCCGGGGGGGGAGTGGGAGGGGCCGGGACCCCTCATTTCAGCCTGGCCCCTCCCCCCGCCCCACCCCCAGGGGATTTTGGGGGAATTTCGGGCGTTTTGTACCTTTTTCCGGTGCCACTTTTCCCGCCGCTGCTCCACGAACTGCGGGGGGGCGAGAAGAGGGTTTGGGGTGAATCCCGGCGGGTTTGGGGCGGGCCCGGCGGCTTTGGGGCGAATTCCGGGGGTTTCGGGGCTCACCGGGAGCAGCCGGGGCTCCGAGAACTCGGGGCCGTCGCCGCGGGGCGGGGGAGGGGCGGCCGCCACGCCCTCGGGGTCCCCCCGGGGGTCCCGGAGCCCCTCCAGGCAGCGCAGCTCCAGCTTGGGGAGAAAAGGGTAGATTTTGGGAAAAAAAGCCCAAAAAAATCCCCCCAAAAAACCCACAAAAAAACCCCCCCAAAAAAACCCCAAAAAAGCCCCCAAAAAACCTCCAAAAAACCCCCAAAATACCCCAAGAAACCTCCAAAAAAAACCCCAAAAAACCCCCCAAAAAAACCCCAAAAAAGCCCCAAAAAAGCCCCAAAAAACCCCAAAAAACCTCCAAAAAAACCCCCCAAAAATTACAAATATCCAAAAAAACCCCCAAAAATCCAAAAAAAACCCCCAAAAACCCCCCAAAAACCCCCAAAAAACCTCAAAAATACCCCAAGAAACCTCCAAAAAAAACCCCAAAAAAACCCCCCAAAAAAACCCCAAAAAACCTCCAAAAAAACCCAAAAAAACCTCCAAAAAACCCCAAAAAACCTCCAAAAAAACCCCCCAAAACCCCCCAAAAAACCCCGAAAAATCCAAAAAAACCCCCAAAAAACCTCCAAAAAAAACCCCCCAAAAAACCTCCAAAAACACCCCCAAAAAACCCAAAAAAACCCCCCCAAAAAAACCCCAAAAAACCCCAAAAAACCCCCAAGCACCAAAAACCGGGGGGGAAAAAAAATATCGTCAAAAATTGCTAAAAAAGTTTAAAAAGGGGGGGAAAAAAATCCATCAAAAATCGGGGAAAAACCAGCAAAAAATGGATAAAAAAAATAATCGAAAAGAGGGTTAAAAAAACCACCAAAAATCGGGGGAAAAAAACCCCCATCCAAAATTGCAAAAAAAGTTTAAAAATGGGAACAAAAAAATCCATCAAAAATCGGGGAAAACCCAGCAAAAACGGACAAAAAAATTAATCAAAAATAGGGTTAAAAGACCCAACAAAAACGGGGGGAAAAAATAATCAAAAACCTGGATAAAAACATCGGAATTTGGAGAAAAACTCATCAAAAATCGGTTAAAAAAAAGCACAGAAAATCGAGAAAAAAAAAACCCCATCAAATTTTGGGGATAAAAATGCCCAAACTGGCCCAATTTTGGGGTTTCGGTCCCCAAATTCAGGGTTGTGGCCCCAAAACACCCAAATTCTGGGTTTTTTTGCCCCAAACCGCCCTGAATTTGCCCAATTCTGGGGTTTTTTGCCCCAAACCGCCCTGAATTTGCCCAATTCTGGGTTTTTTTGCCCCAAACCGCCCTGAATTTGCCCAATTCTGGGGTTTTTTGCCCCAAACTCACCTCCACCAGCTTCTTGCTGTTCTTTTTGGGGGGCGGCCCCCGCGCGGCCCCGTTGGGCCCCAGGCGATGTTTCTGGAAGGTCAATTTCAGCCCCTCCTCCTGCGGGAAGCGCCCCAAAAACGGGGACAAATCCGGGGAATTCGGGAAAAAATCCCCAGGCTCCAACGGGGGCGGGGATGGGGGAGGGGATGGGGGTTTGGGGTGAGCTCGGGAGGGTTTTGGGGTGAATTAGGAGGATTTTGGGAGGGTTTTGGGGTGATTTAGGAGGATTTTGGGATGATTTAGAAGATTTTGGGATGTTCTTGGGGTGATTTGGGGAGATTTTGGGTTGTTTTGGGGTGATTTAGGGAGATTTTGGGAGGGTTTTGGGGTGATTTAAGAGGATTTTGGGATGGTTTTTAGGAGAGATTTGGGGACAATTTTGGGATGGATTTGGGAGAATTTCGGGGAGGATTTGGGAGGATTTTGGGATGGTTTTGGGGTGATTTAAGAGGATTTTGGGATGGTTTTTGGGGTGATTTGAGAGGATTTTGGGATGGTTTTTGGGGTGATTTAAGAGGATTTTGGGATGGTTTTTGGGGTGATTTAAGAGGATTTTGGGATGGTTTTTGGGGTGATTTAAGAGGATTTTGGGATGGTTTTTGGGGTGATTTGAGAGGATTTTGGGATGGTTTTTGGGGTGATTTAAGAGGATTTTGGGATGGTTTTTGGGGTGATTTAAGAGGATTTTGGGATGGTTTTTGGGGTGATTTGAGAGGATTTTGGGATGGTTTTTGGGGTGATTTAAGAGGATTTTGGGATGGTTTTTGGGGTGATTTAAGAGGATTTTGGGATGGTTTTTGGGGTGATTTGGGAGGATTTTGGGATGGTTTTTGGGGTGATTTGAGAGGATTTTGGGATGGTTTTTGGGGCGGTTTTGGGGCACTCACGTCCTTGATCTGCACCGTGAACTCCTTGTCCTGGTGGCGCCCGCGGGGGGGGGAGGGGAAGGGGGGCGGGGCCTGCGGGGGAGGGGCGGGCTCCGGGAGCCCCCCCGGGACCCCCCCGAAATCCTGCGGGGGGGGCAGCCCCTCCCCCGCCGTCAGCACCGCCCGGCAGATCAGGTCCAGCCTCCGGATCAGGGCCCGGTCCTGGGGGAGCGCCGGGGTCGGGAGAGCGCCGGGACACCCCCATTCCCAAATCCCGAATCCCCAAATCCCCGAATCCCTGAAATTCCCAAATCCCCAAATCCCAGAATCCCCCAAATCCCCAAATCCGTGAAATTCCCAAATCCCCAAATCCCTGAAATCCCCAAATCTCCCAAATCCCAGAATCCCCCGATTCCCAATTCCCGGTCCTGGGGGAGCGCCGGGACACCCCCATTCCCAAATCCCAAATCCCCAAATCCCCAAATCCCCCAAATCCCAAATCCAGAAATTCCCAAATCCCCCGATTCCCAAATTCCCAAATCCCCCGATTCCCAAATCCCCAAATCCCTGAATCCCCCAAATCCCGAATCCCCAAATCCCAGAATCCCCCAAATCCCCGAAATTCCCAAATCCCCAAACCCCCGAATCCAAAAATCCCAATTCCCAAATCCCCAAAATCCACCGAATTCCAAACCCCCAAATCCAAAAATCCCAACCCCAAATCCCAAACCCCCAAATCCCCCAAATCCCAAACCCTCAAATCCCAAATCCCCAAATCCCCAAATCCCCCAAATCCCAAACCCCCAAATATTCCAAATATCCCAAATCCCAAATCCCCAAATCCCAAACCCCCAAATATTCCAAACCCCAAATCCCCCAAACCCCAAATCCCCCAAATCCCAAATCCCAAATCCCAAACCCCCAAATATTCCAAACCCCAAATCCCCCAAACCCCAAATCCCCAAATCCTCCAAACCCCAAACCCCACACCCCCAAAATTCCCAAATCCCCGAATCCAAAATTCCCAAATCCCCCAAATCCCCCCCAAACCCCAAATCCCAAATCCCAAACCCCCAAATATTCCAAATATCCCAAATCCCCCAAACCCCAAATCCCCCAAATCCCAACCCCAAATCCCCAAATCCCCTCAATCCCCAAATCCCCAAATCCCAACCCCAAATCCCAACCCCAAATCCCCAAATCCCAACCCCAAATCCCAACCCCAAATCCCCAAATCCCAACCCCAAATCCCAAATCCTTCAAACCCCAAATCCCCGAATCCAAAATCCCCAAATCCCCCAAATCCCCCCCAAACCCCCCCAATCCCCAAATCCCCTCAATCCCCAAATCCCCAAATCCCCAAATCCCCCAAATCCCCCCAATCCCCCCCAATCCCCTCCCCCCACCTTGGGCCAGCAGAGCAGGTTTTGGGGTCCCCCCGCCGGCGCGGGGTGGGGGAGGGGCGGTTTGGGGGAGCCGCCCTCGCCCGAGGGGGGAGGGGAATCCTCCTCGTCCTCCCCCTCCCCCTCTTCATCCTCCTCCTCTTCCTCCTCCTCCTCCTCCTCCTCCTCCTCCTCCTCCTCGGCCTCGGCCTCGGCCTCCAGCGGCTCCGGGGCTGCGCGGGAGAGCCCCGAAACGATGAGAATTCACCCCAAAAATACACCCCAAAATCCACCCAAAAATCCACCCCAAATCCCCCCAAAACACCCCAAAAATCCACCCCGAAACAATGAGAATTCACCCCAAAAATACACCCCAAAATCCACCCCAAAAATCCACCCCGAAACGATGAGAATTCACCCCAAAAATACACCCCAAAACCCCCCAAAAATCCACCCCGAAACGATGAGAATTCACCCCAAAAATACACCCCAAAACCCCCCAAAAATCCACCCCAAACAAGCCAAAAAACACCCCAAAAATCTCCCAAAAATCCACCCCGAAACGATGAGAATTCACCCCAAAAATACACCCCAAAATCCCCCAAAAATCCACCCCGAAACGATGAGAATTCGCCCCAAAAAATCCACCCCCAAAATCCACCCCAAAACCCCCAAAAATCCACCCCGAAACGATGAGATTTCACCCCAAAAATACACCCCAAAATCCCCCCAAAAATCCACCCCAAAATCCCCCCAAAATCCCCCCAAAAATTCACCCCAAAACCCCATTTTCCCCCCCAAAACCCCCACATTTTTCCCCCCAAAATCCTTGTTTTTTCCCCCCAAACCCCTGTATTTCACCCCAAAATCCCCATTTTTCCCCCCAAAATCCCATTTCCACCCCAAAATCCTTGTTTTTTCCCCCCAAACCCCTTTATTTTTCCCCAAAACCCCCCTCGTTTCCCCAAAACCCCCACATTTTCACCCCAAAACCCCCATATTTCACCCCAAAATCCTCATTTTCCCCCCAAAACCCCCATTTTCCCCCCAAAACCTCATTTTTCCCCCAAACCCCTTTATTTTTCCCCCCAAAACCCCCATTTTCCCCCCAAATCCCCGTTTTCTCCCCCAAAATCCCCATTTTTCCCCCAAACTCCCTTGTTCCCCCCAAAATCCCCATTTTTCCCCCCAAAACCCCCATTTTTCACCCCAAAATCCTCATTTTTCCCCCCAAACCCCCATTTTCCCCCCCAAAATCCCATTTTCCCCCCAAAATCCCATTTTCCCCCCCAAATCCCCATTTTCACCCCAAAACCCCCACATTTTTCCCCAAAACCCCCATATTTCACCCCAAAACCCCCTTTTTCCCCCAAAACCCCCACATTTTTCCCCCCAAAATCCTTGTTTTTTCCCCCAAACTCCCTCATTTCCCCCAAAACCTCCATTTTTCACCCCCAAACCCCCCCTCATTTCCCCCAAACCCCTGTATTTCACCCCAAAACCCCCATTTTTCCCCCCAAAATCCCCATTTTCACCCCAAAATCCCCTTTATTTCCCCCCCAAACCCCCGTTATTTCCTCACCCGCCGTGTCCCGTTGTTGCTCCTCGTCCCCCGTCTCCCCGTTCCCGTTGTTGTTCCCGTTGTTGTTCCCGGTGTTCCCGGTGCCGTTCCCGGTGCCGTTCCCGGTGCCGTTCCCGTCGTCGCCGGTGCCCGGGGGCCGGTGGCGCAGGGCGGCGCGCAGCAGCGCCCCCCGCAGGCCGTGGCGAGCGGCCGCCCGCAGCAGCGCGGCGTCGTGCGCCCCCGGCCGCCACCAGGGCGGCAGCAGCGAGCCGGGGGGCGGCAGCCGCGCCAGCAGCGCCGGCAGCGCCGGCTGCGCCAGCACCCGCTCCCGCAGGCAGCGCAGCAGCGCCAGGCGCCGCAGGCAGCGCAGCGCCAGCGCCGGGGGCACGGGTAACGGAGCGGGGGACAGCGGCGGCGGCACTGCGGGAGAGAAAACGGGGTGAAAACGGTCAGAAATGGGAAAAAACGGGGTAAAAATGGGTTATAAATGGGTAATTTTGGGTTATAAATGGGTAAATTTGGGTTAAATTTGGGTAAATCGAGGCACAGCCAAGGCTGGGGGCACCGGGAGAGGAGCGGGGGACAGCGGGGGCGGCACTGCGGGAGAGAAAACGGGGTGAAAACGGTCAGAAATGGGAAAAAACGGGGTAAAAATGGGTTATAAATGGGTAATTTTGGGTTAAATTTGGGTAAATCGAGGCACAGCCAGCGCCGGGGGCACCGGCAGAGGAGCGGGGGACAGCGGGGGCGGCACTGCGGGAGAGAAAACGGGGTGAAAACGGTCAGAAATGGGAAAAAACAGGATAAAAATGGGTAATTTTGGGTTAAAAATGGGTAATTTTGGGTTATAAATGGGTAATTTTGGGTTAAATTTGGGTAAGTCGAGGCACAGCCAGGGCCGGGGGCACCGGGAGAGGAGCGGGGGACAGCGGGGGCGGCACAGGGACAGAGAAATTGGGGTAAAAACGGGTGAATTCGGGAAAAAATGGGTTATAAATGGAAAAAACGGGGCACACTTGGGTAAATTTCAGTTAAAAATGAGTAAATGTGAGTTAAAGATGGGTCAGTTTGGGTTAAAAATGGGTAAATCTGGGTAAATTCGGGTTAAAAATGGGTTAATCTGGGTAAATTCGGGTTAAAAATGGGTAAATCTGGGTAAATTCGAGTTAAAAATGGGTAAATCTGGGTAGATTCGGGTTAAAAATGGATAAATCTGGGTAAATTCGGGTTAAAAATGGGTAAATCTGGGTAGATTCGGGTTAAAAATGGATAAATCTGGGTAAATTCGGGTTAAAAATGGGTAAATCTGAGTTTAGGTTCGGGATGGGTTTGGGGTTGGGTTTTGGACAGGTTTGGGATGATTTTGAGGTGATTTTGGGGTATTTTGAGGTGATTTTGGGGTGATTTTGGGATATTTTGGGGTGATTTTGGTCAGTTTTGCGTCAGTTACCGTCACCAGGAGCCGGCGGCAGGCGGCACAGCTGCCGGCACATGGCCACGGTTTGGGATGGGGGTCTCAGGATGGTTTCAGGATGGTTTTGGGGTGATTTTGGTCAGTTTTGGATCCGTTACCGTCACCAGGCGCCGGCGGCAGGCGGCACACCTGCCGGCACATGGCCACGGTTTGGGATGGGTTTGGGATGGGGGTCTCAGGATGGTTTCAGGATGGTTTTGGGGTGATTTTGGGGTATTTTGGGTCAGTTACCGTCACCAGGCGCCGGCGGCAGGCGGCACACCTGCCGGCACATGGCCACGAAGCCGTGGTAGAAGCGCGTCAGGTCCTCGTCCGAGCGCCGCTCCAGGTTGGCCAAGGCCCGGAACCTTCCCCAGCGGAACCGGCCCGAGCCCGGCTCCAGCTCCACCCCGAAGGTGGAGGCCACGCGCAGGAAATCGGCCTGCTCCCGCCGGGTCCAGCTGGAACGGGGCAAAAACGGGGAAAAACGGGAAAAAACGGGGAAAAACGGTGAAAAAACGGTGAAAAACGGTGAAAAAACACCCAAAATAACCCAAAATAACCCAAAATGTGAGAATGTCAGCAGGAAATCGGCCTGCTCCCGCCGGGTCCAGCTGGAACGGGGCAAAAACGGGGAAAAACGGGAAAAAACGGGGAAAAAATGGTGAAAAACGGTGAAAAAACCACGAAAATGGTGAAAAATGGTACAAAGTGGTGAAAAAGCAGCCAGAAACACCCAAAAAAGCCCAAAAAAGCGAGGCCAGGAGCAGAAATCCCGCCTGATCCTGCTGGAAATGGGGGAAAAACGGAAAAAGCGAAGAAAAAAGGGAAAAAAACCCCAAAAACGGCAAAAATCCCCCCAAAAACGCCGTAGGGAAGGTCCTGGAAGGGTAAAAACTGAGTTTTCATGGACCCAAAACCGCGGGAAATGAGAGATTTGGGGTGATTCCACCCAAAAACCCAGATTTTGGCTTTTCTGAGCCCAAAAATCACCAATTTTGGGTCCTGAACCCCAAAACCCACCTTGAGAAGGTCCTGGAAGGGTAAAAACTGAGTTCGGATGGACCCAGAACCAGAAATGATAAATTTGGGGTGATTCCACCCCAAAAACCCAAATTCTGGCATCTCCCACCCCAAAAATCCCCAATTTTGGGTCCTGAACCCCAAAACCCACCTTGAGAAGGTCCTGGAAGGGTAAAAATCGAGTTCTGATAGACCCAAAACCATGGGAAATGGTAAATTTGGGGTGATTCCACCCAAAAACCCAAATTCTGGCATCTCCCACCCCTAAAATCCCCAATTTTGGCATTTCCAACCCCAAAAATCCCCAATTTTGGGTCCTGAACCTCAAAACCCACCTTGGGAAGGTCCTGGAAGGGTAAAAACTGAGTTCTGATAGACCCAAAACCCATGGGAAATGGTAAATTTGGGGTGATTGCACCCAAAAACCCAAATTCTGGCATTTCTGAGCCCCTAAAATCCCCAATTTTGGCATTTCCCACCCCAAAAATCGCCGATTTTGGGTCCTGAACCCCAAACCCCCCATTGGGAAGGTCCTGGAAGGGCAATAAAAAAACCCCCAAAACCCCCTCAAAACCCCCAAATCCCGACCTCCCGCCCCCCCAAAAATCCCCCCCGGGGGGGTTTCGGGGGCGGCCGAAGCCGAATTTGGGGGTCCCGGCCCCGCCCGAGGCCCCCCCGGGCCCCAAACCCCGCCCCCCGGGGGTCGCTCACCGCTGCTGCTTGTCGCGGCGCGGGCGCCGGCGCTCGCCGGGGGGGTCCCGGTGCCGCTCCCGGTCCCGGGGGGGCTCCGGGGGGGGGTCCCGGCCCCGCTGGGCCGCGCCCATCAGGCGCCGGAAGCGCGCGGTCAGCGCCGACGCCGCCGGCCACGAGCCCGGGGCGGCCGGGGGGGCTGGGGGGGACAGAGAGGGGCTGGGGTCACTTTGGGGTCACTTTGGGGTCAGTTTGGGGGGCTGGGGGGGACAGAGAGGGGGTTGGGGTCACTTTGGGGTCACTTTGGGTCAGTTTGGGGGGCTGGGGGGGACAGAGCGGGGTTGGGGTCACTTTGGGGTCACTTTGGGGGGATTTGGGGTCACTTTGGGGTCACTTTGGGGGGGTTCGGGGTCAGTTTGGGGTCAGTTTGGGGTCAGTTTGGGGTCACTTTGGGGTCACTTTGGGGTCAGTTTGGGGTCACTTTGGGGTCACTTTGGGGGGTTTGGGGTCACTTTGGGGGGGTTTGGGGTCACTTTGGGGTCACTTTGGGGTCACTCTGGGGGTTTGGGAGGATTTTGGGGTCTTTTGGGGGATTTTGGGGGGATTTTGGTGTCTTTTGGGGTTTTGGGGAGGATTTTGGGGTTTTTGGGGGGTTTTTGGGTTTTTTTGGGGGGTTTTTGGGTTTTTTTGGGGGTTTTTTGGGGAGGATTTTGGGTTTTTTTTGGGGTTTTTTGGGTGTTTTTGGTTTTTTTTGGGGGGTTTTTGGGGGTTTTTGGGGAGGATTTTGGGGTTTTTTGGGTGTTTTGGGGAGGATTTTGGGTTTTTTGGGGGGTTTCAGGGGGTTTTGGGGAGGATTTTAGGTTTTTTTTGGGTTTTTTTGGGTGTTTTTGGGGGGTTTTTGGGGTTTTTGGGGGGATTTGGGGAGGATTTTGGGGTTTTTGGGTTTTTTGGGGGGTTTTTGGGTTTTTTTGGGAGGATTTTGGGTTTTTTTGGGTGTTTTTGGGTGTTTTTTGGGCCCCCCCCGCCGTTACCTTCGTCGCCGTCCACCACCGAGATCTCCTCGTCCAGCGCGGCCAGGGGGTCACTCTGGGGGGGTCAGGGGTCAGCAGAGCCCCCCCGGACACCCCCAAACCTCGGGGCAGGGGGGTTTGGGGAGAAAAACGGGGGTTTTGGGAAAAAAAATGGGGTTTTGGGAAAAAAAATGGGGTTTTGGGAAAAAAAATGGGGTTTTGGGAAAAAAAAATGGGGTTTTGGGAAAAAAAAATGGGGTTTTGGGGAGGAAAAATGGGGTTTTGGGGAGAAAACCAAAGATTTGGGGAGAAAAACGGGGATTTTGGGAAAAAAAATGGGGTTTTGGGAAAAAAAATGGGGTTTTGGGGAGGAAAAATGGGATTTTGGGGACAGAAATTGAGATTTTGAGGAAAAAAAATGGGATTTTGGGGAAAATAAAAGGGATTTTGGGGAAAAAAAAAGGGATTTTGGGGAGGAAAAATGGGATTTGGGGTGAAAAATGAGGATTTTAGGAAGTAAAATGTGATTTTGGGGACAAAACCAAAGATTTGGGGAGAAAAATGGGGATTTTTGGGAGAAAAACGGTATTTTGGGGAAAAAACTGGGATTTTGGGGTGAAAAACGAGGGTTTTGGGAGAGAACTGGGGATTTTGGGGAGAGAAATGGGGATTTTGGGGAGAGAAATGGGGATTTTGGGGCATTTTGGGGAGAGAAATGTGGATTTTGGGGCATTTTGCCCGTTTTTACCTCCTCTCCCCCCTGCAGGGGTTTGTACTCGGGGTCCTCGGGGTCTCGGTCGAAATCCGCCCTGGGGAGAGCCCAAAACGCCCTGAATTCACCCCAAAACCCCCCGGAGCCAAAATCCCGGGAATTGCACCCAAAATCCTGGGTATTGCACCCAAAATCCTGGGAATTGCACCCAAAATCCCAGGAATTGAACCCAAAATCCCGGGAATTGCACCCAAAATCCTGAGAATTGACCCAAAATCCTGGGAATTGGACCCAAAATCCTGGGAATTGGACCCAAAATCCTGGGAATTGACCCAAAATTGCAGGAATTTGCCCAAAATCGCGGGAATTTGCCCCAAAAGCGCCTCAGCCCGGAGCTGAACTCAGCCCGGCCCCGGGGCCGGTCGGTATTAGCATGGCTGGGTCATCAGCGGCGCCGGATTTGGGGAGAAAAACCCGGATTTGGGGAAAAAACCTCAAATTTGGGGAAAAAACTCCAGATTTGGGGAGAAAAACCCGGATTTGGGTAAAAAACCTCAAATTTGGGGAGAAAAACCCGGATTTGGGGAGAAAAACCCGGATTTGGGGAGAAAAACCCGGATTTGGGTAAAAAAACCTCAAATTTGGGGAAAAAACCCCAGATTTGGGGAGAAAAACCCCGGATTTGGGGAAAAAACACCGGATTTGTGGAGAAAAACCCTGGATTTGGGGAAAAAAAACCTAAATTTGGGAAAAAACCCCCGGATTTGGGGAAAAAAACCTCAAATTTGGGGAAAAAAACCTCAAATTTGGGGAAAAAAACCCGGATTTGGGGAGAAAACCCCTAAATTTGGGGAAAAACCCCCGGATTTGGGGAGAAAAACCTCAAATTTGGGGAGAAAAACCCGGATTTGGGGAAAAAAACCTAAATTTGGGGAGAAAAACCCCGGATTTGGGGAAAAAAAGCAGGATTTGGGGAGAAAAACCTAAATTTGGGGAGTTTGGGGTGCCCGGAACCGCCCCGAATGTGGAATTCATCAAACAGCCCGAAACCAGCCCAAAAATCCCCAAATTCCCCATGAAATTCCCTGAAATCCACCCAAAAATCCCCAAAATCCCCAAATCTTTTCAAATTCACCCAAAAATCCCCCCAAAATCCTCTCAAATCCCCCAAATTCAACCAAAACCCCCCCAAATCCCCTCAAAAATTTCCCCAAATCCCCCCAAGCCTCCCCAAATCCACCCAAAATCCCCCAAATCCACCTAAAAATCTCCAAAATCCCCCCCAAATCTCCCGAAATCCACCCAAATCCCCCCAAAATCCACTCAAATCCCACCCACACCCCCCCAATTTTCCCAAAATCCCCCCAATTCCCCCCAAAATCCACCCCAAATCCACCCAAATTCCCCCAAAATCCACTCAAATCCCCCCAAAATCCACTCAAATCCCACCCAAACCCCCCCAATTTTCCCAAAATCCCCCCAATTTTCCCGAAATCCCCCCGATTCCCCCCAAATTCCCCTCTCGGGGTCCCCTCTCACCCCTCGGGCCCCTCCAGGCGCTGCTCGGCCGCCAGAGCCGCGGCGTCGGGACCCCCGGCCCTGGCCAGGAAACACAGGGCGGGGTCTGCGCGCATGCTGTGGTACCGGCCGTACCCTAAAACCCCGGAATTCACCCCAAAACGGGATCGGTGAGTGAAAAACAGCAAAAAACGGCAAAAAAATACACCCAAAATAACCCAAAATACACCCAAAATAACCCAAAATACACCCAAAATACACCCAAACCCTGGGTCAGGGTCTGTGCCCCTGCTGTGGTACCGGCCGTAGCCTAAAACCCCGGAATTCACCCCAAAACGGGGCCGGTGAGTGAAAAACAGCAAAAAACGGCAAAAAACCCCCAGAAAATACCCCAAAATCCACCCAAAATAACCCAAAATCCACCCAAAATAACACAAAATACACCCAAAATACACTGAAACAACCCCAAACTGTGGAGCAGGGTCTGCGCGCATGCTGTGGTACCGGCCGTACCCTAAAACCGCGGAATTCACCCCAAAACGGGATCGGTCAGACAAAAACAGCAGAAAACGGCAAAAAACAGCAAAAAAATACACCCAAAATAACCCAAAATAACCCAAAATAAACCCAAAATACACCCAAACCCTGGGGTGGGGTCTGTGCCAGTGCTGTGGTACCGGCCGTAGCCTAAAACCCCGGAATTCACCCCAAAACGGGATCGGTCAGACAAAAACAGCAAAAAACGGCAAAAAACCCCCAGAAAATAACCCAAAATCCACCCAAAATAACACAAAATACACCCAAACCCTGGGGCGGGGTCTGTGCCCGTGCTGTGGTACCGGCCGTAGCCTAAAACCCCGGAATTCACCCCAAAACGGGATCGGTGAGTGAAAAACAGCAAAAAACAGCAAAAAAACCCCAGAAAATAACCCAAAATCCACCCAAAATACCCCAAAATACACCCAAAATAACACAAAATACACCCAAAATAACCCAAACCCTGGGGCGGGGTCTGCGCGCATGCTGTGGTACCGGCCGTACCCTAAAACCCCGGAATTCACCCCAAAACGGGGCCGGTGAGTGAAAAACAGCAAAAAACAGCAAAAAACGGCAAAAAAATACACCCAAAATAACCCAAAATAACCCAAAATAACACAAAATAACCCAAAATCCACCCAAACCCTGGGGTGGGGTCTGTGCCCGTGCTGTGGTACCGGCCGTAGCCTAAAACCCCGGAATTCACCCCAAAATGGGATCGGTGAGTGAAAACCAGCAAAAAACGGCAAAAAAACCCCAGAAAATAACCCAAAATCCACCCAAAATCCACCCAAAATACACCCAAACCCTGGGGCGGGGTCCGCGCGCATGCTGTGGTACCGGCCGTAGCCTAAAACCCCAGAATTCACCCCAAAACGGGATCGGTCAGACAAAAACAGCAAAAAACGGCAAAAAACCCCCAGAAAATAACCCAAAATCCACCCAAAATAACCCAAAATCCACCCAAAATAACACAAAATACACCCAAATGCTGGGGCGGGGTCTGTGCCCCTGCTGTGGTACCGGCCGTAGCCTAAAACCCCGGAATTCACCCCAAAACGGGGCCGGTGAGTGAAAAACAGCAAAAAACGGCAAAAAACGGCAAAAAACGGCAAAAAAATACACACAAAATAACCCAAAATCCACCCAAAATAACCCAAAATACCCCAAAATAACCCAAAATCACCCAAAATAACCCAAAATCCACCCAAACCCTGGGTCAGGGTCTGTGCCCCTGCTGTGGTACCGGCCGTACCCTAAAACCCCAGAATTCACCCCAAAACGGGGCTGGTGAGTGAAAAACAGCAAAAAACGGCAAAAAACGGCAAAAAAATACACACAAAATAACCCAAAATAACCCAAAATCCACCCAAAATAACCCAAAATAACCCAAAATACACCCAAACCCTGGGTCAGGGTCTGTGCCCCTGCTGTGGCACCGGCCGTACCCTAAAACCCCAGAATTCACCCCAAAATGGCAAAAAATGGCAAAAAATGTCAAAAAACAACAAAAAAAGAGCAAAAAACAACAAAGAACAGCAAAACCCCCCAAGGAAACAACCAAAGACTCATTAAAACGCACGAAAACAACCCCAAAACCACCCCAAAATGAACCAAAACCCCCAGAATGACCCCAAAACAACCCCAAAATGACCCAAAATGAACCAAATCCCCCCAAAATGACCCCAAACCCCCCGGAATGACCCCAAAACAAACCCAAAATAACCCAAACCAACCCAAACCAACCCAAAACGACCCCAAACCCCCCGGAATGACCCCAAACCCCCCAGAATGACCCAAATCCCCCCAAAACGGCCCAAAATGACCCGAAATCCCCCCAAAACGAGCCCCAACCCCCCCAAACCCCCTGGAATGACCCCAAAACAACCCCAAAATGACCCCAACCAACCCAAAACGACCGGAAATCCCCCCGGAATGAGCCCAAACCCCCCGGAATGACCCAAATCCCCCCAAAACGACCCAAACCGACCCCAAATAGCCCCAAACGAGCCCAAAACAACCCCAAAATGACCCCAAACCAACCCAAAACGACCGGAAATGACCTGAAATGACCCCAAATCCCCCCAAACCGATCCGAAATCCCCCTGGAATGACCCAGAATTACCCCAAACCCCCTGGAATGACCCCAAAACAGCCCCAAAATGACCCAAACCCCCCGGAATGACCCAAATCCCCCCCAAACGACCCCAAATCCCCCGGAATAACCCCAAAACAACCCCAAAATGACCCAAAACAACCCCAAAATGACCCAAACCAACCCAAAACGACCGGAAATGACCCAAATCCCCCCAAATCCCCCCAAAACGACCCCAAATCCCCCGGAATAACCCCAAAACAACCCCAAAATGACCCAAAACAACCCCAAAATGACCCAAACCAACCCAAAACGACCGGAAATGACCCCAAATCCCCCCAAAACGACCGGAAATGACCGGAAACGACCCAAATCCCCCCAAAACGACCCAAAATGACCCCAAACCCCCCAAAATGACCCCAAAGCCCCCAGAATGACCCCAAACCCCCTGGAATGACCCCAAAACAACCCCAAAATGACCCAAACCAACCCAAAACGACTGGAAATGACCGGAAATGACCCCAAACCCCCCAAACCGACCCGAAATCCCCCCAAAACGACCCCAATCCCCCCGGAATGACCCCAAAACAACCCCAAAATGACCCAAAACAACCCCAAAATGACCCAAACCAACCCAAAACGACCGGAAATGACCCCAATCCCCCTGGAATGACCCAAATCCCCCCAAATCCCCCCAAAACGACCCCAAATCCCCCGGAATGACCCCAAAACAACCCCAAAATGACCCAAAACCCCCCAAAATGACCCAAACCAACCCAAAACGACCGGAAATGACCGGAAATGACCCCAAACCCCCCAAACCCCCCAAAATGACCCCAAAGCCCCCAGAATGACCCCAAACCCCCTGGAATGACCCCAAAACGATCCCAAAATGACCCAAACCAACCCAAAACGACCGGAAATGACCGGAAATGACCCCAAAACGGCCCAAAACGACCGGAAATGACCCAAACCGACCCAAAACGACCGGAAATGACCCAAAATGACCGGAAATCCCCCTAAACCGACCCCAAACCCCCCGGTGCCGTTACCGTGCTTGAAGACCCCCAGCAGCAGGGATTTGTCGGCCTCGGGGTCCCACCAGGCCGAGGGCGCCTCCAGCGGCTCCAGCAGCGGGAACCAGATGTGCACGTCGCTGGGGGGCAGAAAACGGGGGGACACCGGAATTGGGGTCAGGGAGAGCGAAATTGGGGTCAGGGACAGCGAAATTGGGGTCAGGGAGACAAAAAATGGGGTCAGGGAGACCGGAATTGGGGTCAGGGACCCTGAAATTGGGGTCGGGGACACCGAAATTGGGGTCAGGGACACCGGAATTGGGGTTGGGGACCCAAAAATTGGGGTCAGGGACAGCGAAATTGGGGTCAGGGAGAGCGAAATTTGGGTCAGGGAGCCAAAAATTGGGGTCAGGACATCGAAATTGGGGTGGGGGACATCAAAATTGGGGTCAGGGAGCCAAAAAACGGGGGGGACCCCAAAATTGGGGTCAGGGACACCGGAATTGGGGTCAGGGAGCCAAAAATTTGGGTTAGGGACACTGAAAATGGGGTGAGGGACCCGAGAATGGGACTGGGGACACCAAACTTACCCAAAAAATCCCTCAAACCCCCCAAAAATGGTCTGGAGACCCTCAGACCCCCCCCAAAACCCCAAAAATCCCCCCCAAACCACCCCAAAAAGGGTCTGGAGACCCCAAACTCCCCAAAGTGCCCCGAAATGCCCCAAAATGCCCCGAAATGCCCCAAAATGCCCCAAAATGCCCCGAAATGCCCCAAAATGCCCCAAAATGCCCCAAAATGCCCCAAACTCCCCCAAAATGCCCCAAAGTGCCCCAAAGTGCCCCAAAATCCCCCAAAATGCCCCAAACTCCCCCAAAATGCCCCAAAATGCCCCGAAATGCCCCAAAGTGCCCCAAAATGCCCCAAAATGCCCCAAAGTGCCCCGAAATGCCCCAAAATGCCCCAAAGTGCCCCGAAATGCCTCAAAATGCCCCGAAATGCCCCGAAATGCCCCAAACTCCCCGAAATGCCCCGAAATGCCCCAAACGCCCGGCTCTGGGGCTGACCTGGCGCTGGCCCCGGCCAGGACCCGCTCGGCCTGGTCCCCGATCAGCTCGTGGCGCAGGAAATGCAGCGTCCTCACCCGCAGCAGGATCCTGCGGGCACAAAAACGGCGGTTTCACCCCAAAACTGACACAAAAACCGGGAGTTTCACCCCAAAACTGACACAGAAAACAGGGAATTCACCACAAAAACCCCAAAACTGACACAGAAAACAGGGAATTCACCCCGAAAACGGCAAAACTGACACAGAAACCGGGGAATTCACCCCAAAAAACACGAAACTGACACAAAAACCGGGGAATTCACCCCAAAACTGACACAGAAACCGGGGAATTCACCCCGAAAACCACAAAACTGACACAAAAACCGGGAGTTTCACCCCAAAACTGACACAGAAACCACGGAATTCACCACGAAAACCACGGAATTCACCCCAAAAACCACGGAATTCACCCCAAAATCCACGGAATTCACCCCAAAAACGGCAAAACTGACACAAAAACCACAAAATTCACCCCAAAAATCACAAATCTGACACAAAAACCAGGAATTTCACCCCAAAAACCCCGAAACTGACCCAAAAACCACGGAATTCACCCCAAAAACCCCAAATCTGACACAAAAACCAGGAATTTCACCCCAAAACTGACCCAAAAACCATGAAATTCACCCCAAAAACCCCAAATCTGACACAAAAACCACAAAATTCACCCCACAACTGACCCAAAAACTGGGAGTTTCACCCCAAAAACCACAAAATTCACCCCAAAAATGGCAAAACTGACCCAAAAACCAAGAAATTCACCCCAAAATTCACCCCAAATTTGTGTTTTTTCCCAAAATCCCGGGATTTCACCCCAATTCCCCCCCTCACCTGGCGCTGTGGTGGCGCAGATGTTTCCGGAAGCTCTCGTCCGGCAGGAGCCCCTCGGGGACCCCAAAACCCCCGGAATTCACCCCAAAAACCCCAAAATCGCCAAAATTCACCCCAAATTCGGGTTTTTTCCCAAAATCCCGGGATTTCACCCCAAACCCCGCCCCACCTGGCGCTGTGGTGGCGCAGATGTTTCCGGAAGCTCTCGTCCCCCAGGAGCCCCTCGGGGACCCCAAAACCCCCGGAATTCACCCCAAAAACCCCAAAATCCCGGGATTTCACCCCAAATTTGGGTTTTTTCCCAAAATCCCGGGATTTCACCCCAAATTTGGGTTTTTTCCCAAAATCCCAGGATTTCACCCCAAACCCGGCCCCACCTGGCGCTGTGGTGGCGCAGATGTTTCCGGAAGCTCTCGTCCGGCAGGAGCCCCTCGGGCTCGTGGCGCCGCAGCCACTCCGCCCCTTCCGGAACCTTCTGGGCCTTCTTCCCCTTCCGGCCCCGCGGCGCCGACGGCGACCCTGGGGGCAAAGGGCAAAGGGCAAAGGTCAGCGGGCACCAGGATGGCCCCGGAGTGACCAGGATGAGCCCAGGATGACCCCATGGTGACCCCAGGACACTCAGGATGACCCCAAAGTGACCAAGATGACCCCAGGATGACCACTGGGTGATCAGCGGTCACTCAGGATGACCAGGATGACCCCAGGACACTCAGGATGACCCAAGGATGACCAGGATGACCCCAGAATGACTCCAGATGACCTCAGGATGACCAGTGGTCACTCAGGATGACCAGGATGACCCCAGGATGACCAGTGGTCACTCAGGATGACCAGGATGACCCCAGGATGACCAGTGGTCACTCAGCGGTCACTCATCGCGCTCTCCGGCCAGCAGCCCGCAGGCAAAGACCCCAGGCTGACCCCAGCTGACCCCAGGATGATCAGTGGTCACTCAGGATGACCAGCGGTCACTCACCGCGCTCTCCGGCCAGCAGCCCGCAGGCGAAGGCCCCGGGATGTGTCAGGACACAGAGTGACCAGGCTGACCCCAGGATGATCAGAATGACCCCAGCTGACCCGGCTGACCCCAGGATGATCAGTGGTCACTCAGGATGACCAGCGGTCACTCAGCGGTCACTCACCGCGCTCTCCGGCCAGCAGCCCGCAGGCGAAGGCGCCGGGATGTGTCAGGACACAGAGTGACCAGGCTGACCAGGCTGACCCAGATGACCCCAGCTGACCCCAGGACACCCAGCGGTCACTCAGCGGTCACTCACCGCGCTCTCCGGCCAGCAGCCCGCAGGCGAAGGCCCCAGGATGTGTCAGGACACAGAGTGACCAGGCTGACCACAGGTGACCCCAGGATGATCAGAATGACCCCAGCTGACCCAGCTGACCCCAGGATGATCAGTGGTCACTCAGGATGACCAGCGGTCACTCAGCGGTCACTCACCGCGCTCTCCGGCCAGCAGCCCGCAGGCGAAGGCGCGCGTCCCCGCGTCCCCCCGGAAGTGGCGCAGGCACAGCAGGACGATGGCGCGGCTCAAGCGCTCGGCCTCGCGCTCGGACAGGCGGCGTGGGCAGCGCGGCTGGGCGGTCAGCTCCCGCCAGCGACCCCACCTGCGGCACAGAGAGTGACCATAGAGTGACCACGGTGACCATAGAGTGACCACAGTGAGCACAGAGTGAGCACAGAGTGACCACGGTGACCATAGAGTGACCACAGTGACCACAGTGACCACAGTGACCACAGTGACCACAGAGTGACCACAGTGAGCACAGAGCGGTCAGTGCGTGGGCAGCGCGGCTGGGCGGTCAGCTCCCGCCAGCGACCCCACCTGAGTGACCACAGTGACCATAGAGTGACCACAGTGATCATAGAGTGACCACAGTGACCATAGAGTGACCACAGTGAGCACAGAGTGACCACAGAATGACCACAGAACAATCAGTGTGTGCTCAGAGTGGCCACTGAGTGGTCAGTGAGTGGCCAGTGAGTGGTCAGTGAGTGGTCAGTGAGTGGTCAGTGAGTGGTCAGTGACTGATGAGTGAGTGGTCAGTGAGTGATGAGTGGTCAGTGACTGATGAGTGGTCAGTGAGTGGTCAGTGAGTGGCCAGTGAGTGGTCAGTGAGTGGTCAGTGTGGTCAGTGTGGTCAGTGAGTGGTCAGTGAGTGGTCAGTGTGGTCAGTGAGTGGTCAGTGAGTGGTCAATGAGTGGTCAGTGAGTGGTCAGTGAGTGGTCAGTGAGTGGTCAGTGAGTGGTCAGTGTGGTCAGTGAGTGGTCAGTGAGTGGTCAATGAGTGGTCAGTGAGTCGTCAGTGTGGTCAGTGAGTGGCCACTGAGTGGTCAGTGAGTGGTCAGTGAGTGGTCAGTGGGGTCAGTGACTGATAAGTGAGTGGTCAGTGAGTGGTCAGTGAGTGGTCAGTGAGTCGCCACTGAGTGGTCAGTGAGTGGTCAGTGTGGTCAGTGAGTGGTCAGTGTGGTCAGTGAGTGGTCAGTGAGTGGTCAATGAGTGGTCAGTGAGTGGTCAGTGAGTGGTCAGTGAGTGGTCAGTGAGTGGTCAGTGTGGTCAGTGAGTGGTCAGTGAGTGGTCAATGAGTGGTCAGTGAGTCGTCAGTGTGGTCAGTGAGTGGCCACTGAGTGGTCAGTGAGTGGTCAGTGAGTGGTCAGTGGGGTCAGTGACTGATAAGTGAGTGGTCAGTGAGTGGTCAGTGAGTGGTCAGTGAGTCGCCACTGAGTGGTCAGTGAGTGGTCAGTGTGGTCAGTGAGTGGTCAGTGAGTGGCCAGTGAGTGGTCAGTGAGTGGCCAGTGAGTGGTCAGTGAGTGGCCAGTGAGTGGTCAGTGAGTGGCCAGTGAGTGGTCAGTGTGGTCAGTGAGTGGTCAGTGTGGTCAGTGAATGGCCAGTGAGTGGCCAGTGAGTGGTCAGTGAGTGGTCAGTGTGGTCAGTGAGTGATCAGTGAGTGGTCAGTGTGGTCAGTGTGGTCAGTGCTTAGTGCTCAGTGAATGGTCAGTGTGAGGTCAGTGAATGGTCAGTGGTCAGCCAATGTGGTCAGAGTGGTCACTGACCCCCCGCTGACCCCCGGCTGACCCGCTGACCCCCGGCTGACCCGAGTGACCCTGCTGACCCCTGGCTGACCCCCGGCTGACCCGCTGACCCCCGGCTGACCCGAGTGACCCCGCTGACCCCTGGCTGACCCCTGGGTGACCCGAGTGACCCCTGGCTGACCCGAGTGACCCTGCTGACCCCTGGCTGACCCCTGGCTGACCCGAGTGACCCCGCTGACCCCCGGCTGACCCCCGGCTGACCCCTGGCTGACCCGAGTGACCCCATGACCCCCCGGCTGACCCCCGGCTGACCCCCGGCTGACCCCTGGCTCACCCGAAGACCATCAGGTGTTTCTCCACCCGGACGCACTCGCTCCTCCCGAACGGCTGCGGCGCGGCCGGAGCGGCCGGAGCGGCCGGAGTGACCACGCCCTGCTGCTGCTGCTGCTGCTGCTGCTGGCCGTGGCCGGGCTGGGGGGCGTGTCCGTGCTGGGCGGGGGCGTGTCCGTGCTGGGCGGGGGCGTGCCCGTGGTGGGCGGGGGCGTGTCCGTGGTGGGCGGGGGCGTGCCCGTGGTGGGCGGGGGCGTGTCCGTGGTGGTGGGCGCGGCGCGGGCGCGGCCGGTCGGGCTCCTCGTCGCTGTCCAGCTCGGACAGGTCCAGCAGGTCGTCGTCGCGCAGCGTGCTGAAGTGACGCGTCTGCTTCCGCACGCGCGGCGTGTCGATCACCAGCGTGTTCTGCCCGCGGACAGCGGTCACGGCGGTCACTCGGGGTCACAGGGGTCAGGCAGGGGTCACAGGGGTCACAGCGGTCACTCGGGGTCACAGGGGTCAGGCAGGGGTCAGGCAGGGTCAGGCAGGGGATGCAGGGGTCAGGCAGGGGTCACAGGGGTCAGGCAGGGGTCACAGGGGTCACTCGGGGTCAGGCAGGTGTCACAGGGGTCAGGCAGGGGTCACAGGGGTCAGGCAGGTGTCACAGGGGTCACAGGGGTCACAGCGGTCACAGGGGTCAGGCAGGGGTCACAGGGGTCACTCGGGTGTCACAGGGGTCACAGGGGTCAGGCAGGGGTCACAGCGGTCACTCGGGTGTCACAGGGGTCACTCAGGGTCAGGCAGGGGTCACAGGGGTCAGTCAGGGGACACAGGGGTCACAGGGGTCAGGCAGGGGTCACAGGGGTCAGTCAGGGGTCAGTAAGGGGTCAGTCAGGGGTCAGTCAGGGGTCAGACAGGGGTCAGGCAGGGGTCACAGGGTCAGTCAGGGGATGCAGGGGTCAGGCAGGGGTCACAGGGGTCAGGCAGGGGTCACAGCGGTCACTCGGGTGTCACAGGGGTCACTCAGGGTCAGGCAGGGGTCACAGGGGTCAGTCAGGGGTCACAGGGGTCACAGGGGTCAGGCAGGGGTCACAGGGGTCACAGGAGTCAGTCAGGGGTCAGTAAGGGGTCAGTCGGGTCACAGGGGTCAGGCAGGGGATGCAGGGGCCAGTCAGGGGTCAGGCAGGGGTCACAGCGGTCACTCGGAGTCAGGCAGGGGTCACAGGAGTCAGTCAGGGGTCACAGGGGTCAGGCAGGGTCAGGCAGGGGTCAGAGGGGTCACAGGAGTCAGAGGGGTCGCAGGGGTCAGGCAGGGGTCAGTAAGGGGTCACGGGTCACAGGGGTCAGTGAGGGGACACAGGGGTCACAGGGGTCAGGAGGGGTCACGGGTCAGCGGGGTCAGTCAGCGGTCACTCAGGGTCAGGCAGGGGTCAGGCAGGGGTCACAGGGGTCAGTCAGGGGTCAGTCAGGGGTCAGCAAGGTCAGGCAGGGGTCAGTCAGGGATCAGTTAGGGGTCACAGGGTGAGGGGTCACAGGGGTCAGTGAGATCAGTGAGGGATCAGTGGTCAGTGGGGATGGACAGCGGTCATTGGGGATGGACAGCGATCAGTGGGGATGGACAGTGGTCAGTGCAGTGGTCAGTGAAGGTGGTCAGCGGTCAGTGCGGCCTCCAGCCACTGCGCCAGCCACGTGACCCCAGATAACCCCAGATGACCCCCGAGATGACCCCGATGACCCCCGAGATGACCCCTTGACCCCCGATGACCCCCAGCTGACCCCGATGACCCCCGAGATGACCTTGACCCCCGAGATGACCCCCAGATGACCCCTTGACCCCCGATGACCCCTGAGATGACCCCTGATATGACCCCTTGACCCCCGAGATGACCCCCAGATGACCCCTTGACCCCCGAGATGACCCCGATGACCCCTGAGATGACCCCTTGACCCCACCTTGCTGTTGAGCAGCTCCAGGTCCAGGTCGGCTTTCTTGGCCCACTTCTGCCAGAAGTTGGGGTCGTCCAGCGCGATGTCCGTGCGGTTCTCGGACGCCACGAAGCTGGCCTGGCCGCGGGGGACAGCGGTCAGCGCTCAGCCCTGGCCACCCGTGGTCACCCGGGACCACCCGTGGTCACCCGTGGTCACCAGTGGTCATCCATGGTCACCAGTGGTCACCAGTGGTCACCAGTGGTCATCCATGGTCACCAATGGTCACCAATGGTCACCAGTGGTCAGCCCTGGCCACCCATGGTCACCCATGGTCACCAATGGTCACCAGTAGTCACCCGGGACCACCCATGGTCACCCATGGTCACCCGTGGTCACCAGTGGTCATCCATGGTCACCAGTGGTCAGCCATGGCCACCCATGGTCACCCATGGCCAGCGGTGGTCACCCACAGTCACCCATGGTCACCAGTGGTCATCAATGGTCACCAGTGATCACCAATGGTCATCCGTGGTCACCAGTGGTCACCCATGGTCATCAGTGGCCACCCATGGTCACCCGGGACCACCCATGGTCACCCATGGTCAGCGGTGGTCACCAGTGGTCACCCATGGTCATCAGTGGTCATCCATGGTCACCAGTGGTCACCAGTGGTCACCAATGGTCACCAGTGGTCACTCTGGCTCTCCTGCGGCCGGCCCGCAGCCATGAACCTCCACGGTGGCCAACAAAGGTGACCTGGACACCCCTGGACACACCTGGACACACCTGGACACACCTGGACCTTCTCCAGCCCCACCTGGACACACCTGGACACCCCTGGACACACCTGGAGCTCCCCCAGGACCAACAGTGGTCACCTGGCTCCACCTGAACCTTCTCTAATCCCACCAAAGGTCACCTGGACACCCCTGGACCTTCTCCAGCCCCACCTGGACACACCTGGAGCTCCACCCAGCCCCACCTGGACACACCTGGACACACCTGGAACTCCACCCAGCCCCACCCAGCCCCACCTGGACACACCTGGACCTTCTCCAGCCCCACCTGGACACACCTGGACCTTCTCCAGCCCCACCTGGACACACCTGGACACCCCTGGATGTTCTCCAGCCTCACCTTGGAGAAGGTGGAGCCCTTGCCCTCGCTCTCGATGGTGATGGTGGTGATGGAGCTCCACCAGCCCCACCTGGACACACCTGGACACACCTGGATGTTCTCCACCCCCCAGGTGCTGACCTTGGAGAAGGTGGAGCCCTTGCCCTCGCTCTCGATGGTGATGGTGGTGATGGAGCTCCACCAGCCCCACCTGGACACACCTGGAGCTCCACCAGCCCCACCTGGACACACCTGGACACACCTGGACCCCCCAGGTGCTGACCTTGGAGAAGGTGGAGCCCTTGCCCTCGCTCTCGATGGTGATGGTGGTGCTCCTCCGCAGCAGGATCTGCTCGATGTCCTCCTCGCAGAACTTGGCGCCCTCGTCGTCCTCGTCCATGATGGCGGCGTAGGCGCCCTTGCGCAGCAGGTCCTCGATCTCCTTCTTGGAGAACTGCTGGATCTGCAACGGCCGGACGCTCGGACACCCGGACACACGGACACTCGGACACCCGGACACTCGGACACACGGACACCCCAAATCTGGGACACCCCAAATCTGGGACACACCAACTCCTGGGGAACCCAAACTCCCAGGAAACCCAACTTGGAGAACCTCAACTTGGAGAACTTCACCTTGAAGAACCTCACTTTGGAGAACCCCAACCTGGAGAACCTCAACCTGGAGAACCTCAACCTGGAGAACCCCAACTTGGAGAACCTCAGCTTGGAGAACCTCAACCTGGAGAACCTCAATCTGGAGAACCTCAGCTGGGAGAACTTCAACCTGGAGAACCTCAATCTGGAGAACCTCAACTTGGAGAACCTCAACTTGGAGAACCTCAACCTGGAGAACACCAGCTTGGAGAACCCTAAACTGAAGAACCCCAATCTGGAGAACCTCAAATTGGAGAACTTCAGCTTGGAGAACCTCAACTTCAAGAACCTCAACTTGGAGAACCTCAACTTCCAGAATCTGGACCCAAAGAACCCCAAACTGGAGAACCTCAACCTGGAGAACCTCAACTTGCAGAACCCCAACTTGAAAAGCTTCATCACCCTGGAGAACCTCACCTTGGAGAACCTCAACTTCATCACCTTGGGCAAACTCAGCTTGGAGAACCCTGAACTGGAGAACCCTGGAGAACCCCAATGTGGACAACCTTGACCTGGAGAACCCAACCTGGAGAACCTCAACCTGGAGAACCTCACTTTGGAGAACCTCCACCTGGAGAACCTCAGCTTGGAGAACCCTAAACTGAAGAACCCCAATCTGGAGAACCTCAATCTGGAGAACCTCAACTTGGAGAACCTCAACTTCCAGAATCTGGACCCAAAGAACCCCAACCTGGAGAACCCCAAACTGGAGAACTTCATCACCTTGGACAAACCCAGCTTGGAGAACCCTGAACTGGAGAACCCTGGAGAACCCCAATGTGGAGAACCTTGACCTGGAGAACCCCGATGTGGACAACCTTGACCTGGAGAACCCAAACTGGAGAACCCCGAAGAGCCCTGAACTGGAGAACCCTGGAGAACCCCAATGTGGACAACCCAACCTGGAGAACCCCGAACAGGAGAACCTCAACCTGAAGAACCCAACCTGGAGAACCCAAACTGGAGAACCCAGAGGAGCCCTGAACTGGAGAACCTCAACGTGAAGAGCCCCATCCTAAAGAACCCCGGCGTGGAGACGCCCGTCCTGAGGAACCTCATCGAGCAGGACCCCAGTATGGAAACCCCCCAGGGCTGTCACCCCAGGGATGTCCCCAGGGGTGTCCCCAGGGGTGTCCCCAGTGTCCCCAGGGGTGTCCCCAGGGGTGTCCCCAGTGTCCCCAGTGTCCCCAGGGGTGTCCCCAAGGTTGTCCCCAGGGATGTCCCCAGTGTCCCCAGTGTCCCCAAGGTTGTCCCCAGGGATGTCCCCAGTGTCCCCAGTGTCCCCAGGGATGTCCCCAGGGATGTCCCCAGGGATGTCCCCAGTGTCCCCAGGGATGTCCCCAGGGATGTCCCCAGGGATGTCCCCAGGGATGTCCCCAGTGTCCCCAGGGACGTCCCCAGGGTTGCCCCCAGTGTCCCCAGGGATGTCCCCAGGGTTGTCCCCAGTGTCCCCAGGGATGTCCCCAGGGTTGTCCCCAGTGTCCCCAGTGTCCCCAGGGATGTCCCCAGTGTCCCCAGGGGTGTCCCCAGTGTCCCCATGATTGTCACCCCAGGGATGTCCCCAGGGATGTCCCCAGTGTCCCCAGGGATGTCCCCAGTGTCCCCAGGGATGTCCCCAGTGTCCCCAGGGTTGTCCCCAGGGGTGTCCCCAGTGTCCCCAGGGATGTCCCCAGTGTCCCCAGGATTGTCACCACGCTGTCCCCAGCTCACCCCGGCGATGCTGCCCTCGCGGCCGCTCATGGACTGCAGCACGGCTTTGTCCCCCAGGATTGTCACCCCAGGGATGTCACCCCAGGGATGTCCCCAGGGGTGTCCCCACACTGACCCCGGCGATGCTGCCCTCGCGGCCGCTCATGGACTGCAGCACGGCTTTGTCACCCATGATTGTCACCCATGATTGTCACCCCAGGATTGTCACCCCAGGGATGTCCCCAGGGTTGTCCCCAGTGTCCCCAGGCTGTCCCCAGGATTGTCACCATGCTGTCCCCAGCTCACCCCGGCGATGCTGCCCTCGCGGCCGCTCATGGACTGCAGCACGGCTTTGTCCCCCAGTGTCCCCAGTGTCCCCAGTGTCCCCAGGGATGTCCCCAGGGATGTCCCCAGTGTCCCCAGCTCACCCCGGCGATGCTGCCCTCGCGGCCGCTCATGGACTGCAGCACGGCTTTGTCCCCCAGGATTGTCACCCCAGGGATGTCCCCAGTGTCCCCAGGGATGTCCCCAGACTGTCCCCAGGCTGTCCCCACACTGACCCCGGCGATGCTGCCCTCGCGGCCGCTCATGGACTGCAGCACGGCTTTGTCCCCCCAGTGTCCCCAGTGTCCCCAGGGTTGTCCCCAGGGGTGTCCCCAGTGTCCCCAGGGGTGTCCCCAGTGTCCCCAGCTCACCCCGGCGATGCTGCCCTCGCGGCCGCTCATGGACTGCAGCACGGCTTTGTCCCCCAGGATTGTCACCCCAGGGATGTCCCCAGTGTCCCCAGTGTCCCCAGGCTGTCCCCAGCTCACCCCGGCGATGCTGCCCTCGCGGCCGCTCATGGACTGCAGCACGGCTTTGTCCAGCCCCAGTTTCAGGCTGGCCTTGTCGAACATCTCGCGCTCGTACGAGTTGCGGGTGATCAGCCGGTACACCTTCACCGCCTTGCTCTGCCCGATGCGGTGACACCGCGCCTGCGCCTGCGGGGACAGCACCACCCATCTGTCACCCCAAACCCAGCCTGGGACCCCAAACCCAGCCTGGGACCCCAAACCCCAAACCCCAGTCAGATCCTGTGACCCCATCACACTGACCACACCCCAATGTCACCCCAATCACACCCGGTGACCCCTGACCCCAGACACACCTGGTGACCTCACTCACACCCGGTGACCCCGTGACCCCGTTCCCACCTGCAGGTCGTTCTGGGGGTCACAGCCCCGATCACACCCGGTGACCCCTGACCCCAGACACACCCGGTGACCCTTGACCCCACTCACACCCGGTGACCCCGTGACCCCGCACACCTGCAGGTCGTTCTGGGGGTCACAGCCCCGATCACACCCCGTGACCCTGTGACCCCAGACACACCCGGTGACCCCGTGACCCCGTTCCCACCTGCAGGTCGTTCTGGGGGTCACAGCCCTGATCACACCCGGTGACCCCTTACCCCAGTCACACCCGGTGACCCCGTGACCCCGGTGACCCCGTTCCCACCTGCAGGTCGTTCTGGGGGTCACAGCCCCGATCACACCCGGTGACCCCGTGACCCCACTCACACCCGGTGACCCCGTGACCCCAGACACACCCGGTGACCCCGTGACCCCACTCACACCCGGTGACCCCGTGACCCCGTTCCCACCCGGTGACCCCGCTCACACCCGGTGACCCCGTGACCCCACCCACACCCCGTGACCCCATGACCCCGTGACCCCGTTCCCACCTGCAGGTCGTTCTGGGGGTCGCAGCCCTGATCACACCCGGTGACCCCTGACCCCAGTCACACCCGGTGACCCCGTGACCCCGTGACCCCGGTGACCCCGTTCCCACCTGCAGGTCGTTCTGGGGGTTCCAGTCCGAGTCGAAGATGATGCAGGTGTCGGCGGCCGTCAGGTTGATGCCCAGGCCCCCGGCGCGGGTGCACAGCAGGAACACGAAGCGGTCAGAGTCCGGCCGGCTGAAGCGGTCGATGGCCGCCTGACGCAGGTTCCCCCGCACGCGCCCGTCGATGCGCTCGTACGGGTACCTGCAGGGGACACGCCCCAACGGCTCAGGGACACGCCCAAAAGGGGCGGGGACATGCCCCAAAGGGTCGGGGACACGCCCCCCAGGGTCAGGGACACGCCCCCAGGGTCAGGGACACGCCCAAAAGGGTCAGGGACACGCCCCAAGGGTCAGGGACACGCCCCAAAGGGTCAGGGACACGCCCCAAGGGTCAGGGACACGCCCCAAAGGGTCAGGGACACGCCCCAAGGGTCAGGGACACGCCCAAAAGGGGGTCACGGGGTCAGGGACACGCCCCAAACACCAGGGACACACCCGTCGATGCGCTCGTACGGGTACCTGCAGGGGACACGCCCCCAAGGGTCAGGGACACGCCCCAAAGGGTCAGGGACACGCCCCAAAGGGGGTCACGGGGTCAGGGACACACCCCAACAGGTCAGGGACAGGGTCACATTTTCCCTGTTTTTGCCATTTTTTACAGGTTTTTTGTTTTTTCCCAAATTCCCAGGTTTTTCCCCCCCAATCCCCCTCACCGTTTCTGGATGAGGAGTCCTCCAGGATGTCCCAATTTCCCTGGTTTTTTCTCATTTTTACCCATTTTTTGTCCATTTTTTTGCCGTTTTTTAGCCGTTTTTCCCATTTTTCTCATTTTTCCCAAATCCCCGGTTTTTCCCCCCAATTCCCCTCACCGTTTCTGGATGAGGTAGTCCTCCAGGATGTCCCATAACTCCATTTCTCCCCATTTTCCCCCATTTTTTGGCTGTTTTTTCCCAGTTTTTTCCCATTTTTTACATTTTCTGTTTTTTTCCCAAATTCCCGTTTTTTCTCCCCAATTCCCCTCACCGTTTCTGGATGAGGTAGTCCTCCAGGATGTCCAGGCAGCGCACCATCTGCGAGAAGACCAGCACCTTGTGGCCGCCGGCGCGCAGCCGGGGCAGCAGCTTGTCCAGCAGCACCAGCTTCCCGGCCGAGCGCACCAGCGCCTGCAGCGCCAGGTCCGGCGGCGCCGGCGACGGCAGCGACGCCCGCAGCTCCGCCACGATCTGCTCCTCCGCGCCTGGGGGACACCGGGGACACGCGGTGACCACCGCTGACCAGCACTGACCAGCAGTGACCAGCAGTGACCACCCCGGATCTCCAAACGTCAATGGTTCCTTCAATGGTTCCATCAAAACAACAATGAGATCTTTTGGTGACCATCGATGGTTCCATCAAACCACCATGGAGATCGTCTGCTGACCATCACTGACCAGTGGTGACCAACGGTGACCATCACTGACCACCCCGGATCTCCAAACGTCAATGGTTCCTTCAGTGGTTCCATCAAAACATCACTGAGATGTTCTGGTGATCATCAATGGTTCCATCAAACCACCATGGAGATCTTCTGGTGACCACCAGTGACCATCACGGACCAGCACTGACCAGCACTGACCAGCACTGACCAGTAGTGACCACCCCAAATCTCCAAACGTCAATGGTTCCTTCAGTGGTTCCATCAAAACATCATGGAGATGTTCAGGTGGTCATCACTGACCATTAATGGTTCCACCAAACCATCACTGAGATCTTCAGGTGACCATCAGTCACCATCACTGACCAGCACTGACCAGCAGTGACCATCACTGACCACCCCAAATCTCCAAATGTCAATGGTTCCTTCAGTGGTTCCACCAAAACATCAATGAGATCTTTTGGTGACCATCAATGGTTCCATCAAACCATCACTGAGATCTTCAGGTGACCATCAGTCACCATCAGTCACCATCAGTGACCAGCACTGACCAGCGGTGACCAGCAGTGACCAGCACTGACCACCCCGGGTCTCCAAACGTCAATGGTTCCTTCAGTGGTTCCATCAGAACATCTCTGAGATGTTCAGGTGACCATCAATGGTTCCATCAAACCATCATGGAAGCCTTCTGGTGACCACCAGTGACCAGCACTGACCATCACTGACCAGCACTGACCAGCGGTGACCACCCCGGGTCTCCAAACGTCAATGGTTCCTTCAATGATTCCATCAAAACATCTCTGAGATCTTTTGATGACCATCAATGGTTCCATCAAACCACCATGGAGATCTTCTGGTGACAAGCACTGACCAGCACTGACCAGCACTGACCAGCGGTGACCACCCCGGGTCTCCAAATGTCAATGGTTCCTTCAGTGGTTCCATCAGAACATCATGGAGATGTTCAGGTGGTCATCACTGACCATTAATGGTTCCACCAAACCATCACTGAGATCTTCAGGTGACCATCAGTCACCATCACTGACCAGCACTGACCAGCACTGACCAGCAGTGACCATCACTGACCACCCCGGATCTCCAAACATCAATGGTTCCTTCAATGGTTCCATCAGAACATCTCTGAGATCTTTTGGTGACCATCAATGGTTACATCAAACCATCATGGAGATCTTCAGGTGACCACCAGTGACCAGCACTGACCAGCAGTGACCATCACTGACCACCCCGGATCTCCAAACATCAATGGTTCCTTCAATGGTTCCATCAGAACATCTCTGAGATCTTTTGGTGACCATCAATGGTTCCATCAAACCATCACTGAGATCTTCTGGTGACCACCAGTGACCAGCACTGACCAGCGGTGACCACCCCGGATCTCCAAACATCAATGGTTCCTTCAATGGTTCCATCAGAACATCTCTGAGATCTTTTGGTGACCATCAATGGTTACATCAAACCATCATGGAGATCTTCAGGTGACCACCAGTGACCAGCACTGACCAGCAGTGACCATCACTGACCACCCCGGATCTCCAAACATCAATGGTTCCTTCAATGGTTCCATCAGAACATCTCTGAGATCTTTTGGTGACCATCAATGGTTCCATCAAACCATCACTGAGATCTTCTGGTGACCACCAGTGACCAGCACTGACCAGCGGTGACCACCCCGGATCTCCAAACATCAATGGTTCCTTCAATGGTTCCATCAGAACATCTCTGAGATCTTTTGGTGACCATCAATGGTTACATCAAACCATCATGGAGATCTTCTGGTGACCACCAGTGACCATCACGGACCAGCACTGACCAGCAGTGACCAGCACTGACCACCCCGGGTCTCCAAATGTCAACGGTTCCTTCAGTGGTTCCATCAAAACCATTGTTTCAGGTGTGCCCAGGTGTCCCCAGGTGTGTCCAGGTGTACCCCAGGTGTGCCCAGGTGTATCAATGTGTGTTTAGGTGTACCCAGGTGTCCCCAGGTGTGTTTCCAGGTGTGTTCAGGTGTCCCCAGGTGTCCCCAGGTGTGTTTCCAGGTGTGTCACTCACCGTTGATGAGGTAGGGGTGGTTGCAGCACTTGCGCAGCTCCATCATGGTGTTGAGCAGGTTGCACAGGTGTGACCCCAGGTGTGCCCAGGTGTGCCCAGGTGTATCAATGTGTGTTCAGGTGTGCCCAGGTGTGTCAGTGTGTGATCAGGTGTACCCCAGGTGTGCCCAGGTGTGTGACTCACCGTTGATGAGGTAGGGGTGGTTGCAGCACTTGCGCAGCTCCATCATGGCATTGGACAGGTGTGCCCAGGTGTGACCCCAGGTGTGCCCAGGTGTGTTCAGGTGTCCCCAGGTGTGTCCAGGTGTGCCCAGGTGTGTCACTCACCGTTGATGAGGTAGGGGTGGTTGCAGCACTTGCGCAGCTCCATCATGGTGTTGGGCAGGTTGCACAGGTGTGACCCCAGGTGTGTTCAGGTGTACCCAGGTGTGTTCAGGTGTACCCCAGGTGTATCGATGTGTGTTATGGTGTCCCCAGGTGTGTTCAGGTGTCCCCAGGTGTGCCCAGGTGTGTCCCCAGGTGTGTCACTCACCGTTGATGAGGTAGGGGTGGTTGCAGCACTTGCGCAGCTCCATCATGGTGTTGAGCAGGTTGGACAGGTGTGACCCCAGGTGTGCCCAGGTGTGCCCAGGTGTATCGATGTGTATTTAGGTGTACCCCAGGTGTGTTCAGGTGTCCCCAGGTGTGTTTCCAGGTGTGACTCACCGTTGATGAGGTAGGGGTGGTTGCAGCACTTGCGCAGCTCCATCATGGTGTTGAGCAGGTTGCACAGGTGTGCCCAGGTGTGACCCCAGGTGTGTTCAGGTGTACCCAGGTGTATTGATGTGTGTTTAGGTGTACCCCAGGTGTGCCCAGGTGTATCAATGTGTGTTCAGGTGTACCCCAGGTGTGTCCAGGTGTGTTCAGGTGTGCCCAGGTGTGACCCCAGGTGTGCCCAGGTGTGTCAGTGTGTGTCCAGGTGTACCCAGGTGTCCCCAGGTGTGTCCCCAGGTGTGTGACTCACCGTTGATGAGGTAGGGGTGGTTGCAGCACTTGCGCAGCTCCATCATGGTGTTGGGCAGGTGTGCCCAGGTGTGACCCCAGGTGTGCCCAGGTGTATCAATGTGTGTCCAGGTGTGCCCAGGTGTGTCCAGGTGTGCCCAGGTGTGTGACTCACCGTTGATGAGGTAGGGGTGGTTGCAGCACTTGCGCAGCTCCATCATGGTGTTGAGCAGGTTGCACAGGTGTGACCCCAGGTGTGCCCAGGTGTGCCCAGGTGTATCGATGTGTGTTTAGGTGTACCCCAGGTGTGCCCAGGTGTGTCCAGGTGTGCCCAGGTGTGTGACTCACCGTTGATGAGGTAGGGGTGGTTGCAGCACTTGCGCAGCTCCATCATGGTGTTGAGCAGGTTGGGGACGTTGCCGTGCCCCGCCCCCCGGGCCAGGTAAGCGAAGTTGCGCTCCAGGATGGCGCGGTACAGCCGCTTCTGCGCGTTGGTCAGCTCCACCTCGATGATGGTCTCCTGCTTGGGGGCCAGGTTCTTCTCCACGTCCTCCTTCAGCCGCCGCAGCATCATGGGCTTCAGCAGCGCCTGCAGCTTCTGCACCTGCGCAGGTGAGACAGGTGTGAACAGGTGTGAACAGGTGTGTGAACAGGTGTGTGAACAGGTGTGTGTACAGGTGCGTGTACAGGTGTGTGTGCACAGGTTCTTCTCCACGTCCTCCTTCAGCCGCCGCAGCATCATGGGCTTCAGCAGCGCCTGCAGCTTCTGCACCTGCACAGGTGTGGGACAGTTGAGAACAGGTGTGAACAGGTGTGAACAGGTGAGACAGGTGTGTGAGAACAGGTGTGACACCAGGTGTGTGTCCTCCTTCAGCCACCGCAGCATCATGGGCTTCAGCAGCGCCTGCAGCTTCTGCACCTGTACAGGTGTGAACAGGTGAGAACAGGTGTGAACAGGTGTGAACAGGTGTGAACAGGTGTGAATGAACAGGTGTGACACCAGGTGTGTGTCCTCCTTCAGCCGCCCCAGCATCATGGGCTTCAGCAGCGCCTGCAGCTTCTGCACCTGTACAGGTGTGAACAGGTGTGAACAGGTGTGAACAGGTGAGAACAGGTGTGAATGAACAGGTGTGACACCAGGTGTGTGTCCTCCTTCAGCCGCCGCAGCATCATGGGCTTCAGCAGCGCCTGCAGCTTCTGCACCTGCGCAGGTGAGAACAGGTGTGAACAGGTGTGAACAGGTGTGAACAGGTGTGAATGAACAGGTGTGACACCAGGTGTGTGTCCTCCTTCAGCCGCCCCAGCATCATGGGCTTCAGCAGCGCCTGCAGCTTCTGCACCTGCGCAGGTGTGGGACAGGTGAGAACAGGTGTGAACAGGTGTGAACAGGTGAGAACAGGTGAGACAGGTGTGAATGAACAGGTGTGAACAGGTGAGAACAGGTGAGAACAGGTGAGAACAGGTGTGTGAACAGGTGTGAACAGGTGAGAACAGGTGAGACAGGTGTGAATGAACAGGTGTGAACAGGTATGAACAGGTGTGAACAGGTGAGAACAGGTGTGAACAGGTGTGAACAGGTGTGAACAGGTGTGAACAGGTGAGAACAGGTGTGAACAGGTGTGAACAGGTGTGAACAGGTGAGAACAGGTGTGAACAGGTAAGAACAGGTGTGAACAGGTGTGCACAGGTGTGACACTGGGTGTGTGTGCACAGGTTCTTCTCCACGTCCTCCTTCAGCAGCACCTGCACAGGTGTGGGACAGGTGTGTGTGCAGGTGTGCACAGGTGTGTGAACAGGTGTGTCCTGGTGTCCCCAGGTGTATCTCAGGTGTCCCCAGGTGTATCTCAGGTGTCCCCAGGTGTATCTCAGCTGTCCCCAGGTGTGTCCTGGTGTATCTCAGCTGTCCCCAGCTGTCCCCAGGTGTGTCCTCGTGTCCCCAGGTGTATCTCAGCTGTCCCCAGGTGTGTCCAGGTGTCCCCAGGTGTCCCCCCAGGTGTGCCCCTCACCTGCTCCTCGGTTTTCAGGTCCCCGAAGTCCTTGAGGAACTCGGCCTCGGAGGGGAAGCGGGCGGGCTCCAGGAAGTGCAGGAGGCTGAACAGCTCCTCCACCGTGTTCTGTAACGGTGTACCTGTCAGCAACACCTTGTGCTCCTGTGGGGACAGGTGAGGGGACAGGTGAGTGTACAGGTAACACAGGTAACACAGGTGACACGGGTGACACAGGTGACACAGGTGACACAGGTAACACAGGTAACACAGGTAACACAGGTAACACGGGCTCCAGGAAGTGCAGGAGGCTGAACAGCTCCTCCACGGTGTTCTGTAACGGTGTACCTGTCAGCAACACCTTGTGCTCCTGTGGGGACAGGTGAGGGGACAGGTGAGGGGACAGGTGACACAGGTGACACAGGTGACACAGGTGACACAGGTGACACAGGTAACACAGGTGACACAGGTGACACAGGTAACACAGGTGAGTGTACAGGTGACACAGGTGACACAGGTGACACGGGCTCCAGGAAGTGCAGGAGGCTGAACAGCTCCTCCACCGTGTTCTGTAACGGTGTACCTGTCAGCAACACCTTGTGCTCCTGTGGGGACAGGTGAGGGGACAGGTGAGGGGACAGGTGACACAGGTGACACAGGTGACACAGGTGACACAGGTGACACAGGTAACACAGGTGACACAGGTGACACAGGTAACACAGGTGACACAGGTGACACAGGTGACACGGGTGACACGGGTGACACAGGTGACACGGGTAACACAGGTGACACAGGTGACACAGGTGACACGGGTAACACAGGTAACACAGGTGACACAGGTAACACAGGTGACACAGGTGACACAGGTGACACAGGTAACACAGGTGACACAGATAACACGGGCTCCAGGAAGTGCAGGAGGCTGAACAGCTCCTCCACGGTGTTCTGTAACGGTGTACCTGTCAGCAACACCTTGTGCTCCTGCAGGTAAACACAGGTGACCATACAGGTGAGGGGACAGGTAACCCTACAGGTGAGTGTACAGGTGACAAAGGTAACACAGGTGACACAGGTAACACAGGTAACACAGGTGACAAAGGTAACACAGGTGACACAGGTGACACAGGTGACACAGGTGACAAAGGTAACACAGGTGACACAGGTGACACAGGTGACACAGGTGACACAGATGACACACAGGTGACACAGGTGACACAGGTAACACAGGTGACACAGGTGACACAGGTGACACAGGTGACACAGGTAACACAGGTGACACAGGTAACACAGGTGAATGTACAGGTGACACAGGTGACACGGATGACACAGGTAACACAGGTAACACAGGTGACACAGGTGACGCAGGTGACACAGGTAACGCAGGTGACACAGGTGACACAGGTGACGCAGGTGACACAGGTAACGCAGGTGACACAGGTGACACAGGTGAATGTACAGGTGACACAGGTGACACGGATGACACAGGTAACACAGGTAACACAGGTGACACAGGTGACGCAGGTGACACAGGTAACGCAGGTGACACAGGTGACACAGGTGAATGTACAGGTGACACAGGTGACACAGGTGAGTGTACAGGTGACACAGGTGACGCAGGTGACACAGGTGACGCAGGTGAGTGTACAGGTGAGTCCGTGCCGCACACAGGAAGCGCAGGTGGTTTTGGGTGTGCCCAGGTGTTATCTCAGGTGTGCTGTAGCTGTACCCCAGGTGTGCCCAGGTGTATCTCAGGTGTCTCCAGCTGTACCCAGGTATGTCCAGGTGTACCCAGGTGTGCTGTAGGTGTACCCAGGTGTACCCAGGTGTGTCTCAGGTGTGTCCAGGTGTGCTGTAGGTGTACCCAGGTGTACTGTAAGTGTACCCAGGTGAACCCAGGTGTGTCCAGGTGTATCTCAGGTGTGCCCAGGTGTGTTCACTCACCAGGTCCATGTGCTTGAGGCTGTCCAGCAGCTTGCAGTGCCGGTTCTTCAGCCGGTGCGCCTCGTCGATCACCACGCAGCGCCACTGCACCTCGCGCAGCTCGGGACAGTCGGACAGGATCATCTCGAAGGTGGTGATGAGCGCGTCGAACTTGTACGCACCTGGGATCAGCCGGCCCTGCAGGTGTGAACAGGTGTGACAGGTGTGACAGGTGTGACAGGTGTGTGACTGACAGGTGTGTGTGTACAGGTGTGTGTGTGTGTGACAGGATCATCTCAAAGGTGGTGATGAGGGCGTCGAACTTGTACGCACCTGGGATCAGCCGGCCCTGCAGGTGTGAACAGGTGAGACAGGTGTGACAGGTGTGTGACTGACAGGTGTGTCACTGACAGGTGTGTACAGGTGTGTGTGTGTGTGACAGGATCATCTCAAAGGTGGTGATGAGGGCGTCGAACTTGTACGCACCTGGGATCAGCCGGCCCTGCAGGTGAGACAGGTGTGTGACTGACAGGTGTGTACAGGTGTGTACAGGTGTGTGACTGACAGGTGTGACACTGACAGGTGTGCACAGGTGTGCACAGGTGTGTGTGTGTGTGACAGGATCATCTCAAAGGTGGTGATGAGCGCGTCGAACTTGTACGCACCTGGGATCACCCGGCCCTGCAGGTGAGACAGGTGAGACAGGTGTGTACAGGTGTGTACAGGTGTGTGTGTACAGGTGCGTACAGGTGTGTACAGGTGTGCACAGGTGTGTACAGGTGTGTGTGTGTGTGACAGGATCATCTCAAAGGTGGTGATGAGCGCGTCGAACTTGTACGCACCTGGGATCACCCGGCCCTGCAGGTGAGACAGGTGAGACAGGTGTGTACAGGTGTGTACAGGTGTGCACAGGTGTACCCCAGGTGTGTACAGGTGTGTCACTGACAAGTGTGTACAGGTGTGTGTGTGTGTGACAGGATCATCTCAAAGGTGGTGATGAGTGCGTCGAACTTGTACGCACCTGGGATCAGCCGGCCCTGCAGGTGTGAACAGGTGAGACAGGTGTGACAGGTGTGACAGGTGTGTGACCGACAGGTGTGTACAGGTGTGACAGGTGTGTGACTGACAGGTGCAAGTGTACAGGTGTGTACAGGTGTGTACAGGTGTGCACAGGTGTGTACAGGTGTGTGTGTGTGACAGGATCATCTCGAAGGTGGTGATCAGCGCGTCGAACTTGTACGCACCTGGGATCAGCCGGCCCTGCAGGTGAGACAGGTGTGACAGGTGTGTACAGGTGTGCACAGGTGTGTGTGTACAGGTGTGTACAGGTGTGTACAGGTGCGTCACTGACAGGTGTGTACAGGTGTGACAGGTGTGTGACTGACAGGTGTGTGACTGACAGGTGTGTACAGGTGTGTACAGGTGTGTGACTGACAGGTGTGTGACTGACAGGTGTGTACAGGTGTGTACAGGTGTGTACAGGTGTGTCACTGACAGGTGTGTACAGGTGTGTGACTGACAGGTGTGTGACTGACAGGTGTGTACAGGTGTGTACAGGTGTGTACAGGTGTGTCACTGACAGGTGTGACAGGTGTGTGACAGACAGGTGTGTGACAGGTGTGACAGGTGTGCGACTGACTGGTGTGACAGGTGTGTACAGGTGTGACAGGTGTGCCCAGGTGAGCTCACCTTGCCGTCCTTGCAGTACATCTCGTACTGCTGGATCATCTGCCGGCTGGCCAGGCTGCCGTGGTGGATGATGGGTGTGCACAGGTGTGTACAGGTGTGTCACTGACCCCATACAGGTGTGCCCAGGTGTGTACAGGTAACTCAGGTGAGCTCACCTTGCCGTCCTTGCAGTACATCTCGTACTGCTGGATCATCTGCCGGCTGGCCAGGCTGCCGTGGTGCCCGATGGGTGTGCACAGGTGTGTACAGGTGTGTCAGTGACCCCATACAGGTGTATATGGATAACACAGGTGTGCCCAGGTGTGCCCAGGTGAGCTCACCTTGCCGTCCTTGCAGTACATCTCGTACTGCTGGATCATCTGCCGGCTGGCCAGGCTGCCGTGGTGGATGATGGGTGTGTACAGGTGTTATCACAGATAACACAGGTGTGTCCAGGTGTGTCACAGGTGTGCCCAGGTGAGCTCACCTTGCCGTCCTTGCAGTACATCTCGTACTGCTGGATCATCTGCCGGCTGGCCAGGCTGCCGTGGTGCCCGATGGGTGTGCACAGGTGTGTACAGGTGTGTCAGTGACCCCATACAGGTGTGTCACAGGTAACTCAGGTGTGCCCAGGTGTGCCCAGGTGAGCTCACCTTGGTGTCCTTGCAGTACATCTCGTACTGCTGGATCATCTGCCGGCTGGCCAGGCTGCCGTGGTGGATGATGGGTGTGCACAGGTGTGCACAGGTGTGTCAGTGACCCCATACAGGTGTGTACAGGTAACTCAGGTGAGCTCACCTTGCCGTCCTTGCAGTACATCTCGTACTGCTGGATCATCTGCCGGCTGGCCCGGCTGCCGTGGTGGATGATGGGTGTGCACAGGTGTGCACAGGTGTGTCAGTGACCCCATACAGGTGTGTCACAGGTGTGCCCAGGTGTGCCCAGGCGAGCTCACCTTGGTGTCCTTGCAGTACATCTCGTACTGCTGGATCATCTGCCGGCTGGCCAGGCTGCCGTGGTGGATGATGGGTGTGCACAGGTGTGTCAGTGACCCCATACAGGTGTGTCACAGGTAACTCAGGTGTGTCACAGGTAACCCAGGTGAGCTCACCTTGGTGTCCTTGCAGTACATCTCGTACTGCTGGATCATCTGCCGGCTGGCCAGGCTGCCGTGGTAGACGATGGTGTTGAGGCCGGTCCAGGTGCCGAACTCGCGCTCCCAGTTGGCGATGGTGGAGAGCGGCGCGATCACCAGGTAAGGGCCGCGCACGCCGGCGCCGTGCACCTGCTGCAGGAACGCGATCGACTGGATCGTCTTGCCCAGACCCATCTCGTCCGCCAGGATGCAGTTCTGCCTGAGGGACAGCGCGGCGCAGGTGAGACACACCTGGCGCAGGTGAGTGGCACCTGGGACAGGTGAGGGACACACCTGGGGTACACCTGCAGCAGGTGAGACACACCTGGGACAGGTGAGACACACCTGCGGCAGGTGAGGGCCACCTGGGGTACACCTGCGGCAGGTGAGACACACCTGGGACAGGTGAGGGACACACCTGGGGCAGGTGAGACACACCTGGGGTACACCTGCGGCAGGTGAGGGGTACCTGGGACAGGTGAGACACACCTGCGGCAGGTGAGACACACCTGGGACAGGTGAGGGGTACCTGGGGCAGGTAAGACACACCTGGGACAGGTGAGATACACCTGGGGCAGGTGAGGGGCACACCTGGGACAGGTGAGATACACCTGGGGCAGGTGAGGGACACACCTGGGACAGGTGAGGGACACACCTGGGGCAGGTGAGGGGCACACCTGGGGCAGGTAACACACACCTGGGGTAGCCCAGTTACTCCCACCTGCTCTGACCCCTTTCCCAGGTGTCCCCAGGTGTGTTCCAGGTGTCCCCAGGTGTGTCCCAGGTGTCCCCAGGTGTGTTCCAGGTGTCCCCAGGTGTCCCCAGGTGTCCCCAGGTGTGTCCCGGGTGCCCCCAGGTGTCCCCAGGTGTGTCCCCAGGCGTGTTCTGGGTGTCCCCAGGTGTGTCCCAGGTGTGTTCCAGGTGTCCCCAGGTGTGTTCCAGGCACGCTCTAGGTGTGTACTAGACCGGGTTCTAGAGCGTTCTAGACTGGGTTCTAGATCGTTCTAGATCAGGTTCTAGGTACGTTCTAGGTACGTTCTAGATCAGGTTCTAGAGCGTTCTAGATCGGGTTCTAGACTGTTCTAGATCAGGTTCTAGACTGTTCTAGATCCGGTTCTAGACTGTTCTAGATCAGGTTCTAGACTGGGTTCTAGATCGGGTTCCAGACTGGGTTCCAGGTGTCCCCAGCTGTCCCCAGGTGTGTTCCAGGTGAGCTCAGGTGTGCCCAGGTGTGCCCAGGTGCGCCCAGGTGCACCCAGGTGTGCCCAGGTGCCCCCAGGTGCGCTCACCTGTTGTACCAGTTGAAGAGCAGCCAGTTCACCCCCTCCAGCTGTGCTCACCTGTGGCACCGGCTGTTCCCCCATAGCCCAGGTGTGTTCAGGTGTGTGCCCAGGTGTGCCCAGGTGTGTCCCCAGGTGTGCCCAGGTGTGCCCAGGTGTGCCCAGGTGTGTTCAGGTGTGCCCAGGTGTGCCCAGGTGCGCTCACCTGTTGTACCAGTTGAAGAGCAGCCAGTTCACCCCCTCCAGCTGTGCTCACCTGTGGCACCGGCTGTTCCCCCATAGCCCAGGTGTGTGCCCAGGTGTCCCCAGGTGTGCCCAGGTGTCCCCAGGTGTGCCCAGGTGTCCCCAGGTGCGCCCAGGTGTGCCCAGGTGCGCCCAGGTGCGCTCACCTGTTGTACCAGTTGAAGAGCAGCCAGTTCACCCCCTCCAGCTGATATTCCCGCAGCCGATTGTGGTTCTTGTACTCGTGCGACGCCTCCAGCTTCTTCCAGGCCCCGGCCTGCGGGCGTGGCTGGCACAGGTGAGACACAGACAGGTGAGACAGGTGAGACAGGGGAGAGATACAGGTGAGAGACAGGTGAGAGACAGGTGAGAGACAAGTGAGAGACAGGGGAGAGACAGGTGAGATACAGGTGAGAGACAGGTGAGACAGGTGAGAGACAGGTGAGACAGGGGAGAGACAGGTGAGACAGGTGAGAGACAGGTGAGACAGGGGAGAGACAGGTGAGACAGGTGAGAGACAGGTGAGACAGGGGAGAGACAGGTGAGACAGGTGAGAGACAGGTAAGAGATACAGGTGAGAGACAGACAGGTGAGAGACAGGTAAGAGATACAGGTGAGATACACAGGTAAGACAGGTGAAGAGATACACGTGAGGCAGGTGAGAGACGAAATCCAGGTGAGATCCAGGTGTATTTGACAGGTGGAACAGGTGAAACACGAACAGGTGACCGTGCTGGGCCTGGGGCTCACCTGTCGGGGCAGGGCTCACCTGTCGGGCAGGGCTCACCTGTGGGGAACCAGGCTCACCTGTCGGGGGCGGGGCTCACCTGTCGGGGCGGGGCTCACCTGTCGGGGGCGGGGCTCACCTGTCTCTTGAGCTCGGGGTGCCGCGCCTGGATCCGTTTGAACTCGGCGATCTTGGCCTCGTCCACGTCCTCCTGCAGCTCCCAGGTGCTGTCCTCGTACGGCAGCGAGCACCACTTGACCAGGTAATACACCACCGGCTGCAGGTGACACACCTGGCTCAGCGGGGCGGGGCCCTGCGCCGCCAGCACCTGCGACTGGCGCCTGGGAACACCTGGGAACACCTGGGAACACCTGGGAACACACCCTGAGCACCTGGGAACACCTGGGAACACCTGGGACTGACACCTGAGCACCTGGGAACACCTGGGAACACCTGGAACCACACCCTGAGCACCTGGGAACACCTGGGAACACCTGAGAACACCTGGGAACACACCCTGACACACCTGGGACTGACACCTGAGCACCTGGGAACACCTGGGAACACCTGAGAACACCTGGGAACACACCCTGACACACCTGGGAACGCCTGGGACTGACACCTGAGCACCTGGGAACACCTGGGAACACCTGGGAACACCTGGAACCACACCCTGAGCACCTGGGAACACCTGGAACCACACCCTGAGCACCTGGGAACACCTGAGACCACACCCTGAGCACCTGGGAACACCTGGGAACACCTGGGAACACCTGGGACTGACGCCCTGACACACCTGGGAACACCTGGGAACACCTGAGCACCTGGGAACACCCCCTGACACACCTGGGAACACCTGGACACCTGGAACCACACCCTGAACACCTGGGAACACCTGGGAACACCTGGGACCACGCCCTGAGCACCTGGGACCACGCCCTGAGCACCTGGGACAGGTGTTTGTGGCACTGACCACGCCCTGAGCACCTGGGACAGGTGTTTGTGGCACTGACCACGCCCTGAGTCTCCTTTCTGAGCTTCTACCACCCCCAAACCCCCAAAAACCAAAATTTTGGGGTTCCACCACCCCAAATCCACCAAAATCCCCAATTTTGGGGTTCTGACCCCAAAAAATCCCAACTTTTGGGGTTCCACCACCCCAAATCCACCAAAATCCCCAATTTTGGGGTTCTGGCCCCAGAAAATTCCCAGAAATCCCCAATTTTTGGGTTCCACCACCCCAAATCCACCAAAAATCCCTAATTTTGGGGTTTTCCTCTCAAAAAATTCCCAGAAATCCCCGATTTTGGGGTTCTTTCCCCAGAAAACTTCAGTAAATCCCCAATTTTGGGGTTCTGGTCCCAGGAAATTCCCAGAAATCCCAATTTTTGTGGTTCCACCACCCCAAATCCACCAAAATTCACAATTTTTTGAGTTCCACCACCCCAAACCCCTGAAAATCCCTGATTTTTGGGTTTTTTTCCCCAGGAAATCCCAGGAAATTCACAATTTTTGGGGTTCCACCACCCCAGAAATCCCCAATTTTGGGGTTCTGCCCCCAGGAAATTTTCGTAAATCCCCAATTTTGGGGTTCCACCACCCCAAAATGCATTAAAATCCTCAATTTTGGGATTCTGCCCCAGAAAATCCCAATTTTTGGGGTTCCACCCCCCCAAATCCATGAAAATTCACAATTTTTGGCGCTCCACCACCCCAAAAACCACCAAAATCCCCAATTTTTGGGGTTCTGCCCCCAGCAAATTCACAGAAATCCCCGATTTTCGTGGTTCCACCACCCCAAACCCCTGAAAATCCCCGATTTCGGGGTTTTTGCCCCAGAATCGGCCGCCCCGGGCTCCGACCTCGCCGTTGTCCTTGTCCACGCTGTGCGACTCGTCCAGGATCCGATCCACCTCCACGTAGTCGGGGTTGAAGGGTTCCTCATCCTGCCCCAGGAACCCCCAAAATCCTCTTTTTCCACCCCAAAATCCTCTTTTTCCACCCCAAATCCTCTTTCTCCACCCCAAATTCTCCTTTTCCACCCCCAAATTTTCTTTTTCCACCCCAAATTCTCCTTTTCCACCCCAAATTCTCTTTTTCCACCCCAAATTCTCTTTTTCCACCCCAAATCCTCCTTTTCCACCCCAAATTCTCCTTTTCCACCCCAAATTCTCCTTTTCCACCCCAAATCCTCTTTTTCCACCCCAAATCCTCCTTTTCCACCCCAAATTCTCCTTTTCCACCCCAAATTCTCCTTTTCCACCCCAAATTCTCCTTTTCCACCCCAAATCCTCGTTTTCCACCCCAAATCCTCTTTCTCCACCCCAAATTCTCCTTTTCCACCCCCAAATTTTCTTTTTCCACCCCAAATTCTCCTTTTCCACCCCAAATTCTCTTTTTCCACCCCAAATTCTCCTTTTCCACCCCAAATCCTCCTTTTCCACCCCAAATTCTCCTTTTCCACCCCAAATTCTCCTTTTCCACCCCAAATCTTCTTTTTCCACCCCAAATCCACATTTTTCCCCCCAAAATCCTGGTTTTTCCACCCAAAATCTCCATTTCGCCTCCCAAATCCCATTTTTTCCACCCAAAATTCTGATTTCCCTTCTAAAACCTGATTTTCTCCTCCAGAAATCCATTTTTCCCCCAAAATCCCATTCTATCCTCCCTAAAATCCCCGTTTTTCCCCCAAAAATCCCCATTTTTCCCCCAAAAATCAATTTTTCCTCCAAAAAACCACATTTTCCCTCCCAAAACTCCATTTTTTCCCCAAAAAACCCCATTTTTCCCTCCCAAATCCCCATTTTTCCCCCCAAATCCCCATTTTTCCCCCAAAATCCCCATTTTTCCCCCCAAATCCCCATTTTCCCCCCAAATCCCCATTTTTCCCTCCCAAATCCCCATTTTTCCCTCCCAAATCCCCATTTTTCCCCCAAATCCCCATTTTTCCCCCAAAATCCCCATTTTCCCCCCCAAATCCCCATTTTTCCCCCCACAAATCCCATTTTTCACCCCAAAATCCCCGTTTTTCCCCAAAATCCCCATTTTTCCCCCAAAAATCAATTTTTCCTCCAAAAAAACCCATTTTCCCTCCTAAATCCCCATTTTTCCCCCCAAAATCCCCATTTTTTCCCCCAAAATCCCCATTTTCCCTCCCAAATCCCCGTTTTTCCCCCAAAACCCCCATTTTCCCCCCAAAATCCCATTTTCCCTCCCAAAAATCCCATTTTTCCTCCAAAAAACCCCATTATCCCTCCCAAATCCCCATTTTTCCCCCCAAATCCCCGTTTTTCCCCCCAAAATCCCCATTTTTTCCCCCCAAATCCCCATTTTTTTCCCCAAAATCCCCATTTTTCCCCCCAAATCCCCATTTTCCCCCCAAATCCCCATTTTTCCCCCCAAATCCCCATTTTTCCCTCCCAAATCCCCATTTTTCCCCCCAAATCTCCATTTTTCCCCCAAAATCCCCATTTTTCCCCCAAATCCCATTTTTTCCCCCCCAAATCCCCATTTTTCCCCCCACAAATCCCATTTTTCCCCCCACAAATCCCATTTTTCACCCCAAAATCCCCGGTTTTTCCCCACTAATCCCATTTTTTTTACCCAAAATCCCCGTTTTTTTACCCAAAATCCCCGTTTTTCCCCCCAAATCCCGTTTTTCCCCCGTTTTTTCCCGAATCCCCGGGAATTCTCCCCGACCTCGTGGAAGAAATGCCGCATTTGGTTCATTTTGGTCTTGAAGCGTTTGAGTTTCTGGTGGATCCTCTTGTCCTTCTCCAGCTGCGCGATCGTCGCCCACTCGCAGTGCAGGTACGAGCTGGGGGCGGGGCCGGGGCTCACCTGGCGCAGGTGAGGCCACGCCCCCCTCGCCGCCGCCGCAACAGCCCCGAAACACCCAAAAACGGCCCAAAACCACCCAAAAATGGCCCCGAAACACCCAAAAACGGCCCAAAAACCACCCAAAAACGGCCCAAAACCACCCAAAAACGGCCAAGAACACCCAAAAACGGCAAAAAACCACCCAAAAACGGCCCAAAAACACCCAAAAAGGGCCCAAAAACCACCCAAAAAACACCCAAAAACGGCCCAAAAACCACCCAAAAACGGCCCAAAAACCACCCAAAACCACCCAAAAACGGCCAAAAACCCACCCAAAAACGGCCCCAAAACACCCAAAAACAGCCCAACACCCAAAAACAGCCAAAAACACCCAAAAACGGCCCAAAAATGGCCCTGAACCACCCAAAAATGGCCCCGAAACAGCCAAAAACGGCCAAAAACAGCCCAAAACCACCCAAAACGGCCCAAAACCACCCAAAAACAGCCAAAAAATGAACAAAAATGGCCCCAAAATGACCCCAAGTGACCCCCAGTGACCACAGCTGACCATGAGTGACCAGCAGTGACCCTGAGTGACCCCGAGTGACCACCAGTGACCCCCAGTGACCATGAGTGACCACCAGTGACCCTGAGTGACCCCCCGTGACCACAGCTGACCATGAGTGACCAGCAGTGACCACAGAGAACCCCTAATGGCCAACAGTGACCCTGAGTGACCACAAAGAACCCCAAATGGCCACAAACGACCCCAAAATGACCCCAAGTGACCACCACTGACCAGAGCTGACCCTGAGTGACCCCCAATGACCATGAGTGACCCTGAGTGACCCCAAGTGACCCTGAGTGACCCCCAGCGACCACCAGTGACCATGAGTGACCACAAAGAACCCCAAATGACCACAAACTACCCCCAGTGACCCCCAGTGACCACAGCTGACCATGAGTGACCAGCAGTGACCACAAAGAACCCCTAATGGCCAACAGTGACCCTGAGTGACCACAAAGAACCCAAAAATGACCCAAAAATGACCCGCAGTGACCACAAACGACCCTAAAATGACCCCGAGTGACCACCACTGACCACAGCTGACCATGAGTGACCACCAGTGACCACAAAGAACCACAAACAACCACAAACGACCCCAAAATGACCCCGAGTGACCACAGCTGACCATGAGTGACCCCCAGTGACCCCAAGTGACCCTGAGTGACCCCGAGTGACCAGCAGTGACCGCTGGCCCGAGCTCTCCGGCCATCACCTACTAGTTCTTGTACTTGACGAAGAACTCCTCGGACTCCACCAACTGTCCCGACGGCAGCTGAGGACGACGAGGATGATGAGGATGATGAAGATGAGGATGATGAAGATGATGAAGATGAGGAGGGTGAGGAAGGCCAGCAGGACACACCCTCCGGCCGCCCCCCCCACCGCTGACCACCGGCCTCACCTCCTTCTTGACCACCCGCATGGACAGGACCTTGTCCACGATGGCCGCGTCCTCCTCGCTCGGGTTCTCCTGCCGGGGGAGGAGGAGGAGGGTGAGGAGGGTGAGGAAGGCCACGGGAGGAGGGGGTGGGGGGAGGAGAAGGTGAGGAGGATGATGGGAACGGGATGAAGGCCACGGGGACAGAGAAGGTGAGGAAGATGATGGAGGAGGTGAAGAACCTCGAGGACATGATGATGAAGATGACGGTGATGAAGATGATGGAAAGGGGATGAAGATGAAGGTCATGGAGATGGAGGAGGGGAGGAAGATGATGGAGGAGATGAAGAACCTCAAGGAGATGGTGATGAAGATGATGGTGACCAAGAAGATGATGAAGATGATGGGAACACGATGGGGATGAAGGTCATGGAGACAGAGAAGGTGAGGAAGATGATGGAGGAGCCAAAAAACCTCAAGGAGATGGTGATGAAGATGATGGTGACCAAGAAGATGATGAAAATGATGGGAATGGGATGGGGATGAAGGTTATGGAGATAGAAGAGATGAGGAAGATGATGGAGAAGATGAAGAACCTCAAGATGGTGATGAAGATGATGGGAACACGATGGGGATGAAGGCCACGGGGATGGAGAAGGTGAGGAAGATGATGGAGATGACGGGAATGGGATAGGGATGAAGGCCACGGAGATAGAGAAGGTGAGGAAGATGATGGAGGAGGTGAAGAACCTCAAGGAGATGGCGATGAAGATGATGGGGATGAAGAAGATGACAGGAACAGGATGAAGATGAAGATTATGGAGATGGAGAAGGTGAGGAAGATGATGGAGGAGGTGAAGAACCTCAAGATGGTGATGAAGATGATGGGGATGAAGATGATGGGGACGAAGAAGATGATGGGAAGAGGATGAAGATGAAGGTCATGAACATGAAGAAGATGAGGAGGACGATGGAGGAGCTGAAGAACCTCAAGGAGATGGTGAGGAAGATGATGGGGATGAAGATGACGGGGATGAAGAAGATGATGGAAACAGGATGAAGATGAAGGTCATGGAGATGGAGAAGGTGATGAAGATGATGGAGAAAGGGAAGAACCTCAAGAAGACAGTGATGAAGATGATGGGAACAGGATGAAGATGAAGGTTATGGAGATGGAGAAGACGAGGAAGATGATGGAGCAGGTGAAGAACCTCAAGGAGATGGGGATGAAGATGATGGGGATGAAGATGATGGGGATGAAAAAGATGATGGAAAGAGGATGAAGACGAAGGTCATGGAAATGAAGATGAGGAGGACGATGGAGGAGGTGAAGAACCTCAATAAGATGGTGATGAAGATGATGGTGATCAAGATGATGGAAACAGGATGAAGATGAACGTCATGGAGATGGAGAACATGAGGAAAATGATGGAGGAGGTGAAGAACCTCAAGGAGATGGTGATGAAGATGATGGGGATGAAGATGATGGGGATGAAGATGATGGGGATGAAGATGATGGTGATCAAGATGATGGATACAGGATGAAGATGAAGGTCATGAACACAAAGAAGATGAGGAAAATGATGAAGGAGGTGAAGAACCTCAAGAAGATGGTGATGAAGATGATGGGGATGAAGAAGATGACGGGAACAAGACATGGACGAAAGTTATGGAGATGGAGAAGATGAGGAAGATGATGGAGCAGATGAAGAACCTCAAGGAGATGGTGAGGAAGACGATGGGGATGAAGATGATGGGGATGAAGAAGATGACGGGGACGAAGAAGATGATGGAAAGAGGATGAAGATGAAGGTCATGGAAATGAAGATGAGGAGGATGATGGAGGAGGTGAAGAACCTCAAGATGGTGATGAAGATGATGGTGATTAAGATGATGGAAACAGGATGAAGACGAAGGTCATGGAGATGGAGAAGGCCAGGAAGACAACGGGAAGGGGACGAAGAAGACGCCGAGGAGGAGGAGGAGGAGGAGGAGGAGGAGGAGGAAGGCCACCCACCACGAAGAACTGCATGGAGGGCAGGGCGTCGCCGTCGGGCTCGGGGGGCGGCGGCGCCGGCGGCTGCTCCGGCCGCGCCGGCCCCGTCACGTCCAGCTCTTCGTCCTCCTCGTCGTCCGTGATCTTGATGTCCAGGTCCTCCGTGTACTTCTTGCGCTTCACCTGCCGGTTCGAGCGCCGCTTCTGCGGGATTGGCCGGCTCAGACCACGCCCACCCCGTGGACACGCCCACCCCACGGGTGACCACGCCCACGCCCCCCCCCGGGGCGGACACCTGGACGCCGGCGTCGTCGTCGCGGCGCGGGGACGGCGCCGGGAGGAGCTCGGAGTCGGAGTTGTCGGAGGACGCGTTGCGCTTGCGCTTCTTGCCCACCACCGGCGTGATGGTGCTGGGGACAGCGAGGGGCCGCGGTCAGCGCCGGACAGCGCCGGACAGCGCCGGACAGCGCCGGACAGCACCGGACAGCGCCGGACAGCGGCCACCGCGGCCAGGAGAAACGCGGGACACCACGGAGGGCAAAGGGCGGGCGTGAGCAGCAGGGCCAAGCTTGGGCGAGCACCGTGGTCAAGGCTGGGTGACCACCATGGTCAAATGACCACCATGGTCAAGGCTGGGTGACCACCATGGCCAAGGTTGGGTGACCACCATGGCCAAGTGACCACCATGGCCAAGGTTGGGTGACCATCATGGCCAAGGTTGGGTGACCATCATGGCCAAGGTTGGGTGACCACCATAGCTAAAGTTTGGTGACCACCAAGAACAACCCCTGATGGCCACCAAGCCCATGGCTGACCACGACCCCCACCACCATCTGATGACCACCAAACCCATGGATGACCACCAAACCCATGGATGACCACCAAACCCATGGATGACCGTCACCACCACCTGATGACCACCAAACCCATGGATGACCACCAAACCCATGGATGACCACCCAACCCATGGATGACCACCCAACCCATGGATGACCACCACCACCTGATGACCACCAAACCCATGGATGACCACCAAACCCATGGATGACCCTCACCACCACCTGATGACCACCAAACCCATGGATGACCCTCACCACCACCTGATGACCACCAAACCCATGGATGACCACCAAACCCATGGATGACCACCCAACCCATGGATGACCACCCAACCCATGGATGACCCTCATCACTACCTGATGACCACCAAACCCATGGATGACCACCAAACGCGTGGATGACCCTCACCATCTGATGACCACCAAACCCATGGATGACCACCCAACCCATGGATGCCCACCCAACCCATGGACGCCCACCCAACCCGTGGACGCCCCTCACCACCTGCTGACCCCCAAACCCACCTGGCCTTGCCCCTCCCCTTGCTCTTGCCGCCTCCCTGCCCCTTCCCGCGCCGCGGCCGCTCCTCCTTGGCGCCGCCGCGCTCGCCGGGGCCCTTGCGGCGCCGCTTGCGCTCGCCGTCGTCGTCGGGCCGGACGCTGGGCAGCTCGTCCTCGTTGAGCACCCGCGGGATGTTCTGCTCGCCGCGGGCGCGGGCGCGGGCGATGGCCTCGGCCACGATGCGGTTGGCCTTCTCCTGCTTCTTCTGGTGCTCCAGCTTGCGGCTCTCGTCCGACGCGCCGCGCGCCGACGCCGGCGACGTCACCTCGGCGCCGCTCAGCACCTTCACCACCGAGAGCCCGGCCGAGGAGCCGCCCGCCGAGGAGCCGGCCTGGCGAGGGGGACGGAGAGTGACCGGTGCTGGGGGTGGGGAGGGCAGTGACCACGCCCCAAATCCCAGTGACCACGCCCCAAATCCCAGTGACCACGCCCCAAATCCGAGTGACCACGCCCCAAATCCCAGTGGCCACAGCCGAAATCCCAGTGACCACGCCCCAAATCCCAGTGACCACGCCTCAAATCTGAATGGCCACCACCCCAAGAGTGACCACGCACCAAATCTGAGTGACCACGCCCCAAATCCGAGTGACCACGCCCCAAATCCCAGTGACCACCTCCAGTCTGAATGGCCACCACCCGAAGACTGACCACGCCCCAAATCCGAGTGACCATCTCCAGTCTGAATGGCCACCACCCCGAGAGTGACCATGCCCCAGATCTGAGTGGCCCCACCCCAAATCTGAGTGACCACGCCCCAAATCCCAGTGACCACCTCCAGTCTGAATGGCCACCACCCCAAGACTGACCACGCCCAAATTTGAGTGGCCACGCCCCAAATCTGAGTGACCCCACCCCAAACCTGAGTGACCACACCCCAAATCCCAGAGACCACACCCCAAATCTGACCCCACCCCAAATCCCAGTGACCCACCCCAAATCTGAGTGACCATGCCCCAAAACTGACCCCACCCCAAATCCCAGTGACCCCTCCCCAACCCCGCCCCCACCCCAAACCCCAGCGACCCCGCCCCCCACCCCGCCCCTCCCCCCTCACCTGCGGCTGCAGCACCACCTTGAGCGGCACCGTCAGCCTCTGGCCGGCCCCGCCCAGCACCTGCGGCACCTGGGCCACGCCCAGCGGCCCCGCCCCCGCCTGCTGGATCAGCTGGATCTTCTGGGGCTGGCCGGGCTGGCCGGGCGCGGCCGGCGGCTGCACCTGCAGCTGGATGGTCACCACCTTGGCGGGGGCGGGGCTGGCGGGCGCGGCCTTGGCGGGGCCGGGCGGGGCGGGGCCGGCGCCGGCGGCGGTGCCGGCCTGCAGCAGGAGTTTGCCGGGAAGGGCTCCCAGCACCACGTGGCGCTGGCCCGGCGCCGCCGCCGCCGCGCCCGCCGGCTGCTGCAGCACCAGGGTGATGCGCTTGGAGTCGCCCTGCGGACGGGGGGCGGGGTCAGTGGGGTCAGTGGGGTCACCTATGGGGTCAGTGGGGTCACCTATGGGGTCACTGGGGCCATCTATGGGGTCAGTGGGGTCAGTGGGGTCACCTATGGGGTCAGTGGGGTCATCTATGGGGTCACTGGGGTCAGTGGGGTCATCTATGGGGTCACTGGGGTCAGTGGGGTCATCTATGGGGTCAGTGGGGTCACTGGGGTCATCTATGGGGTCAGTGGGGTCATCTATGGGGTCACTGGGGTCACCTATGGGGTCAGTGGGGTCACCTATGGGGTCAGTGGGGTCACTGGGGTCACCTATGGGGTCAGTGGGGTCACCTATGGGGTCAGTGGGGTCATCTATGGGGTCAGTGGGGTCACTGGGGTCATTTATGGGGTCAGTGGGGTCACCTATGGGGTCAGTGGGGTCATCTATGGGGTCAGTGGGGTCACCTATGGGGTCAGTGGGGTCATCTATGGGGTCAGTGGGGTCATCTATGGGGTCATCTATGGGGTCACTGGGGTCATCTATGGGGTCACTGGGGTCACTGGGGTCAGTGGGGGTCACCGGGGTCAACTATGGGGTCAGTGGGGTCACTGGGGTCACCTATGGGGTCAGTGGGGTCATCTATGGGGTCAGTGGGGTCATCTATGGGGTCACTGGGGTCACCTATGGGGTCAGTGGGGTCATCTATGGGGTCAGTGGGGTCACTGGGGTCATCTATGGGGTCAGTGGGGTCATCTATGGGGTCACTGGGGTCACCTATGGGGTCAGTTGGGTCAGTGGGGTCACCTATGGGGTCAGTGGGGTCACCTATGGGGTCAGTGGGGTCACTGGGGTCATCTATGGGGTCACTGGGGTCACCTATGGGATCATCTATGGGGTCAGTGGGGTCACTGGGGCCATCTATGGGGTCAGTGGGGTCACCAATGGGGTCAGTGGGGTCACCAATGGGGTCAGTGGGGTCATCTATGGGGTCAGTGGGGTCATCTATGGGGTCAGTGGGGTCATCTATGGGGCCAGGGGGGTCAGTGGGGTCATCTATAGGGTCAGTGCGGTCATCTATGGGGTCAGTGTGGGGTCAGTGCGAGGTCAGTGTGGCCAATGGGGTCATCTGTGGGGTCACTGGGGTCATCTATGGGGTCACTGGGGTCAGTGTGACCTCGGTCCCCACCTGGCCCCACCCCCATCCCCTGAAACCCCTCCCAGCCCCACCCAAACCCCACCTGACCCCACCCAAACCCCTCCCAGCCCCACCCAAACCCCACCTGACCCCACCCAAACCCCTCCCAGCCCCACCCAAACCCCACCCGGCCCCACCCAAACCCCACCCACCCCAGGCCCCGCCCCCCGTGCCTCACCTGTGCCCCGCCCAGGCTCAGGCCGGGTTTCAGGGGGGTCCCCGCGGCCCCCCCGGTTTTCAGGGGCTGCAGCAGCAGCTGCTTCACCTGCCGGGGCCCCCCGGCCCCGCCCCCTGCCGCGGCCACGCCCCCCTTGGCCCCGCCCCCCAGCACCTTGGCCAGGGCGGCTTTGCCCCCGTTGGGCGGGGCCGGGGCGGGGCCGGAGGGGGGCGGGGCTTTGAGGATGACGATTTTGGGGGGCGGGGCGGGGGCGGGGGGCGGGGGAGGGGCGGCCTGGACCCCCATGAAGGGATTTCCCTGACTCAGCACCTGCGCCTCGGGCGGGGGGAGGGGCGGCGGGGGGGGCGGGGGGAGGGGCGGGGCCGGGGGGGCGGGGTCGGCGGAGGGGGCGGGGGGAGGGGGAGGGTCCAGGGCCCCCGAGAGCCCCAAAGCCTCGGCCAGGGGGTCCCCGGGGGCGGGGGGAGGGGCGGGGGCGGGGCCCAGCTCCTCCTCGGGGGGGAGGGGCTCCAGCCCGAACAGGTGGGGGTCGTCAAAGAGCTCCAGCATGGGGTCGGCCATGGCGGGGGGCACCCCGAAAAAACAGCGGGAATTGGGGGCGTCACCCCGAAAAAACAGCGGGAATTGGGGGCGTCACCCCGAAAAAACAGCGGGAATTGGGGGCGTCACCCCAAAAAAATGGGAATTCGGGGGGTCCTGAACCCCAAAAATGGGAATTTAGGGGGTGTTACCTCAAAAAAACAGGAATTTAGGGGGTGTCACCCCAAAAAAATGAGAATTTGGGGGGTCCCGAACCCCAAAAATGGGAATTTAGGGGGTGTCACCCCAAAAAAATGAGAATTTGGGGGGTCCCGAACCCCAAAAATGGGAATTTAGGAGGTGTTACCCCAAAAAAATGAGGATTTGGGGGGCCCTGGGGAGGTTCAGGGGGGTCACGATCCCAAAAAACGGGAATTTGGGAGGTGTTACCCCAAAAAAACGGGAATTTGGGAAGTGTCACCCCAAAAAACTGAGGATTTGGGGGGTCTTGACACAAAAAACGTGGATTTCGGAGGTGTTACCCCAAAAAAATGGGAATTTGGGGGGTCCTGGGGAGGTTCAGGGGGGTCACGATCCCAAAAAATGGGAATTTAGGAGATGATGACCCCGAAAAATGGGAATTCCGGGGGTTGTACCCCAAAAAAGGAAAATTTGGGGGGTCCTGGAGGAAGCTTGGGGGTCGTGACCTCAAAAATTGGGAATGTGGGGGGTCTTGACCCCAAAAAATGAGGTTTTGGGGGTCCTGGGGAGGATTTGGGGGGTCCTGGGGGGGAACTTGGGGGTCCCCAACCCCAAAATGGGGGGGGTTGGGGAGTCCCTGGGGGTTTTGGGGGGTCCCAGAGGGATTTGGGGGCGGATTTGGGGGGTCCTGGAATGGATTTGGGGTGGATTTGGGGGGTCCCGGGGGTTTTGGGGGGATCCTGGCAGGATTTGGGGGGTCCCAGAGGGATTTGGGGGCGGATTTGGGGGGTCCTGGAATGGATTTGGGGTGGATTTGGGGGGTCCCGGGGGGTTTTGGGGGGCTCTTCTCAGGCTGAGGGGGGCTCCGGAGCTCCAGGCTGTGGGGAGAGAAAAGGGGGGGTCAGGGAGAGCCCAAAGCCCCCAAATTTGGGGGTTTCCACCCAAAAAGAGACGGGAAAAGCCCTTGGGGGAATTGGGGGTCCCAGTAGGGGGAACTGGGGTCCCAGTAAGGGGAATTGGGGGTCCCAGTAAGGGGGAACTGAGCTCAGTGGGACCCCAAATGGGGGGAACTGAGAGCCCAAACTGGGACCCCAAACTGGAGTAACTGGGACCCCAAACTGGGCCAAAGTGAGAACCAAACTGGGGTAACTGGGAGCCCAAACTGGGACAAACTGGGCCCCAAACTGGGATAACTGGGACCCAAAACTGGGACAAACGGGGACCCCAAACTGGCCCAAACTGGGATAACTGGGACCCCAAACTGGCCCAAACTGGGACCCCAAACTGGGGCATCTGGGACCCCAAACTGGGCCCCAAACTGGGATAACTGGGCCCCAAACTGGGATAACTGGGACCCCAAACTGGGATAACTGGGACCCCAAACTGGCCCAAGCTGGGACCCCAAACTGGGATAACTGGGACCCCAAACTGGGATAACTGGGACCCCAAACTGGGCCCCAAACTGGGCCAAACTGGAGTAACTGGGACCCCAAACTGGGCCAAAGTGGGAACCAAACTGGGACAAACTGGGAGCCCAAACTGAGCCCAAACTGGGCCAAACTGGTACCCGAAACTGGGCCCCAAACTGGGCCAAACTGGGCCCCCAAACTGGGCCCCAAACTGGGATAACTGGGACCCCAAACTGGGACAAATGGGGATCCCAAACGAGCCCAAACTGGGACCCGAAACTGGAGTAACTGGGACCCCAGACTGGGACCCCAAACTGACCCAAACTGGGACCCCAAATTGGGATAACTGGGACCCAAACTGGGACCCAAACTGGGACCCCAAACTGGGATAACTGGGCCCCCAAACTGGGATAACTGGGACCCAAACTGGCCCAAACTGGGACCCCAAACTGGGCCAAACTGGGACCCCAAACTGGGGTAACTGGGACCCCAAACTGAGCCCAAACTGGGATAACTGGGCCCCAAACTGGGCCAAACTGGGACCCCAAACTGGGCCAAACTGGGCCCCAAACTGGGACCCAAACTGGGACCCCAAACTGGGATAACTGGGCCCCAAACTGGGCCAAACTGGGACCCCAAACTGGCCCAAACTGGGACCCAAACTGGGACCCCAAACTGGGATAACTGGGCCCCCAACTGGGCCAAACTGGGACCCCAAACTGGCCCAAACTGGGACCCAAACTGGGATAACTGGGCCCCAAACTGGGCCAAACTGGGACCCCAAACTGGGCCAAACTGGGACCCCAAACTGGCCCAAACCGGGCCCCCCGTGCCGGGACCGGAGCCGGTTCCCCCCCCCCCCCCCCCCCACCTTTCCCCTCACGACCCCTGAGGGCTCCCCCTTTTCCCGCCCTTTTTTTTCCCGCCTTACCTGTCCGGCCGTGAGGGGAGCGAGGGGAGAGCGGGCCCCCCCCCCACGAACCCGGGCGCTTTTTTGGGTTTTTTTTTTTTTTCCCCCCCCCTCAAAACGGATCCGTTCAAATTCGGGGTGAGGGGGGGGGGAGGGGAGGAGGGGGAAGGGAAGGGGAGGGGGGAGGGGAGAGAAAAGGAAGGGGGGGGGGGCTCCGCTCGTGGCCCCCCCCGCGCGCGCGCGCCGAGCCCGGGGCGCCCTCACGGAGCGGCCGCGGCGCAACGCAACGCGCCCGGGCCACGCCCACCCCCGCCGCCAGGGCCACGCCCCCTCCGCCTCGCTCCCCCATTGGCCGGCGCCGCCAGGAGCCGAGCGCTGATTGGCCGGCGCCGCCGGCAGCCGGGTGCGCTGCGCGCGCCCACCCGGAAGCGCCCCCCTGGAAGAGGAAAGGGGGGGGGGGCCTCGGGGAGGGGCGTCCGCGGCGGTGCCGGAGCGCGCGGAGCAGGCGCGGAAAGGGGCAGCCCCGGGCGCCGCCATCTTGGCTGCTGAGGGGGGGCCGGGGTCCTTCGCCTCAGAGAAGGGGGGGGGGGAAATGAAATAAAAATAACCCAAAAAGCGCCGAATTCGCAGGATTTCAACCCGAAAAAAGCGGGAGAGCGGCGGCATCGGCAGAGCCCCGCTGAGCAGGGAGAGGAGGCAGCGCTGAAAGCCAGGCTGGGTTTGGTGCGAGGGCCGAAAAGTGGGAAAAAATGGGGTTAAAGCCGGCAAAATGGGGAAATACCCGGAAAAATGGGGTAAAATCCGACAAAATGGGGTAAAATGGGGTAAAAGGGTTGGAAATGAGGCGGTTGTGGGGAGAAAAAGCCACTCGGAAAAGGCGGTTTGGGAGAAAGTGGAGCTGAAATGCCCCAAAATCGCAAGAAATTGCCCCAAAAGGCCCTCGGGGTTCGGGCCTGAAACCGGAGCATCGCAAAATACATAAAAAAATAAATTAAAAGGCACCAAAGTGGTTAAAAACGGCGCTGTGAGGGCAAAAAGTGCACTCAAGGCCAGAAAAAGTGTCTCAAAATGGGTTAAAACGGTGCCAAAATGGTTGAAATTGGTGTAAAAATGGATTAAAATGGTGGCAAAATGGATTAAAATGGTGTAAAAGTTAATTAAAATTATAAAAAACTGATTAAAACTGTCCCGAAATGGATTAAAATGGTCCCAAAATGGGATAAATGGTCCCAAAAAGGGTTAAAATGGTGTAAAAATTAATTAAAATGATACAAAACTGATTAAAACTGCCCCAAAATGGATTAAAATTGTACGAAAAGGAAATAAAAATCTCCAAATTTCCCATTTTTTACCAATCTCGCTCCAAATTCTGCAGAAATCCCCTCAAAATCCAGGTTTTAACCACAAAAAGTGAAAAATTCTCCCCCAAATTTTTCATTCTTGTGATAAAATGTTGGGAAAAAAAATCTCAATTTTGCGTTTTGGAGGAAATTTGGCTCCAAATTTGGAGAAAAACACAAAAAACCACAAATTTTAAACTCAAAAAAGGACAAAAAACCTTCAAAATTCACATTTTTTGATGAGGTTTTCACCAAAATCCCGGATTTTGGCAATTAAAAGTGAATTAAAAATTAAAAATGGAGGAAAAACGGGGTGAGAAAATGAGATTTCAGCCAAAAAAATTGAGTTTGGTTGAGGTTAAAGCAGCTGAAACCAACAAAATTTAATTGAACGTAACTCTAATAAAATAAAGTTAGTTAAACTAATTAATATAAATTTAGTTTTTCACTAAAAAATGTGGTTTTAATTTAATACAATTAAAATTAGAGGTGAAATTAGGCCCGAAAAAGGAGGAAAAAACATAAAATTTGGGGTCAGAAGTTGAAATTTGGGGTAAAATCTTGGGATTTTGGGGTAAAATCTTGGAATTTTGGGGTAAAATCTTGGGATTTTGGGATAAAATCTTGGAATTTTGGGTCAAAATCCTGGAATTTGGGGTAAAAACCTGGGATTGAGAGCCAAAAAAAATGGAAATTTGAGGTGAAATCGGTGAAATTTGGGGCTAAAAACCAATTTGAGGTGAAACTCCCGAGATTTGGATCCCCAAAAAATCGGAATTTGGGTCAAAAAAAGTTGGAATTTGAGGAAATCAAAGCTGAATCTCGGCACAGGAACGGCGAGGTTTGGGGGGGGAACTCGGAATTTGGGTGGAAAAAATGGAAATTTGGGATTTCAGACGGGAATTTGGGTGGAAAACACAAAAATTTGGGATTTCAGCCTAAAATTTGGGTGGAAAAAACGGAAATTTGGGATTCCAGATGGGAAGTTGGGGGGGTGGCGAAGCTCTTGACTCCGCCCCTCACCTCTGATTGGTGCCTCCCGTGATGACGTCACCGACCGCGGGCCAATGGGGAGCGCAGGGTCCTGAAAAGAGGCGGAGCTTCGTGAATTGGGGGCAGGGCTTCCTCGGTGACTCCCAAAATTTCCTGATTTCACCCCAAAACTCCCAATTTTACCCCAAAATCCCCTGATTTTATCACAAAATCTCCTGATTTCACCCCAAAACTCCTCATTTATCCAAAAACCTCCCGATTTTAACTTCAAATCTCGAATTTACCACAAAATCTCCCAATTTTACCTCAAAATCTCTTGATTTTACCACAAAATCTCCCAATTTTACCTCAAAATCTCTTGATTTTACCACGAAATCTCCCAATTTCACCCCAAAGTCTGGAATTTACCCCAAAACCTCCCGATTTCACCAAAATCACTCCCCAGATTTAGGCCCAGAGAGCCTAAAAACCTCCAGATTTCCCCCCAAAATCCCTCCAGAAACCACCAAACCTCCTGAATTTCACCCAAAACCTCCTGAATTTCACCCAAAACCTCCTGAATTCACTCGAAACCTCCTGATTTCCCCCCAAACGGCCCCAAAATCTTTTTTTATTTCCCCACAAATCTCACCTGAGGCCCCTCAAAACCTCTGGATTTCCCCCAAAACCTCCACAAATCCCCTCATTTCTCCTCAAAACCTCCTGATTTCCCCCAAAACCTTCCAAAATGCCCTTATTTATCCTGAAAGCTCCTGAAATCCCCTCATTTTTCTCGCAACTTTCCCAAATCCCCTCATTTCTCCTCCAAACCTCCCCAAATCCCTTCATGTCCCTCAAAACTCCCTCATGTCCCTCAAATCCCCTCATTTCTCCTAAAACCTCCCCAAATCCCCTCGTTTTCCCTCAGAACTTCCCCAAATCCCCTCATTTCCCCTCAAATTCCCTCATTTTCCCTCAGAACTTCCTCAAATTCCCTCATTTCCCCTCAAATTCCCTCATTTTCCCTCAGAACCTCCCAAAATCTCCTCATTTCTCAAAACCTCCCCAAATCCCTTCACGTCTCTCAAACCCCCTCGTTTTCCCTCAAAACCTCCCCAAATCCCCTCATTTTCCCTCAGAACTTCCTCAAATCCCCTCATTTTCCTTCAAATCTCCTCATTTTTCCTCAAAACCTCCTCAAACCCCCTCATTTTCCCTCAAATCTCCTCATTTTTCCTCAAAACCTCCTCAAACCCCCTCGTTTTCCCTCAGAACCTCCCCAAACCCCCTAATTTCCCTCAAACCCCCTCATTTCCCTCAAATCCCCTCGTTTTCCCTCAAAACCTCCTCAAACCCCCTCGTTTTCCCTCAAATTCCCTCATTTTTCCTCAGAACCTCCCAAAACCCCTTCGTGTCCCTCAAATCCCTTCGTTTTCCCTCAAAACCTCCCCAAATCCCCTCATTTCCCTCAAATCCCCTCATTTTCCCTCAAAAGCTCCTCAAACCCCCTCATTTTCCTTCAAATCCCCTCATTCCTCCTCAAAACCTCCCCAAATCCCTTCACGTCTCTCAAACCCCCTTTTTTTCCCTCAGAACTTCCCCAAATCCCTTCATTTTCCCTCCAAACCATCCCAAACCCCCTATTTTCCCTCAAAAGTTCCTCAAACCCCCTCATTTTCCCTCCAAACCTTCCCAAACCCCCTAATTTCCCTCAAATCCCCTCATTTTTCCTCAAAACCTCCTCAAATCCCCTCATTTTCCCTCAAACCCGCTCAAATCCCCTCGTTTTCCCTCAAATCCCCTCGTTTTCCCTCAAAACCTCTCCAAACCTCCTCATTTCTCTGTCCCCCCCCTCAAACCCCTTCATTTCCCCCCAAACCCCCTCAAACCCCCCCGGATCCCCCCGGATCCCCTCACGTCTCGCCCCTTTCCCCCCCCCCCGCCCCTCACGAACCCCCCCCGATTCCTCCCCCCCCCCGCCTCCCCCCGCGGCCCCGCGCTCCCTCCGGGCCCCCCCCCCCGGCCCCGAACCCGCCCGGATCGCCCCCAAATCCGCCCGGATCGCCCCCAAATCTGCCCCGGACCCCTCCCCCCCCCGCCCCCCTCACGGCCCCCCCTCCCCCCTCGCCCCCCCCGCCCCGCCCCCCCCCGCCCGTCGCCGCGGATGACGCACCGCCCGCGCCGCGCGCGCCCGCCGCTGGCGCCCCGCCCCTTCCGGCGGCGCTCCGCCCCTTCTCTATGGTTCCTCCCCATATCCTCCCCGGGGGCTCCTCCCTTTCCACTTCCGGTGCCGCTCCGGCCCGGTCCTCCAACGCCTCTCCGCTCTCCTCCGGCCTCTCCCCGCCGCGCGGGAAGCACCGGAACCCCTCGGGACGGCCCAAGACGCCGCCGCCGCCCGCCGCGAGCGCGGCTCGGAGGCCCGGCCGGCCCCGGCCCCGCCCTCACGGCCCCGCCGTCTCTATGGTGGCGGCGGCGGAAGTGGCGGAGGGAGGGAGGGGCGGGGCTTCCGGTCGGGCGCGCGGCGCCCGGGGGGGGCGGCAGCGGCGGCGCGATGGAGGTGAGGGGGGGCGAGCGTGAGGGGAAAAGGGGGAAAAAACGGGCAAAAACGGGCAGAAAACGGGAAAAAAGGGGAAAAAACGGCGGCGGGGGCGGGCGGGGGAGAGGGAGAGGCGGGAAAACGGGGATTGGGGGAGGTTGGGGTGAGGGGCGGGAGGGTGTGAGGGGAAAGGGGGGGGCGGGAAGGGGTTGGGGGGAGGGGAGAGCGTGAGGGGAAAAATGGGGAAAAAAAGGGCGGGAAAGGGATTTGGGGTTGTTTAAAGGATGAGGGGAGAGCCTGAGGGCGAAAATGGGGGAAAACGGGAAAAAACGGGTGGGAAAAGAGATTTGGGGTTGTTTAAAGGGAGGGGGGAGAGTGTGAGGGGGAAAATGGTGAAAAAAAGGGGAAAAAAAGGGAAAAAAGGGTGGGAAAGGGATTTGGGGTTGTTTAAGGGGAGGGGGGGGAGTGTGAGGGGGGAAATGGGGAAAAAAAGGGAAAAAAGGGGAAAAAAAGGGCAGGAAAGGAATTTGGGGTTGTTTAAAGGATGAGGGGAGAGCCTGAGGGTGAAAATGGGGAAAAAAGGGGGAAAATGGGGAAAAAAAGGGGGAAAACGGGGAAAAAAGGACGGGAAAGGGATTTGGGGTTGTTTAAAAGATGAGGGGAGAGCGTGAGAGGAAAAATGGGGGGAAAACGGGAAAAAAATGGGGAAATTGTTGAAAAAAGAGGGGAAAATTGGGATAAAAAAGAGGAAAATGGGGATAAAAGAGGGGAAAATGGGGATAAAAGAGGGGAAAATGGGATAAAAGAGGGGAAAATGGGATAAAAGGGGTTGAGTGAGGTGGAACGTGAGGGTGGCAAAGTGTGAGGGAAGAGAGGAGGGAAAATGGGATTAAAAGAGGGGAAAATGGGAAAAAAGAGGGGAAAAAGAGGAGAAAATGGTGAAAAAAGAGGGGAAAATGGGGATAAAAGAGGGGAAAGTGGGGATTAAAGAGTGGGAAATGGGGAAAAAAGAGGAAAAAATGTGGAAAAAAAGGAGAAAATGGTGAAGAAAGAGGGGAAAATGGGATAAAAGAGGGGAAATGGGAAAAGAAATGGAAAAAGGGAGATAAAAGAGGGGAAAATGGGATAAAAGAGAGGAAAATGGGGATAAAAGAGGGGAAAATGGGATAAAAGGGGGAAAAAAGGGGAAAATGGGGAAAAAAGAGGGAAAAATGGGGTTAAAAAAGGGGAAAATTGTAAAAAAAAGGGGAAATGGGATAAAAGGGGTTGAAGGTGGTGAAGTGTGAGGGGAAAAGGGAGGGAAAATGAGGAAAATCGGGCAAAAGGAAGAGAAAAACGGTGAAAAAGGTGGAGAAAAGCGAGGGAAGGAGGAGAAAGGGAGGAAAGGGAAGGGAAAATGGGGGGAAAATGGAGGGAAATGGGAAAAAAGGTGAGAAATTTGGGGTTTGGGTTTTTGTTCCGCAGTTCCCGGGAGGCAGCGATAATTACCTGGCGATCACGGGCTCCTCGCATCCCTTCCTGAGCGGGGCTGAGGTGAGAAACGCCAGGGAACGGGGGGAAAATGGGGGGGAAATGGGAAAAAACGGGGGGAAAATGGGAAAAAAATGGGAAAAATGTGAAAAAAAATGGGAAAAAACGGGGGGAAAATGGGAAAAACGTGAAAAAAAATGGGAAAAAAATGGGGGAAAAAGGAGAAAAAGAAAAAAACGGGGGAAAATGGGAAAAAAGGGGAAAAAATTGGGTGGAAACGGGAAAAAAATGGGAAAAAACGGAGGGAAAATGGGAAAAACGTGAAAAAAAATGGGAAAAAACGGGGGGAAAATGGGAAAAAATGTGGAAAAAATGGGGAAAAGAGAAAAAGGAAAAAAATGGGGGAAAAATGGGAAAAAAGGGGGGGGGGAAATGGGAAAAACGTGAAAAAAAATGGGAAAAAACGGGGGGAAAATGGGAAAAAACGGGGGAAAATGGGAAAAACGTGAAAAAAAATGGGGAAAAAAGGAGAAAAAGGAAAAAAGTGGGGAAAAAATGGGAAAAAAAGGGAATAGATGGAAAAAACATGAAAAAAATGGGAAAAAAGGGGGAAAAATGGAGGAAAATGGGGAAAAAATGGGAAAAAAACAGGAAAAAATTGGAAAAAAATGGGAAAACACTGGAAAAAAATGGGGGGAAATGGGAAAAAACAAGAAAAAAATGGGAAAAAAGGGGGAAAAATGGGAAAAAAATGGAAAAAAGCAGGGGAAAAAACAGGAAAATGGGGAAAAAGCAGGGAAGAATGGGAAAAAACAGAAAAAAATGGGAAAAAACTGGAAAAAATGGGAAAAAGCTGGAAAAAATGGGAAAAAAAAGAAAAAATGACTGGAGATGAGGGAAATTCTGTAGGGAAAAGAGAATTTAGGGGGAGTTTTAGGGAATTTGGTAAAATGTAAAATAAGGGGGGTGTGGGAGGAAAACGGAGATTAAATTTTGTGGAATCGAGGGGAAATGGGGTAAAAAATGAAAAATTTGGGAAAAACGAGGTGAAATTCCACAAAAAAAAAAGGAGAATGGAAAGAAAATTGTTAAAATTGGGAAAATGAGGAGGAAGAAGTGGAAAAAAAGGAGATTTTGGGGGGAAAACTCTGGAGTTTGGAGCGGTTTTGGGGGGTAAATGCCGGAATTGGGGGCAGAAGGCGCCAATTTTAGGGTAAAATAGGGGGAATTTGGTGCAAAAAATGCTGATTTTGGGGTAAAACCAGCAGAATTTGGTGTGAAAGGAACCAATTTTGGGATAATCCACAGGAATTGGTGGGAAAGGCGCCGGTTTTGGGGTAAAACCACCAGAATTGTTCAAAAAGCATCGATTTTGGGGTAAAATCACAGGAATTTGGTGTGAAAATCCCCGATTTTGGGGTAAAATCACCAGAATTGGTGCAAAAAGCACCAATTTTGGGATAAACCACTGGAATTGTTGTGAAAATTCCTGACTTTGGGATAAACCACTGGAATTTGGTGTGAAAGGCGCTGATTTTGGGATAAACCACTGGAATTTGGTGTGAAAATCCCCGATTTTGGGATAAACCACTGGAATTTGGTGGGAAAATCCCCGATTTTGGGTACAACCCCGGTAACCTTGGGCCCCCGCAGACGTTCCACACGCCCAGCCTGGGCGACGAGGAGTTTGAGATCCCGCCCATCCCGCTGGAGTCCGACCCCTCGCTGGCCGTGGTGGGACACTTCGAGGACCTGGGCGAGCCCGGCGGCGCGGCCGAGGCGCCCTTCGCCCCCGCGCCCTACGGCGTGGCCGGGCTGGAGCTGCCCGTGGGGCTGCCCCACGGCATCATGGAGCAGGGAACGGGGCTGCTCAACATGGTCAGTGCTGGTGGGGGTGGAGGCTGGGACTGGGGGGATTGGGCCCCAAAAACTGGGGGGTTTGAGCCCAAAATTGGGGGGTTTGAGTTCTGAAATTGGGGGGATTGAGTTCTGAAATTGGGGGGATTGGGCCCAAAATTGGGGGGTTTGAGTCCAAAATTGGGGGGGGTTTGAGCCCAAAATTGGGGGGATTGAGTTCTGAAATTGGGGGGATTGGGCCCCAAAAACTGGGGGGATTGAGCCCAAAATTGGGGGGTTTGAGTTCTGAAATTGGGGGGATTGGGCCCAAAATTGGGGGGATTGAGCCCAAAATTGGGGGGGGGTTGAGCCCAAAATTGGGGGGTTTGAGTTCTGAAACTGGGGGGATTGGGCCCCAAAAATTGGGGGGTTTGAGTCCAAAAATTGGGGGCATTTAAATCTAAAAATAAGGGGATTGAATCCTAAAATTGGGGGGATTGAACCCAAAATTGGGGGCATTTAAATCTAAAAATGGGGGGAATTGAATCCTGAAATTGGGGGGGAATTGAGCCCCAAAAATGGGAAAATTGAGCCCAAAACTGGAGGGGTTTGAGTCCTAAATATTGGGGGGATTGAGCCCCGAACTTGGAGGGTTTGAGACCAAAAATGGGGTAAATTTTGGGGTTTTTGGGTAAACCGAGTTCATTCTGGGGTGAATTTGGGGGTTTTTGGGCCCACAGGAGCTGGAACCACCCATGGGCTCCCAGTTTGGTCCGGCAGCCCCGGTGACCATCGAGGTCCCCCTGGGCGCCCTCAGCCCCGGGGCGCTGCTGGGCGGGGCCGGCGCCCTGACCACGCCCCTCACCACCATCGACCAATCGGAGCTCAGCTCCCAGCTGGGGCTGGGCTTGGGCGGGGCCGCGGCCACGCCCCCCGGCCCCGCCCCGGGCCCCGCCCCGGCCCCGCCCAGCCCCGAGCGGGGCCTGTCCCCGGCGGCCTCCCCCGCGGGGTCCCTGCAGGACGAGGAGCTGGAGGATTTCCGCAGGGTGAGCGCCCCAAAAACGCCCCAAAAATCCCCAAATTCCCCCCAAAATCCCCAAAAACCCCCAAGTTCTGCTCAGTTCCCGCTTTTAATCCTTCAGTTTCTGCAATTTCTGCTCATTTCGGGTCTTCTTCCTTTGATTTTTCATTCAGATTTTATTTATTTCATCTTTGCTTAATTTTGATTGATTTAATTCTTTCTCGTTTAATTTTCTTCTCAAAACTTGTGGTTTTTCCTCCTTTTCCTCTAAAATTTAAATTTTTTTGGGTTTTACCCCCAAAACTTGTCCTTTTTCCCCCAAAACTCTTCATTTTTCCCCATTTCCCCCCAAAACTTGTAAATTTTCTGATTTTTCCCCAAAAAACTTGTGAATTTTTCCATTTTCCCCCCCAAACGCACCATTTTTCCCTTTTTCCCCCCAAAACCTGTCATATTTTCCCTATTGATCCCTAAAACTTTTCATTTCCCCCCAAAACTTGTGAATTTTCCCCCAAAACTCGTCGTTTTTCCCCATTTTCCACCCAAAAATTATTAATTTTTCCTATTTTCCCCTAAAACTTGTGAATTTCCCCCAAAATTTGTAAATTCTTCCCAAAACTTGAAAATTTCCCCCCCAAAATCACAATTTTTCCCCATTTTCCCCCCAAAATTCATCATTTTTCCCCCAAAACTTGCGAATTTCCCCAAAACTTCTTAATTTCTCCCAAAACTTGTAAATTTTTCCCCAAATCTTGTAAATTTTTCCCCAAACTTCTAAATCTTTCCCAAAACTTGTAAATATCCCCCAAAACTTGTAAATTTTCCCCAAATCTTGTAAATTTTTCCCCAAAACTTGTATATTCTTCCCAAAACTTGTAAATTTCCCCCAAATCTTGTAAGTTTTCCCCCAAAATTTCTATATTTTCCCTAAACTTCTAAATTTTTCCCAAAAATCGTAAATATTCCCCCCAAACTTGTAAATTTCCCCCAAAACTCCCAAATTTCCCCAAAAACTTGTAAATTTCCCCCCAAACTCACCATTTTTTTCTCTCTCTCTTTTTTTCCCCTCCCCCAGCCCCCCGCCTCCGCCCCTTCCCCTCCGGCCTCCGCCCCGCCCTCCACACCGGCCACGCCCATGACCACACCCATGACCACGCCCATGACCACACCCATGACCACCCAATTAACCACACCATTGACAACACCAATGGCGACACCAATGGCCACGCCCATAACCACGCCCATGGCCACGCCCATGGCCACGCCCGAGCCCCCGCGGCGGCCCAAGCCCCCCAAGAAGGCCAAGAAGAAGAAGGACCCCAACGAGCCGCAGAAGCCGGTGTCGGCCTACGCCCTCTTCTTCCGCGACACGCAGGCGGCCATCAAGGGCCAGAACCCCAACGCCACCTTCGGGGAGGTCTCCAAGATCGTGGCCTCCATGTGGGACTCGCTGGGCGAGGAGCAGAAACAGGTGGGGCAAAAAAATGGGGTGAGAAAGGGAAAAAACGGGAAAAAATGGCGAAAAACGGCCAAAAAATGGTGAAAATGGGGTGAAAATACAGCAAAAAATGGGGGATTTGGGGTCAGATCGTGGCCTCCATGTGGGACTCGCTGGGCGAGGAGCAGAAACAGGTGGGGACACGGAAATGGGGGGAAAAACGGAGAAATTGGGAAAAAATGGCTAAAAAATGGCAAAAAACGGCCAAAAAATGGGGAAAATGGGGTGAAAACTGGGGGATTTGGGGTCAGATCGTGGCCTCCATGTGGGACTCGCTGGGCGAGGAGCAGAAACAGGTGGGGACACGGAAATGGGGGGAAAAACTGAAAAAACGGGAAAAAACGGTTAAAAAACAGCAAAAAACGGCCAAAAAATGGGTAAAATGGGGTGAAAATGGGGTGAAAACTGGGGGATTTGGGGTCAGGTCGTGGCCTCCATGTGGGACTCACTGGGGGGGGAGCAGAAACAGGTGGGGCAAAAAAATGGGGTGAGAAAGGGAAAAAACGGGAAAAAACGGTTAAAAAATGGCTAAAAACAGGTTAAAAATGGTGAAAATGGGGTGAAAATCCAGCAAAAACTGAGGGATTTGGGGTCAGATCGTGGCCTCCATGTGGGACTCACTGGGGGAGGAGCAGAAACAGGTGGGGCAAAAAAATGGGGTGAGAAAGGGAAAAAACGGGAAAAAACGGTGAAAAAACGGCTAAAAATGGCCAAAAAATAGTGAAACTAGGGTGAAAATATAGCAAAAAATGGGGGATTTGGGATCAGATCGTGGCCTCCATGTGGGACTCACTGGGCGAGGAGCAGAAACAGGTGGGGACACAGAAATGGGGTGAGAAAGGGAAAAAACGGGAAAAAACGGGGTAAAAATGTGAAAAATGGCTTAAAAATGGTGAAAAAACGGATAAAATGGGATGAAAACTGGGGGATTTGGGGTCAGATCGTGGCCTCCATGTGGGACTCGCTGGGGGAGGAGCAGAAACAGGTGGGGCAAAAAAATGGGGTGAGAAAGGGAAAAAATGGGAAAAAACGGGGTAAAAATGTGAAAAACGGGTTAAAAATGGTGAAAATGAGGTGAAAATACAGCAAAAAATGGGGGATTTGGGGTCAGATCGTGGCCTCCGTGTGGGACTCGCTGGGCGAGGAGCAGAAACAGGTGGGGACACGGAAATGGGGGGAAAAAGGGAAAAAACGGGAAAAAACGGTGAAAAACAGCAAAAAACAGCCAAAAAATGGGTAAAATGGGGTGAAAATGGGGTAAAAACTGGGGGATTTGGGGTCAGATCGTGGCCTCCATGTGGGACTCGCTGGGGGAGGAACAGAAACAGGTGAGGCTGAAAAAATGGGGTGAAAAAAGGCAAAAATGGGAAAAAACGGGGTAAAAATGGAAAAAATGGTTAAAAAACGGCTAAAAATGGTCAAAATGGGGTGAAAATGGGGTGAAAAATGGGGGATTTGGGGTCAGATCGTGGTGTCCATGTGGGACTCGCTGGAGGAGGAACAGAAACAGGTGAGGACACAGAAATTGGGGTGAAAAACGGGGAAAACGGTAAAAAAAGAGATAAAAAAAGGAAAAATAGAAAAATTAACAAAAAGCGTGGGGAGGAAATGATGGGAGGGCCCAAAACGGGAGAGAACAGCCCCAAAATGGGGTTAAAAAACCTAAAATGGGGAAAAAAAAACCCCAAATGGGTGAGAAAAGGCCGAAACGTGAGAGAAGAGCCCCAAAATCGCCGTTTTTTGCCCCAATTCCAGGTGTACAAGCGCAAGACGGAGGCGGCCAAGAAGGAATACCTGAAAGCGCTGACGGCCTACAAAGCCACGCTGGTACCCCAAAACACCCCAAAAACCCAAAAAACAGCCCAAAAATGCCCCAAAAACACCCCAAAACCCAAAAAAATACCCCAAAAACAGCCCAAAAACACCCCAAAACAGCCCAAAACCACCCCAAAACACCCCAAAACCCAAAAAAATACCCCAAAAACAGCCCAAAAACCAAAAAAACACCCCAAAACACCCCAAAAACAGCCCAAAAACAGCTCAAAACACCCCAAAAACAGCCCAAAAACACCCCAAAACAGCCCAAAAACAGCCCAAAACAGCCCAAAAACAGCTCAAAACACCCCAAAAACACCCCAAAACAGCCCAAAAACAGCCCAAAAACACCCCAAAACACCCCAAAACACCCCAAAACACCCCAAAACACCCCAAAAACAACCCAAAAACAGCCCAAAAATCCCCCAGAAAACCCCAAAACACCCCAAAACACCCCAAAAATACCCCAAAAACAGCCCAAAAACACCCCAAAAACAGACAAAAAACACCCCAAAACAGCCCAAAAACAGCCCAAAAACGCCCCAAAAACAGACAAAAAACAGCCCAAAACACCCCAAAAACAGCCCAAAACACCGCAAAAACACCCCAAAAACACCCCAAAACCACCCAAAAACAGCCCGAAAACAGCCCAAAACACCCCAAAAACAACCCAAAACACCCCAAAAACACCCCAAAACCAGCCCAAAAACCAAAAAAATACCCCAAAAACAGCCAAAAAACAGCCCAAAAGCAGCCAAAAAAAACCCCAAAAAATACCCCAAAAAATAACACCCCAAAAACAAACCAAAAACAGCCAAAAAAACCTAAAACACCCCAAAAAGACCCAAGAAACCCCTCAAAAAATCCCAAAAACACCAAAAAAACCCCAAAAATTCCGAAAACACCCAAAAACACCCCAAAAACAGCCAAAAAAAACCCAGAAACACCCAAACAACACCCCCAAAACAGCCGAAAAAACCCCAAACCCCCCAAAACACCCCGAAAACCAAAAAAAAAACCCCAAAACGCCCTTAAAAAATCCAAAAACACCCCAAAAACACCCAAAAAAATAAAAAAAACCCAAAAACCCCCAGAAAACACAAAAAAAAAAAAACCCCGAAACCACCAAAATTTGGTGACCCCAAAAATTGACCCCAAAAACCCTTTGACCCCAGAACTGGGTGACCCCAAAATCCCCCAAATTCACCCCAAAATCCGGTGACCCCCAAAATCCCCCAAATTCACCCCAAAATTCGGTGACCCCCAAAATCCCCCAAATTCACCCCAAAATTCGGTGACCCCCAAAATTCCCCAAATTCACCCCAAAATTCGGTGACCCCCAAAACCCCCCAAATTCACCCCAAAATTCGGTGACCCCCAAAATCCCCGATTTTTCTGACTCATTTTTTTTTTTTTTTTCTCTTTTTTTTTTTTTTTTTCCCCTCCCCCCTCCCCCACCCAAGACCTCCCCGGACCCCCCCGAGCCCGACCCCTCCCCCACCCCCACCCCTCCCCCCGCCCCTTCCTCCTCCTCCTCCCCTCCCCCGCCCCCCTCCCCCTCCCCCCCCGCCCCTCCCCCCCCCATGGCCAAAATCCTCATCCCCAAGCAGGTGCTGCCCCTCCCCCCCCCGCTGGGGGCCGGGGGAGGGGCTGGGGGGGGCGGTGGGGGAGGGGCTGGGGGGGGCGGTGGGGGAGGGGCGGGTGGGGGAGGGGTGCTGACGGTGATCCCCGTCCTCCCCTCCCCCTCCCCCCGCCCGGGGGGGCCCCGCCCGCTGCTGCCCCCCCCCCGCCTGCAGCCCCCCCCCCTGCAGCAGATGCCCCCTCCCCCTCCCCCCCAGGCCCCCGACCCCTCCCCCACCCCTTCCTCCCCCTCCCCCTCCCCCAGCCACCACCCCCTCCCCGCCCCCATCGCCGTCCTGCACCCCCCCCCGCCCCCTCCCCCCCTCCAGGGGCCCCCCAAGATGCGGGGGCCCCCCCCCCTGCACATCAAGATCCTCCCCCCCCTGCACATCCTGCCCCTCCCCCCGCAGCCCCCCCAGGCCCCCGCGGGGGGGGGAGGGGCGGCCGGGACCCCCACCCCCTCCCCCACCCCCACCCCCACCCCCACCCCCGGGCAGGAGGACGCGGAGATGGACGGGGGGGACCCCGAGACCGAGGTGAGGGGGGAGGGGCGGGGGGGGAGGGGGGCGCGGGGGGGAATTGGGGGAATTGGGGAAAAATGGGGGAATTTGGGGAAAAATGGGGGAATTGGGGAAAAATGGGATTGGGGGGAAATGGGGGAAAAAATGGGGATTTTGGGAAAAAATGGGATTGGGGGGAAAAAACTGGAATTTGGGAAAAATTGGGATTGGGGGGAAAAATTGGGATTTGGGGAAAAAACGGGGAATTTGGGGAAAAATGGGGATTTGGGGGGAAAAACGGGGATTTTGGGGATTGGGGGAAAAACGGGGGATTTGGGAAAAAATGGGATTGGGGGAAAAAACTGGAATTTGGGGGAAAACGGGGATTTGGGGGAAAAACGGGGATTTGGGGAAAAAACGGGGATTTTGGGGAAAAACGGGGAATTTGGGAAAAATGGGGGGTTTGGGGGATTGGGGGAAAAATGGGGGAATTGGGGAAAAATGGGATTTGGGGGGAAAAACGGGGATTTTGGGAAAAAATGGGATTTGGGGGGAAAAACGGGGATTTGGGGGAAAAACGGGGGAATTTGGGAAAAATGGGGGATTTTGGGAATTGGGGGAAAAAGGGGGGATTTGGGAAAAAATTGGGGATTTCAGGGGAAAATGGGGATTTTGGGGGAAAAATGGGGAAAATGGGATTGGGGGGGAAAAGGGGAACGGGGGCTGGGAAATGGGGACGGGAATTGGGGCCAGGGTTTGGATCTGGGGTCAGGATTTGGGATTGGGGTTGGATTTGGGATCAGGATCAGGATTTGGGATCAGGATTTGGGATCTGGGTCAGGATTTGGGTCAGGATTTGGGTCAGGATTTGGGATTTGGGATCAGGATTTGGGTCAGGATCAGGATTTGGAATCAGGATCCAGGATCAGGATTTGGGTCAGGATTGGGATCAGGATCAGGATTTGGGATTTGGGATCAGGATCAGGATCAGGATTTGGAATCAGGATCCAGGATCAGGATTTGGGGTCAGGATTTGGGATCAGGATTTGGGATTTGGGTCAGGATTTGGGATCAGGATTTGGGGTCAGGATTTGGGGTCAGGATTTGGGATTTGGGGTCAGGATTTGGATCAGGATTGGGATCAGGATTTGGGATCAGGATTTGGGATTTGGGGTCAGGATTTGGGGTCAGGATTTGGGGTCAGGATTTGGGTCAGGATTGGGATCAGGATCAGGATTTGGGTCAGGATTTGGGTCAGGATCAGGATTTGGGATCTGGATCAGGATTGGGATCAGGATCAGGATTTGGGGTCAGGATCAGGATTTGGGGTTCCAGGTGGAGTCCCCCCCGCGGGTGGAGCTGGTGCCGGAGTCGCCGGGCGCGGCCGGATTTGGGGTCAGGATTTGGGTCAGGATTTGGGATTTGGGGTCAGGATTTGGGATTTGGGATCAGGATCAGGATTTGGGATTTGGGATCAGGTGGAGTCCCCCCCGCGGGTGGAGCTGGTGCCGGAGTCGCCGGGCGCGGCCGGATTTGGGGTCAGGGTTTGGGGTCAGGATTTGGGATTTGGGTCAGGAATTGGGATCAGGATCAGGATTTGGGGTCAGGATTTGGGATTTGGGTTGGATTTGGGATCAGGATCAGGATTTGGGGTTCCAGGTGGAGTCCCCCCCGCGGGTGGAGCTGGTGCCGGAGTCGCCGGGCGCGGCCGGATTTGGGGTCAGGATTTGGGATTTGGGTTGGATTTGGGATCAGGATTTGGGATTTGGGTCAGGATCAGGATTTGGGATCAGGGTCAGGATTTGGGATTTGGGATCAGGTGGAGTCCCCCCCGCGGGTGGAGCTGGTGCCGGAGTCGCCGGGCGCGGCCGAGTCTCCGCGCGGCCGCTGCGTCCGGGCCGGCTGCGAGAACGCGCCCGTGGCCAGCGGGGACTGGGACGAGGAGTTCTGCAGCAGCGAGTGCCTGGTGCGCCACTGCCGGTGGGTTCTGAACCAAAATCATCCTTTTTTCACCCAAAATCCACCTCTTCTGACCCGAAATCCAAATTCTGCAACCCAAAATCCCCCGGGGCTGTGCCTGGTGCGCCACTGCCGGTGGGTTCTGAACCAAAATCTGCATTTTTTCACCCAAAATCATCCTGTTCTGACCCAAAATCATCCTGTGCTGTGCCTGGTGCGCCACTGCCGGTGGGTTCTGAACCAAAATTCACCTTTTTTCACCCAAAATCTGCGTTTTCTGACCCGAAATCCAAATTCTGCAACCCAAAATCCCCCGGGGCTGTGCCTGGTGCGCCACTGCCGGTGGGTTCTGAACCAAAATCTGCATTTTTTCACCCAAAATCATCCTGTTCTGACCCAAAATCATCCTGTGCTGTGCCTGGTGCGCCACTGCCGGTGGGTTCTGAACCAAAATTCACCTTTTTTCACCCAAAATCTGCGTTTTCTGACCCGAAATCCAAATTCTGCCACCCAAAATCATCCCTTTTTCACCCAAAATCGGCATTTTCTCACCCAAAATCATCCTGTTGTGTGCCTGGTGCGCCACTGCCGGTGGGTTCTGACCCAAAATCATCCCTTTTTCACCCAAAATTCACCTCTTCTGACCCAAAATCATCCTGTGCTGTGCCTGGTGCGCCACTGCCGGTGGGTTCTGAACCAAAATTCACCGTTTTTCACCCAAAATCTGCATTTTCTGACCCAAAATTCACCTTTTCTGACCCAAAATCTGCATTTTCTGACCCAAAATTGCCATTTTTTAACCAAAATCCCATTTTTTGACCCTCAAAATTCCATTTTCTTACCTAAAAATTCCATTTTTTTACCAAAATCCCCATTTCTGACCCCTAAAATCTCATTTTCTGACCCAAAAAATTCAATTTTTGACCCAAAATCACCATTGTCTTACCCAAAAATTCCAATTTTTTACCCAAAATTCCCATTTTTTGACCCAAAAATTCCATTTCTTTCCCAAAATCCCCATTTCAGAACCCCAAAAATTCCATTTTTTTACCCAAAAATTCCATTTTTATTCCCCAAAAATTCCATTTTTTAACCAAAATCTCATTTACCCAAAAATTCCATTTTTTTACCCAAAATCCCCATTTCAGAACCCCCAAAATTCCATTTTTTCCCCCAAAAAATTCCATTTTTTCCCCAAAAATCACCATTTTTTGACCTAAAAATTCCATTTTTTTTCCCAAAATCCCCATTTTTTCCCCCAAAAATTCAATTTTCCCCCAAAATCGCCGTTTTTAACCAAAATCTCTGTTTTTTCCCCCGTTTCAGGGACGTTTTCCTGGCCTGGCTCGCCTCCCGCAACGCCGGCGTCGTTTTCGTCAAGTGAGGCTCCGCCCCCTCCTTTTGGGGCATTTTCAGCCGATTTCGACATTTCCCAAAAATCCCCAAAATTGGGGAAATTCCCAATTAAAAAAATTTGGATCAAAAAATCAAAAATTTGGGGTTTTTTTGTTTTTTTTTTTTAATCTTTTTCGTTGGGTTTTGATTTTGGGAGTTTTTACCCCAAAAATTTGGGTGGGAAAAGAATTAAAAATAATTTTAAAAATTTTAAAAAGAATAATTTTAAATAAATTATTTAAATTTAAATAATTAAAAAAAAAAAAAATTGATAAAATTTGGGGTTTTTAGCCCCGAAATTTCGCTGGGAATTTGATTTTGGCACCAAAAAAATTCGATTTCAGCACCAAAAACTTCGTTTTTAACCCCAAAATTCTCCTTGAAAAGGTAAAAAATCCTAAAAAATTCAATTTAATTTCATTTTAAACCGAAAAAAATTCAATTTAAATTCATTTTAAACCCAAAAAATTCATTTTTAAATTAATTTAAATTTATTTAAACCCAAAAAATTCACTTTAAATCCCCAAAAACCCCAAAACTTTCACTTTTAACCCCAAAAATTCATTTTAAACCCCAAAAAATTCGTTTTTAATTCATTTTAAATTCATTTTAAACCCAAAAAAATCATTTTAAATTCAATTTAAATCAATTTAAACCCCAAAAATTCAATTTAAATCCCCAAAAATTCCATTTTAAACCCCAAAAAATTCATTTTTAATTCACTTTAAATCTCAAAATCCCCAAAATTTGACTTTAAAACCCAAAAAAATTCACTTTAAATTCACTTTAAATTCACTTAAAACCCCAAAATTCACTTTAATTTCACTTTTAACCCCAAAATTTTCAGTTTTTCCCCCAAAATTTCACTTTAAATCATTTAATTCCCATTTTTTCCTCATTTTTGAACGTTTTTTTACCGATTTCCCTCCTTTTCACCCCAAATAAAAAAAGAAACATTTTGGGTGTTTTTTAATTCCATTTTTTTAATTTTTATTTCTTTGTGGTTTTTTTCTCCTTTCCCAAAACGACCCCAAAAAAACCCAAAAAAATTTTATATAAAAAACCCAAAAAATGGGAAAAAAACCCAAAAAAAAGCCCAAAAAACCCCAAAAAATGTGAAAAAAAAACCCCCAAAAAAAGCCCAAAAAACACCAAAAAAAATTAAAGAAAATTCAGAAAAAAAACCTTAAAATGCCCCCAAAAAATTAAAAAAAAAATAAAACAAAAAATACCAAAACTGCACCAAAAAACCCCGAAAAATCCTGAAAATAAACCAAAAAAAAACTCCAAAAAAACCCCCAAAAACTCCCAAAAAAATCTCAAAAAAACCCTAAAAAAAATCCCAAAAATACCCAAAAAAAACTTTAAAGAAAACCCAAAGAAACTCCCAAAAAAACTTAAAAATGCCCCAAAAAATCCCTTTAAAAACCCCCAAAAAAACTCCCAAAAAACTGAAAAAAAACCCCAAAAACAGAAAGAAAAAAAACCCTAAAAAATTACCAAAAAACCTCAAAATAAACCCCAAAAAAATCAGAAAAAAACTTTAAAAAACGCCAAAAAGTCCCCAAAAAACTGAGAAAAAAGAACATTCAATAGACAAAATAAACTCTAAAAAATCCCATAAAATAACCCAAAAAAACCCCCAAAAAACCCAAAAAAAACCTCCCAAAAAACCTGAAAAAAAACCCAAAAAAATGCAAAAAAATCATGAAAAATCCCAAAAAAAACCCCAAAAAATTTCCCAAAAAAAACCCCCAAAAAATCAAAAAAAACCGCAAAAAAACCCTCAAAAAACTTAAATAAAATAAAAAAAAAACTCCAAAAAATCTCCAAAAAAATTCCAAAAAATCCCAAAAAATAAAAAAAAAATAAAAAAAAAATCCCCAAAAAAATTCCCCAAAAAATCCAAAAAAATCCCAAAAGATTCTAAAAAAAAATCGGAAAAAATCCTCAAAAACATCCAAAAAAATCCCAAAAAAATCTCCAAAAAACCAAAAAAAAAAATCCCCAAAAAATTAAAAAAAAACTCCCCAAAAAATCACCAAAAAATTCCCTAAAAAAATTTCAAAAAATCAAAAAAACCCCCCAAAAAACCCCAAAAAATCCCCAAAAAAACCCAAAAAACCCCTCAAAAAATCCCAAAAAAATCCCCCAAAAAATCCCCAAAAAATAAAAAAAAAATTCCAAAAAAATCCCCAAAAAATCCCTAAAAAAACCCCAAAAAATAAAAAAAAAATCCCCAAAAAATGCAAAAAAAATTCCAAAAAAATCCAAAAAAAAATCCAAAAAAAATCCCAAAAAATCCCAAAAAATCCCCAGAACGAAACCCCAGAGAAAGGCGCCGGAATGGGCCGGAATGTTCCGGAACTCAGAGGTTTTTGGGTTTGGAGATGATGCCGTCGGGGTAATGCTGCTTGAACTGCGCCACCACGTCGGGGTCCAGCAGGTGAATCCCGTCCAGCTGATTGCCCAGGGTGATCCTGCAAGGGCGCCCCAAAAGTCACCAAAACCTGCCCAAAACCTGCCCAAAACCTGACCAAAAAATCCCCAAAATGTTCCCAAATAACTCCCAAAAAAAACCCCAAAAAAATCACCAAAACCTGCCCAAAAATCACCAAAACCTGCCCAAAATGTTCCCAAAACCTGCCCAAAAAAATCCCAAAAAATCCCAAAAAATCCCCCAAAAAACCCCCCAAAAGTCACCAAAACCTTCCCAAAACCTGCCCAAAATCTTCCCAAAACCTGCCCAAAATGTTCCACAAAAATCCCAAAAAAAATCCCAAAAAAACCCCCAAAAAATCAAAAAAATAGCACCCAAAAAAACCCCCAAAAATCACCAAAACCTGCCCAAAAATCACCAAAACCTGCCCAAAAAATCCCCAAAATGTTCCCAAATAACTCCCAAAAAATCCCAAAAAAAATCACCAAAACCTTCTCAAAACATTCCCAAAATTTTCCCAAATTACACCCAAAAAATTCCCAAAAAAAATCCCCAAAAAATCCCCCAAAAAATTCCCCAAAAAATTCCCCAAAAAATTCCCCAAAATTCCAAAAAAAATCCCCAAAAAATTCCCAAAAAACCCCCAAAAAATCCCACAAAAGTCCCCAAAAATCCCCAAAAATCCCAAAAAAATTCCCCAAAAAATCCCCAAAAATCCCCAAAAAATTCCCCCAAATTCCCCCAAATCCCCTGAAGTTTGGGCTGACTTTGGGGCATTTTGGTACCAGTTGGGCTGCACGTTGTGGGGGCGGCCGAAGAGTTCGATTTTCCGCGTTCCCGGCGAGAGCCGCTCGATCATCCCGTAAATCTCGTCGGGTTTGTGGCTGGTCGAGCGCACCTGGAGGGGAAGTGGGGGAAAATTCCGGAGCTTTTGGGCTTTTCCCGCCTTTTTCTGTCTCTTTCCCGCCTTTTCCCGCCTTTTTTTCCCGCCTTTTCTCGGCTTTTTCCCGCTTTTTCCCCCCCTTTCTTTGTTTTTTCCCGCCTTTCGTCTTTTTCCCGCCTTTTTTCACCTTTTTCCCCGCCTTTTCCTGCCTTTTTCCATCTTTTTCCCGCCTTTTGTCTTTTTCCCGCCTTTTTCCCGCCTTTTCCCGCCTTTTCTCAGCTTTTTCCTGCCTTTTGTCTTTTTCCCGCCTTTTTTCACCTTTTTCCCCGCCTTTTCCTGCCTTTTCCCGCCTTTTTTCACCTTTTTCCCGCCTTTTCCTGCCTTTTCCCGCCTTTTCTCAGCTTTTTCCCGCCTTTTCTCAGCTTTTTCCCGCCTTTCCCTTTTTTCCCCGCTTTTTCTTGCCTTTTCCCGCCTTTTTCCATCTTTTTCCCGCCTTTTGTCCTTTTCCCGCCTTTTTTCACCTTTTTCCCACCTTTTCCCGCCTTTTTCCATCTTTTTCCCGCCTTTTGTCTTTTTCCCGCCTTTTTCCCGCCTTTTCCCGCCTTTTCTCAGCTTTTTCCCACCTTTTCCTTTTTTCCCGCCTTTTTCTGGCCTTTTCCCGCCTTTTTCCATCTTTTTCCCGCCTTTTGTCTTTTTCCCCCCTTTTCCCGCCTTTTTCCCACCTTTTCCCGCCTTTTCTCAGCTTTTTCCCGCCTTTTCCCGCCTTTTTCCCACCTTTTCCCGCTTTTTCTCAGCTTTTTCCCGCCTTTTCCCTTTTTCCCGCCTTTTTCTGGCTTTTCCCGCCTTTTCTCGGCTTTTTCCCGCCTTTTTTTCACCTTTTCCCGCTTTTTCCTGGCTTATTCCCGGATTTTGGGTTGAAATTTCCCGGGGTTTTTTTTTGGGTTGAAACCCCCCCCGTTTTGGGGTGAAATCCCGGGAATTTGGGGCTCACCTCGGCCACGATGACGTCACAATCCAGGCCCCGGTTGAAGCCCTGGGGGTTCCCCTTCACCCCCACCTGGGGGAGGGGAAATTCAGGGGGTTGGGGACCCCAAAATCGGCACAGAGACACCCCAAAAACACCCCCAAAACACCCAAAAACGCAAAAAAACACCCCAAAAACACCCCAAAAATGCAAAAAACACCCCAAAAACACCCAAAAACGCAAAAAACACCCCAAAAACACCCAAAAATGCTAAAAACACCCCAAAAACACCCCAAAAACACCCAAAAACGCAAAAAAACACCCCAAAACCACCCAAAAACGCAAAAAACACCCCAAAAACACCCAAAAATGCAAAAAACACCCGAAAAACAACCAAAACCACCCAAAAAACACCCCAAAAACCATCCCAAAAACCCCCAAAAATGCAAAAAAACACCCCAAAAACACCCAAAAATGCAAAAAACACCCCAAAAACCATCCCAAAAACACCCAAAACCATCCCAAAAACACCCAAAACCACCCCAAAACACCCTAAAAACACCCAAAAACACCCCAAAAACACCCCAAAAAAACCGAAAAACACCCAAAACCACCCCAAAACACCCTAAAAACACCCCAAAACACCCAAAAAACCAAAAAAACACCCCAAAAACCATCCCAAGAACACCCAAAAAATCCCCAAAAAATCTTTCCCAAAATCCCTCAAAAATCCCCAAAAAATCTTTCAAAAATCCCCAAAATATCCTTAAAAAACCCTTAAAAAATCCCAAAAAAGCCCTAAAAAATCCTTTAAATATCCCCCAAAAATACCCAAAAATTCCGAAAAAATCAGTTTAAAATCCCCAAAATATCCTTAAAAAATCTCCAAAAAAATCCATTAAAAATCCATTAAAAAACTCCCTAAAAATCAAAAAAATACCCCCAAAATAGCCTTAAAAAATCCTTAAAAAATCCCCCAAATATCCTTAAAAATCCCAAAAAATTCCGTAAAAAAATCTTCTAAACATCCTTAAAAAATCCCTAAAAAACCCTCAAAAAACCCAAAAAAAACTTTTAAAAAATCCTTAAAAATCCCTAAAAATCCTTAAAAAATCTCAATAAAATCCTTAAAAAAATCCCTAAAAAATCCCTAAAAAATCCTTAAAAAATCCCCAAAATATCCTTAAAAAATCCCAAAAAAATCCCTAAAAAATCCTTTAAAAATCAAAAAAAATCCTTAAAAAGTCCCTAAAAATTCCCTAAAAAATCCCCAAAATATCCTTAAAAAAATCCTTAAAAACCTCCTAAAAAATCCTTAAAAAATCCAAAAAAAACCTTTAAAAACCCTCCCAAAAATCCTTAAAAATCCCCAAAAAATCCTTAAAAAATCCCTAAAAACTCCAAAAAATATCCCAAAAAATCCTTTAAAAATCCCAAAAAAATCCTTAAAAAATCCTTAAAAAATCCCAAAAAATCCTTAAAAAACTCCCAAAAAAATCCCAAAAAAACCTTAAAAAATCCCCAAAAAATCCTTAAAAATCCCTAAAAAATCCTTAAAAAACCCTTAAAAAATAAAGAAAAAAATCATTTAAAAATCCCTAAAAAATCAAAAAAAATCCCCAAAATATTCTTAAAAAAATCTTTAGAAATCCTTTAAAAACCCCAAAAAATTCCTTAAAAATCCCTAAAAAATCCTTAAAAAATCCTTAAAAAATCCCTAAAAACCTCCAAAAAAATCCAAAAAAAAATCCCAAAAAATCCCCAAAATTCCCCCAAAATGCCCAAATTCCCCAAATTTCCCCCAGATTTCCCCAAAGCCTCACCAGGCAGTGCTCCTTGCCGTGGTTGAGCCAGTGGCCGGTGCGTCCCGTGCGGATGATTCGCTGCAGCTGATTCGTCTTCACCCAGATGATCTCGTCCACGCGCTCGTACCTGCGCCCAGCAACGGCCCCGCACAGAGGGGATTTGGGGGCATTGGGGGGAGCTTGAAAGGGATTTTTTGGGGGTTTTTTTAAGGGGTTTTTAGGGGATTTTTTAGGATTTTTTTAGGGAATTTTTAGGGATTTTTTGGGGATTTTTTGAGATTTTTTGGGGGGTTTTTTAGGGATTTTTTTGGGATTTTTTTGGGATTTTTAAATGATTTTTTGGGGATTTTTTGGGGGGTTTTTTAGGGATTTTTTTGCATTTTTTTGGATTTTTTTGGGATTTTTTGGGATTTTTTAAGGATTTTTTGGAGATTTTTTGGGGGGCTTTTTAGAGATTTTTTTGGATTTTTTTGGATTTTTTAGGGATTTTTTGGGGATTTTTAAATGATTTTTTAAGGAGTTTTTTGAGATTTTTGGGGGGTTTTTTAGGGATTTTTTTTGGATTTTTTAAGGATTTTTTAGGGATTTTTGGGGGATTTTTTGGGGATTTTTTTAAGGATTTTTGGAGATTTTTGGGGTTTTTTTTAAGGATTTTTTTGGAATTTTTTGGATTTTTTAGGGATTTTTTGGGGGATTTTTTGGGATTTTTTAAGGATTTTTTTGAGATTTTTTTGGTATTTTTTTAAGGATTGGGGGGAGATTTTTGGGATTTTTTTGGGGGAATTTTTAGGGAATTTTTAAGGGTTTTTTTGAGATTTTTTGGTATTTTTTAAGGACTTTTTTTTATGTTTTTAAGTATTTTTTGGGGATTTTTTAAGGTTTATTTAGGGATTTTTTAAGGATTTTGGGGGGATTTTTTGGGATTTTTTTGGGGAATTTTTCGGGATTTTTTAAGGATTTTTTGGAGATTTTTTGGTGTTTTTTAAGAATTTTTCAGGGATTTTTAAAGGATTTTTGGGGGGATTATTTTGAGATTTTTTGGGGATTTTTAAAGCAATGTTTTGGTTTTTTTTTTTAAGATTTTTTTGCAGATTTTTGATGATTTTTTTGGGGATTTTTAAGGATTTTTAGGAGGATTTTAGGAGATTTTTAAAGGATTTTTGGGGGGGGATTCTTCTTTGGATTTAAAGGGATTTTAAAAGAATTTTTGGGGTTTTTTTTGAGGTTTTTAGTAATTTTTAAAGATTTTTTTAAATTTATTTTTGGGGATTTTGAGCAGATTTTTGGGGGGATTTTTTGGGTAATTTTAGGAATCTTTGGGATTTTTTTTAAGGGATTTTTTTTTTAAAGATTTTGGGTTTTTTTTTAAAAAAGATTTTGAAATTTTTTTTAAAGGATTTTGGGATTTTTAAGGATTTTTTGGGGTGAAAAGCCCAAAACTCACCCCCAGAGATTGAGGCACTCACGGCCCAGCTCCATGGCCCTGGAAAAACGAGAAATTTTGGGGTGAAAACAGCGGAATTTGGGACAAAACGGGATTTTGGGTGGGAAAAGGGGGATTTTGGGGGTTTGGGGGAGAAAAAATGGGAAATTCAGAGAGTTCTTGATGGGTTTGGGGTGAAATCTGATGGATTTGGGGTTTCTGGATAAATTTAAGGAACTTCATGACCGGATTTGGGGTAAATCCCGGTGAATTTGGGGTAAATCCTTTGGATTTGGGGTGAATTTGGGGCAAATCCCATGAATTTGGGGTGAATCCGGTGGATTTGGGGTGAATCCGGTGGATTTTGGGTAGATCTGGTGAATTTGGGGTGGATTTGGGGTAAATCCGGTGGATTTGGGGTGGATTTGGGGTGAATCCCCTGAATTTGGGGTGAATTTGGGGTAAATCCCATGAATTTGGGGTAAATCCCATGAATTTGGGTTAAATCCCATGAATTTGGGGTAAATCCCATGAATTTGGGGTAAATCCCATGAATTTGGGTTAAATCCCATGAATTTGGGTTAAATCCCATGAATTTGGGTTAAATCCCATGAATTTGGGGTAAATCCCATGAATTTGGGGTGAATCCGGTGAATTTGGGGCAAATCCCGTTGAATTTGGGATGAATCCCACAGATTTGGGATGAATTTGGGTTAAATCCCAGTGAATTTGGGGTAAATCCCATGAATTTGGGGCAAATCCCGGTGAATTTGGGGTAAATCCCAGTGAATTTGGGGCAAATCCTGTGGATTTGGGGAGAATCCCATGGATTTGGGATGGATTTGAGGTAAATCCCGGTGAATTTGGGGAAAATCCTGTGAATTTGGGGTGAATTTGGGGTAAATCCCATGAATTTGGGGTAAATCCAGTGAATTTGGGGCAAATCCCGGTGAATTTGGGGTAAATCCCATGAATTTGAGGTGAATTTGGGGTGAATCCGGTGGATTTGGGGTAAATCCGGTGAATTCGGGGTGAACTTGGGGCGAATGCCACAGATTTGGGATGAATTTGGGTTAAATCCCAGTGAATTTGGGGCGGATCCCACGGATTTGGGATGAATTTGGGTTAAATCCCGGCGGATTCGGGGTGGCCCGACCTGCCGGTGACCCAGAGGAAGAGGAAGCCCTCGTCCTGCAGCACGGGGATGTTGAGGCGCCGCATCTCGTCGTCGGTCAGCGTTCCGTAGGGCAGCTCCATGTGGATGTCCCAGGGCGGATCCGCCATCACCACGGCGAACTTGCCCAGGATGGAGACGTCCAGGTAGCGAATGTCGCAGCAGATCCACTGCCAGGGGAGGAGAAACGGGGAGAAAACGGCGGGAATCGGTCAAAAAGGGAAAAATGGCGGCGCAAAATGGCGGCGCAAAATGGCGGCGCAAAATGGCTGCCATTCAAAATGGCTGCCACACAAAATGGTTGCCACACCAAATGGCAGCAGTGCAAAATGGCGGCGCAAAATGGCTGCCATTCAAAATGGCAGTGGTGCAAAATGGCGGTGAAAAATGGCTGCCACACAAAATGGCTGCCACACAAAATGGCGGTGGTGGAAAATGGCGGTGAAAAATGGCTGCCACACAAAATGGCTGCCACACAAAATGGCGGTGGTGGAAAATGGCGGTGAAAAATGGCTCCCACGCAAAATGACCGCAATTCAAAATGGCTGCCACGCAAAATGGCTGCCATGCAAAATGGCAGCGTAAAATGACTGCCATTCAAAATGGCTGCCATGAAAAATGGCTGCCGTGAAAAATGGCTGCCACGCAAAATGGCCACAGCTCAAAATGGCTGCCACGCAAAATGGCTGCCACACCAAATGGCAGTGGTGTAAAATGGTGGTGAAAAATGGCTGCCATTCAAAATGGCTGCCGTGAAAAATGGCTGCCACGCAAAATGGCTGCCATGCAAAATGGCAGCGTAAAATGACTGCCATTCAAAATGGCTGCTGTGAAAAATGGCTGCCGTGAAAAATGGCTGCCACGCAAAATGGCCAAAGCTCAAAATGGCTGCCACGCAAAATGGCTGCCACTCAAAATGGCTGCCACACAAAATGGCTGCCACACAAAATGGCTGCTGTGCAAAATGGCAGCGTAAAATGGCTGCCAATCAAAATGGCTGCCATGAAAAATGGCTGCCACGCAAAATGGCTGCCACTCAAAATGGCTGCCACGCAAAATGGCTGCCACACAAAATGGCTGCCATGCAAAATGGTGGAGGAGCAAAATGGCTGCCATTCAAAATGGCCACAGTTCAAAATGGCTACCACGCAAAATGGCTGCCATTCAAAATGGCTGCCACGCCTCAGGAAATGGCGGGAAACGGAAACGGCGGGAAATAAAAATCCTCAAAAAAATGCAAATTATTCTCTAAAAAATGCAAATTCTTGCCCAAAAAATCCAAATTATTTTAAAAAAAATTTCAAATACTTGCATAAAACATGCAAATTAGCCTCCAAAAAATTCAGATTTTTGCATGAAATATGCAAATTAGCCTCCAAAAAAAATTCAAATTTTTGCATGAAACATGCAAATAAGCCTCCAAAAATTTCAAATTATTGCCTAAATCATGCAAATTAGCCTCCAAAAAATTCAAATTTTTGCACGAAACATGCAAATTATCCTCAAAAAAACTTTTGCATAAAACATGGAAATTATCCTCCAAAAAATTCAAATAGTTGCCCAAAACATTCAAATTAGCCTCCAAAAAATTCAAATTTTTGCCTAAAATATGCAAATTAGCCTCCAAAAAATTCAGATTATTGCCTAAAACATGCAAATTAACCTCATAAAAGTTCAAATTTTTGCCTGAGACATGCAAATTACCCTCAAAAAAATTCAAATTATCGCCCAAAGCATTCAAATTAGCCTCCAAAAATTTGAAATTATTGCCTAAAATATGCAAATTATCCTCCAAAAAAATCAAATTTTTTCATAAAACATGCAAATTAACCTCATAAAAATTCAAATTATCGCCTAAAAACCCCCCAAGTGTTTAATTAGAAACGCAAATTCACCTGCGGCGGGAAGAGGCGGTCGGCGCCGGCGTCGGGGGGCGGGGCCCGGGGCAGCTCGGGCGGGGGAGGGGAGCGGTCGCGGGGCCGGGCGCGGGCGGGGCTGCGCGGGGGCGTGGCCGCGCAGGCGTCGATCTCGTAGTGCACGTATTTGCAGGTGTCCATGTGGAAACAGGTGTTGAGGAAGGAACAGTCGCCCAGGGACTCGTCCGTGTGCTTGTTGATGATGCGGCTGGCGGGGGGAACAGGCGGGAATTGGGGGGAAAACAGGCGGAAATGGGGAAAAACAGACAGAAAATGGGATTTTGGGTTTTTTTGGGGGTGAAAAATATCCAAAAAATGGGATTTTGGGGGGAAAAACAGCCAGAAAATGGGAGTTTGGAGGGAAACAGGCGGAAATGGGGAAAAACAGACAGAAAATGGGGAAAAACAGGCGGGAATTGAGGAAAAACAGACAGAAAACGGGAGTTTGGGGGAAAAACAGCCAGAAATGGGGAAAAACAGGCGGGAATTGGGGGAGAACAGGCGGAAATGGGGAAAAACAGGCAGAAATGGGGAAAAACAGCCGGAAATGGGGAAAAACAGGCGGGAATTGGGGGAGAACAGGCGGAAAATGGGAGTTTGGGGGGAAAAACAGCCGGAAATGGGGAAAAACAGCCAGAAAATGGGATTTGGGGGAAAAACAGACAGGAAATGGGGAAAAACAGACAGGAAATGGGATTTGGGGGAAAAACAGACAGGAAATGGGGAAAAACAGACAGGAAATGGGATTTGGGGGAAAAACAGGTGGAAATGGGGAAAAACAGGCGGAAATGGGGAAAAATAGACAGAAAATGGGATTTGGGGAGGAAAACAGCCAGAAAATGGGGAAAAACAGCCGGAAATGGGGAAAAACAGACAGAAAATGGGGAAAAACAGCCAGAAAATGGGAGTTTGGGGGGGAAAACACCCAAAAATGGGGGGAAAAGGCAGAAATGGGGAAAAACAGCCAGAAAATGGGATTTGGGTGGGGGAAACACCCAAAAAATGGGGTTTTGGGGGAAAAAACAGCCAAAAAATGGGGGGAAACAGGCGGAAATGGGGGGAAATCCCAAAAAATTCCCAACTAAATCCCTGGAATTCCCAAATAACCCCCAGAAATTGGGAAAAAAAAATCCCGAAAAAATCCCAAGAAATCCTAAATAAACCCCTAAAAATCCGGAAAAAAAATCCCAAAAAATTCTGAATAAATTTCCAAAAATCCGGGAAAAGATCCAAAAAAAATTCCCAAAAAATTCCAAATAAATCCCAAAAAATTCTGAATAAATCCCCAAAAATCAGGAAAAAAATCCAAAAAAAATTCCAAAATAAATCCAAAAAAACCCCCCAAAATCCCAAAAAAATCCCAAATAAATCCCAAATAAATCCCAAATAAATCCAAAAAAAATCCCAAGAAATCCTGAATAAACCCCCCAAAAAACCCCCAAAAATCCAAAAAAAATCCCAAGAAATTCTGAATAAATCCCCAAAAATCCGGGAAAAAATCCAAAAAAAATTCCAAAAAAAATCCCAAAAAATCCCAAATAAATCCCAAAAAATTCTGAATAAATCCCCAATAATCCGGGATAAAATCCAAAAAAAATCCCCAAAAAAATCCCAAATAAATCCAAAAAAAATCCCAAGAAATCCTAAATAAACCCCTAAAAATCTGGGAAAAAATCCAAAAAAAATCCCCAAAAATTCTGAATAAATCCCCAAAAATCAGGAAAAAAATCCCCAAAAAATTCCAAAATAAATCCAAAAAAACCCCCAAAAACCCCCAAATAAATCCCAAAAAATCCCAAAAAATTCTGAATAAATCCCCAAAAATCAGGAAAAAAATCCAAACAAAATCCCAAAATAAATCGAAAAAAATCCCAAGAAATCCTAAATAAACCCCCAAAAATCCGGGAAAAAATCCCAAATAAATCCCCAAAAAATTCTGAATAAATCCCCAAAAATCAGGAAAAAAATCCAAACAAAATCCCAAAATAAATTGAAAAAAAATCCCAAGAAATCCTGAATAAACCCCCAAAAAACCCCCAAAAACCCCCCAAAAATCCCAATAAAATCCCCAAATTCCCGAATCAATCCGGGATTCCCGGTGACGCACCGGAAGTGCAGGCGGCGGCAGGGCCGCTCGGCGCCCGAGGCCTTGACGCACTCCTCCTTGGTGCCGTGGTCGCAGAACTCCTGCACCTGCGCGCGCCCGCGCGACCGGAACTTCTCCACGATCGACTGCTCCTTGGCCGTGGTGGTGTTGAGCAGCTCCAGGATCTCCTGGCTCACCTGCGCGGGACACGCCCCCTCGTCCGGGACACGCCCACCGCCGAGGGGCACGCCCACTGCCCCGCCCACCCGCCGTCTTGAACCTCCGTCGTCTTGAACATCCGCCATATTGAACCTCCGCCATCTTGGATCCCCACCCACTGTGTCAGGACATGCCCGCTCGTCCGGGACACGCCCACCGCCGAGGGGCACGCCCACTGCCCCGCCCACCCGCTGTCTTGAACCTCCGCCATCTTGGATCCCCGCCTTATCTAACCTCCACCATCTTGGATCCCCGCCCACTGCATCAGGACACGCCCCCTCGTTCGGGACACGCCCACCGCCAAGGGGCACGCCCACTGCCCCGCCCACCTGCCGTCTTCAACCTCCACCACCTTGGATCCCCGCCATATCGAACCTCCGCCATCTTGGATCCCCGCCCACTGCGTCAGGACACGCCCGCTCGTTCGGGACACGCCCACCGCCGAGGGGCACGCCCACTGCCCCGCCCACCCACTGTCTTGAACCTTCGCCGTCTTGAACATCCGCCATCTTGAACCTGTACCATCTTGGATCCCCGCCCACTCGTTCAGGACACGCCCACAGCTAAGGGACACGCCCACTGCCCCGCCCACCCTCTGTCTTGAACCTCCGCCGTCTTGAACATCCGCCATCTTGAACCTGCACCATCTTGGATCCCCGCCCACTCGTTCAGGACATGCCTGCTCGTTCGGGACACGCCCACTCGTTCAAGACACGCCCACTGCCAAGGGACACGCCCACTGCCCCGCCCACCCACTGTCTTGAACCTCTGCCATCGTGAACCTCCATCTTGAATCTCCACCATCTTGAACCCCCGCCATATTGAACCCCGCCATATTGAACCTCCACCTTGAACCCCGCCATCTTGACCCCCCCGCCCACCCTTTGCCCACTCCCCCCCAAGCCCCGCCCACCCCCCAAGCCCCGCCCCCGCCGTACCTTCTTGCTCTGCTGCTCCTTGGTGGACTGCTGGCTCAGCAGGCTCTCGATCTCCAGGTCCACGTCCGACGCCGCCGCCCGCCGCCACCTCTTGGCCTCCTTCCCCTCCCCGGCCCCGCCCCCCGCCCCTCCCCCGCCCGCCCCGCCCCCCGCCCCTCCCCCCGGCCCGCCCGGCTCCGCCCGGCGCTTCTCGGCGGCCACCAGGCCGGTCATGGCGGAGAGCTTGGCGTGGTCGGCGCAGGTGACCAGGGTGGGGCCGTCCTGCAGCAGCCCCCGGCGCACCTCGATCAGCTCCTGCGCCGCAAACTTGTGCAGCAGGCTCTCGACGGCGCGCAGCGACACCGCGGTGTCACCCTGCGGGGGGAGACACACCTGAGCACACCTGGGGACAGCTGGGGACACCCTGAGATACACCTGGGCACACCTGGATACACCTGGGGACACCTGGGGACACCTGGATACACCTGAGCACACCTGGGGATACACCTGGGCACACCTGGATACACCTGGGGACACCTGGATACACCTGAGCAAACCTGAGATACACCTGGATACACCTGGGGACAGCTGGGGACACCCTCAGATACACCTGGGATACCTGGGGACACCTGAGATACACCTGGATACACCTGGGGACAGCTGGGGACACCTGAGCACACCTGGGATACCTGGGGACACACCTGAGCACACCTGGGGATACACCTGAGCACACCTGGGGACACCTGGATACACCTGAGCACACCTGGGATACCTGGGGACAGCTGGGGACACCTGAGATACACCTGAGCACACCTGGGACACACCTGAGCACTCCTGGGGACACACCTGGGGACACCTTAGCACACCTGGATACACCTGGGGACACCTGGGGACACCTGGGGCACACCTGAGCACACCTGGGGACACCTGGGGACACCCTGAGATACACCTGGATACACCTGGGGACACCTGGGGACACCTGAGAGACACCTGAGGATACCCTGAGATACACCTGAGCACACCTGGGCACACCTGAGATACACCTGAGATACACCTGGGACACCTGGGGACACCTGAGAGACACCTGAGAGACACCTGAGATACACCTGGGGACACCTGAGCACACCTGGGATACCTGGGGACACACCTGAGCACACCTGGGGATACACCTGAGCACACCTGGGGACACCTGAGCACACCTGGGGACACCCTGAGATACACCTGAGCACACCTGAGCACACCTGGATACACCTGAGCACACCTGTCAAACTTGTGCAGCAGGCTCTCGACGGCGCGCAGCGACACCGCGGTGTCACCCTGCAGGGAGAGACACCTGAGCACACCTGGGGACACCTGGATACACCTGAGCACACCTGGATACACCTGGGGACAGCTGGGGACACCTGAGATACACCTGGGCACACCTGGATACACCTGGGGACACCTGGGATACCTGGGGACACCCTCAGATACACCTGAGCACACCTGGGGACACCTGAGCACACCTGGGGACACCTGAGATACACCTGGGGACACCTGAGCACACCTGGGGACACACCTGGGGACACCTGAGATACACCTGAGCACACCTGAGCACACCTGGATACACCTGGGGACACCTGGGGACACACCTGGGCACACCTGGATACACCTGGGGACACCTGAGCACACCTGGGGACACCTAGGGACACACCTGGGGACACCTGGGATACCTTGGGACACCTGGATACACCTGGGGACACCTGGGGACACCTGGGGACACCTGAGATACACCTGGGGACACACCTGGGCACACCTGGGTACAGCTGTGTGTCACCTGGGGACACCTGGGGACACCTGGGAGGTGCCTGGATACACCAGGTTTGTGACCCCCACGCCCAGGTGTATCCAGGTGTGCCCAGGTGTTCCCAGGTGTGCCCAGGTGTGCCCAGGTGTGTTCCAGGTGTGCCCAGGTGTGCCCAGGTGTGCCCAGGTGTGCCCAGGTGTGTCCCTTACCCCGGAAATGGCGGCCCAGATGGCTCCTGCGTGGGTGGGCAGCGGCAGCGCCAGGTCCGACAGGTGTGCCCAGGTGTGTCCAGGTGTGTACAGGTGTGTACAGGTATGTCCAGGTGTATCCAGGTGTATCCAGGTGTGTACAGGTGTGTCCAGGTGTGCCCAGGTGTGCCCAGGTGTTTCCAGGTGTTTCCAGGTGTGCCCAGGTGTGCCCAGGTGTGCCCAGGTGTGCCCAGGTGTGCCCAGGTGTGTCCCTTACCCCGGAAATGGCGGCCCGGATGGCTCCTGCGTGGGTGGGCAGCGGCAGCGCCAGGTCCCACAGGTGTGCCCAGGTGTGTCCAGGTGTTTCCAGGTGTGCCCAGGTGTGCCCAGGTGTGTCCCTTACCCCGGAAATGGCGGCCCGGATGGCTCCTGCGTGGGTGGGCAGCGGCAGCGCCAGGTCCCACAGGTGTGCCCAGGTGTGTCCAGGTGTTTCCAGGTGTGCCCAGGTGTGCCCAGGTGTGTCCCTTACCCCGGAAATGGCGGCCCGGATGGCTCCTGCGTGGGTGGGCAGCGGCAGCGCCAGGTCCCACAGGTGTGCCCAGGTGTGCCCAGGTGTGCCCAGGTGTATCCAGGTGTGCCCAGGTGTGCCCAGGTGTGCCCAGGTGTGTCCCTTACCCCGGAAATGGCGGCCCGGATGGCTCCTGCGTGGGTGGGCAGCGGCAGCGCCAGGTCCGACAGGTGCAGCAGGAGGCGCCGCTCCAGCGCCGGGTCCGGTTCCGGTTCCGGTTGTTCCCCCGGGCCGGCCCCGCTGGGGGCGGGGTCTCCGCAGGGGGCGGGGCCCAGCGAGGCCACGCCCCCCGGGGCGGGGCCTGGAGGGGCGGGGCCGGAGGGGGCGGGGCTGCCGGTGCGGGGGGGCGTGGCCAGGGACAGCTCATGGCGAGGGTCTGCGGGGGGAGGGGCAGCGTAATTAGCGCTGTATTCCTAATTAATTAGCCTTATTAATTACCCCCGTTCGTTAATAACCGCCATTCTCGCTTATCCTCGTTCTTAATTAACTTCAGTTCTTAATTGCCTGCTTAATTAACGCCCTAATTAACCCTTTAACCCCCATTAACCCCATTAATTAATGCCTCCCACATCATTAACTGCGTTAATTACTGCTCTTAATTGCCTTCTTAATTAGTGCCCTAATTAACCACTTAACCCCATTAATTAATGCCTGCTGCGTCATTTACTGCGTTAATTACTGCTCTTAATTGCCTCCGCTTCTTAATGAACGCCCTAATTAACCCCTTAATGCCCATTAACCCCATTAATTAATGCCTGCTGCATCGTTAACTGCATTAATTACTGTTCTTAATTGCATCCGTTTCTTAATTAACACCCTAATTAACGCCTTAATGCCCATTAACCCCATTAATTAATGCCTACCTCGTCATTAACTGCGTTAATTGCTGTTCTTAATTGTGTGTTTTTTAATTAATACCCTAATTAAAATCTTAGCCCCCATAAACCCCATTAATTAATGACTGCCTCCTCATTAACCCCATTAATTACTCCCAGCTCTCTCATTAATACAAATAATTACTCCCAGTCCCTCATTAAGCTCACTAATTACCCCAGCGCACTCGTTAACCCCGTTAATTACTCCCAGCACGCTCATTAAGCCCATTAATTACCCCGCAAATGTTCATTAAACACATTAATCACCCCCAACCCCATCATTTACCCTGCTAATTACCTCACAGCCCCTCATTAACGCCATTAATTGTGTCTTGCTCCCTCATTAGCCCCATTAATTACTGTCCACTGCTTCATTAATCCCATTAATCTCCTCCAGCCCCCTCATTAACACCATTAATTACCCCTCAACCTCTCATTAACACTATTAATCACCCCCAACCCCCTCATTAACTCCATTAATCATACCTTAACCCCTCATTAATACCATTAATTATTCCTTAGCCCTTCATTAGCACTATTAATCACCCCTTAACCATTCATTAACACCATTAATCGCACCTAAACCCTTAATTAATTCCATTAATCACCCCCGGGCCCTCATTAACATTATTAATTGCCCCTCAGCCCCTAATTAACGCCGTTAATCACCCCTTAACCCTTCATTAACACCATTAATCACCCCATAGCCCCTTATTAGCACTATTAATTACTCCATAGCCCCTAATTAACACCGTTAATGACCCGGAGCCCCTCATTAACACCATTAATTACCCCTAAACCCCTCATTAACACTATTACTCACCCCTTAACCCTTCATTAACACCATTAATCACCCCTTAGCCCCTCATTACCACTATTAATTACCCCTCAGCCCCTAATTAACGCCGTTAATCAACTCTTAACCCTTCATTAATCCCACTGATCACCCCCAGCCACTAATTAACACCATTAATCACCCCTTAACCCTTCATTTATACCATTAATCACTTCTTAACCCTTCATTAGCACTATTAATTACCCCTCTGCCCCCAATTAAGGCCGTTAATGACCCGGAGCCCCTCATTAACACTATTAATCACCCCTAAACCCCTCATTAACCCCATTAATTACCCCTCAGCCCCTAATTAAGGCCGTTAATCACCCGCCGCCCCTCAGGCCCGGCCCTCACCGCCGCCCCCGAGCGGGTCCTGCTTCCTGCGGCGCCTCAGCCGCTCCCGGAGCGAGTCCAGCTGCTTCTTGTGGGCCTGGATGGAGCTCCAGGTGTCCGACATGGCCGCGCCGCCTCCGATCGCGATTCTGTCGCGACAGAACCCGCCCGCCTCCCGCTCCCCCTCACGCCGCCGGAAGCGGAAACACCGGAAGGGGAGGAGCCCGCCCTGAGGCAGCCGCCGCCATCTTGACTGCGGGCAAACACTCTTTGTTTCTATGGAGACGGCGCCATTTTGAGTACGGGCACAGCGTTGCCATGGCGACGCCGCCATTTTGACTGTGGGAAACCCCGCTTTGTTTCCATGGCGACGCCGCCATTTTGAGAGCTGGCAGCACCCCCCCCCCATTCCCACACGATTTCCATGGCAACCGGCGGCTTTTTAAAACCCTGGAATTCCCATGGAAACCGCGCTTTTCCTGGCGTTTCATTCCCGCTGCAAACGGCGCCGTTTCGGAGCCTCCGCTGAGGGCGGAGCGGCGCTCGCCGCCATCTTGGCGTTTTCCCGCCTCTCGTTACCCCGGCGACCGCCGCCATTTTGCCCGCTGGCCACGCCCCCTCGCGGCTGAGGCGCCGCCGCCGCCATCTTTGTTGAGGGCGCCGCCATTTTGCCCGGCGGAAATTTTGGGGTGAATCCTCTCGGTTTTGGGGCTCCCCCCTCATCCCTTCCCCTCCCCTCCCCCCCTCAGCACCGAATCACACGCGGGAGGCAGCGGGAGGACGGGGGGGGAGGGTCAGCAAAGGGATTTAATTTTATGTGGGAAGACGGGGGCGGTTTTGGGGCGTTTTCTGGGAATTTTGGGGAATTTTGGGAATTCCGTCCTTTTCCCCTCATTCCCAAATTATTCCCCCGGAGCTCCGGGGTCTCCAGCGGGGGTCGGGCTCGGCTGAGGGGGCACCTGAGGGGAAGAAAAAAAGGCGGGATTCAGTTTTTGGGGGGGAATTTTGGGGGGATTTTGTGGGATTTTGGGGTCTCCCCCCTCACGCTCACCTCCCCTGGTCCGTCGGGATTTTCGGGATCTGCCGGAATTTCGGGGGGTTCTGAGCGCGCCTCGTCCTCCTCCGGGTTCGGGGTTTGGGGGTCCCGGCCCCGCCCACACACCTGGCACAGGTGACGGCAGGCCGAGACCGAGGGGTTCCCGCCCAAAATTGCCGAGTTTTCACCCAAAATCGAGGAATTTTCACACAAAATCGAGGAATTCCCGCCCGAAATCGAGGAATTCCTGCACAAAACTGCCGAATTTCCACCCGAAATTGCTGAATTTTCACCCAAAATCGCGGAATTCCCGCCCGAAATCGAGGAATTCCCACCTAAAATTGCTGAATTTTCACCCAAAATTGAGGAATTCCCACCCGAAATCGAGGAATTCCCGCCCAAAATCAGGGAATTCCTGCACAAAACTGCCAAATTTCCACCCGAAATTGCTGAATTTTCACCCGAAATCGAGGAATTCCCACCGGAAATCGCAGAATTTCCACACGAAATCGAGGAATTCCCACCCAAAATCGAGGAATTCCCACACAAAATTGCTGAATTTTCACCCAAAATCGAGGAATTCCCACATGAAATAGGGGAATTCCCACTCGAAATTGAGGAATTTCCACCCAAAATTGCCGAATTTTCACCCAAAATCGAGGAATTCCCACCGGAAATTGAGGAATTCCCGCCGGAAATCGAATTCCCACTCAAAATTGAGCAATTCCCACCCAAAATCGAGGAATTCCCACCCAAAATCGCAGAATTTCCACCCAAAATCGAGGAATTCCCACCCAAAATCGAAGAATTCCCACCCGAAATTACTGAATTTTCACCCAAAATTGCCGAATTCCCACCGGAAATCGAAGAATTCCCACCCAAAATCGAAGAATTTTCACCCAAAATTGAGGAATTCCCGCACGGAAATTCCAATTTTTCCACCAATTCCCGGAGTTTGGAGGTGTCGGAGGCGGCGGGGCCGGGCGGGGGCGGGGCGTTCTCCCGGTGGGCGGGGCCTGGCGGGTGCAGGAGGAGGCGCTTGGGGAAGGGGGCGTGGCTTATGGCGGGGTGGGAGGGGCCTGGGCAGAGCTCCTGGGTGCTGGGGGGCGTGGCCAGACGCTGGGGGGGCGTGGTCACTTCCGGGGGCACCTGTGGGGTGAGAGGAGTGACCAGATGAGCACTGACCCCCCCAGAGTGACCACCGACCCCCAGAGTGACCACTGACCCCCCAGACCCCCCCTGAGTGACCACTGACCCCCCACTGACCCCCAGAGTGACCACTGACCCCTCATTGACCCCACAGTGACCACTGACCCCCCCAACCCCCCCGAGTGACCACTGACCCCCCACTGACCCCAGAGTGACCACTGACCCCCCACAGTGACCACTGACCCCCCACTGACCCCCCCAGAGTGACCACTGACCCCCCCAGAGAGACCACTGGCCCCCCACTGACCCCAGAGTGACCACTGACCCCTCTCCCACCCAAGTGACCACTGAACCCCCCAGAGTGACCACTGACCCCCCACTGACCCCAGAGTGACCACTGACCCCCCACAGTGACCACTGACCCCTCATTGACCCCAGAGTGACCACTGACCCCCCACAGTGACCACTGACCCCTCATTGACCCCAGAGTGACCACTGACCCCCCACAGTGACCACTGACCCCCCCTGAGTGACCATTGACCCCTCATTGACCCCTGAGTGACCACTGACCCCCAGAGTGACCACTGACCCCCCCGCAGTGACCACTGACCCCCCGAGTGACCACTGACCCCTGACTGACCTCTGTCCCATCCCCCGCCGTCCCGGTGTCCCCCCGCCTCGTTGCCGCGCCGTCGTCGCCGCGCCGCCGGTGCCGCCGCAGGTGCGCCCTCAGGTTGCCGCGGGCGGCAAAGCGGCCGCCGCAGAGGTCACAGCGCAACGGCCGCCGGCCACCCGGAGAGCGCGGCCGGACGCGCCGAGAGCCGGCGCTGACCGACGGCGTGGGGGTCAGCGATGGGTCAGTGGTCAGGGATGGGGTCAAGGATGGGTCAGTGGTCAGGGATGGGGTCAGCAATGGGTCAGTGGTCAGGGATGGGGTCAGTGATGAGGTCAAGGGTGTGGTCAGTGATGGGGTCAGTGATGAGGTCAAGGGTGTGGTCAGTGATGGGGTCAGCGATGAGGTCAACGAGGGTGAGGAACCCAAGGATGGTGAGGAACCCAAGGTTGAACCCAAAGATGGTGAGGAACCCAACTTTGGACCCAACGATGATGAGGAACCCAACTTTGGATCCAATGAAGATGAAGAACCCAACTTTGAACCCAACTTTGGACCCAACGATGGTGAAGAACCCAACTTTGGACCCAACGCTGACCTCGACGATGATGAAGAACCCAAGGATGGTGAGGAACCCAACGTTGGACCCAATGAAGGTGAAGGAACCAATGATGGACCCAATGATGATGAAGAACCCAAGGTTGGACCCAACGACGGTGAAGAACCCAAAGACGGTGAGGAACCCAACTTTGAACCCAACTTTGAACCCAACTTTGGACCCAGCAATGGTGAAGAACCCAATGATGGACCCAAAGATGGTGAAGAACCCAACTTTGACCCCAATGAAGGTGAGGAACCCAACGATGAACCCAACGATGGTGAAGAACCCAACGATGGTGAGGAACCCAACTTTGAACCCAGCTTTGGACCCAAAGATGCTGAAGAACCCAACATTGGATCCAAAGATGATGAGGAACCCAACGTTGGACCCAACAATGGTGAAGAACCCAACTTTGAACCCAACTTTGGACCCAACGATGGCGAAGAACCCAACTTTGGACCCAACGTTGACCTCGACGACGACGAAGAACCCAACGTTGACCCCGTTGACCCCAACGATGACGAAGAACCCAACGTTGACCCCAAAGACGATGAAGAACCCAACTTCGAACCCAACGTTGACCTCGATGACGATGAAGAACCCAAAGTTGGACCCAACGATGACGAAGAACCCAACGTCGCCCTCAACGCCGCCGTTGACCCCAACGATGACCCCAAGGCTGCCGTTGACCCCGACGATGACCCCAAGGCTGCCGTTGACCCCAACGATGACCCCAAAGCCGCCGTTGACCCCAACGATGACCCCAAGGTGGACGCCAAGCTGGAGACGGAGCCCAGGGTGGAGGCCAAGGCCACGGCGATGCCGGAGCGCTGCGGTTTGGGGAAATGGGGGAGCAGCAGGAAGTGGGGACCCCCGGGGGGTTTCTGGGGGGTCCTGGGGGTCTCCAGCGCCCCCAGCAGCAGCAGCTGGCGGCAGATGTCCTGCGTCAGCTGCATCTGCAGGAGCTGCCGCTGCTGCAGCTGCCGCAGCTCCTCCAGGATCAGCCGCAGCTCCGGCGGCGCCGGCGGCGCCACGGCCGGGGGAGGGGAGGGCGGGGAGGGGGCGGCGGGGGCTGGGAGAGAGAGAGAGAGAGAGAGCGAAGTCAGGGGGCGTGGCCTCAAATTTGGGGGGTTTCAGCCCAAAATTGGGGATGTTTGAGGGCAGTTGGGGCGGTTTAGCCACAAAATTATCGTCGTTTACACCAAAATTGTCGTTATTTACCCCAAATTATGGTAATTTGCCCCAAAATTATCGTTATTTCCCCAAAATAGTCATTGTTCAGCCCAAAATTATCATTATTTACCCCAAAATTATCGTTATAGACCCCAAAATTACCATTATTTGCCCCAAAATTATCATTATAGACCCCAAAATTATCATTATTTACCCCAAAATTATCAGTTTGCCCCAAAATCGTCGTTATTTACCCAAAATTGTCATTGTTCAGCCCAAAATTATCATTATTTACCCCAAAATTATCAGTTTGCCCCAAAACCATCGTTATTTACCCAAAATTATTGTTGTTTGCCCCAAAACTCTCATTATTTGACCCAAAATTGTTGTTCAGCCCAAAATTATTGTTACTTACCCCAAATTATCATTGTTTGCCCCAAAATTATCGTTATTTGCCCCAAAATTATCGTTATTTGCCCCAAAATTATCATCATTAACCCCAAAATTGTCATTATTTACCCCAAATTATCATTATTTACCCCAAAATTATCATTATTCACCCCAAAATTATCATTATTTGCCCCAAAATTATCGTTGTTTACCCCAAAATTCCAGGTTTTCCTCCCCAAAAATCCAATTTTCCCACCCAAATTCCCATTTTCCCACCTAAACAATCCCAAAATCCCACATTTCCTCCCCAAAAATCCCATTTTTTCACCCAAACAATCCCAAAATTTCACATTTCTCCCACAAAATTCCCATTTTCCCACCCAAATACCCCAAAAATCCACATTTCTCCCCCCCAAAATCCCGATTTTTCCCCCCAAATCCCATTTTCTTTCCCAAACTCCCGGTTTTTCCCCCCAAATCCTGATTTTTTCCCTCCAAATTCCCATTTTTTCCCCCAAAAATCCCATTTTTTCCCCCAAATTCCCCATTTTTCCCCCCAAATCCCACAGATTTTTTCCCAAATTCCCATTTTTTTTCCGAAATGCCCGATTTTTCCCCCAAAACCCCGAGATTTTCCCCCCCCAATCCCATTTTTTTCCCAAAATTCCCATTTATTCCCCCAAAATCCCCATTTCTCCCCCAAACCTCAGGGGTTTTTTCCCCAAATTCCCATTTTTTTCCCAAATCCCGATTTCTTCCCTCCCAAATTCTCATTTTTTCTCCCCAAATTCCCATTTTTTTCCCCAAATTCCCATTTTTTTCCCCAAAATCCCCATTTTTCCCCCCAAATTCCCGGTTTTTTTTTTTTTCCCCGATTTCCCGCTTTTTCCCCCCAAACCCCTCCTCCCCTCCCCTCCCCCCTCCCGCCCCTCCCCCCCCCTTTTCCCGCCAGGATTTTTGGGGTGAATTCCGCCCTTTTCGGGTCCTTCCCGCACCTCCGGGCTCCGCCATGGCCGGGGGTCCCGTCCCTCCCCCGCCGGAAATGACGTCACCGGGGAGGGGGCGACGGCGGTGACGTCACCGCCGGGGGGGCGACTCGTGGGGGGGATTTTGGGGGGAATTTGGGGTTTTTTGGGGCATTTTGGGGGGATTTTGGGGGAATTTTGGGGGTTTTTGAGGGATTTTGGGAGGTTTTTGGGGAAATTCTGAGGGATTTGGGGGAAAATTTGGGGGTTTTGGGGCATTTTGGGGGGGGTTTGGGACAATTCTGAGGGATTTTGGGGGGAATTTTGGGGTTTTGGGGCAATTCCGAGGGATTTTGGGGAGAATTTGGGGTTTGGGGGCATTTCTAAGGGATTTGGGGGGAATTTGGGGGGTTTTGAGGGATTTTGGGGGAAGTTTTGGGGTTTTTGAGGGATTTGGGGGGAATTTGGGGATTTCTGAGGGATTTTCGGGGAAATTCTGAGGGATTTTGGGGAGAATTTTGAGGGTTTTGGGGCATTTCTGAGGGATTTGGGGGGGATTTGAGGGGTTTTGGGGCATTTCTGCGGCATTTTGTGGGGATTTTTGGGGTTTTTGGTGAATTTTTGAGGGGAATTTGGGGGTTTTGGGGCAATTCTGAGGCATTTGGGGGGGGATTTGGGGCCTCTGAGGGGATTGTGGGGTTTTGGGAGAATTTTGGGGGTCTTGGAAGGGATTTTGGGGGAAATTGGGGGAGGATTTGGGGTCTCGGAGGGGATTTTGGTGTTTTTGGGGGGGATTTTGGGATTCCTGGAAGGGATTTTGTGGGGAATTTTGGGGTTTGGGGAAAATTTGGGGTCTCTGAGGGAATTTTTGGGATTTTTTGGGTGGGATTTGGGGTCTCTGAGGGGATTTTGAGGGTCCTGGAAGGGATTTTGGGGGGAATTCGGGGGATTTGGGGCCTATGAGGGGATTTGGGGGGGGTCTCTGAGGGGATTTGGGGGTTTTGGGGAGAATTTTTGGGGTCTTGGAAAGGATTTTGTGGGAAATTGGGGGAGAATTTGGGGTCTCTGAGGGGATTTTGGGGGGATTTCAGGAGATTTTGGGATTCCTGGAAGGGTTTTGGGGGTCTTGGAAGGAATTTGGGGGAAATTTGGGAAGGATTTGGGGTGTTGGAAGGGATTTTGTGGGGAATTTTGGGGTTCGGGGGGATTTGGGGTCTCTGAGGGGATTTTGGTGAATTTTGGGGGGATTTTGGGAGTCCGGGAAGGGATTTTGGGGGGAATTTGGTGGCTCTGAGGGAATTCGAGGGCTTCTGGGGAAGATTCGGGGGATTTTGGGGTGGATTTGGGCGATTTTGGGGAAAAATCGGGCGATTTTGGGGGGGTTTTGGTGCCTCCCTCAGGGAATCCGGGCCGGGTCTCGCGGGGTCCCCGCCTCTGATTGGTTCCCGGGGCGCGTCCCGACCAATCAGAAGCCGTCGTTGTGCAGATTTAAACCCCCGCAACGGCTTTTCCCGCGCTCGCCGCTGATTGGTTCCCGCCCTTTCCTCGCAGCCAATCAGAGCCCGCCGCTGAGGGAGAGGCGGGAAACTCCGGCCCCGGGGAATTGTGGGAATTTATTTTCGTTAATTTTTTAATTAAAATAAATTTATTTCGATTTTCATCGTTTATTTCTTGCATTTTTGGGCTTTTATTTCATCTGGTTTGATTTGTTTAATTAAAATTTAATTTGTTTAATTTGTTGAGTTGATTTTATTGTGATTAATTTGGGTTTGTTTCGTGTAATTAATTTAATTTCAAGTTGCATAAACTTATTTTTAATTAAAATGAATTAATTTTGAATTGTTTAATTTACTTTTCCTTGCAATTCTCTAGTGTTACTTTTGTTTTATAGGATTTTATTTATAATAATGGATTATAAAATAATTCCTTTAATTCCTTTTATTTTATTCCGTTTATTTTTGAATTTATTTCCTTAATTTAATTAATTTATCCGCATTAATTTATTTTTATTTCATTAATTTCACCCATTTCCTCTTCCATTTGCACATTTCCTGTTTTCGCCACTTTCTGTTTATTTTTGATTTGATTCCCTTCGTTAAATTTTAATTATTTTATTTTAATTTATTATTAATTTATTTTAATTTTAATTTTTTTATTCCCTTTATCGATCCATTAATTCCAATTATTAATTATTTTTATTCTTCCCTTTGTTTTTTTTGGTTTTGTTTTTATTTCATTTCTTTCTTCTTTCATTTTCATTTTTATTTTAATTATTTATCATTAATTAATAACGACATTAATAATGTAATTAATAATGATATTAACAAATTAATAAATTAATAAATTAATGAAGTAATTTATTCAACTTTTAGTCTCAATTCCGCCTTTTTCCCTTTATCCCGTTTCTTGTAATTATTTTAATTTGTGAATTAAATAATGGAAATAAATTTAAATGTTTTATATTAATTAATTACGGGTCCTTTGATTAAATAATTTTAATTTTTTATCGCTTTAATTACCTTTGATTTTTTTTTTATTTTATTTATTTTCTTTTTTTTTAATACGGTGAAATAACGAAAAATAAATAAAATAAAAAATGAAATGAAATGAAATAAAATGAAATGAAATGAAATGAAATGAAATTAAATTAAATTAAATTAAATTAAATTAAATTTAAAAAAATAATAAAATAAAAATAAAAATAAAATATGAACTTATTAAATAACAAAATAATAACTTAAAATATTAAAGAAAAAAGTAATAATAAGTTATAAAACAAAATAAAAATAAAATTGAATAAAAATAAAATTAAATTAAGATAAAAAAATAAAATCAAATAAAATGAAATTAAATAAAATAAATAAAAATAAAATATTATAAAAATAATAATAATGAAATAAAGTAAAAATAAAATAAAGTATGAAATTATAAAATAACAAAATAATAAAATATAAAAAAATAAAAATAAAAATAAAATAAAATAAAAATAATATTAAATAGAAATAAAACACAAATATCCAGAATTATTATTTTACTTCATCTTTAATTTTATTTTCGATAATTTTATTTTTCTCCCCTTTTTCCCGTCAGTTTTATTTCAATTTTTAATTCCGTTTATTTCCATTTAATTCCTTTTTATCATCAAAAAATTCCCAACGATTCCAAAAAATGAAAATAACGAATAAAACCGAGAAGAAAACGAAATTATTTATTCCTTTCCTGAAATCAGGGTTTTATTAATAATTAATAATGAAGCGTAATAAGATTTAATTAACTTTAATAGATGTTAATAAATCAATAAAATAAATAAAATAAAATAAAATATATAATATAAAATGTATAATAAAATATATATATTAAAATAAAGAAATAAAAATAAAATTTAAATAAAATTAAAATAATTTTAAATTAAGATAAAATAAAAAATGCATTAAATTAAATTTAATATAATATAAAATAATAAAAAATAAAATAAAATAAAATATAAAAACAACATAAAAATTAAATTAAATTAGATTCAAATACATTAAATTCAAATACATTAAATTCAAATAAATTAAATTAAATATAACATAACCTGACATAAAAACACATAAAATAAAATAAAGATAAGATATAATAAAAATCGGATAAAATAAGATAAATAAAATAAAGGTAAACTAAAATAATCTGAAATTTAAGTAAACTAAATTAAAATAAAATAAAATAAAATAAAAGAACATGAAATAAAATAAAAATACCCTGAAATAACATAAAATAAAAATTAGAAAAAATGAGATTAAATATAATAAATATAAAATCAAATGAAATAAGATCAAGTAAAATAAAAGATAACATAAAATAAAATGAAATAAAATAAAATGAAATAAAATGAAATGAAATAAAATAAAATAAAATAACCTAAAATTAGACTCAACTAAAGTAAAATAAAATAAAAGTGAGATATTATAAAATAACGTAAGTTAAAATAAAATAAAAGATAAAATAACAAGAAATAAAAATAAAATTAAATTAAATACAATAAAATAAGATTATATATAATAAAAATAGGATTAAATAAAATAAAATAAGATTAAATATAATTAAAAAAAGATAAAATAAAATAAGATAAATTAAAATAAAATTAAGATAAAATGAAACAAAGATGAAATGAAACTAAACTAAAATAAATTAAATTAAAGGAACTATAAAATTAAATTAAATTAAATTAAATTAAATAACCTACAATTAGACTAAAATAAAATAAAATAAAATAGAATAAAAGTGAGATAAAATAAAACAACGTAACTTAAAATATAATTAAAAAAAGATGAAGTAACACAAAATAAAAATAAGATAAAATAAGATTAAATATTACAAAACTAAGGTAAAATAAAACAAAATAACCTAAAATTAAATTAAACTAAACTGAAATAGGATAATATAAGTGAAGTAAAATAAAATAAAATAAGATTAAATATAATAAAAATAATAATAAAAAAATTGAGATAAAATGAGATAAAATGAGATAAAATAAAATAAAATAAAATAAAATAAGATTACATATAAGAAAAATAAGAAAAATTAAGATTAAATAAAATAAAGATAAAATTAAGATAAATTAAAATAAAATTAAAATAAAATATAAAGGGATAAAATAAAAAGGAATAAAATAAAAAGGGATAAAATAAAATAAAAAGAAATAAAAAGAAATAAAAAGAAATAAAAAGAAATAAAATAAAAAGTAATAAAATAAAAAGAAATAAAATAAAATAAAATAAAATAAAATAAAATAAAATAACGATAAAATAAAATAAAATAAAGATAAAATAAAATAAAATAAAATAAAATAAAATAAAATAAAATAACGATAAAATAAAACAAAACCAATTTTAAAAAGCCCAAAATAATTAAAATTTCTGTAGAAAAGTGCAGAAAAGAAAGAACCGAGTGAGAATTCACCGAGCAGCAAAATGAACCCAACCCCCGAAATCTCGGCTTTTTCTCCCCTCGGGACTTCCCCAAAGCGCCCGGAAACCCCAAAAAAGCCCAAAAAACCCCAAATTTGGGCCCCAAATTTCACTTTCGCTGCAGCTGCAGCTCTCGGCACCTGCAGCCCGGGCTGGGCGCTAATTAGGAGGCTTAATTACAGTAATTAGGGCTGGTAAATAAGGTTTAAAATCAATTAAAGCCCCACAAAAAAAAACCCCTAAATTAATGTGAATAATTAACTTTATTTGGGCTAACCATTAATGAATTAATATAATAAAATAAAAATACATTTATAAATATATAAATATATAAATAAATATAAATACATATAAATATAAATAAATACAAATACGTATAAATATATAAATATATTTTATTGATAAAAGATATCTAGAATATTTAATTAATAGCAAATATTTATAACATTTTAATTATATTATATATAAATAGTTATAAAAATATAAATATATAAACAAGAAAATTGTAAATATATAAATAACAAATAAATATATAAACATATATTTTTATATCTATAATATATATACATATATATAAATAATGTATTTATTATATTAATTTTATAAAATTATTATGCATTATATATTATATTAATTTAATAAAAACACATCAATTAATATAATAAATTAAATAGACAATAAACAATAAATAAATGAAATCTAATTAAAATTATTCATTACATGACACCAGGCAATTAATTAATTTCATTCCCTTAATTCGAATTCCGGAAGGTTCTGGATCCATCCCTGAGGTTTTTCCAGAAGGTTCTGGATCCATCCCTGAGGTTCTTCCGGAAGGTTCTGGATCCATCCCGAGGGTCCCCAGGTTCTGGAGCCAGCCCGGGGTTCTGGACTCTCCTGCCGGCTCCTGGATGGTGCTGAGGTTCCAGATCACCCAGGAGAGTCCAGAACCTCAGCCCCAGCCAGGACCCCGCAGGAGAGTCTGGAACCCCGCGGAATGATCTAGAACCTCAGCAGCAGGCAGGATAGTCTAGAACCCCTGGGGGGGCTCCAGAACCTTCTGGAAGTCTCTCAGCACCCTCAGGGATGGATCCAGAACCTTCTGGAAGAACCCCAGGGATGGATCCAGAACCTTCTGGAAGAACCTCAGCACCCTCAGGATGGATCCAGAACCTTCTGGAAGAGCCTCAGCACCCTCGGGATGGATCCAGAAACTTCTGGAAGTGACTCAACACCCTCACGTACGCAGGTGAGGGGCACGAGGACACCTGGGGGGGAATGGAGACACACCTGGATACACCTGGGGACACCTGAGATACACCTGGGGACGGCTGGGGACGCCTGAGATACCTGGGGACACCTGGATACACCTGGGGGGGATGGGGACACACCTGGGACACACCTGGGGACACACCTGGGGACATTTGGGGACACACCTGGGACACACCTGGAACACACCTGGGACACACCTGGGGACATTTGGGGACACCTGGATAGACCTGGGGGCTCCTGGGGGGCACCTGGGGACAGCTGGGGGCACCTGGAACCCAGTCTGGAACCTGACCTAGAACCCGATCTAGAACCCAGTCTAGAACCCGATCTAGAACCGTCTAGAACCCGATCTAGAACAGTCTAGAACGTACCTAGAACCCGATCTAGAACCCGATCTAGAACCCGCTCTAGAACGGTCTAGAACCCAGTCTAGAACGTTCTGGAACCTGGTCTAGAACCCGGTCTAGTACACACCTAGAGCGTGCCTGGAACACACCTGGGGACACCTGGGACACACCTGGGGACACCTGGGGACACCCAGAACACACCTGGGGACACCTGGAACACACCTGGGGACACCTGGGGACACCCAGAACACACCTGGGACACACCTGGGGACACCTGGGGACACCTGGAACACACCTGGGGACACCTGGAACACACCTGGGGACACCTGGGGACACCCAGAACACACCTGGGGACACCTGGAACACACCTGGGGACACCTGGGGACACCTGGAACACACCTGGGGACACCTGGGACACACCTGGGGACACATGGAACACACCTGGGGACACCTGGGGACACCTGGGGACACCTGGGGACACCTGGGACACACCTGGGGACACCTGGGGGGCACCTGGAGGAGGTGGGTGCCCCTGAAATCCCTAAAAATTCCCTTTAAAAAACACAAAAATCCCGATTTTTTCCTAAAAATTCTCATTTTTTCCCAAACATTGTCAAAATGCCCAAAAAAAATCGCAAAAAATCAAAGAAGATCCCAATTTTTTTCCCAATCTTTTCCCAATTTTTTCCCGAAATTTCCTGGTTTTTCCCCAAAATTCTTCAGGAAACATGGCCTGGATGCACGTCCCGTTGCTCACACCCCCTAAACCCCTAAAACTCCACAAAAAAATCCCGTTTTTTCCCAAAAAATCGCCACAAATCCCAAAAAAATCCAAAAAAAATCCAAAAAAAATCCAAAAAAATCCCAAGAATTCCAGCGCCTTCCCGGGTTTCTGCCGGATCCAGAACATCCCAAAAATCCCAAACTGGAAGCCTGAGGTTCTTCCAGAGGGTTCTGGATCCATCCTGAGGGTGCTGGGGTTCCAAATCCCTCTCAGCCCCATCAGGAGAGTCCGGAACCCCGGCCTGATCCGGAACCTGGGGACCCTCGGGATGGATCCAGAACCTTCCGGAAGAACCTCAGGGATGGATCCAGAACCTTCTGGAAGAACCTCAGGACCCCCCGGGACACGCCCGGATCCGGCTTTGCCTCATCCCCATCTCCCCTTTTTCCCGCAGGGCTCCGGGCGGCCGTGACCCTGCTGGAGTCCGGGGGGGACCTCCAGCCCCCCGGGGGGTCCCTGCGCCTCCTCTGCCGAGGGGATGGATTCACCTTCGGGAATTTTGGGATGTACTGGATCCGCCAGAAACCCGGGAAGGCGCTGGAATGGGTTGGACACATCAGCAAGAGTGGCAGCACCTGGTACGCGCCGTCGGTGCAGGGCCGGTTCACCATCGCCAGGGACAACGGGCAGAGCTCGGTGACGCTGAGCATGAACAACCTCCAGGACGAGGATTCCGGCGTTTATTTCTGTGCCAAAACGTTTGATGATGGTTGGGGTGCTGCTGGTGATGTTGGTGTTAGTGCCGGTGCCCAAACCGCCATCGTTGGTGGAAACCAAATCCCCCAGATTTCCCAAATCCCACCCCCAGTCCCAGCCCTGGGCCCCAAATCTGGGCCCTTTCACCCCAAACTCCGCCCCTGCTGCCCCCACTCCCCATTTCCCCCCACTTTTCCCCTTTTGGCCCCAAATCTCCCCGGCTCAGGGGGCCCCGGGCGGGGATTTGGGCTCAGCGCTCGGCGTTGGGACACTCGGGGACAAAGGGTCAGGAGCGGGCTCAGGGCTGAGCTTTGGGGCAAAACCCTGGGGTTTGGGGCAAAATCCTGGGGTTTGGGGCAAAACCCTGGGGATTGGGGCAAAATCCTAGGGATTGGGGACACAGCGATGGGGGCAGAGTTCATCACCATAAGCAGCAGCACCATAATAATTGCCAGAGGCTTTGGCACAGAAATAAACGCCGGAATCCTCGTCCTGGAGGTTGTTCATGCTCAGCGTCACCGAGCTCTGCCCGTTGTCCCTGGCGATGCTGAACCGGCCCTGCACCGACGGCGCGTAGTACGTGCTGCCACCGTTGCTGTTGATGCTCGCCACAAATTCCAGCGCCTTCCCGGGTTTCTGGCGGATCCAGAACATCACGAATTTCCCGAAATCGAATCCATCCCCGCGGCAGAGGAGGCGCAGGGACCCCCCGGGGGGCTGGAGGTCCCCCCCGGACTCCAGCAGGGTCACGGCCGCCCGGAGCCCTGCGGGAAAAAGGGGAGATGGGGATGAGGCAAAGCCGGATCCGGGCGTGTCCCTGGGGGTCCTGAGGTTCTTCCAGAAGGTTCTGGATCCATCCCTGAGGTTCTTCCGGAAGGTTCTGGATCCATCCCTGAGGTTCTTCCAGAAGGTTCTGGATCCATCCCTGAGGTTCTTCCGGAAGGTTCTGGATCCATCCCTGAGGTTCTTCCAGAAGGTTCTGGATTCATCCAGAGGGTCCCAAGGGACTTCCAGAAGGTTCTGGAGCCCCCCCAGGGGTTCTAGACTACCCTGCCTGCTGCTGAGGTTCTAGATCATTCCGCGGGGTTCCAGACTCTCCTGCGGGGTCCTGGCTGGGGCTGAGGTTCTGGACTCTCCTGGGTGATCTGGAACCTCAGCACCATCCAGGAGCCGGCAGGAGAGTCCAGAACCCCGGGCTGGCTCCAGAACCTGGGGACCCTCGGGATGGATCCAGAACCTTCTGGAAGAACCTCAGGGATGGATCCAGAACCTTCTGGAAGAACCTCAGGGATGCATCCAGAACCTTCTGGAAGAACCTCAGGGCCCCCCGGGACACGCCCGGATCCGGCTTTGCCTCATCCCCATCTCCCCTTTTTCCCGCAGGGCTCCGGGCGGCCGTGACCCTGCTGGAGTCCGGGGGGGACCTCCAGCCCCCCGGGGGGTCCCTGCGCCTCCTCTGCCGTGGGGAAGGATTCACATTCGGGGATTTTGACATGGGCTGGATGCGCCAGAGACCCGGGAAGGCGCTGGAATTTGGGGCGAGCCTCAGCAGCGGTGGCAGCACGTACTACGCGCCGTCGGTGCAGGGCCGGTTCAGCATCGCCAGGGACAACGGGCAGAGCTCGGTGACGCTGAGCATGAACAACCTCCAGGACGAGGATTCCGGCGTTTATTTCTGTGCCAAATCTTCTGGCAATTATTATGGCTTTGCTGCTGATGGTGACAAACCCTGCCCCCATCACCGTGTCCCCAATCCCCAGGATTTTGCCCCAAACCCCAGGATTTTACCCCCAAACCCCAGGTTTTCCCCCCAAAGCTCAGCCCTGGCCCCGTGTCCCGGTTTGAGGACAGCCGTGTGCCGGGGAGGGCAGGAGCCCCCCAGGGACCCCAAACCCTGCCCTGGCTGCGCCCCAAACTCAACTCTGGGCCCCAAATCCCAACCCGGGCCCCAAAAGCGCTCGGGGGGCGACGGCCGGAACTGGGAGGGGCTGGGGGGAAACGGCCCCGGCTGGAGGGGAAGGGGAGATTTGGGGCCAAAAGGGGAAAAGTGGGGGGAAATGGGGAGTGGGGGCAGCAGGGGAGGAGTTTGGGGAGAAAGGGCCCAGATTTGGGGTGAAAGGGCCCAGATTTGGGGCCCAGGGCTGGGACTGGGGGAGAAACAGCCGGAAATTGGCGACGTCTGGGGATCCCTCATGGGTGTTGGGGCCACGGATGTGATCGTCCTCAACACCATAAGCAGCAGCAGCAGCATTACCATCATTGTAACGTTTGGCACAGAAATAAACGCCGGAATCCTCGTCCTGGAGGTTGTTCATGCTCAGCGTCACCGAGCTCTGCCCGTTGTCCCTGGAGATCCTGAACCGGCCACGCACGGATGATTCGTGGAACGCGGTGTCATTGCTGTCGATACTGGCGACGTATTCCAGCGCCTTCCCGGGTTTCTGGCGGAACCAGTACATCCCGAACTTCCCGAAATCGAATCCTTCCCCGCGGCAGAGGAGGCGCAGGGACCCCCCGGGGGGCTGGAGGTCCCCCCCGGACTCCAGCAGGGTCACGGCCGCCCGGAGCCCTGCGGGAAAAAGGGGAGATGGGGATGAGGCAAAGCCGGATCCGGGCGTGTCCCGGGGGGGTCCTGAGGTTCTTCTGGAAGGTTCTGGATCCATCCCTGGGGTTCTTCCAGAAGGTTCTGGATCCATCCAGAAAGTGCTGAGAGACTTCCAGAAGGTTCTGGAGCCCCCCCAGGGGTTCTAGACTCTCCTGCCTGCTGCTGAGGTTCTAGATCATTCCGCGGGGTTCCAGACTCTCCTGCGGGGTCCTGGCTGGGGCTGAGGTTCTGGACTCTCCTGGGTGATCTGGAACCTCAGCACCATCCAGGAGCCGGCAGGAGAGTCCAGAACCCCGGGCTGGCTCCAGAACCTGGGGACCCTCGGGATGGATCCAGAACCTTCTGGAAGAACCTCAGGGATGGATCCAGAACCTTCCGGAAGAACCTCAGGACCCCCCGGGACACGCCCGGATCCGGCTTTGCCTCATCCCCATCTCCCCTTTTTCCCGCAGGGCTCCGGGCGGCCGTGACCCTGCTGGAGTCCGGGGGGGACCTCCAGCCCCCCGGGGGGTCCCTGCGCCTCCTCTGCCGCGGGGAAGGATTCGATTTCGGGAAATTCACCATGTACTGGGTGCGCCAGAAACCCGGGAAGGCGCTGGAATACGTCGCGAGCATCACCAGCAATGGTGGCACCACGTACTACGCGCCGTCGGTGCACGGCCGGTTCACCATCGCCAGGGACAACGGGCAGAGCTCGGTGACGCTGAGCATGAACAACCTCCAGGACGAGGATTCCGGCGTTTATTTCTGTGCCAAACGTTACAATGATGGTAATGCTGCTGCTGCTGCTTATGGTGTTGAGGACGATCACATCCGTGGCCCCACCACCCATGAGGGATCCCCAGACGTCGCCAATTTCCGGGTATTTCTCCCCCAGTCCCAGCCCTGTGCCCCAAATCTGGGCCCTTTCACCCCAAACTCCGCCCCTGCTGCCCCCACTCCCCATTTCCCCCCACTTTTCCCCTTTTGGCCCCAAATCTCCCCGGCTCAGGGGGCCCCGGGCGGGGATTTGGGCTCAGCGCTCGGCGCTGGGACACTCGGGGACAAAGGGTCAGGAGCGGGGTCAGGGCTGAGCTTTGGGGCAAAATCCTGGGGTTTAGGGAAAAACCCTGGGGTTTGGGGCAAAATCCTGGGGTTTGGGGACACAGCGATGGGAGCAGGGTTTGTCACCATCATCAGCAGCAGAAGCACCAGTACCAGCAGATTTGGCGCAGAAATAAACGCCGGAATCCTCGTCCTGGAGGTTGTTCATGCTCAGCGTCACCGAGCTCTGCCCGTTGTCCCTGGCGATGGTGAACCGGCCCTTCACGGATGGCGCGTAGTCGGTGTACCGTCCATCGCTGTAGATGCTCGCCACAAATTCCAGCGCCTTCCCGGGTTTCTGGCGGATCCAGAACATGTCGAAATCCCCGAATGTGAATCCTTGCCCGCGGCAGAGGAGGCGCAGGGACCCCCCGGGGGGCTGGAGGTCCCCCCCGGACTCCAGCAGGGTCACGGCCGCCCGGAGCCCTGCGGGAAAAAGGGGAGATGGGGATGAGGCAAAGCCGGATCCGGGCGTGTCCCGGGGGGGGTCCTGAGGTTCTTCCGGAAGGTTCTGGATCCATCCCTGAGGCTCTTCCAGAAGGTTCTGGATCCATCCCTGAGGTTCTTCCAGAAGGTTCTGATCCATCCCGAGGGTCCTGAGGTTCTTCCGGAAGGTTCTGGATCCATCCCGAGGGTGTTGAGTGACTTCCAGAAGGTTCTGGAACCCCCCCAGGGGTTCTAGACTATCCTGCCTGCTGCTGAGGTTCTAGATCATTCCGCGGGGTTCCAGACTCTCCTGCGGGGTCCTGGCTGGGGCTGAGGTTCTGGACTCTCCTGGGTGATCTGGAACCTCAGCACCATCCAGGAGCCGGCAGGAGAGTCCAGAACCCCGGGCTGGCTCCAGAAGCTGGGGACCCTCGGGATGGATCCAGAACCTTCCGGAACAACCTCAGGGATGGATCCAGAACCTTCCGGAAGAACCTCAGGACCCCCCGGGACACGCCCGGATCCGGCTTTGCCTCATCCCCATCTCCCCTTTTTCCCGCAGGGCTCCGGGCGGCCGTGACCCTGCTGGAGTCCGGGGGGGACCTCCAGCCCCCCGGGGGGTCCCTGCGCCTCCTCTGCCAATGACAAGGATTCACATTCGGGGATTTCGACATGTTCTGGATCCGCCAGAAACCTGGGAAGGCGCTGGAATTTGTGGCGAGCATCAGCAGCAGTGGTGGCACCACCAGATACGCGCCGTCGGTGCAGGGCCGGTTCAGGATCGCCAGGGACAACGGGCAGAGCTCGGTGACGCTGAGCATGAACAACCTCCAGGACGAGGATTCCGGCGTTTATTTCTGTGCCAAATGTTACAGCAGTGGTTGTTACAGCAGTTACGGTTCGGCTTCTGGTGCTGTTGGTTTTGGTGACGATAACGCTGACGACCACATTCCCCATGCTGGATCCCCAAATGTCCCAAAATTCCGAAATCCTACCCCAGTCCCAGCCCTGGGCCCCAAATCTGGGCCCTTTCACCCCAAACTCTGCCCCTGCTGCCCCCACTCCCCATTTCCCCCCAATTTTCCCCTTTTGACCCCAAATCTCCCCTTCCCCTCCAGCCGGGGCCGTTTCCCCCCAGCCCCTCCCAGTCCCGGCCGTCGCCCCCCGAGCGCTTTTGGGGCCCGGGTTGGGATTTGGGGCCCAGAGTTGAGTTTGGGGCACAGCCAGGGCAGGGTTTGGGATCCCTGGGGGGCTCCTGCCCTCCCCGGCACACGGCTGTCCTCAAACGAGGACACGGGGCCAGGGCTGAGATTTGGGGGGAAAACCTGGGGATTGGGGCAAAATCCTGGGGATTGGGGCAAAATCCTGGGGATTGGGGCAAAATCCTGGGGATTGGGGCAAAAGCCTGGTGTTTGGGGACATGTGGAGTCAGAGGGATAAGGGCAAAGTTCGTCACCACCAAAAACTTCATAATTACAGCCAGAACCGTAACATCTGGCACAGAAATAAACCCTGGAATCCTCGTCCTGGAGGTTGTTCATGCTCAGCGTCACCGAGCTCTGCCCGTTGTCCCTGGCGATGGTGAACCGGCCCTGCACCGACGGCGCGTACCAGGTGCTGCCACCGCTGGTGATGCCCGCGACCCATTCCAGCGCCTTCCCAGGTTTCTGCCGGATCCAGATCATCCCAAAATTCCCAAAATCGAATCCATCCCCGCGGCAGAGGAGGCGCAGGGACCCCCCGGGGGGCTGGAGGTCCCCCCCGGACTCCAGCAGGGTCACGGCCGCCCGGAGCCCTGCGGGAAAAAGGGGAGATGGGGATGAGGCAAAGCCGGATCCGGGCGTGTCCCGGGCTGGGCATGGCAGCGCTCCGGAAGGTTCTGGAACCCCCCTGGCAGTGCCCCCAGCACAGGAGGGCGAGCAGCGGCAGCGAGCTCCAGGCCACGGCCGGGATCTGCCCCCTTTGGGCTCCCGGGGGTCCTGGGAGATCGTTAATTAGCCCTTAATTGTGTAATTAATGGAGAAGGTCCATGTGGGGGTGCCCAATTAATGAACGGATGGGTCGGGGTTAATTGAGGGGTTGGAGGCGCTCGGAGACCCCGGAAAGTTCTGCTGGAGATTTGGGTCAAAGTGGAGAAGATTTGGGGCCCGGGGAGCGGCCGTGACCCTGCTGGAGTCCGGGGGGGACCTCCAGCCCCCCGGGGGGTCCCTGCGCCTCCTCTGCCGAGGGCAAGGATTCCAGTTTGGGGATTTTTGGATGGGCTGGATGCGCCAGAAACCCGGGAAGGCGCTGGAATACGTCGCGAGCATCAAGGGCGATGGTGGCAGCACCAATTACGCGCCATCCGTGAAGGGCCGGTTCAGCATCGCCAGGGACAACGGGCAGAGCTCGGTGACGCTGAGCATGAACAACCTCCAGGACGAGGATTCCGGCGTTTATTTCTGCGCCAAAGCCGCTGTGGCTGGTTGGGGTGTTGACGTTACTGCTTATATTGACGGTGCCGGTGCAGTCCCCGCCCCCATGTGCCGTCCCCAGCTGTCCCCAAACCCAGACCCCTCCCCAAATCCCAGCCCTGACCCCGGTGCTGACCCTTTATCCCCAGCCGGGCTCGCTCTGGCCCCGGCTGAAAGGGGAGAGTTGGGGCAGCAGGGGCGGAGTTTGGGGTGAAAGGGCCCAGATTTGGGGCCCAGGGCTGGGATTGGGGCAGGATTTGGGAATTCTGGGCGGTTTGAGGACTCTTCCAGGCAGCTTGGGGCTGGCATCAGCATGGTCACCAACATGGTCAACAACACCTGAGGTTGTTCCGGAAGGTTCTGGATCCATCCCTGAGGTTGTTCCGGAAGGTTCTGGATCCATCCCGAGGGTCCCCAGGTTCTGGAGCCAGCCCCGGGTTCTGGACTCTCCTGCCGGCTCCTGGATGGTGCTGAGGTTCCAGATCACCCAGGAGAGTCCAGAACCTCAGCCCCAGCCAGGACCCCGCAGGAGAGTCTGGAACCCCGCGGAATGATCTAGAACCTCAGCAGCAGGCAGGATAGTCTAGAACCCCTGGCGGGGCTCCAGAACCTTCTGGAAGAACCTCAGGGATGGATCCAGAACCTTCTGGAAGAACCTCAGCACCCTCGGGATGGATCCAGAACCTTCCGGAAGAACCTCAGGACCCCCCGGGACACGCCCGGATCCGGCTTTGCCTCATCCCCATCTCCCCTTTTTCCCGCAGGGCTCCGGGCGGCCGTGACCCTGCTGGAGTCCGGGGGGGACCTCCAGCCCCCCGGGGGGTCCCTGCGCCTCCTCTGCCGAGGGCAAGGATTCACATTCGGGGATTTCGACATGTTCTGGATCCGCCAGAAACCCGGGAAGGCGCTGGAATTTGTGGCGAGCATCAGCAGCAGTGGCGGCACCACCAGGTACGCGCCGTCGGTGCAGGGCCGGTTCACCATCGCCAGGGACAACGGGCAGAGCTCGGTGACGCTGAGCATGAACAACCTCCAGGACGAGGATTCCGGGGTTTATTTCTGCGCCAAATGTTACAGCAGTGGTTGTTACAGCAGTTATGGTTCGGCTGCTGGTGCTATTGTTTATAGTGACGATGCCGCTGACCGCCACATTCCCCATGCTGGATCCCCAAATGTCCCAAAATTCCCAAATCCTGCCCCAATCCCAGCCCTGGGCCCCAAATCTGGGCCCTTTCACCCCAAACTCCGCCCCTGCTGCCCCAACTCTCCCCTTTCAGCCGGGGCCAGAGCGAGCCCGGCTGGGGATAAAGGGTCAGCACCGGGGTCAGGGCTGGGATTTGGGGAGGGGTCTGGGTTTGGGGACAGCTGGGGACGGCACATGGGGGCGGGGACAGCACCGGCACCGTCACCATTATCAGCACCAACATCCGAACCACCACCAGCAGATTTGGCACAGAAATAAACCCCGGAATCCTCGTCCTGGAGGTTGTTCATGCTCAGCGTCACCGAGCTCTGCCCGTTGTCCCTGGCGATGGTGAACCGGCCCTGCACCGACGGCGCGTAGTACGTGTAACCACCATCATTTCTGACCAATACAAGGAATTCCAGCGCCTTCCCGGGTTTCTGGCGGATCCAGTACATCCCAAAATCCCCAAAATTGAATCCTTGTCCTCGGCAGAGGAGGCGCAGGGACCCCCCGGGGGGCTGGAGGTCCCCCCCGGACTCCAGCAGGGTCACGGCCGCCCGGAGCCCTGCGGGAAAAAGGGGAGATGGGGATGAGGCAAAGCCGGATCCGGGCGTGTCCCGGGGGTCCTGAGGTTCTTCCAGAAGGTTCTGGATCCATCCCTGAGGTTCTTCCGGAAGGTTCTGGATCCATCCCGAGGGTCCCCAGGTTCTGGAGCCAGCCCGGGGTTCTGGACTCTCCTGCCGGCTCCTGGATGGTGCTGAGGTTCCAGATCACCCAGGAGAGTCCAGAACCTCAGCCCCAGCCAGGACCCCGCAGGAGAGTCTGGAACCCCGCGGAATGATCTAGAACCTCAGCAGCAGGCAGGGTAGTCTAGAACCCCTGGGGGGGCTCCAGAACCTTCTGGAAGTCCCTCAGCACCCTCAGGATGAATCCAGAACCTTCTGGAAGAGCCTCAGGGATGGATCCAGAGCCTTCTGGAAGAACCTCAGGGATGTTTCCAGAACCTTCCGGAAGAACCTCAGGACCCCCCGGGACACGCCCGGATCCGGCTTTGCCTCATCCCCATCTCCCCTTTTTCCCGCAGGGCTCCGGGCGGCCGTGACCCTGCTGGAGTCCGGGGGGGACCTCCAGCCCCCCGGGGGGTCCCTGCGCCTCCTCTGCCGCGGGGAAGGATTCGAGTTTGGGAATGTTTGGATGGCCTGGATGCGCCAAAGGCCCGGGAAGGCGCTGGAATGGCTCGCACAGATCAGCAGTGATGGTGGCAGCGCACTCTACGCGCCGTCGGTGCAGGGCCGGTTCACCATCACCAGGGACAACGGGCAGAGCTCGGTGACGCTGAGCATGAACAACCTCCAGGACGAGGATTCCGGGGTTTATTTCTGTGCCAAATCTGCTCAGGCTTTTTGGGGTGCTGCTGCTTATGGTAACGAACCCTGCCCCCATCGCTGTGTCCCCAAACCCCAGGATTTTGCTCCAATCCCCAGGATTTTGCCCCAATCCCCAGGGTTTTGCCCCAATCCCCAGGATTTTACCCCAATCCCCAGGTTTTCCCCCCAAAGCTCAGCCCTGGCCCCGTGTCCCCGTTTGAGGACAGCCGTGTGCCGGGGAGGGCAGGAGCCCCCCAGGGACCCCAAACCCTGCCCTGGCTGCGCCCCAAACTCAACTCTGGGCCCCAAATCCCAACCCGGGCCCCAAAAGCGCTCGGGGGGCGACGGCCGGGACTGGGAGGGGCTGGGGGGAAACGGCCCCGGCTGGAGGGGAAGGGGAGATTTGGGGCCAAAAGGGGAAAATTGGGGGGAAATGGGGAGTGGGGGCAGCAGGGGCGGAGTTTGGGGTGAAAGGGCCCAGATTTGGGGCACAGGGCTGGGACTGGGGCAGGATTTGGGAATTCTGGGACATTTGGTTTCCACCAATGGCCGCAGTTTGGGCCTGGCACCGACAATGTCACCCTGACCAAGAGCAGCAGTGTTCCAGCTATTTCCAAACGTTTTGGCGCAGAAATAAACCCCGGAATCCTCGTCCTGGAGGTTGTTCATGCTCAGCGTCACCGAGCTCTGCCCGTTGTCGCTGCCCATCGTCAGCCGGCCCTGCACCCACGGCGCGTAGAACGTCTTGCCGCTCTTCCTGCTGACGGCTGAAATGAATTCCAGCGCCTTCCCGGGCCTCTGACGCACCCAGGACACCCCAAATTTCCCGAAATCGAATCCATCCCCGCGGCAGAGGAGGCGCAGGGACCCCCCGGGGGGCTGGAGGTCCCCCCCGGACTCCAGCAGGGTCACGGCCGCCCGGAGCCCTGTGGGAAAAAGGGGAGATGGGGATGAGGCAAAGCCGGATCCGGGCGTGTCCCGGGGGGTCCTGAGGTTCTTACAGAAGGTTCTGGATCCATCCCTGAGGCTCTTCCAGAAGGTTCTGGATCCATCCCTGAGGTTCTTCCAGAAGGTTCTGGATCCATCCCGAGGGTGTTGAGGTTCTTCCAGGAGGTTCTGGAGCCCCCCCAGGGGTTCTAGACTACCCTGCCTGCTGCTGAGGTTCTAGATCATTCCGCGGGGTTCCAGACTCTCCTGCGGGGTCCTGGCTGGGGCTGAGGTTCTGGACTCTCCTGGGTGATCTGGAACCTCAGCACCATCCAGGAGCCGGCAGGAGAGTCCAGAACCCCGGGCTGGCTCCAGAACCTGGGGACCCTCGGGATGGATCCAGAACCTTCCGGAAGAAACTCAGGGATGGATCCAGAACCTTCCGGAAGAGCCTCAGGACCCCCTGGGACACGCCCGGATCCGGCTTTGCCTCATCCCCATCTCCCCTTTTTCCCGCAGGGCTCCGGGCGGCCGTGACCCTGCTGGAGTCCGGGGGGGACCTCCAGCCCCCCGGGGGGTCCCTGCGCCTCCTCTGCCGCGGGGATGGGTTTGATTTTGGTGATTTTGGCATGGGCTGGTATCGCCAGAAACCCGGGAAGGCGCTGGAATTGGTCGCAGAGATCAACAGTAGCGGTGGCACCACCTGGTACGCTCCATCCGTGCGTGGCCGATTCAGCATCGCCAGGGACAACGGGCAGAGCTCGGTGACGCTGAGCATGAACAACCTCCAGGACGAGGATTCCGGCGTTTATTTCTGTGGCAAAGCCGCTGATCCTGGTTGGGATGTTGGTGCTGATAATGGTGACGGTGCCGGTGCTGTCCCCGCCCCCATGTGCCGTCCCCAGCTGTCCCCAAACCCAGACCCCTCCCCAAATCCCAGCCCTGACCCCGGTGCTGACCCTTTATCCCCAGCCGGGCTCGCTCTGGCCCCGGCTGAAAGGGGAGAGTTGGGACAGCAGGGGCGGAGTTTGGGGTGAAAGGGCCCAGATTTGGGGTGAAAGGGCTGGGATTGGGGCAGGATTTGGGAATTCTGAGGGGTTTGAGGACTCTTCCAGGCAGCTTGGGGCTGGCATCAGCATGGTCACCGACATGGTCAACAGCACCTGAGGTTCTTCCAGAAGCTTCTGGATCCATCCCGAGGGTCCCCAGGTTCTGGAGCCAGCCCGGGGTTCTGGACTCTCCTGCCGGCTCCTGGATGGTGCTGAGGTTCCAGATCACCCAGGAGAGTCCAGAACCTCAGCCCCAGCCAGGACCCCGCAGGAGAGTCTGGAACCCCGCGGAATGATCTAGAACCTCAGCAGCAGGCAGGGTAGTCTAGAACCCCTGGGGGGGCTCCAGAACCTTCTGGAAGTCCCTCAGCACCCTCAGGATGGATCCAGAACCTTCTGGAAGAAACTCAGCACCCCCCGGGACACGCCCGGATCCGGCTTTGCCTCATCCCCATCTCCCCTTTTTCCCGCAGGGCTCCGGGCGGCCGTGACCCTGCTGGAGTCCGGGGGGGACCTCCAGCCCCCCGGGGGGTCCCTGCGCCTCCTCTGCCGAGGACAAGGATTCACATTCGGGGATTTTGCGATGTTGTGGATCCGCCAGAAACCCGGGAAGGCTCTGGAATTTGTGGCGAGCATCAGCAGCGGTGGCAGCACGTACTACGCGCCGTCGGCGCAGGGCCGGTTCAGCATCGCCAGGGACAACGGGCAGAGCTCGGTGACGCTGAGCATGAACAACCTCCAGGACGAGGATTCTGGGGTTTATTTCTGTGCCAAATCTGATAGTACTGGTGCTGCTGCTGCTGGTCGTGGTGACGAACTCTGCCCCCCTCGCTGTGTCCCCAAACCCCCAGGATTTTACCCCAATCCCCAGGGTTTTGCCCCAAACCCCAGGATTTTGCCCCAAAGCTCAGCCCTGGCCCCGCTCCTGACCCTTTGTCCCCGAGAGTCCCCGCGCCGAGCGCTGAGCCCAAATCCCCGCCCGGGGCCCCCTGAGCCGGGGAGATTTGGGGCCAAAAGGGGAAAAGTGGGGGGAAATGGGGAGTGGGGGCAGCAGGGGCGGAGTTTGGGGTGAAAGGGCCCAGATTTGGGGCCCAGGGCCGGGACTGGGGCAGGATTTGGGAATTTTGGGACATTTGGGGATTAAGCATGGGGGACTGGGATGGCCACCGGAATCGTCACCAACACCAGCACCATCAGCAGCAGCACCAGCATCAAATCTTTTGCCACAGAAATAAACGCCGGAATCCTCGTCCTGGAGGTTGTTCATGCTCAGCGTCACCGAGCTCTGCCCGTTGTCCCTGGCGATGCTGAACCGGCCCTGCACCGATGGCGCGTATCTGGTGGTGCCACCACTGCTGCTGATCCCTGCGACGTATTCCAGCGCCTTCCCGGGTTTCTGGCGGATCCAGAACATGTCGAAATTCCCGAATGTGAATCCTTGTCCTCGGCAGAGGAGGCGCAGGGACCCCCCGGGGGGCTGGAGGTCCCCCCCGGACTCCAGCAGGGTCACGGCCGCCCGGAGCCCTGCGGGAAAAAGGGGAGATGGGGATGAGGCAAAGCCGGATCCGGGCGTGTCCCGGGGGGTCCTGAGGTTCTTCCAGAAGGTTCTGGATCCATCCCGAGGGTGCTGAGGGACTTCCAGAAGGTTCTGCAGCCCCCCCAGGGGTTCTAGACTCTCCTGGCTGCTGCTGAGGTTCTAGATCATTCCGCGGGGTTCCAGACTCTCCTGCGGGGTCCTGGCTGGGGCTGAGGTTCTGGACTCTCCTGGGTGATCTGGAACCTCAGCACCATCCAGGAGCCGGCAGGAGAGTCCAGAACCCCGGGCTGGCTCCAGAACCTGGGGACCCTCGGGATGGATCCAGAACCTTCCGGAAGAACCTCAGGGATGGATCCAGAACCTTCCGGAAGAGCCTCAGGGATGGATCCAGAACCTTCCGGAAGAACCTCGGGATCTCCCGGGACACGCCCGGATCCGGCTTTGCCTCATCCCCATCTCCCCTTTTTCCCGCAGGGCTCCGGGCGGCCGTGACCCTGCTGGAGTCCGGGGGGGACCTCCAGCCCCCCGGGGGGTCCCTGCGCCTCCTCTGCCGCGGGGACGGATTCGACATCGGGAAATTTGGGGTGTCCTGGGTGCGCCAGAGGCCCGGGAAGGCGCTGGAATTCATTTCAGCCGTCAGCAGGAAGAGCGGCAAGACGTTCTACGCGCCGTGGGTGCAGGGCCGGCTGACGATGGGCAGCGACAACGGGCAGAGCTCGGTGACGCTGAGCATGAACAACCTCCAGGACGAGGATTCCGGCGTTTATTTCTGCGCCAAAACGTTTGGAAATAGCTGGAACACTGCTGCTCTTGGTCACGGTGACAATGCCGATGCCAGGCCCGAACAGCGGTCATTGCTGGAAACCAAATGTCCCAAAATTCCCAAATCCTGCCCCAATCCCAGCCCTGGGCCCCAAATCTGGGCCCTTTCACCCCAAACTCCGCCCCTGCTGCCCCCACTCCCCATTTCCCCCCACTTTTCCCCTTTTGGCCCCAAATCTCCCCGGCTCAGGGGGCCCCGGGCGGGGATTTGGGCTCAGCGCTCGGCGCGGGGACACTCGGGGACAAAGGGTCAGGAGCGGGGCCAGGGCTGAGCTTTGGGGCAAAACCCTGGGGTTTGGGGCAAAACCCTGGGGTTTGGGGACACAGAGATGGGAGCAGAGTTGGTCACCAGCAAAAGGAAGATTACCAGCACCAGCATCAAATCGTTTGGCACAGAAATAAACGCCGGAATCCTCGTCCTGGAGGTTGTTCATGCTCAGCATCACCGAGCTCTGCCCGTTGTCCCTGGCGATGGTGAACCGGCCCTGCACCGACGGCGCGTAGTACGTGTTGCCACTGCCGCTGTTAAAGCTCGCCACAAATTCCAGCGCCTTCCCGGGTTTCTGGCGGATCCAGCCCATGCCAAAATCCCCAAAATTGAATCCTTGCCCTCGGCAGAGGAGGCGCAGGGACCCCCCGGGGGGCTGGAGGTCCCCCCCGGACTCCAGCAGGGTCACGGCCGCCCGGAGCCCTGCGGGAAAAAGGGGAGATGGGGATGAGGCAAAGCCGGATCCGGGCGTGTCCCGGGGGGGTGCTGAGGTTCTTCCGGAAGGTTCTGGATCCATCCCTGAGGTTCTTCCAGAAGGTTCTGGATCCATCCTGAGGTTGCTGAGGGGCTTCCGGAAGGTTCTGGAGCCACCCCAGGGGTTCTAGACTACCCTGCCTGCTGCTGAGGTTCTAGATCATTCCGCGGGGTTCCAGACTCTCCTGCGGGGTCCTGGCTGGGGCTGAGGTTCTGGACTCTCCTGGGTGATCTGGAACCTCAGCACCATCCAGGAGCCGGCAGGAGAGTCCAGAACCCCGGGCTGGCTCCAGAACCTGGGGACCCTCGGGATGGATCCAGAACCTTCTGGAAGAACCTCAGGGATGGATCCAGAACCTTCTGGAAGAACCTCAGGGATGGATCCAGAACCTTCCGGAAGAACCTCAGGACCCCCCGGGACATGCCCGGATCCGGCTTTGCCTCATCCCCATCTCCCCTTTTTCCTGCAGGGCTCCGGGCGGCCGTGACCCTGCTGGAGTCCGGGGGGGACCTCCAGCCCCCCGGGGGGTCCCTGCGCCTCCTCTGCCGAGGGGATGGATTTGAGTTCGGGAAATTCGGGATGTACTGGATCCGCCAGAGACCCGGGAAGGCGCTGGAATGGCTCGCGAGCATTGACAGCGATCACTACACCTGGTACGCGCCGTCGTCGCAGGGCCGGTTCACCATCGCCAGGGACAACGGGCAGAGCTCGGTGACGCTGAGCATGAACAACCTCCAGGACGAGGATTCCGGCGTTTATTTCTGTGCCAAATCTTATGAGGAAAATGCTGGTTATCGTTTTTATCGTGGTGACAAACCCAGTTCCCGTCACGGCATCCCCATGTGTCCCCAAACCCCAGGATTTTGCCCCAATCCCCAGGGTTTTACTCCAAACCCCAGGATTTTTCCCAAATCCCCTGGATTTTGCCCTAAACCCCAGGTTTTCCCCCCAAATCTCAGCCCTGGCCCCGTGTCCCGGTTTGAGGACAGCCGTGTGCCGGGGAGGGCAGGAGCCCCCCAGGGACCCCAAACCCTGCCCTGGCTGCGCCCCAAACTCAACTCTGGGCCCCAAATCCCAACCCGGGCCCCAAAAGCGCTCGGGGGGCGACTGCCGGGACTGGGAGGGGCTGGGGGGAAACGGCCCCGGCTGGAGGGGAAGGGGAGATTTGGGGCCAAAAGGGGAAAATTGGGGGGAAATGGGGAGTGGGGGCAGCAGGGGCGGAGTTTGGGGTGAAAGGGCCCAGATTTGGGGTGAAAGGGCCCAGATTTGGGGCCCAGGGCTGCGATTGGGGCAGGATTTGGGAATTCTGGGCGGTTTGAGGACTCTTCCAGGCAGCTTGGGGCTGGCATCAGCATGGTCACCAACATGGTCAACAGCACCTGAGGTTCTTCCGGAAGGTTCTGGATCCATCCCTGAGGTTCTTCCAGAAGGTTCTGGATCCATCCCGAGGGTCCCCAGGTTCTGGAGCCAGCCCGGGGTTCTGGACTCTCCTGCCGGCTCCTGGATGGTGCTGAGGTTCCAGATCACCCAGGAGAGTCCAGAACCTCAGCCCCAGCCAGGACCCCGCAGGAGAGTCTGGAACCCCGCGGAATGATCTAGAACCTCAGCAGCAGGCAGGGTAGTCTAGAACCCCTGGGGGGGCTCCAGAACCTTCCGGAAGTCACTCAACACCCTCAGGATGGATCCAGAACCTTCTGGAAGTCCCTCGGGACCCTCAGGATGGATCCAGAACCTTCTGGAAGTCCCTCAGGACCCTCAGGATGGATCCAGAACCTTCTGGAAGTGACTCAACACCCTCGGGATGGATCCAGAACCTTCTGGAAGCCCCTCAACACCCTCAGGATGGATCCAGAACCTTCTGGAAGTGACTCAACACCCTCAGGATGGATCCAGAACCTTCTGGAAGTCCCTCAGGACCCTCAGGATGGATCCAGAACCTTCTGGAAGTCCCTCAGCACCCTCAGGATGGATCCAGAACCTTCTGGAAGCTCGTCAGGAACCTCAGGATGGATCCAGAACCTTCTGGATACACCTGGGGGGGAATGGGAACACACCTGGATACACCTGGGGACACCTGAGATACACCTGGGGACATTTGGGGACACACCTGGAACACACCTGGATACACCTGGGACACACCTGGGGACATTTGGGGACACCTGGATAGACCTGGGGGCTCCTGGGGGGCACCTGGGGACAGCTGGGGGCACCTGGAACCCAGTCTGGAACCTGACCTAGAACCCGATCTAGAACCCGATCTAGAACCCAGTCTAGAACCCGATCTAGAACCCAGTCTAGAACCTGATCTAGAACAGTCTAGAACCCGATCTAGAACACTCTAGAACGTACCTAGAACCCGATCTAGAACGCACCTAGAACCCGCTCTAGAACGGTCTAGAACCCAGTCTAGAACGTTCTGGAACCTGGTCTAGAACCCGGTCTAGTACACACCTAGAGCGTGCCTGGAACACACCTGGGGACACCTGGAACACACCTGGAACACACCTGGGGACACCTGGGGACACCTGGGGACATCTGGAACACACCTGGGGACACCCGGGACACAAATGGGGACACCTGGAACACACCTGGGGACACCTGGGGACACCTGGGACACACCTGGGGGGCACCTGGAGGGGGTGGGTGCCCCTGAAATCCCTAAAAATTCCCTTTAAAAAACACAAAAATCCCGATTTTTTCCTAAAAATTCTCATTTTTTCCCAAACATTGTCAAAATGCCCAAAAAAAATCGCAAAAAATCAAAGAAGATCCCAATTTTTTTCCCAATCTTTTCCCAATTTTTTCCCGAAATTTCCTGGTTTTTCCCCAAAATTTTTCAGGAAACATGGCCTGGATGCACGTCCCGTTGCTCACACCCCCTAAACCCCTAAAACTCCACAAAAAATTCCCGTTTTTTCCCAAAAAATCGCCAAAAATCCCAAAAAAATCCAAAATAAATCCAAAAAAAATCCAAAAAAATCCCAAGAATTCCAGCGCCTTCCCGGGTTTCTGCCGGACCCAGAACATCCCAAAAATCCCAAACTGGAAGCCTGAGGTTCTTCCAGAGGGTTCCGGATCCATCCTGAGGGTGCTGGGGTTCCAAATCCCTCTCAGCCCCATCAGGAGAGTCCGGAACCCCGGCCTGATCCGGAACCTGGGGACCCTCGGGATGGATCCAGAACCTTCTGGAAGAACCTCAGGGATGGATCCAGAACCTTCCGGAAGAACCTCAGGACCCCCCGGGACACGCCCGGATCCGGCTTTGCCTCATCCCCATCTCCCCTTTTTCCCGCAGGGCTCCGGGCGGCCGTGACCCTGCTGGAGTCTGGGGGGGACCTCCAGCCCCCCGGGGGGTCCCTGCGCCTCCTCTGTCGAGGGGAAGGATTCACATTCGGGGATTTTGGGATGGGCTGGATCCGCCAGAAACCCGGGAAGGCGCTGGAATTTGTGGCGAGCATCAACAGCAATGGTGGCACCACGTACTACGCGCCGTCGGTGCAGGGCCGGTTCACCATCGCCAGGGACAACGGGCAGAGCTCGGTGACGCTGAGCATGAACAACCTCCAGGACGAGGATTCCGGGGTTTATTTCTGTGCCAAAAGATTTGATGCTGGTGCTGCTGCTAATGGTGCTGATGTTGGTGACGATTCCGGTGGCCATCCCAGTCCCCCATGCTGGATCCCTCAATGTCCCAAAATTCCCAAATCCTGCCCCAGTCCCAGCCCTGGGCCCCAAATCTGGGCCCTTTCACCCCAAATCTGGGCCCTTTCACCCCAAACTCCGCCCCTGCTGCCCCAACTCTCCCCTTTCAGCCGGGGCCAGAGCGAGCCCGGCTGGGGATAAAGGGTCAGCACCGGGGTCAGGGCTGGGATTTGGGGAGGGGTCTGGGTTTGGCGACAGCTGGGGACGGCACATGGGGGCGGGGACAGCACCGGCACCGTCACCATTATCAGCACCAACATCCGAACCACCACCAGCAGATTTGGCACAGAAATAAACGCCGGAATCCTCGTCCTGGAGGTTGTTCATGCTCAGCGTCACCGAGCTCTGCCCGTTGTCCCTGGCGATGCTGAACCGGCCCTGCACCGACGGCGCGTACGCGGTGCTGCCACCGTTGTAGATCCCTGCAACGTATTCCAGCGCCTTCCCGGGTTTCTGGCGTATCCACAACATCCCGAAATTCCCGAATGTGAATCCTTCCCCGCGGCAGAGGAGGCGCAGGGACCCCCCGGGGGGCTGGAGGTCCCCCCCGGACTCCAGCAGGGTCACGGCCGCCCGGAGCCCTGCGGGAAAAAGGGGAGATGGGGATGAGGCAAAGCCGGATCCGGGCGTGTCCCGGGGGGGTCCTGAGGTTCTTCCAGAAGGTTCTGGATCCATCCCAAGGGTGCTGAGGGACTTCCGGAAGGTTCTGGATCCATCCCTGAGGTTCTTCCAGAAGGTTCTGGATCCATCCCTGAGGTTCTTCCAGAAGGTTCTGGATCCATCCCGAGGGTGTTGAGTCACTTCCAGAAGGTTCTGGATCCATCCTGAGGTTGTTGAGGTTCTTCCAGAAGGTTCTGGAGCCCCCCCAGGGGTTCTAGACTCTCCTGCCTGCTGCTGAGGTTCTAGATCATTCCGCGGGGTTCCAGACTCTCCTGCGGGGTCCTGGCTGGGGCTGAGGTTCTGGACTCTCCTGGGTGATCTGGAACCTCAGCACCATCCAGGAGCCGGCAGGAGAGTCCAGAACCCCGGGCTGGCTCCAGAACCTGGGGACCCTCGGGATGGATCCAGAACCTTCCGGAAGAACCTCAGGGATGGATCCAGAACCTTCTGGAAGAACCTCAGGGATGGATCCAGAACCTTCCGGAAGAACCTCAGCACCCTCAGGGATGGATCCAGAACCTTCTGTAAGAACCTCAGGCCCCCCCGGGACACGCTCGGATCCGGCTTTGCCTCATCCCCATCTCCCCTTTTTCCCGCAGGGCTCCGGGCGGCCGTGACCCTGCTGGAGTCCGGGGGGGACCTCCAGCCCCCCGGGGGGTCCCTGCGCCTCCTCTGCCGCGGGGAAGGATTCGATTTCGGGAAATTCACCATGTACTGGGTGCGCCAGAAACCCGGGAAGGCGCTGGAATGGCTCGCGGGCATCAACACCGATGGTGGCACCACCAGATACGCGCCATCGGTGAAGGGCCGGTTCACCATCGCCAGGGACAACGGGCAGAGCTCGGTGACGCTGAGCATGAACAACCTCCAGGACGAGGATTCCAGGGTTTATTTCTGTGCCAAATGTTACAGCAGTGGTTGGGCTTATGCTGCTGCTTATGGTGTTGAGGACAATCACAGCCATGACCCCTCCACCCATGATGGATACCAGAGATGTCCCCAATTCCTGGCTGTTTCTCCCCCAATCCCAGCCCTGGGCCCCAAATCTGGGCCCTTTCACCCCAAACTCTGCCCCTGCTGCCCCCACTCCCCATTTCCCCCCACTTTTCCCCTTTTGGCCCCAAATCTCCCCGGCTCAGGGGGCCCCGGGCGGGGATTCGGGCTCAGCGCTCGGCGCTGGGACACTCGGGGACAAAGGGTCAGGAGCGGGGTCAGGGCTGAGCTTTGGGGCAAAACCCTGGGGTTTAGGGAAAAACCCTGGGGTTTGGGGCAAAATCCTGGGGGTTTGGGGCAAAACCCTGGGGATTGGGGTAAAATCCTGGGGTTTGGGGACACAGCGATGGGGGCAGAGTTGGTCACCAGCAAAAGGAAGATTACCAGCACCAGCATCAAATCGTTTGGCACAGAAATAAACGCCGGAATCCTCGTCCTGGAGGTTGTTCATGCTCAGCGTCACCGAGCTCTGCCCGTTGTCCCTGGCGATGCTGAACCGGCCCTGCACCGACGGCGCGTAGTACGTGGTGCCACCGTTGCTGTTGATGCTCGCCACAAATTCCAGCGCCTTCCCGGGTTTTTGGCGGATCCAGAACATCCCAAAATCCCCGAATGTGAATCCTTGCCCTCGGCAGAGGAGGCGCAGGGACCCCCCGGGGGGCTGGAGGTCCCCCCCGGACTCCAGCAGGGTCACGGCCGCCCGGAGCCCTGCGGGAAAAAGGGGAGATGGGGATGAGGCAAAGCCGGATCCGGGCGTGTCCCGGGGGGGGGGTCCTGAGGTTCTTCCGGAAGGTTCTGGATCCATCCCTGAGGTTCTTCCGGAAGGTTCTGGATCCATCCCGAGGGTCCCCAGGTTCTGGAGCCAGCCCGGGGTTCTGGACTCTCCTGCCGGCTCCTGGATGGTGCTGAGGTTCCAGATCACCCAGGAGAGTCCAGAACCTCAGCCCCAGCCAGGACCCCGCAGGAGAGTCTGGAACCCCGCGGAATGATCTAGAACCTCAGCAGCAGGCAGGGTCGTCTAGAACCCCTGGGGGAGCTCCAGAACCTTCTGGAAGCCACTCAACACCCTCGGGATGTTTCCAGAACCTTCTGGAAGAACCTCAGGACCCCCCGGGACACGCCCGGATCCGGCTTTGCCTCATCCCCATCTCCCCTTTTTCCCGCAGGGCTCCGGGCGGCCGTGACCCTGCTGGAGTCCGGGGGGGACCTCCAGCCCCCCGGGGGGTCCCTGCGCCTCCTCTGCCGCGGGGAAGGATTCACCTTCGGGAATTTTGGGATGTTCTGGATCCGCCAGAAACCCGGGAAGGCGCTGGAATACGTCGCGAGCATCAACAGCGGTGGCAGCACCTGGTACGCGCCGTCGGTGCAGGGCCGGTTCAGCATCGCCAGGGACAACGGGCAGAGCTCGGTGACGCTGAGCATGAACAACCTCCAGGACGAGGATTCCGGCGTTTATTTCTGTGCCAAACGTTACAATGATGGTAATGCTGCTGCTGATGCTTATGGTGTTGAGGACGATCACATCCGTGGCCCCACCACCCATGAGGGATCCCCAGACGTCGCCAATTTCCGGCTGTTTCTCCCCCAGTCCCAGCCCTGGGCCTCAAATCTGGGCCCTTTCACCCCAAACTCCGCCCCTGCTGCCCCCACTCCCCATTTCCCCCCACTTTTCCCCTTTTGACCCCAAATCTCCCCAGCTCAGGGGACCCGGGCGTGGATTTGGGCTCAGCGCTCGGCGCTGGGACACTCGGGGACAAAGGGTCAGGAGCGGGGTCAGGGCTGAGCTTTGGGGCAAAATCCTGGGGTTTGGGGCAAAATCCTGGGGTTTGGGGCAAAACCCTGGTGTTTGGGATACGTGAGCACACAGTGATGTGACTGGAGTGCGTCAACACGATAAACATGATAGGCAGCAGCATTATCAAAAGATTTGGCACAGAAATAAACCCCGGAATCCTCGTCCTGGAGGTTGTTCATGCTCAGCGTCACCGAGCTCTGCCCGTTGTCCCTGGCGATGGTGAACCGGCCCTTCACGGATGGCGTGTAGTACGCGCTGCCACCGCTGTAGATCCCTGCGACCCATTCCAGCGCCTTCCCGGGTTTCTGGCGGATCCAGTACATCCCAAAATTCCCAAAATCGAATCCATCCCCACGGCAGAGGAGGCGCAGGGACCCCCCGGGGGGCTGGAGGTCCCCCCCGGACTCCAGCAGGGTCACGGCCGCCCGGAGCCCTGCGGGAAAAAGGGGAGATGGGGATGAGGCAAAGCCGGATCCGGGCGTGTCCCGGGGGGTCCTGAGGTTCTTCCGGAAGGTTCTGGATCCATCCCTGAGGGTGTTGAGGTTCTTCCAGAAGGTTCTGGATCCATCCCTGAGGTTCTTCCGGAAAGTTCTGGATCCATCCCGAGGGTCCCCAGGTTCTGGAGCCAGCCCGGGGTTCTGGACTCTCCTGCCGGCTCCTGGATGGTGCTGAGGTTCCAGATCACCCAGGAGAGTCCAGAACCTCAGCCCCAGCCAGGACCCCGCAGGAGAGTCTGGAACCCCGCGGAATGATCTAGAACCTCAGCAGCAGGCAGGAGAGTCTAGAACCCCTGGGGGGGCTCCAGAACCTTCTGGAAGTCCCTCAACACCCTCGGGATGGATCCAGAACCTTCTGGAAGAACCCCAGGGATGGATCCAGAACCTTCTGGAAGAACCTCAGGACCCCCACCCCGGGACACGCCCGGATCCGGCTTTGCCTCATCCCCATCTCCCCTTTTTCCCGCAGGGCTCCGGGCGGCCGTGACCCTGCTGGAGTCCGGGGGGGACCTCCAGCTCCCCGGGGGGTCCCTGCGCCTCCTCTGCCGCGGGGAAGGATTCGATTTCGGGAAATTCACCATGTACTGGATCCGGCAGAGACCCGGGAAGGCGCTGGAATTCGTCGCACGGATCAACAGCGATGGCAGCTACACCGAGTACGCGCCGTCGGTGCAGGGCCGGTTCACCATCGCCAGGGACAACGGGCAGAGCTCGGTGACGCTGAGCATGAACAACCTCCAGGACGAGGATTCCGGCGTTTATTTCTGTGCCAAATGTTACACCAGTGGTTGTTACAGCAGTTATGGTTCGGCTTCTGGTGCTGTTGGTTTTGGTGACGATGTCGCTGACGGCCACATTCCCCATGCTGGATCCCCAAATGTCCCACAATTCCCAAATCCTGCCCCAATCCCAGCCCTGGGCCCCAAATCTGGGCCCTTTCACCCCAAACTCCGCCCCTGCTGCCCCAACTCTCCCCTTTCAGCCGGGGCCAGAGCGAGCCCGGCTGGGGATAAAGGGTCAGCACCGGGGTCAGGGCTGGGATTTGGGGAGGGGTCTGGGTTTGGGGACAGGTGGGGACGGCACATGGGGGCGGGGACAGCACCGGCACCGTCACCATTATCAGCACCAACATCCGAACCACCACCAGCAGATTTGGCACAGAAATAAACGCCGGAATCCTCCTCCTGGAGGTTGTTCATGCTCAGCGTCACCGAGCTCTGCCCGTTGTCCCTGGCGATGCTGAACCGGCCCTGCACCGACGGCGCGTACCAGGTGCTGCCACCATTGCTGCTGATCTGTGCGAGCCATTCCAGCGCCTTCCCGGGCCTTTGGCGCATCCAGGCCATCCAAACATTCCCAAACTCGAATCCATCCCCGCGGCAGAGGAGGCGCAGGGACCCCCCGGGGGGCTGGAGGTCCCCCCCGGACTCCAGCAGGGTCACGGCCGCCCGGAGCCCTGCGGGAAAAAGGGGAGATGGGGATGAGGCAAAGCCGGATCCGGGCGTGTCCCGGGGGGTCCTGAGGTTCTTCCAGAAGGTTCTGGATCCATCCCTGAGGGTGCTGAGGTTCTTCCGGAAGGTTCTGGAGCCACCCCAGGGGTTCTAGACTACCCTGCCTGCTGCTGAGGTTCTAGATCATTCCGCGGGGTTCCAGACTCTCCTGCGGGGTCCTGGCTGGGGCTGAGGTTCTGGACTCTCCTGGGTGATCTGGAACCTCAGCACCATCCAGGAGCCGGCAGGAGAGTCCAGAACCCCGGGCTGGCTCCAGAACCTGGGGACCCTCGGGATGGATCTAGAACCTTCTGGAAGAACCTCAGGGATGGATCCAGAACCTTCCGGAAGAAACTCAGGGATGGATCCAGAACCTTCTGGAAGAGCCTCAGGACCCCCCGGCACACGCCCGGATCCGGCTTTGCCTCATCCCCATCTCCCCTTTTTCCCGCAGGGCTCCGGGCGGCCGTGACCCTGCTGGAGTCCGGGGGGGACCTCCAGCCCCCCGGGGGGTCCCTGCGCCTCCTCTGCCGAGGGCAAGGATTCAATTTTGGGGATTTTGGGATGTTGTGGATCCGCCAGAAACCCGGGAAGGCGCTGGAATACGTGGCGAGCATCTACAGCGATGGACGGTACACCGACTACGCGCCATCCGTGAAGGGCCGGTTCACCATCGCCAGGGACAACGGGCAGAGCTCGGTGACGCTGAGCATGAACAACCTCCAGGACGAGGATTCCGGCGTTTATTTCTGCGCCAAATATGTTGATGGTGGTGGTTGGGGTGCTGCTGCTTATGGTGATGAACCTTGTCCTCATCACTGTGTCCACAAACCCCAGGATTTTGCCCCAAAGCCCAGCCCTGACCCCGTTCCCGTCCGTCTGTCCCGGCTCTGAGCCGGTTCCACCCCAAATCTCCGTCCCTGACCCCAATCCCCACCCTCGGCCCTCGGGGCAGTTCTTGGGGTGAAACCCTCCGGATTTGGTGCTGCTGAGCAGAGACTTGTACCCCACAGCTGCCCCCCTGCGCCGTGGCTTCCATCCCCACGCTCAGCGATCTCCGCTGGCTCCGGCCTTGTGCCCCCGGCTCTGAACAAAACCATCAAATCCCAGCCCAAACTGAGCTTCCTTTCATTTGGGATCTCCCCACGGCACAGAGGAGTCGGCTCGGGGTCAGAGGCTGCGAGCTGCAGAGAAACGCGGGAGCTGGGGCAGCAGGGGCCGGCTTTGGGGTGAAAAAGCCCAGATTTGGGGCCCAGGGCTGGGACTGGGGGCAGGATTTGGGAATTCTGGGGGATTTGGGGATCCATCAGGGGGGCTCAGGGCCAGCACCGACATCGTCACTATAAGCAACAGCATCACCAGCACCACAACCATTATTAACACATTTGGCACAGAAATAAACGCCGGAATCCTCGTCCTGGAGGTTGTTCATGCTCAGCGTCACCGAGCTCTGCCCGTTGTCCCTGGCGATGGTGAACCGGCCCTTCACGGACGGCGCGTACCAGGTGCTGCCACCATTATATCTGATCCCTGCGACGAATTCCAGCGCCTTCCCGGGTTTCTGGCGGATCCAGTACATCCCGAACTTCCCAAACTCGAATCCTTGTCCTCGGCAGAGGAGGCGCAGGGACCCCCCGGGGGGCTGGAGGTCCCCCCCGGACTCCAGCAGGGTCACGGCCGCCCGGAGCCCTGCGGGAAAAAGGGGAGATGGGGATGAGGCAAAGCCGGATCCGGGCGTGTCCCGGGCTGGGCATGGCAGCGCTCTGGAAGGTTCTGGAACCCCCCTGGCAGTGCCCCCAGCACAGGAGGGCGAGCAGCGGCAGCGAGCTCCAGGCCACGGCCGGGATCTGCCCCCTTTGGGCTCCCGGGGGTCCTGGGGGATCGTTAATTAGCCCTTAATTGTGTAATTAATGGAGAAGGTCCATGTGGGGGTGCCCAATTAATGAACGGATGGGTCGGGGTTAATTGAGGGGTTGGAGGCGCTCGGAGACCTTGGAAAGCTCTGCTGGAGATTTGGGTCAAAGTGGAGAAGATTTGGGGCCCGGGGAGCGGCCGTGACCCTGCTGGAGTCCGGGGGGGACCTCCAGCCCCCCGGGGGGTCCCTGCGCCTCCTCTGCCGCGGGGAAGGATTCCAGTTTGGGGATTTTTGGATGGGCTGGATGCGCCAGAAACCCGGGAAGGCGCTGGAATACGTCGCGAGCATCAACAGCGATGGTGGCAGCACCAATTACGCACCATCCGTGAAGGGCCGGTTCAGCATCACCAGGGACAACGGGCAGAGCTCGGTGACGCTGAGCATGAACAACCTCCAGGACGAGGATTCCGGCGTTTATTTCTGTGGCAAAAGATTTGATGCTGGTGCGGCTGAAAATGCTGGTGTTGGTGACGATTCCGGTGGCCATCCCAGTCCCCCATGCTTAATCCCCAAATGTCCCACAATTCCCAAATCCTGCCCCAATCCCAGCCCTGGGCCCCAAATCTGGGCCCTTTCACCCCAAACTCCGCCCCTGCTGTCCCAACTCTCCCCTTTCAGCCGGGGCCAGAGCGAGCCCGGCTGGGGATAAAGGGTCAGCACCGGGGTCAGGGCTGGGATTTGGGGAGGGGTCTGGGTTTGGGGACAGGTGGGGACGGCACATGGGGGCGGGGACAGCACCGGCACCGTCACCATTATCAGCATCAACATCCCAACCAGGATCAGCGGCTTTGCCACAGAAATAAACCCCGGAATCCTCGTCCTGGAGGTTGTTCATGCTCAGCGTCACCGAGCTCTGCCCGTTGTCCCTGGCGATGCTGAACCGGCCCTGCACCCACGGCGCGTACCAGGTGGTGCCACCGCTACTGCTGATCGCTGCAACCCATTCCAGCGCCTTCCCGGGTCTCTGACGATACCAGCCCATCCCAAAATCCCCAAAATCAAACCCAGAGGCGCGGCAGAGGAGGCGCAGGGACCCCCCGGGGGGCTGGAGGTCCCCCCCGGACTCCAGCAGGGTCACGGCCGCCCGGAGCCCTGCGGGAAAAAGGGGAGATGGGGATGAGGCAAAGCCGGATCCGGGCGTGTCCCGGGGGGTCCTGAGGTTCTTCCAGAAGGTTCTGGATCCATCCCTGAGGTTCTTCCAGAAGGTTCTGGATCCATCCCGAGGGTCCCGAGGGACTTCCGGAAGGTTCTGGAGCCCCCCCAGGGGTTCTAGACTATCCTGCCTGCTGCTGAGGTTCTAGATCATTCCGCGGGGTTCCAGACTCTCCTGCGGGGTCCTGGCTGGGGCTGAGGTTCTGGACTCTCCTGGGTGATCTGGAACCTCAGCACCATCCAGGAGCCGGCAGGAGAGTCCAGAACCCCGGGCTGGCTCCAGAACCTTTGGACCCTCGGGATGGATCCAGAACCTTCCGGAAGAACCTCAGGGATGGATCCAGAACCTTCCGGAAGAACCTCAGCACCCCCCCGGGACACGCCCGGATCCGGCTTTGCCTCATCCCCATCTCCCCTTTTTCCCGCAGGGCTCCGGGCGGCCGTGACCCTGCTGGAGTCCGGGGGGGACCTCCAGCCCCCCGGGGGGTCCCTGCGCCTCCTCTGCCGCGGGGATGGATTCGAGTTTGGGAATGTTTGGATGGCCTGGATGCGCCAAAGGCCCGGGAAGGCGCTGGAATGGCTCGCACAGATCAGCAGCGATGGTGGCAGCGCACTCTACGCGCCGTCGGTGCAGGGCCGGTTCACCATCACCAGGGACAACGGGCAGAGCTCGGTGACGCTGAGCATGAACAACCTCCAGGACGAGGATTCTGGCATTTATTTCTGTGCCAAAACGTTTGATGATGGTTGGGGTGTTGCTGGTGATGTTGGTGTTAGTGCCGGTGCCGAAACCGCCATCGTTGTTGGAAACCAAATCCCCCAGATTTCCCAAATCCCACCCCCAGTCCCAGCCCTGGGCCCCAAATCTGGGCCCTTTCACCCCAAACTCCGCCCCTGCTGCCCCCACTCCCCATTTCCCCCCACTTTTCCCCTTTTGGCCCCAAATCTCCCCGGCTCAGGGGGCCCCGGGCGGGGATTTGGGCTCAGCGCTCGGCGCTGGGACACTCGGGGACAAAGGGTCAGGAGCGGGGTCAGGGCTGAGCTTTGGGGCAAAACCCTGGGGATTGGGGCAAAACCCTGGGGTTTGGGGCAAAACCCAGGGGTTTGAAGACACAGCGATGGGGGCAGGGCTTGTCACCATTATAAGCATCACCCCAACTATCACCAAAAGATTTGGCACAGAAATAAACCCCGGAATCCTCGTCCTGGAGGTTGTTCATGCTCAGCGTCACCGAGCTCTGCCCGTTGTCCCTGGCGATGCTGAACCGGCCTTTCACCGACGGCGCGTAATTGGTGCTGCCACCGTTGCTGTAGATCCCTGCGACGTATTCCAGCGCCTTCCCGGGTTTCTGGCGGATCCAGAACATCCCAAAATCCCCGAAGGTGAATCCTTGTCCTCGGCAGAGGAGGCGCAGGGACCCCCCGGGGGGCTGGAGGTCCCCCCCGGACTCCAGCAGGGTCACGGCCGCCCGGAGCCCTGCGGGAAAAAGGGGAGATGGGGATGAGGCAAAGCCGGATCCGGGCGTGTCCCGGGGGGGGTCCTGAGGTTCTTCCGGAAGGTTCTGGATCCATCCCGAGGGTGCTGAGTGACTTCCGGAAGGTTCTGTAGCCCCCCCAGGGGTTCTAGACTACCCTGCCTGCTGCTGAGGTTCTAGATCATTCCGCGGGGTTCCAGACTCTCCTGCGGGGTCCTGGCTGGGGCTGAGGTTCTGGACTCTCCTGGGTGATCTGGAACCTCAGCACCATCCAGGAGCCGGCAGGAGAGTCCAGAACCCCGGGCTGGCTCCAGAACCTGGGGACCCTCGGGATGGATCCAGAACCTTCCGAAAGAACCTCAGGGATGGATCCAGAACCTTCTGGAAGAGCCTCAGGACCCCCCGGGACACGCCCGGATCCGGCTTTGCCTCATCCCCATCTCCCCTTTTTCCCGCAGGGCTCCGGGCGGCCGTGACCCTGCTGGAGTCCGGGGGGGACCTCCAGCCCCCCAGGGGGTCCCTGCGCCTCCTCTGCCACGCCTCTGGGTTTGATTTTGGGGATTTTGGGATGGGCTGGTATCGCCAGAGACCCGGGAAGGCGCTGGAATTGGTCGCAGAGATCAACAGCGGTGGCAGCACCTGGTACGCTCCATCCGAGCGTGGCCGGTTCAGCATCTCCAGGGACAACGGGCAGAGCTCGGTGACGCTGAGCATGAACAACGTCCAGGACGAGGATTCCGGGGTTTATTTCTGTGGCAAAGCCGCTGATCCTGGTTGGGATGTTGGTGCTGATAATGGTGACGGTGCCGGTGCTGTCCCCGCCCCCATGTGCCGTCCCCAGCTGTCCCCAAACCCAGACCCCTCCCCAAATCCCAGCCCTGACCCCGGTGCTGACCCTTTATCCCCAGCCGGGCTCGCTCTGGCCCCGGCTGAAAGGGGAGTGTTGGGGCAGCAGGGGCGGAGTTTGGGGTGAAAGGGCCCAGATTTGGGGTGAAAGGGCCCAGATTTGGGGTGAAAGGGCCCAGATTTGGGGTGAAAGGGCCCAGATTTGGGGCAAAGGGCTGGGATTGGGGCAGGATTTGGGAATTCTGAGTGGTTTGAGGACTCTTCCAGGCAGCTTGGGGCTGGCATCAGCATGTTCACCAACATGGTCAACAACACCTGAGGTTCCTCCAGAAGGTTCTGGATCCATCCCTGAGGTTCTTCCAGAAGGTTCTGGATCCATCCCTGAGGTTCTTCCAGAAGGTTCTAGATCATTCCCGAGGGTCCCCAGGTTCTGGAGCGAGCCCGGGGTTCTGGACTCTCCTGCCGGCTCCTGGATGGTGCTGAGGTTCCAGATCACCCAGGAGAGTCCAGAACCTCAGCCCCAGCCAGGACCCCGCAGGAGAGTCTGGAACCCCGCGGAATGATCTAGAACCTCAGCAGCAGGCAGGGTAGTCTAGAACCCCTGGGGGGGCTCCAGAACCTTCTGGAAGTCCCTCAGCACCCTCAGGATGGATCCAGAACCTTCCGGAAGAACCTCAGGACCCCCCGGACACGCCCGGATCCGGCTTTGCCTCATCCCCATCTCCCCTTTTTCCCGCAGGGCTCCGGGCGGCCGTGACCCTGCTGGAGTCCGGGGGGGACCTCCAGCCCCCCGGGGGGTCCCTGCGCCTCCTCTGCCGTGGGGATGGATTCGATTTTGGGAAATTTGGGATGTTGTGGATCCGCCAGAAACCCGGGAAGGCGCTGGAATGGGTCGCAGGGATCTACAGCGGTGGCAGCACCGGGTACGCGCCGTCGGTGCAGGGCCGGTTCAGCATCGCCAGGGACAACGGGCAGAGCTCGGTGACGCTGAGCATGAACAACCTCCAGGACGAGGATTCCGGGGTTTATTTCTGTGCCAAAAGATTTGATGGTGGATGTTGTTTGGCTGCTGCTGTTGGTTATGGTGACGATGCTGGCGCTGGCCCTGAGCCCCCTTGATGGATCCACAAATGTCCCAAAATTCCCAAATCCTGCCCCAATCCCAGCCCTGGGCCCCAAATCTGGGCCCTTTCACCCCAAACTCCGCCCCTGCTGCCCCCACTCCCCATTTCCCCCCACTTTTCCCCTTTTGGCCCCAAATCTCTTCCTGTGCCGGTTTCTGTGCCGGGGCCGCTGCTGCCGCTGCCGCTGGCGCTCTCGGTGACGCTGTGTCACAGACGCTCCCGAGGTTCCCTCCTCTGCCTCACAGCCCCCTCGAGGACAGAGACCGAGACCCCCAACATCAGCCGGGGCTGGGTCTGGGGGCTCGGGCCTGGCTGAGGTCGATGTTTGCTGTCGATCCCCTCTGCTTTTGGCCCTGCGCCCCTCGCTTTGCCCAAGACGATAAAATCACGCCCCAAACTGATCTTCCTTCGAGATCTCCCCACGGGACAGGAGACTCTGCGGCGCGGCACGGCTGAGTGGACGTGGCCGTTGGTTTCTGTGATCCCCTCGCTCCCTTTTCCCTCTGCGTGGCTCTCTCCTCTCTCCCCTCTCTCCCACAGCGGCGCTGACGGGCGCTCAGTAAAGCGAGTTTTGCTGATTGAGAGAATCTTTTGTGCTCTGAGATGGAACAAAAGAAGCGGATCAGGAACCGCACCCTGGGGCTCGTGAGAGGGCAGAAGGGGCCGAGGGTTTGGGGTGGAACTTTGGGGTGAAACCAGGGGATTTGGGGACCTGAATGGATTTGTCCTGAGGGTGCTGAGGGTTCTGGATCCATCCTGAGGGTGCTGAGATAGATCCAGAACCTTCTGGAAGAATCTCAGGATGGATCCAGAACCTTCTGGAAGAACCTCAGGACCCTTGGGATGTTTCCAGAACCTTCTGGAAGAACCTCAGGACCCCCCAGGACACGCCCGGATCCGGCTTTGCCTCATCCCCATCTCCCCTTTTTCCCGCAGGGCTCCGGGCGGCCGTGACCCTGCTGGAGTCCGGGGGGGACCTCCAGCCCCCCGGGGGGTCCCTGCGCCTCCTCTGCCGCGGAGAAGGATTCACATTCGGGAATTTCAGGATGTTGTGGATACGCCAAAAACCCGGGAAGGCGCTGGAATTCGTCGCGAGCATCACCAGCAACGGTGGTTACACCGCGTACGCGCCGTCGGTGCAGGGCCGGTTCAGCATCGCCAGGGACAACGGGCAGAGCTCGGTGACGCTGAGCATGAACAACCTCCAGGACGAGGATTCCGGCGTTTATTTCTGTGCCAAAAGATTTGAAGATGGATTTGGAACTGTTGCTGCTCTTGTTGGTGACAATGCCGGGGCGGTTCCCACGCCACCATGCTGCATCCCCAAATGTCCCAGAATTCCCAAATCCTGGTGTCAATCCCACCCCTCGGCCCCAAATCTCCCCTTCCCCTCCCGCCAGGGCCGTTTCCCCCCAGCCCCTCCCAATCCCGGCCCTTGTCCCCAGATTTCCGCTCCCTTGGGCCGGGACCCTCGGCCGGAAAATCCCTCTGGCCCCAAATCTGTCCCCGGCACCAAACCTGCGCCGGTGGCACCAAATCCTGAGGGTTTCACACCAAAAATTGCCCCAAAGGACGAGGGACAGGATGGGAGTCAGGGCTGAGCTTTGGGACAAAAATCGGTAGTTTTGGGGCAAAAAACAGGAGTTTGGGGATGAAATGATGAGGGTGAGGCAAAATCCAGCCGCTCTGAGACACCACTGGCACCGTCACCATAACCAGCAGCAGAAACACAATTGACACAGGAGGCTTTGGCGCAGAAATAAACGCCGGAATCCTCGTCCTGGAGGTTGTTCATGCTCAGCGTCACCGAGCTCTGCCCGTTGTCCCTGGCGATGCTGAACCGGCCCTGCACCGACGGCGTGTACGCAATGCTGCCACCGCTGTTGCTGATGTGTGCGACGAATTCCAGCGCCTTTCCGGGTTTCTGGCGATACCAACCCATCCCAAATTGTGTGAAATCGAACCCAGAGGCGCGGCAGAGGAGGCGCAGGGACCCCCCGGGGGGCTGGAGGTCCCCCCCGGACTCCAGCAGGGTCACGGCCGCCCGGAGCCCTGCGGGAAAAAGGGGAGATGGGGATGAGGCAAAGCCGGATCCGGGCGTGTCCCGGGGGGTCCTGAGGCTCTTCCAGAAGGTTCTGGATCCATCCCTGAGGTTCTTCCAGAAGGTTCTGGATCCATCCCGGAGGTTCTTCCGGAAGGTTCTGGATCCATCCCGAGGGTCCCCAGGTTCTGGAGCCAGCCCGGGGTTCTGGACTCTCCTGCCGGCTCCTGGATGGTGCTGAGGTTCCAGATCACCCAGGAGAGTCCAGAACCTCAGCCCCAGCCAGGACCCCGCAGGAGAGTCTGGAACCCCGCGGAATGATCTAGAACCTCAGCAGCAGGCAGGATAGTCTAGAACCCCTGGGGGGGCTCCAGAACCTTCTGGATGTCACTCAGCACCCTCAGGATGGATCCAGAACCTTCTGGAAGAGCCTCAGGGATGGATCCAGAACCTTCCGGAAGAACCTCAGGGATGTTTCCAGAACCTTCTGGAAGAGCCTCAGGACCCCCCGGGACACGCCCGGATCCGGCTTTGCCTCATCCCCATCTCCCCTTTTTCCCGCAGGGCTCCGGGCGGCCGTGACCCTGCTGGAGTCCGGGGGGGACCTCCAGCCCCCCGGGGGGTCCCTGCGCCTCCTCTGCCGCGGGGATGGATTCACATTCGGGGATTTTGGGATGGGCTGGATGCGCCAGAAACCCGGGAAGGCGCTGGAATACGTCGCGAGCATCAACAGCGATGGCAGCTACACCGACTACGCGCCGTCGGTGCAGGGCCGGTTCAGGATCACCAGGGACAACGGGCAGAGCTCGGTGACGCTGAGCATGAACAACCTCCAGGACGAGGATTCCGGGGTTTATTTCTGTGCCAAATCTTTTAGTGCTGGTGCTGCTGCTGCTGCTCGTGGTGACGAACCCTGCCCCCATCGCTGTGTCCCCAAACCCCAGGATTTTGCCCCAAACCCCAGGGTTTTGCCCCAAACCCCAGGGTTTTGCCCCAAAGCTCAGCCCTGACCCCGCTCCTGACCCTTTGTCCCCGAGTGTCCCAGCGCCGAGCGCTGAGCCCAAATCCCCGCCCGGGGCCCCCTGAGCCGGGGAGATTTGGGGCCAAAAGGGGAAAAGTGGGGGGAAATGGGGAGTGGGGGCAGCAGGGGCGGAGTTTGGGGTGAAAGGGCCCAGATTTGGGGCCCAGGGCTGGTATTGGGGGAGAAACAGACAGGAGTTGGAGACATTGGTGGATCCATCATGGGTGGAGGGGTCATGGCTGTGATTGTCCTCAACACCATAAGCAGCAGCAGCAGCCCAACCACTGCTGGAATCTTTGGCACAGAAATAAACCCCGGAATCCTCGTCCTGGAGGTTGTTCATGCTCAGCGTCACCGAGCTCTGCCCGTTGTCCCTGGCGATGCTGAACCGGCCCTGCACCGACGGCGCGTACCAGGTGCTGCCACTCTTGCTGGTGTGTCCGACCCATTCCAGCGCCTTCCTGGGCCTCTGCCGCATCCAGGACAACCCAAAATCCCCGAATGTGAATCCTTCCCCGCGGCAGAGGAGGCGCAGGGACCCCCCGGGGGGCTGGAGGTCCCCCCCGGACTCCAGCAGGGTCACGGCCGCCCGGAGCCCTGCGGGAAAAAGGGGAGATGGGGATGAGGCAAAGCCGGATCCGGGCGTGTCCCGGGCTGGGCGTGGCAGCGCTCCGGAACGTTCTGGAACCCCCCTGGCAGTGCCCCCAGCACAGGAGGGCGAGCAGCGGCAGCGAGCTCCAGGCCACGGCCGGGATCTGCCCCCTTTGGGCTCCCGGGGCTCCTGGGGGATCGTTAATGAGCCCTTAATTGGGTAATTAATGGAGAAGGTCCATGTGGCGGTGCCCAATTAATGAATGGATGGATCGAGGTTAATTGAGGGGTTGGAGGCGCTCGGAGACCCCGGAAAGCTCTGCTGGAGATTTGGGTCAAAGTGGAGAAGATTTGGGGCCCGGGGAGTGGCCGTGACCCTGCTGGAGTCCGGGGGGGACCTCCAGCCCCCCGGGGGGTCCCTGCGCCTCCTCTGCCGCGGGGATGGATTCGAGTTTGGGAATGTTTGGATGGCCTGGATGCGCCAAAGGCCCGGGAAGGCGCTGGAATGGCTCGCACAGATCAGCAGTGATGGTGGCAGCACGTACTACGCGCCATCCGTGAAGGGCCGGTTCAGGATCTCCAGGGACAACGGGCAGAGCTCGGTGACGCTGAGCATGAACAACCTCCAGGACGAGGATTCCGGCATTTATTTCTGTGCCAAAGCCGCTGTGGCTGGTTGGGGTGTTGACGTTACTGCTTGTATTGACGGTGCCGGTGCTGTCCCCGCCCCCGTGTGCCGTCCCCAGCTGTCCCCAAACCCAGACCCCTCCCCAAATCCCAGCCCTGACCCCGGTGCTGACCCTTTATCCCCAACCGGGCTCGCTCTGGCCCCGGCTGAAAGGGGAGAGTTGGGGCAGCAGGGGCGGAGTTTGGGGTGAAAGGGCCCAGATTTGGGGCCCAGGGCTGGGATTGGGGCAGGATTTGGGAAATCTGGGGGGTTTGGGGATCCATCAAGGGGCACTGGGGCTGGCATCAGCATAGTCACCAAAAGCAGCTCCAGCAGCAGCCCAACAACGATTATTAAAACATCTGGCGCAGAAATAAACGCCGGAATCCTCGTCCTGGAGGTTGTTCATGCTCAGCGTCACCGAGCTCTGCCCGTTGTCCCTGGCGATGCTGAACCGGCCCTGCACCGACGGCGCGTACTCGGTGTAACCACCATCATTTCTGATCAATGCAAGGAATTCCAGCGCCTTCCCGGGTCTCTGGCGGATCCAGTACATGTTGTGGTTCCTAAACTCAAATCCTAGTCCTCGGCAGAGGAGGCGCAGGGACCCCCCGGGGGGCTGGAGGTCCCCCCCGGACTCCAGCAGGGTCACGGCCGCCCGGAGCCCTGCGGGAAAAAGGGGAGATGGGGATGAGGCAAAGCCGGATCCGGGCGTGTCCCGGGGGGTCCTGAGGCTCTTCCAGAAGGTTCTGGATCCATCCTGAGCTTCTTCCAGAAGGTTCTGGATCCATCTCAGCACCCTCAGGATGGATCCAGAACCCTCAGCACCCTCAGGACGGATCCATTCAGGTCCCCAAATCCCCCGGTTTCACCCCAAAGTTCCACCCCAAACCCTCGGCCCCTTCTGCCCTCTCACGAGCCCCAGGGTGCGGTTCCTGATCCGCTTCTTTTGTTCCGTCTCAGAGCACAAAAGATTCTCTCAATCAGCAAAACTCGCTTTACTGAGCGCCCGTCAGCGCCGCTGTGGGAGAGAGGGGAGAGAGGAGAGAGCCACGCAGAGGGAAAAGGGAGCGAGGGGATCACAGAAACCAACGGCCACGTCCACTCAGCCGTGCCGCGCCGCAGAGTCTCCTGTCCCGTGGGGAGATCTCGAAGGAAGATCAGTTTGGGGCGTGATTTTATCGTCTTGGGCAAAGCGAGGGGCGCAGGGCCAAAAGCAGAGGGGATCGACAGCAAACATCGACCTCAGCCAGGCCCGAGCCCCCAGACCCAGCCCCGGCTGATGTTGGGGGTCTCGGTCTCTGTCCTCGAGGGGGCTGTGAGGCAGAGGAGGGAACCTCGGGAGCGTCTGTGACACAGCATCACCGAGAGCGCCAGCGGCAGCGGCAGCAGCGGCCCCGGCACAGAAACCGGCACAGGAAGAGATTTGGGGCCAAAAAAGGGAAAAGTGGGGGGAAATGGGGAGTGGGGGCAGCAGGGGCGGAGTTTGGGGTGAAAGGGCCCAGATTTGGGGCCCAGGGCTGGGATTGGGGCGGGATTTGGGAATTCTGGGACATTTGGGGATCCAGCATGGGGGACTGGGATGGCCACCGGAATCGTCACCAACACCAGCACCATCAGCAGCAGCATAAGCATCAAATCTTTTGGCACAGAAATAAACGCCGGAATCCTCGTCCTGGAGGTTGTTCATGCTCAGCGTCACCGAGCTCTGCCCGTTGTCCCTGGCGATGCTGAACCGGCCCTGCATGGATGGCGCGTAGTACGTGCTGCCACCGCTGCTGCTGATCGCTGCAACAGATTCCAGCGCCTTCCCGGGTTTCTGGCGGATCCAGCCCATCCCAAAATCCCCGAATGTGAATCCTTCCCCGCGGCAGAGGAGGCGCAGGGACCCCCCGGGGGGCTGGAGGTCCCCCCCGGACTCCAGCAGGGTCACGGCCGCCCGGAGCCCTGCGGGAAAAAGGGGAGATGGGGATGAGGCAAAGCCGGATCCGGGCGTGTCCCGGGGGGTCCTGAGGTTCTTCCGGAAGGTTCTGGATCCATCCTGAGGGTGCTGAGGGACTTCCGGAATGTTCAGGGCCCACCCCAGGGGTTCTAGACTATCCTGGCTGCTGCTGAGGTTCTAGATCATTCCGCGGGGTTCCAGACTCTCCTGCGGGGTCCTGGCTGGGGCTGAGGTTCTGGACTCTCCTGGGTGATCTGGAACCTCAGCACCATCCAGGAGCCGGCAGGAGAGTCCAGAACCTCGGGCTGGCTCCAGAACCTGGGGACCCTCGGGATGGATCCAGAACCTTCTGGAAGAACCTCAGGGATGGATCCAGAACCTTCCGGAAGAACCTCAGGACCCCCCTGGGACACGCCCGGATCCGGCTTTGCCTCATCCCCATCTCCCCTTTTTCCCGCAGGGCTCCGGGCGGCCGTGACCCTGCTGGAGTCCGGGGGGGACCTCCAGCCCCCCGGGGGGTCCCTGCGCCTCCTCTGCCGCGGGGAAGGATTCGATTTCGGGAATTTTGGGATGGGCTGGATGCGCCAGAAACCCGGGAAGGCGCTGGAATTTGTGGCGAGTATCAGCAGCGGTGGAGGTTACACGTACTATGCGCCGTCGGTGCAGGGCCGGTTCAGCATCGCCAGGGACAACGGGCAGAGCTCGGTGACGCTGAGCATGAACAACCTCCAGGACGAGGATTCCGGGGTTTATTTCTGTGCCAAACGATTTGATGCTGGTGCTGCTGCTAATGGTGCTGATGTTGGTGACGATTCCGGTGACCATCCCAGTCACCCATGCTGCATCCCCAAATGTCCCAGAATTCCCAAATCCTGCCCCAGTCCCAGCCCTGGGCCCCAAATCTGGGCCCTTTCACCCCAAACTCCGCCCCTGCTGCCCCCACTCCCCATTTCCCCCCACTTTTCCCCTTTTGGCCCCAAATCTCCCCGGCTCAGGGGGCCCCGGGCGGGGATTTGGGCTCAGCGCTCGGCGCGGGGACACTCGGGGACAAAGGGTCAGGAGCGGGGTCAGGGCTGAGCTTTGGGGCAAAACCCTGGGGTTTGGGGTAAAATCCTGGGGTTTGGGGACACAGTGATGGGAGCAGAGTTGGTCACCAGCAAAAGGAAGATTAGCAGCACCAGCATCAAATCGTTTGGCACAGAAATAAACCCCGGAATCCTCGTCCTGGAGGTTGTTCATGCTCAGCGTCACCGAGCTCTGCCCGTTGTCCCTGGCGATGGTGAACCGGCCCTGCACCGACGGCGCGTACGCGGTGTAACCACCGTTGCTGTAGATCCCTGCGACGTATTCCAGCGCCTTCCCGGGTTTCTGGCGGATCCAGAACATCCCAAAATTCCCAAAAGAAAATCCAGTCCCTCGGCAGAGGAGGCGCAGGGACCCCCCGGGGGGCTGGAGGTCCCCCCCGGACTCCAGCAGGGTCACGGCCGCCCGGAGCCCTGCGGGAAAAAGGGGAGATGGGGATGAGGCAAAGCCGGATCCGGGCGTGTCCCGGGGGGGTCCTGAGGTTCTTCCGGAAGGTTCTGGATCCATCCCTGAGGTTCTTCCAGAAGGTTCTGGATCCATCCCTGAGGCTCTTCCAGAAGGTTCTGGATCCATCCCGAGGGTCCCCAGGTTCTGGAGCCAGCCCGGGGTTCTGGACTCTCCTGCCGGCTCCTGGATGGTGCTGAGGTTCCAGATCACCCAGGAGAGTCCAGAACCTCAGCCCCAGCCAGGACCCCGCAGGAGAGTCTGGAACCCCGCGGAATGATCTAGAACCTCAGCAGCAGGCAGGATAGTCTAGAACCCCTGGGGTGGCTCCAGAACCTTCCGGAAGCCCCTCAGCAACCTCAGGATGGATCCAGAACCTTCTGGAAGAACCTCAGGGATGGATCCCGAACCTTCCGGAAGAACCTCAGGACCCCCCGGGACACGCCCGGATCCGGCTTTGCCTCATCCCCATCTCCCCTTTTTCCCGCAGGGCTCCGGGCGGCCGTGACCCTGCTGGAGTCCGGGGGGGACCTCCAGCCCCCCGGGGGGTCCCTGCGCCTCCTCTGCCGCGGGGAAGGATTCGATTTCGGGAAATTCGTGATGTTCTGGATGCGCCAGAGACCCGGGAAGGCGCTGGAATACGTTGCAGGGATCTACAACGGTGGCAGCACCGCGTACGCGCCGTCGGTGCAGGGCCGGTTCAGGATCTCCAGGGACAACGGGCAGAGCTCGGTGACGCTGAGCATGAACAACCTCCAGGACGAGGATTCCGGCATTTATTTCTGTGCCAAATCCGCTGATCCTGGTTGGGATGTTGGTGCTGATAATGGTGACGGTGCCGGTGCTGTCCCCGCCCCCATGTGCCGTCCCCAGCTGTCCCCAAACCCAGACCCCTCCCCAAATCCCAGCCCTGACCCCGGTGCTGACCCTTTATCCCCAGCCGGGCTCGCTCCGGCCCCGGCTGAAAGGGGAGAGTTGGGGCAGCAGGGGCGGAGATTGGGGTGAAAGGGCCCAGATTTGGGGCCCAGGGCTGGGACTGGGGGAGAAACAGCCAGGAGTTGGAGACATTGGTGGATCCATCATGGGTGGAGGGGTCATGGCTGTCATTGTCCCCAACACCATAAGCAGCAGCAGCAGCCCAACCACTGCTATAACATTTGGCACAGAAATAAACGCCGGAATCCTCGTCCTGGAGGTTGTTCATGCTCAGCGTCACCGAGCTCTGCCCGTTGTCCCTGGCGATGGTGAACCGGCCCTGCACCGACGGCGCGTACTCGGTGTAACCACCACTGTAGCTGATCCATGCAACGAATTCCAGCGCCTTCCCGGGCCTCTGGCGCATCCAGCCCATGTCAAAATTCCCGAAGGTGAATCCTTCCCCGCGGCAGAGGAGGCGCAGGGACCCCCCGGGGGGCTGGAGGTCCCCCCCGGACTCCAGCAGGGTCACGGCCGCCCGGAGCCCTGCGGGAAAAAGGGGAGATGGGGATGAGGCAAAGCCGGATCCGGGCGTGTCCCGGGGGGGTTCTGAGGCTCTTCCAGAAGGTTCTGGATCCATCCCTGAGGTTCTTCCGGAAGGTTCTGGATCCATCCCTGAGGTTCTTCCGGAAGGTTCTGGATCCATCCCGAGGGTCCCCAGGTTCTGGAGCCAGCCCGGGGTTCTGGACTCTCCTGCCGGCTCCTGGATGGTGCTGAGGTTCCAGATCACCCAGGAGAGTCCAGAACCTCAGCCCCAGCCAGGACCCCGCAGGAGAGTCTGGAACCCCGCGGAATGATCTAGAACCTCAGCAGCAGGCAGGGTAGTCTAGAACCCCTGGGGGGGCTCCAGAACCTTCTGGAAGAACCCCAGGGATGGATCCAGAACCTTCCGGAAGAGCCTCAGGGATGGATCCAGAACCTTCCGGAAGAACCTCAGGGATGGATCCAGAACCTTCTGGAAGAACCTCAGGACCCCCCGGGACACGCCCGGATCCGGCTTTGCCTCATCCCCATCTCCCCTTTTTCCCGCAGGGCTCCGGGCGGCCGTGACCCTGCTGGAGTCCGGGGGGGACCTCCAGCCCCCCGGGGGGTCCCTGCGCCTCCTCTGCCGAGGGCAAGGATTCACATTCGGGGATTTTGCGATGTTGTGGATCCGCCAGAAACCCGGGAAGGCGCTGGAATGGGTCGCAGGGATCTACAGCAATGGTGGCAGCACGTACTACGCGCCGTCGGTGCAGGGCCGGTTCACCATCGCCAGGGACAACGGGCAGAGCTCGGTGACGCTGAGCATGAACAACCTCCAGGACGAGGATTCCGGGGTTTATTTCTGTGCCAAACGATTTGATGCTGGTGCTGCTGATGGTGCTGATGTTGGTGAGGATTCCGGTGGCCATCCCAGTCCCTCATGCTGCATCCCCAAATGTCCCAAAATTCCCAAATCCTGCCCCAGTCCCAGCCCTGGGCCCCAAATCTGGGCCCTTTCACCCCAAACTCCGCCCCTGCTGCCCCCACTCCCCATTTCCCCCCACTTTTCCCCTTTTGGCCCCAAATCTCCCCGGCTCAGGGGGCCCCGGGCGGGGATTTGGGCTCAGCGCTCGGCGCTGGGACTCTCGGGGACAAAGGGTCAGGAGCGGGGCCAGGGCTGAGCTTTGGGGCAAAATCCTGGGGTTTGGGGCAAAACCCTGGGGATTGGGGTAAAATCCTGGGGGTTTGGGGACACAGCGAGGGGGGCAGAGTTCGTCACCACGACCAGCAGCAGCAGCACCAGTACTATAAGATTTGGCACAGAAATAAACGCCGGAATCCTCGTCCTGGAGGTTGTTCATGCTCAGCGTCACCGAGCTCTGCCCGTTGTCCCTGGCGATGCTGAACCGGCCCTGCACGGATGGCGCGTAATTGGTGCTGCCACCATCGCCCTTGATGCTCGCGACGTATTCCAGCGCCTTCCCGGGTTTCTGGCGCATCCAGCCCATCCCAAAATCCCCGAATGTGAATCCATCCCCGTGGCAGAGGAGGCGCAGGGACCCCCCGGGGGGCTGGAGGTCCCCCCCGGACTCCAGCAGGGTCACGGCCGCCCGGAGCCCTGCGGGAAAAAGGGGAGATGGGGATGAGGCAAAGCCGGATCCGGGCGTGTCCCGGGGGGTCCTGAGGTTCTTCCAGAAGGTTCTGGATCCATCCCTGGGGTTCTTCCAGAAGGTTCTGGATCCATCCTGAGGGTGCTGAGGGACTTCCAGAAGGTTCTGGAGTCACCCTGGGGGTTCTAGACTACCCTGCCTGCTGCTGAGGTTCTAGATCATTCCGCGGGGTTCCAGACTCTCCTGCGGGGTCCTGGCTGGGGCTGAGGTTCTGGACTCTCCTGGGTGATCTGGAACCTCAGCACCATCCAGGAGCCGGCAGGAGAGTCCAGAACCCCGGGCTGGCTCCAGAACCTGGGGACCCTCAGGATGGATCCAGAACCTTCCGGAAGAACCTCAGGGATGGATCCAGAACCTTCTGGAAGAACCTCAGGTGTTGTTGACCATGTTGGTGACCATGCTGATGCCAGCCCCAAGCTGCCTGGAAGAGTCCTCAAACCGCCCAGAATTCCCAAATCCTGCCCCAATCGCAGCCCTGGGCCCCAAATCTGGGCCCTTTCACCCCAAATCTGGGCCCTTTCACCCCAAACTCCGCCCCTGCTGCCCCAACTCTCCCCTTTCAGCCGGGGCCAGAGCGAGCCCGGCTGGGGATAAAGGGTCAGCACCGGGGTCAGGGCTGGGATTTGGGGAGGGGTCTGGGTTTGGGGACAGCTGGGGACGGCACATGGGGGCGGGGACAGCACCGGCACCGTCACCATTATCAGCACCAACATCCCAACCAGGATCAGCGGATTTGGCACAGAAATAAACCCCGGAATCCTCGTCCTGGAGGTTGTTCATGCTCAGCGTCACCGAGCTCTGCCCGTTGTCCCTGGCGATGCTGAACCGGCCCTGCACCGACGGCGCGTACGCGGTGCTGCCACCGTTGTAGATCCCTGCAACGTATTCCAGTGCCTTCCCGGGTCTCTGGCGCATCCAGAACATCACGAATTTCTCGAAATCGAATCCTTCCCCGCGGCAGAGGAGGCGCAGGGACCCCCCGGGGGGCTGGAGGTCCCCCCCGGACTCCAGCAGGGTCACGGCCGCCCGGAGCCCTGCGGGAAAAAGGGGAGATGGGGATGAGGCAAAGCCGGATCCGGGCGTGTCCCAGGGGCGGTCCTGAGGTTCTTCCAGAAGGTTCTGGATCCATCCCTGAGGTTCTTCCAGAAGGTTCTGGATCCATCCTGAGGGTCCCGAGGTTCTGGGCCATTCTGGTTCTGCTCCCCAAATCCAGAGTCCACGTTGGACACGGAATTGCCGACTCGGGTGTTTGGTCGGTCACCAGCTCGGCGTGGGAATTCCGGCAGGTGGGATTGGGTGTATGCAAACGAGAATGTGCCAAGGGCGATGCTGATTGGCTGAGGTGTAATTCCATCAGTTGGGATGGGATCTATGCAAATGAGAATGTGCCGAGGGCGATGCTGATTGGCTGAGGTGCACAGACCGGCCCAGCAGGAGGAAGAGCGATAACGCACGGTGACCTGGAGCCAGGGGGCTGCAGGAGCCAGGGCTGGCTACAGCCGGCAGCGGTGGCCGGCCCACGGCGCCCGCGGTGACCTGAGCTCCGCAACCAACGGCGGCGGAAAGAAAATCCTCCTGCGGCGCCCGGCTCTGCTCCGGCTCTGCCGGGGGGAAAGGGCCTGGATATGGGGCTGGGAGCAGGGGTTGGGGCAGGATTGGGGAATTTGGGGAGATTTGGGGACACTTAAACAGTGCTTGGGGACGGCACCAGCTTGGTCACCAACAGCAGCAGCACGATTACAGCCATAACCGTTATCAAGGCATTTGGCACAGAAATAAACGCCGGAATCCTCGTCCTGGAGGTTGTTCATGCTCAGCGTCACCGAGCTCTGCCCGTTGTCCCTGGAGATCCTGAACCGGCCACGCGCCAATGGCGCGTACTCGGTGCTGCCACCGCTGTTGAGGCTCTCAACATATTCCAGCGCCTTCCCGGGTTTCTGCCGGATCCAGAACATCCCAAATATCCCAAACTGGAAGCCTGAGGTTCTTCCAGAGGGTTCTGGATCCATCCTGAGGGTGCTGGGGTTCCAAATCCCTCTCAGCCCCATCAGGAGAGTCCGGAACCCCAGCCTGATCCAGAACCTGGGGACCCTCGGGATGGATCCAGAACCTTCTGGAAGTCCCTCAGCACCCTCAGGATGGATCCAGAACCTTCCGGAAGAACCTCAGGGATGGATCCAGAACCTTCCGGAAGAACCTCAGGACCCCCCGGGACACGCCCGGATCCGGCTTTGCCTCATCCCCATCTCCCCTTTTTCCCGCAGGGCTCCGGGCGGCCGTGACCCTGCTGGAGTCCGGGGGGGACCTCCAGCCCCCCGGGGGGTCCCTGCGTCTCCTCTGCCGCGGGGATGGATTTGAGTTCGGGAAATTCAGCATGTACTGGATCCGCCAGAGACCCGGGAAGGCGCTGGAATGGCTCGCGAGCATTGACAGCGATCACTACACCTGGTACGCGCCGTCGTCGCAGGGCCGGTTCACCATCGCCAGGGACAACGGGCAGAGCTCGGTGACGCTGAGCATGAACAACCTCCAGGACGAGGATTCCGGGGTTTATTTCTGCGCCAAATCTTATGAGGAAAATGCTGGTTATCGTTTTTATCGTGGTGACAAACCCAGTTCCCGTCACGGCGTCCCCATGTGTCCCCAAACCCCAGGCTTTTGCCCCAATCCCCAGGGTTTTACTCCAAACCCCAGGATTTTTCCCAAATCCCCTGGATTTTTCCCTAAACCCCAGGTTTTCCCCCCAAAGCTCAGCCCTGGCCCCATGTCCCCGTTTGAGGACAGCCGTGTGCCGGGGAGGGCAGGAGCCCCCCAGGGACCCCAAACCCTGCCTTGGCTGCGCCCCAAACTCAACTCTGGGCCCCAAATCCCAACCCGGGCCCCAAAAGCGCTCGGGGGGCGACGGCCGGGACTGGGAGGGGCTGGGGGGAAACGGCCCCGGCTGGAGGGGAAGGGGAGATTTGGGTTCAAAAGGGGAAAATTGGGGGGAAATGGGGAGTGGGGGCAGCAGGGGCGGAGTTTGGGGTGAAAGGGCCCAGATTTGGGGTGAAAGGGCCCTGATTTGGGGTGAAAGGGCCCTGATTTGGGGCCCAGGGCTGCGATTGGGGCAGGATTTGGGAATTCTGGGCGGTTTGAGGACTCTTCCAGGCAGCTTGGGGCTGGCATCAGCATGGTCACCAACATGGTCAACAGCACCTGAGGTTCTTCCAGAAGGTTCTGGATCCATCCCTGAGGTTCTTCCAGAAGGTTCTGGATCCATCCCGAGGGTCCCCAGGTTCTGGAGCCAGCCCGGGGCTCTGGACTCTCCTGCCGGCTCCTGGATGGTGCTGAGGTTCCAGATCACCCAGGAGAGTCCAGAACCTCAGCCCCAGCCAGGACCCCGCAGGAGAGTCTGGAACCCCGCGGAATGATCTGGAACCTCAGCAGCAGGCAGGAGAGTCTAGAACCCCTGGGGGGGCTCCAGAACCTTCTGGAAGTCACTCAACACCCTCAGGATGGATCCAGAACCTTCTGGAAGAGCCTCAGGACCCCCCGGGACACGCCCGGATCTGGCTTTGCCTCATCCCCATCTCCCCTTTTTCCCGCAGGGCTCCGGGCGGCCGTGACCCTGCTGGAGTCCGGGGGGGACCTCCAGCCCCCCGGGGGGTCCCTGCGCCTCCTCTGCCGTGGACAAGGATTCGATTTCGGGAAATTCACCATGGACTGGATGCGCCAGAGACCCGGGAAGGCGCTGGAATGGCTCGCGGGCATCAACAGCGGTGGCAGCACCTGGTACGCGCCGTCGGTGCAGGGCCGGTTCAGCATCGCCAGGGACAACGGGCAGAGCTCGGTGACGCTGAGCATGAACAACCTCCAGGACGAGGATTCCGGCGTTTATTTCTGTGGCAAAAGATTTGATGCTGGTGCTGCTGCTAATGGTGCTGATGTTGGTGAGGATTCCGGTGGCCATCCCAGTCCCCCATGCTGCATCCCCAAATATCCCAGAATTCCCAAATCCTGCCCCAGTCCCAGCCCTGGGCCTCAAATCTGGGCCCTTTCACCCCAAACTCCGCCCCTGCTGCCCCCACTCCCCATTTCCCCCCACTTTTCCCCTTTTGGCCCCAAATCTCCCCGGCTCAGGGGGCGCCGGGCGGGGATTTGGGCTCAGCGCTCGGCGCGGGGACACTCGGGGACAAAGGGTCAGGAGCGGGGTCAGGGCTGAGCTTTGGGGCAAAACCCTGGGGTTTGGGGCAAAACCCTGGGTTTGGGGACACAGCGAGGGGGGCAGAGTTGGTCACCAGCAAAAGGAAGATTACCAGCACCAGCATCAAATCTTTTGGCACAGAAATAAACGCCGGAATCCTCGTCCTGGAGGTTGTTCATGCTCAGCGTCACCGAGCTCTGCCCGTTGTCCCTGGCGATGCTGAACCGGCCCTGCACCGACGGCGCGTACCAGGTGCTGCCACCACTGCTGATCTGTGCAATGAATCCCAGCGCCTTTCCGGATTTCTGGCGCATCCAGGCCATCCCAAAATCCCCAAACTCGAATCCATCCCCGCAGCAGAGGAGGCGCAGGGACCCCCCGGGGGGCTGGAGGTCCCCCCCGGACTCCAGCAGGGTCACGGCCGCCCGGAGCCCTGCGGGAAAAAGGGGAGATGGGGATGAGGCAAAGCCGGATCCGGGCGTGTCCCGGGGGGTCCTGAGGTTCTTCCAGAAGGTTCTGGATCCATCCCTGAGGTTCTTCCAGAAGGTTCTGGATCCACCCTGAGGGTGCTGAGGTTCTTCCAGAAGGTTCTGGATCCATCCCGGAGGTTCTTCCAGAAGGTTCTGGATCCATCCCTGAGGTTCTTCCAGAAGGTTCTGGATCCATCCCTGAGGTTCTTCCAGAAGGTTCTGGATCCATCCCGAGGGTCCCCAGGTTCTGGAGCCAGCCCGGGGTTCTGGACTCTCCTGCCGGCTCCTGGATGGTGCTGAGGTTCCAGATCAGCCAGGAGAGTCCAGAACCTCAGCCCCAGCCAGGACCCCGCAGGAGAGTCTGGAACCCCGCGGAATGATCTAGAACCTCAGCAGCAGGCAGGGTAGTCTAGAACCCCTGGGGGGGCTCCAGAACCTTCTGGAAGTCACTCAACACCCTCAGGATGAATCCAGAACCTTCCGGAAGAACCTCAGGGATGGATCCAGAACCTTCTGGAAGAACCTGAGGACCCCCCGGGACACGCCCGGATCCGGCTTTGCCTCATCCCCATCTCCCCTTTTTCCCGCAGGGCTCCGGGCGGCCATGACCCTGCTGGAGTCCGGGGGGGACCTCCAGCCCCCCGGGGGGTCCCTGCGCCTCCTCTGCCGAGGACAAGGATTCACATTCGGGGATTTTGGGATGGGCTGGATGCGCCAGAAACCCGGGAGAGCGCTGGAATTTGTGGCGAGCATCAGCAGTGATGGTGGCAGCACGTACTACGCGCCGTCGGTGCAGGGCCGGTTCAGCATCGCCAGGGACAACGGGCAGAGCTCGGTGACGCTGACCATGAACAACCTCCAGGACGAGGATTCCGGCGTTTATTTCTGTGCCAAACGATTTGATGCTGGTGCTGGTAATCTTCCTTTTGCTGGTGACCAACTCTGCCCCCATCGCTGTGTCCCCAAACCCAGGGTTTTTCCCCAAACCCCAGGGTTTTGCCCCAAAGCTCAGCCCTGACCCCGCTCCTGACCCTTTGTCCCCGAGTGTCCCCGCGCCGAGCGCTGAGCCCAAATCCCCGCCCGGGGCCCCCTGAGCCGGGGAGATTTGGGGCCAAAAGGGGAAAATTGGGGGGAAATGGGGAGTGGGGGCAGCAGGGGCGGAGTTTGGGGTGAAAGGGCCCAGATTTGGGGCCCAGGGCTGGGACTGGGGGAGAAACAGCCAGGAATTGGGGACATCTCCGGTATCCATCATGGGTGGAGGGGCCACGGCCATGATGGTCCCCAACACCAGCAGCAGCATCAGCGTTAGCACTGTTGTAACGTTTGGCACAGAAATAAACCCCAGAATCCTCGTCCTGGAGGTTGTTCATGCTCAGCGTCACCGAGCTCTGCCCGTTGTCCCTGGCGATGGTGAACCGGCCCTGCACCGACGGCGCGTAGTACGTGCTGCCACCATCACCATTGATCCCTGCGACGTAATCCAGCGCCTTCCCGGGTCTCTGGCGGATCCAGTACATGGTGAATTTCCCGAACTCGAATCCATCCCCGTGGCAGAGGAGGCGCAGGGACCCCCCGGGGGGCTGGAGGTCCCCCCCGGACTCCAGCAGGGTCACGGCCGCCCGGAGCCCTGCGGGAAAAAGGGGAGATGGGGATGAGGCAAAGCCGGATCCGGGCGTGTCCCAAGGGGTCCTGAGGTTCTTCCAGAAGGTTCTGGATCCATCCCTGAGGTTCTTCCAGAAGGTTCTGGATCCATCCCTGAGGTTCTTCCGGAAGGTTCTGGATCCATCCCGAGGGTCCCCAGGTTCTGGAGCCAGCCCGGGGTTCTGGACTCTCCTGCCGGCTCCTGGATGGTGCTGAGGTTCCAGATCACCCAGGAGAGTCCAGAACCTCAGCCCCAGCCAGGACCCCGCAGGAGAGTCTGGAACCCCGCGGAATGATCTAGAACCTCAGCAGCAGGCAGGATAGTCTAGAACCCCTGGGGGGGCTCCAGAACCTTCTGGAAGTCACTCAACACCCTCGGGATGGATCCAGAACCTTCCGGAAGAACCTCAGGACCCCCCCGGGACACGCCCGGATCCGGCTTTGCCTCATCCCCATCTCCCCTTTTTCCCGCAGGGCTCCGGTCGGCCGTGACCCTGCTGGAGTCCGGGGGGGACCTCCAGCCCCCCGGGGGGTCCCTGCGCCTCCTCTGCCGCGGGGATGGATTTGAGTTTGGGAATGTTTGGATGGCCTGGATGCGCCAAAAGCCCGGGAAGGCGCTGGAATTCATTGCACAGATCAGCAGCGATGGTGGCAGCGCACTCTACGCGCCGTCGGTGCAGGGCCGGTTCACCATCGCCAGGGACAACGGGCAGAGCTCGGTGACGCTGAGCATGAACAACCTCCAGGACGAGGATTCCGGGGTTTATTTCTGCGCCAAATGTGTTAATTATGGTTGTGTTGCTGGTGCTGCTGGTCCTTATAGTGACGATGTCGGTGCTGGTCCTGAGCCCCCCTGATGGATCCCCAAATCCCCCAGAATTCCGAAATCCTGCCCCCAGTCCCAGCCCTGGGCCCCAAATCTGGGCCCTTTCCCCCCAAAGCCGGCCCCTGCTGCCCCAGCTCCCGCGTTTCTCTGCAGCTCGCAGCCTCTGACCCCGAGCCGACTCCTCTGTGCCGTGGGGAGATCCCAAATGAAAGGAAGCTCAGTTTGGGCTGGGATTTGATGGTTTTGTTCAGAGCCGGGGGCACAAGGCCGGAGCCAGCGGAGATCGCTGAGCGTGGGGATGGAAGCCACGGCGCAGGGGGGCAGCTGTGGGGTACAAGTCTCTGCTCAGCAGCACCAAATCCGGAGGGTTTCACCCCAAAACCTGCCCCGAGGGCCGAGGCTGGGGATTGGGGTCAGGGATGGAGATTTGGCACAGAAATCGGTGGGTTTGGGGCAAAAAACGGGGGTTTGGGGATGCAACGACGAGTGTGAGACAAATTCCAGCCGCTCTGAGCCAGCACTGGCACCGTCACCATAACTGGCAGCAGGCCAACAATTGACACAGGAGGCTTTGGCACAGAAATAAACGCCGGAATCCTCGTCCTGGAGGTTGTTCATGCTCAGCGTCACCGAGCTCTGCCCGTTGTCCCTGGCGATGGTGAACCGGCCCTGCACCGACGGCGCGTAGTACGTGGTGACACCATTGCTGGTGATGCTCGCGACGTATTCCAGCGCCTTCCCGGGTTTCTGGCGATACCAGCCCATCCGAAATTGTGTGAAATCGAACCCAGAGGCGCGGCAGAGGAGGCGCAGGGACCTCCCGGGGGGCTGGAGGTCCCCCCCGGACTCCAGCAGGGTCACGGCCGCCCGGAGCCCTGCGGGAAAAAGGGGAGATGGGGATGAGGCAAAGCCGGATCCGGGCGTGTCCCGGGGGGTCCTGAGCTTCTTCCAGAAGGTTCTGGATCCATCCCTGGGGTTCTTCCAGAAGGTTCTGGATCCATCCCGAGGGTCCCCAGGTTCTGGAGCCAGCCCGGGGTTCTGGACTCTCCTGCCGGCTCCTGGATGGTGCTGAGGTTCCAGATCACCCAGGAGAGTCCAGAACCTCAGCCCCAGCCAGGACCCCGCAGGAGAGTCTGGAACCCCGCGGAATGATCTAGAACCTCAGCAGCAGCCAGGATAGTCTAGAACCCTTGGGGGACTCCAGAACCTTCTGGAAGTCCCTCAGGACCCTCGGGATGTTTCCAGAACCTTCTGGAAGAACCTCAGGGATGGATCCAGAACCTTCTGGAAGAGCCTCAGGACCCCCCGGGACACGCCCGGATCCGGCTTTGCCTCATCCCCATCTCCCCTTTTTCCCGCAGGGCTCCGGGCGGCCGTGACCCTGCTGGAGTCCGGGGGGGACCTCCAGCCCCCCGGGGGGTCCCTGCGCCTCCTCTGCCAAGGACAAGGATTTGAGTTTAGGAACCACAACATGTACTGGATGCGCCAGAGACCCGGGAAGGCGCTGGAATTCCTTGCATTGATCAGAAATGATGGTGGTTACACCGAGTACGCGCCGTCGGTGCAGGGCCGGTTCAGCATCGCCAGGGACAACGGGCAGAGCTCGGTGACGCTGAGCATGAACAACCTCCAGGACGAGGATTCTGGCGTTTATTTCTGCGCCAGATGTTTTAATAATCGTTGTTGGGCTGCTGCTGGAGCTGCTTTTGGTGACTATGCTGATGCCAGCCCCAGTGCCCCTTGATGGATCCCCAAACCCCCCAGATTTCCCAAATCCTGCCCCAATCCCAGCCCTGGGCCCCAAATCTGGGCCCTTTCACCCCAAATCTGGGCCCTTTCACCCCAAACTCCGCCCCTGCTGCCCCAACTCTCCCCTTTCAGCCGGGGCCAGAGCGAGCCCGGCTGGGGATAAAGGGTCAGCACCGGGGTCAGGGCTGGGATTTGGGGAGGGGTCTGGGTTTGGGGACAGCTGGGGACGGCACATGGGGGCGGGGACAGCACCGGCACCGTCACCATTATCAGCAACAACATCCCAACCACCACCAGCAGATTTGGCACAGAAATAAACCCCGGAATCCTCGTCCTGGAGGTTGTTCATGCTCAGCGTCACCGAGCTCTGCCCGTTGTCCCTGGCGATGGTGAACCGGCCCTGCACCGACGGCGCGTAATTGGTGCTGCCACCATCGCCCTTGATGCTCGCGACGTATTCCAGCGCCTTCCCGGGTTTCTGGCACATCCAGCCCATCCAAAAATCCCCAAACTGGAATCCTTGCCCTCGGCAGAGGAGGCGCAGGGACCCCCCGGGGGGCTGGAGGTCCCCCCCGGACTCCAGCAGGGTCACGGCCACTCCCCCGGCCCCAAATCTTCTCCCCTTTGACCCAAATCTCCAGCAGAACTTTCCGGGGTCTCCGAGCGCCTCCAACCCCTCAATTAACCCCGACCCATCCGTTCATTAATTGGGCATTGCCACATGGACCTTCTCCATTAATTACCCAATTAAGGGCTAATTAACGATCCCCCAGGACCCCCGGGAGGCCGAAGGGGGCAGATCCCGGCCGTGGCCTGGAGCTCACTGCCGCTGCTCGCCCTCCTGTGCTGGGGGCACTGACAGGGGGGTTCCAGAACCTTCCAGAGCGCTGCCACGCCCAGCCCGGGACACGCCCGGATCCGGCTTTGCCTCATCCCCATCTCCCCTTTTTCCCGCAGGGCTCCGGGCGGCCGTGACCCTGCTGGAGTCCGGGGGGGACCTCCAGCCCCCCGGGGGGTCCCTGCGCCTCCTCTGCCGAGGGGAAGGATTCAATTTTGGGGATTTTGGGATGTACTGGATCCGCCAGAAACCCGGGAAGGCGCTGGAATTCCTTGCATTGATCAGAAATGATGGTGGCTACACCTGGTATGCGCCGTCGGTGCAGGGCCGGTTCAGCATCGCCAGGGACAACGGGCAGAGCTCGGTGACGCTGAGCATGAACAACCTCCAGGACGAGGATTCCGGCGTTTATTTCTGTGCCAAATCTGCTGGTGGTGGTTGGGATGTTGGTGCTGATAATGGTGACGGTGCCGGTGCTGTCCCCGCCCCCATGTGCCGTCCCCAGCTGTCCCCAAACCCAGACCCCTCCCCAAATCCCAGCCCTGACCCCGGTGCTGACCCTTTATCCCCAGCCGGGCTCGCTCTGGCCCCGGCTGAAAGGGGAGAGTTGGGGCAGCAGGGGCAGAGTTTGGGGTGAAAGGGCCCAGATTTGGGGCCCAGGGCTGGGATTGGGGGAGAAACAGCCAGGATCTGGCGACATTGGTGGATCCATCATGGGTGGAGGGGTCATGGCTGTCATTGTCTTCAACACCATAAGCAGCAGCAGCAGCCCAACCACTGCTGTAACATTTGGCACAGAAATAAACCCCGGAATCCTCGTCCTGGAGGTTGTTCATGCTCAGCGTCACCGAGCTCTGCCCGTTGTCCCTGGCAATGGTGAACCGGCCCTGCACCGATGGCGCGTATCTGGTGTAACCACCACTGTAGCTGATCCATGCAACGAATTCCAGCGCCTTCCCGGGTTTCTGCCGGATCCAGAACATGTCGTGGTTCCCGAATGTGAATCCTTCCCCGCGGCAGAGGAGGCGCAGGGACCCCCCGGGGGGCTGGAGGTCCCCCCCGGACTCCAGCAGGGTCACGGCCGCCCGGAGCCCTGCGGGAAAAAGGGGAGATGGGGATGAGGCAAAGCCGGATCCGGGCGTGTCCCGGGGGGTCCTGAGGTTCTTCCGGAAGGTTCTGGATCCATCCCGAGGGTCCCCAGGTTCTGGATCAGGCTGGGGTTCCGGACTCTCCTGATGGGGCTGAGAGGGATTTGGAACCCCAGCACCCTCAGGATGGATCCAGAACCCTCTGGAAGAACCTCAGGCTTCCAGTTTGGGATTTTTGGGATGTTCTGGATCCGGCAGAAACCCGGGAAGGCGCTGGAATTCTTGGGATTTTTTTGGATTTTTTTTGGCTTTTTGGGGATTTTTTTGGTATTTTTGGCGATTTTTTGGGAAAAAATGGGAATTTTTTGGGGAATTTTGGGAATTTAGGGGGTGTGAGCAACGGGACCTGCATCCAGGCCATGTGTCCTGAAGAATTTTGGGGAAAAACCAGGAAATTTGGGGAAAAAATAGGGAAAATATTGGGAAAAAAATTGGGATCTTCTTTGATTTTTTGCGACTTTTTTGGGAATTTTGACAATGTTTGGGAAAAAATGAGAATTTTTAGGGAAAAATCGGGATTTTTGTGTTTTTTAAAGGGAATTTTTTGGGATTTCAGGGGCACCCACCCCCTCCAGGTGCCCCCCAGGTGTCCCCAGGTGTGTCCCAGGTGTCCCCAGGTGTGTTCCAGGTGTGTTCCAGGTGTGTTCCAGGTGTCCCCAGGTGTGTTCCAGGTGTCCCCAGGTGTCCCCAGGTGTCCCCAGGTGTATCTCAGGTGTCCCCAGGTGTCCCCAGGTGTATCCAGGTGTCCCCAGGTGTATCCCAGGTGTATCCCAGGTGTATCCCAGGTGTATCTCAGGTGTATCTCAGGTGTATCTCAGGTGTCCCCAGGTGTCCCCAGGTGTATCCCAGGTGTATCTCAGGTGTCCCCAGGTGTGTTCCAGGTGTCCCCAGGTGTCCCCAGGTGTGTTCCAGGTGTCCCCAGGTGTGTTCCAGGTGTCCCCAGGTGTCCCCAGATGTGTTCTGCGTGTCCCCAGGTGTATCTCAGGTGTCCCCAGGTGTCCCCAGGTGCGTTCCAGGTGTCCCCAGGTGTGTCCCAGGTGTCCCCAGGTGTCCCCAGGTGTGTCCCAGGTGTCCCCAGGTGTGTCCCAGGTGTCCCCAGCTGTGTCCCAGGTGTCCCCAGGTGTCCCCAGGTGTGTTCCAGGTGTCCCAAGGTGTGTTCCAGGCACGCTCTAGGTGTGTACTAGACCGGGTTCTAGACCAGGTTCCAGGACGTTCTAGACTGGGTTCTAGACTGGGTTCTAGGCGTGTTCTAGACCGTTCTAGATAGTTCTAGAGCGGGTTCTAGGTGCGTTCTAGATCGGGTTCTAGGTGTGTTCTAGACTGTTCTAGATCGGGTTCTAGGTGCGTTCTAGATCGGGTTCTAGACTGTTCTAGATCGGGTTCTAGAGCTGGTTCTAGATCGGGTTCTAGATCGGGTTCTAGGTCAGGTTCCAGACTGGGTTCCAGGTGTCCCCAGCTGTCCCCAGGTGCCCCCCAGGAGCCCCCAGGTCTGTCCAGGTGTCCCCAAATGTCCCCAGGTGTGTCCCAGGTGTATCCAGGTGTGTCCCCATCCCCCCCCAGGCGTCTCCAGAAGGTTCTGGATCCATCCTGAGGGTCCCGAGGGACTTCCAGAAGGTTCTGGATCCATCCTGAGGGTCCTGAGGGACTTCCAGAAGGTTCTGGATCCACCCTGAGGGTGTTGAGGGACTTCCAGAAGGTTCTGGATCCACCCTGAGGGTGTTGAGGGACTTCCAGAAGGTTCTGGATCCATCCTGAGGGTGTTGAGGGACTTCCAGAAGGTTCTGGATCCATCCTGAGGGTGTTGAGGGACTTCCAGAAGGTTCTGGATCCATCCTGAGGGTGTTGAGGGACTTCCAGAAGGTTCTGGATCCATCCTGAGGGTCTTGAGGGGCTTCCAGAAGGTTCTGGATCCATCCTGAGGGTGTTGAGGGACTTCCAGAAGGTTCTGGATCCACCCTGAGGTTCCTGAGGGGCTTCCAGAAGGTTCTGGATCCATCCTGAGGGTCTTGAGGGGCTTCCAGAAGGTTCTGGATCCATCTCAGCACCCTCATTACGGATCCATTCAGGTCCCAAAATCCCCCGGTTTCACCCCAAATTTCCACCCCAAACCCCTCGGCCCCTTCCGCCCCCAGGTCCCCGCACCCCAAACTCCCATTTCTGACCCCAAATCTGGGCTCCCCACACCCGCCCCCCAGGGGGGAGGTTTTGGGGCCAAATCTCCAGGTTTTGGCTCCCGGATGAATTTTGGGTGGAACCCGTCAGGATTGGGGACAAAAAAAATCGAGTTTTGAGGGCAAAATTTGGGGTAAAAATCGGAATTTTGGGGCATTTTTTGTGCTTTTCCCATCCTTTGAGGTTTTTAATTAGCGTTAATTGGGTAATTAACGGTGTAGCAACAGGCTGCGGTCTCCAATTAATTAATTAGTTGGTTAATTTCAGGTTTTCCACCCCAAAATTTCCCTCCCTGTTTTTTTTTTTCCCTCCCTCCGACCCCATCCCTCTGTTCTTTTCTGGGTTTTTTTCCCAAATTTCCCCGTTTTTAACCCAAATCTTGGGAGTTTTCCCCAATTTCGGGGTTTTGGCCCCGATCCCGCCCCGGTTCCTTTCCCAAATTTCGGTTTTTTCCCCCGATTTTGACCCAAAAATCCCCAATTTTTGCTGGAATGGCGCCCCCTGGCGGCCGCGCGGGTTTGGGATTTTTCCCGCCAAAAGCGATGACGTCACCAAAAGGGGGGGGGGAGGAATCGCCGCCCTTCATTAACGGCGATTAATCGCAATTAATTAATTCCCCGCGTTAATGATTTAATTCGGGAATTTCGGTATTAATCCCCCCTCCCCCAAATCCTTAATTAATTTGAATATTAATTAAAATTTAAAGCAATTAAATTTTTAAAAAAATTATATTAATTTGATAATTAATTGGAAGCCCGCCCAACTAATTAATGGCTTGTTCAATTAATTAATTGTAGTAATTGTGGTGGTTTATTAATTGTGAATTAATTAATTGGGTGAATCTGCCCGGAGATTTCATCGTTAATAAATTCATCAATTAAAGCATTGGGTGCCTGGGATTAATTAAATATATTTGTTAATCAATTAATTAATTGGATGCCTTGGATTAATCCCGGTTAATTAATTAATTGGACCCCCGTGATCGATCCCGATTAATCCCTTAATTAATTAATTGCCCAGCTGCCGGTTATTACTCCTTATTTATCCATTAATTAATTGGGCTCCTGTGCTCCATCCCAAATAATTAATTAACATATTAATGGCTGCCTGTGATTAACGCCGATTCCTTAATTAATTAAACGGAAGCCCGTGATTGGTCCCGCCCCATTACTGATTACTAGCGCATTAATTAATCACTTAATTCATGAGCTGGTCACTGGTGATTAACCTTAATTCATTAATTGCTGCAATTAATGCAACCGTGATCCACTGATTAATTAATTAATGCTGATCGATCCCCATGGATTCGTTAATTAACCCCGCTCCTGACACTAGCCCGGACCCATTAATTAATTAATTGGCCCTGGTGATTAACTCCAATCTATTAATTACTTAAAGTGACATCAGCAATTAACCCTGGGCTTTTAATTAATTATTGGACTCCTGCAATTTACCCAGACCCATTAATTGCCTGAAATTAACACCGAGCCTTCGGCTAATTAATTAATTGGATGTCCGTGATTAACCCCAATCCATCAGTTAATTAAAGGAGCGCTTGCAATTAACCCCGCGGTTTTAATTAATTAATTGATTAATGGCTATTAACCCGACTGGAGCCATTAATTTCCCGCACTCCTGCAATTAACCTGGATCCATTAATTACTTAAAGGGATGCCGGTAATTAACGCCCAGCCTTTAATTAATGAGTGGCAATGAACCGGAACAGACTCGTTAATTGATTAATTGGACTTCTGCAATTAACCTGTTTAATTAGCTGAAATTAACACTGCCGGCTCCATTAATTAACTTCACTCTTGCAATTAACCAGGACCCATTAATTGTACCTTTGCAATTAACACCGGACCCATTAATTAATGGACTCCAGCAATCAACCCACACCCATTAATTAATGAGTTGGGCGCCTGCAATTAACTGGGACCTATTAATTAATGAACAGGGCTCTTGAAATTACCTTGGGCACATTAATTAATGAATTTGGTGCCTGCAATTAACTGGGTCCTATTAATTAATTAATCGGCCTGTTGAAATGACCTCAATTACATTAATTAATGAATTGGACTAGTGCAATTAAATCAGACCTATTAATTAATCAATCGAACTTCTGTAATTACCTCGGACCTATTAATTAAGGAACTGGGCTCTGGAAATTATTTTAGACCCATTAATTAAGGGATTGGACCTGTGCAATTATCTCGGACCCATTAATTAATGAAACGAGCTCTTGCAATTATTTTAGAGCCATTAATTAATGAATCGGACTTCTGCAATTACCTCAGAGCTATTAATTAATGAATGGGGCTCTTGCAATTACCTTGGACCTATTAATTAATGAATCAGACTTCTCCAATTACCTCGGACCTATTAATTAATGAACTGGGCTTGTGCAATTACCCCAGACCGATTAATTAATGAATCAGGCTCTGGAAATTATTTTAGACCTATTAATTAATGAATCAGCCTTTTGCAATTACTCTGGGCCCCTTAATTAACGAGTGGGGCCCCCACAACCAACTGTTGTTAATTAACGAACCCGTTAATTAACGAACCAGACCCCGGCAATTAACACCAGGCCGGCTAATTACCTATCTAATTAACCCCTTCCACCCTTCAACCCCAACCCAATTAACCCTTTCTTTAATCGCCTCCGGCCCTCATTTTCCCGCCAAAACCCGAAACCCCGCCCCCTCCCTCAAGCCACGCCCCCTTTTCCCACCCAAACCCCGCCCCTTTCCCCTATAAAAACCCCCCGGGGGACCCCGGACTCGGCAGATCCCGGCCATGGCCTCGAGCTCGCTCCCGTTCCTGGCTCTCCTGCTGCTGGCGGCCCTGCCAGGTGCGTCCGGAACCTTCCGGAACCGCGCCGGGGACCGGGGACACGCCCGGATCCGGCTTTGCCTCATCCCCATCTCCCCTTTTTCCCGCAGGGCTCCGGGCGGCCGTGACCCTGCTGGAGTCCGGGGGGGACCTCCAGCCCCCCGGGGGGTCCCTGCGCCTCCTCTGCCACGCCCCCGGCATCGATTTGGGCCAATCCCGCATTTTCTGGGTGCGGCAGGGCGCCGGGAGGCGCCTGGAGCTGCTGGCGGGGATCGGCGGCCCGGCGGCGCCGTGGGCGCGCGGAAGGTTCCGGGTGGGCCGGGAGGGGGACGGCGGGGGGTCGGTGACGCTGAGCGCCGACGACCTGCGGGACGGGGATTCCGGCGCTTATTTCTGCGCCGCTCACGGCGGTGCCGGAGCCGGGGACGGGCGGAGGAAAACCTCGGGGCGGTCCCCGGGGTGGGGAGGGGGAGGGTGGGAGAGGAAGAGAGGGTTGGGTTGGTCACAGTTGAGTTGGGTTGGTCACGGTTGAGTTGGGTTGGTCATGGTCGGGTTGGGTTGGTCATGGTTGGGTTGAGTGGTCACGGTTGGCTGGAAGAGGAAGAGGGGGTTGGGTTGGTCATGGTTGAGTTGAGTTGAGTTGGTCATGGTTGAGTTGAGTTGAGTTGGGTTGAGTTGGGTTGGATTGAGTTGGTCACGGTTGAGTTGGGTTGGTCATGGTTGGCTGGAAGAGGAAGAGGGGGTTGGGTTGGTCATGACTGAGTTGAGTTGATTTGGGTTGGGCTGGTCATGGTTGGGTTGGGTTGGTCATGGTTGGGTTGAGTTGGGTTGAGTTGAGTTGAGTTGAGTTGGGTTGAGTTGGGTTGAGTTGAGTTGAGTTGGGTTGAGTTGGTCACGGTTGACTGGAAGAGGAAGAGGGGGTTGTGTTGGGTTGGGTTGAGTTGAGTTGAGTTGGGTTGAGTTGGTTTGGGTTGGGTTGGTCATGGTTGAGTGGAAGAGGAAGAGGGGGTTGTGTTGATCATGGTTGAGTTGAGTTGGGTTGAGTTGAGTTGAGTTGAGTTGGGTTGAGTTGGTTTGGGTTGAGTTGGTCATGGTTGAGTTGAGTTGAGTTGAGTTGGTCATGGTTGGGTGGAAGACGAAGAGGGGGTTGGGTTGGTCACGGTTGGGTTGGGTTGGTTTGGTCATGGTTGAGTTGAGTTGAGTTGAGTTGGGTTGAGTTGGGTTGAATTGGTCATGGTTGAGTTGGGTTGGGTTGGGTTGGGTTGGGTTGGGTTGGGTTGGGTTGAGTTGAGTTGAGTTGGGTTGGATTGAGTTGGTCATGGTTGGGTGGAAGAGGAGAAAGGGGTTGGGTTGGTCATGGTTGAGTTGAGTTGGGTTGAGTTGGGTTGAGTTGGTTTGGGTTGGGTTGGTCATGGTTGAGTGGAAGAAGAAAAGGGGGTTGAGTTGGTCATGGTTGAGTTGAGTTGAGTTGAGTTGAGTTGGTCACGGTTGGGTGGAAGAAGAAAAGGGGGTTGAGTTGGATTGGGTTGGGTTGCGTTGAGTTGAGTTGGTCATGGTTGAGTTGAGTTGAGTTGAGTTGAGTTGAGTTGAGTTGAGTTGAGTTGAGTTGAGTTGGATTGGGTTGGGTTGGGTTGAGTTGAGTTGAGTTGAGTTGGGTTGGGTTGGGTTGGTCATGGTTGGGTGGAAGAGGAAGAGGGGTTTGTGTTGGGTTGAGTTGGTCATGGTTGGGTTGAATTGGGTTGGGTTGGGTTGGTTTGGTTGAGTTCGGTTGGGTTGGGTTGGTCATGGTTGGGTTGGGTTGGTCATGGTTGGGTTGGTTTGGTTGAGTTGGGTTGAGTTGAGTTGGGTTGGTCATGGTTGGGTTGGTTGAGTTGGGTTGAGTCGGTTTGGGTTGGTTTGGGTTGGTTTGGGTTGGTTTGGGTTGGTTTGGGTTGAGTTGGGTTTGGTTGAGTTGGGTAGGTTCTGGTTGGGTTGGGTTGGTTTCGGTTCCTCACCGTTTGGAAAGTTCCGGATGCTACCGGAAGCGCTGGGGGCGGTCTTGGAACCTTCTGGATGGAGCTGGAGACCCTCCCATGGCCATGGGGACCCTCCCATGAAGGTCAAGACCCTCAGGATGGATCCAGAACCTTCTGGAAGCCCCTCAGGACCCTCAGGATGGATCCAGAACCTTCTGGAAGCCCCTCAGCACCCTCAGGATGGATCCAGAACCTTCTGGAAGTTCCTCAACACCTTCAGGATGGATCCAGAACCTTCTGGAAGAACCTCAGGAACCTCAGGATGGATCCAGAACCTTCTGGAAGCCCCTCAGGACCCTCAGGATGGATCCAGAACCTTCTGGAAGCCCCTCAGGACCCTCAGGATGGATCCAGAACCTTCTGGAAGCCCCTCAGGAACCTCAGGATGGATCCAGAACCTTCTGGAAGCCCCTCAGGAACCTCAGGATGGATCCAGAACCTTCTGGAAGAAGAAAATGATAAAATTTGAAGGAAAAAATGGGAAAAAAAAGGAGAAAAATTGGGGGAAAAACCGAAAAAAAGGAGAAAATCCGAAGAAAAAGTGGAAAAAAAGAGACGGAATTTGGGGGGAAAGTGGAAAAAAAGAGAAAATTTGGGATAAAAATGGGAAAAAAAGAGACAAAATTAAAGGGGAAAGTGGGAAAAAAAGATGATTTTGGGGTAAAAACAGAGAAAAAAAAGATAACTTGAAGAAAAATGGAAAAAAAAGGAGAAAATTTGGGGGGAAAGTGAAATAAAAACAGAAAATTTGAAGAAAAAATAGGAAAAGATAGAAAATTTGGGGCAAAAATGGTTAAAAGTCCCAAAATTCCTCTGGATTTGGTTCCAAAAAGACCCCAAAAAATCAAATGCGGCCAAATTTGGGTCAAAAAGGGGAAAAAAAGAGACTATTTTATTTTATTTCATTTTATTTCATTTTATTTCATTTTATTTCATTTTATTTTATTTTATTTTATTTTATTTTATTTTATTTTATTTTATTTTATTTTATTTTATTTTATTTTATTTTATTTTATTTTATTTTATTTTATTTTATTTTATTTTATTTTATTTTATTTTATTTTATTTTCATTTCATTTCATTTCATTTCATTTCATTTCATTTCATTTCATTTTTTTATTTCCATTTTTTCCCCTTTCCCGGTTTTTTTTCCCCAATTTCCATTTTGGGTTTTTTTTTCTTTATTCCCATTTTTTTCCCGATTTTTCCCGATTTCTCCCCAATTCCCGATTTTTTCCCCAATTCCCGTTTTTTTCCCCAATTCCCGATTTTCCCCAATTCCCGGTTTTTTTTTCTTTATTCCCGTTTTTTCCCCCCAATTCCCGTTTTTTTCTTTATTCACGCTTTTTTTCCCCAAATCCCTTTTTATTTCAAAATTCCCGGTTTTTTTCCCCAATTCCAGATTTACCCCAATTCCCGACTTTTTTCTCCAATTCCCGTTTATTTTTCTTTATTCCCGTTTTTTCCAAATTCCCATTTTTCCCCCAATTCCTTTTTTTTTCTTTATCCCCGTTTTTTTCCCCAATTCCCGTTTTTTTTCTTTATTCCCGATTTTTCCCCAATTCACTTTTTTTTCCCCAATTCCCGATTTCCCCCAATTCCCGATTTTTCCCCCCAATTCCCGTTTTTTTCCCCAATTCCCGTTTTTTTAATTAATTCCCGTTTTTTTCCCCCAATTCCCTTTTTTTTTCTTTATTCCCGATTTTTCCCCAATTCACCTTTTTTTTTCCCCAATTCCCGATTTCCCCCAATTCCCGATTTTTTCCCCCCAATTCCCGTTTTTTTTCTTTATTCCCGTTTTTTCCCCAATTCCCGTTTTTTCCCCCAATTCCCGTTTTTTTCTTTATTCCCGTTTTTTTCCCCAATTCCCGTTTTTTTCTTTATTCCCGGTTTTTTTCCCCAATTCCCGATTTCCCCCAAATCCCCTTTTTTCCCCCCAATTCCCGTTTATTTTTCCTCCATCCCGTTTTTTCCCGATTCCGCCGTTTTTCCCCCCAAAACCGGGCCGGGGTTTTTTGTCCTCTCGGTGTCACCGTGGGAGCGGCCCCGGCGCGGGCGCTGCTGCTGCTCCCGGGGGCTCGCGCGGCCACAAAAACCCCAAAACCCCCGGAATTCACCCCAAAACACAACCGGGACCTCAGCGCAAAATCCCGCCGGGATTTCGACCCAAAATCCCGAATTTTACCCCAAAAATCCTGAATTTTGCCCAAAAATCCCCGGATTTTCCCCAAAATCCACGAATTTCTCCCCAAAAATCCTGAATTTTGCCCAAAAATCCCCGGATTTAAACCCAAAATCCCCGAATTTCTCCCCAAAATTCACGAATTTCACACCAAAATCAGCGAATTTTAACCCAAAATCCACCCGGGATTTCCTCCCAAAATCCCTGAATTTTACCCCAAAAACCCCAAATTTCACCTCAAAATCCCGAATTTTTCCCCAAAATCCACGGATTTCCACCAAAAAAACCCGATTTTTTTCCCAAAAACCCCAGATTTTACCCGAAAATTTGGGTAATTTCGGGATTTTTGACTCTTTTTTCCCAAAATTTGGGTTTATTTCGGGAAGTTTTGGGTCATTTTTGATCCAAATTTTGGTTAAATTCGGGTTTTTTGGAGTTTTTTCACCCGAATTTGGGATTTTTTGCAGCCGTTTTGACCCAAATTTGGGGCAATTTCGGGTTTTTTGACAATTTTTCTCCTCGATTTTGGGTGATTTTGGCGTTTTTCAGCATTTTTGACCCAAATTTGGGACAATTTGGGATCTTTTAGGAACATTTTTCACCCTAATTTCGAGATTTTTGTGTATTTTGCCCTAAATTTGGGGTAATTTTGGGGAGTTTTGGAGCATTTTTCACCATTTTTGGGTAATTTCGGGGTTTTTTAGCATTTTTCACCAAATTTTGGGTAATTTCGATTTTTTAAAGCATTTTTTATTCTAATTTGGGGTAAATTCGGGGTTTTTGATTATTTTTGCCCAAAATTTGGGCAATTTCGGGTGGGTTTTGGACATTTTTTTGCCCCAAATTTGGGGAAACTTCGAGTTCTTGGAGCATTTTTTGCCTCAATTTTGGGCAATTTCGGGTTTTTTTGACATTTTTACCAAACCCGCGATTATTTTTTTGCCTTTTTTTCCCTCTTTTGACCCATATTTTTCTTTTTTTTTTCCTTTTTGTCACTTTTCACCCCAAATTCCCGCTCGCTTTTGCCATCCCTGACCTAAATTCGTAAAATTTCTCATCTTTTTTACCTTTTTCCCCCCAAATTTGGGTTGATTTTGTCACTTTTCCTCATTTTCCCCCAAATCCCCTCAAATTTTTCCCGCTTTTCCCTCTTTTTGACCCAAAATCTCCTCATTTCCCCCCATTTCCACCTCAAAAAAATCACAAAAAATTCCCATTTCCCGATGTTTTACACAAAATAAAAACTCTCCCCAAAATTTCCCCGATTTTTTCCCGTTTTCCCCATTTTTTCCCATTTTTCCCTTTTTCCCTTGAAATCCACCCAAAAAAAAAACCCCCAAAAATCGCATTTTTTCCCCCCAAAATCCCTCAATTCCCACATTCCCCCCCATTTTCCTTTTTTCCCGATTTTCCCTCTTTTTCCCCCAAAATCCCGATTTTTTTCTCCCCTTCCCGCCCCCCAAAAAACCCCAATTTTCACCTTTTTCACCCCAAAATCACCAAAATCACGATTTCCCCCCATTTTCCCTCCCAATTTCCTCATTTTCCACCCAAATTTCCACTTTTTTCCCCTTTTTCTCCCTTTTTCTTTCCCTCGCCCCCAAAACCTCCCTAAAAACCCAATTTTTACCTTTTTTCACCCAAATATGAGGAAAAAAATCCCAAAAATCGCCAAAATTACGATTTTTTCACCAAAATTTCCCAATTTTTCCCTGTTTTTTCCCATTTTTCCCCTCTTTTCCTCCTCCCCTCCCCCTCCTTTTCTCCCGCCGTCAAAACCTTTAAAAAAATCCCAATTTCCACCCAAAAATGAGAAAAAAATTCCCAAAAATCACCAAAATCACCAATTTCTCCCCAAATTTCCCTTTTTTCCCCAATTTTCCCCAATTTTCCCCATTTTTCCCCTCCCCCCACCCTCCCCTCCCCCTCCTTTACCCCCTCCCCCAAACCCCCTTAAAAAAACCCCATTTTTACCCTTTTTCACCCCAATTTGACCAAAAAATTTTTAAAAAATCACCAAAATCACCCATTTTTCCCCAAAATTTCAACATTTTCCCCTATTTTTTCCCCAAATTTCCCAATTTTTTCCCCATTTTTCCCCCTCCCCCTCCCTCAAACCCCCCTAAAAAAAAAAAAACAACAAAAAACCGGCGTTTTTTAACATTTTTTCCCAAATTTTCCCAAAATCGGGGTTTTTTACCCCAAAATCGAGGTTTTTGCGCGGGTTCCCCGCGGGCCCCGCCCACCGTGGGTCTCCTATTGACGCCTGGGGCAGCGGAACGACGGTCACGGTGTCCAGCGGTGAGTCCCGACCCCAAAATCGCCGTTTTTCCACCCAAAATTCGAATTTTTCACCCTCAAAAACCCCCCGTTGAAACCGCGATTTTGGCGGGAAAAATCGGGATTTTGGCGGGAAAATCCCGGGGTTCCCCGGCGGGAAAATGGGGGTTTTGGCGGGAAAAAAAAAAATCTCGGTTTATTTTTCGACCCAAAATTGATTTTTTTTTTTTTTTTGGGTGGAAATTCGGTGTTTTTGGGGTTTTTTTGGGGTTGGATTTAAAGGGAAATTTCTGAGGGGTTTGGGGTGAAAAAAGTCGATTTTAGGGGTTTTATTTTGGGCGAAAATTTTGGTTTTTTGGGGGTGAAAATTTGAATTTTTTTTGGCTTAAAATTTGATATTTTTTGGCTTAAAATTTGATTTTTTTTGGCTAAAAATTTGATTTTTTCTTGGCTTAAAATTTGATTTTTTTGGCTAAAAATTTGATTTTTTCTTGGCTTAAAATTTGATTTTTTCTTGGCTTAAAATTTGAATTTTTTTGGCTTAAAATTTGATTTTTTTTGGCTCAAAATTTGATATTTTTTTGGTGAAAATTTTGATATTTTTTTTGGTTAAAATTTGGGGGTTTTATTCGTTAAAATTTGATTTATTTTTTGGGTGAAAATCTGAATTTTTTTCGGTTAAAATTTGATTTATTTCGGTTAAAAAATTCGATTTTTTATTCGTTAAAATTTGATTTATTTTGGTAAAAATTCGATTTTTTTCGGTTAAAATTTGATTTTTTTATCCCTTAAAGTTTGATTTATTTTGAGTGAAAATTTGATTTTTTTATTCGTTAAAATTTGAAATTTTTGGGGGTTAAAATTTGATTTATTTTGGTAAAAAATTCGATTTTTTTATTCGTTAAAAATTAATATTTTTTTTTGGTGAAAATTTGATATTTTTTGGGTTAAAATTTGATAAATTTTTATTCGTTAAAATCTGATTTATTTTGGGTGAAAATTTGACTTTTTTCGGTCCAAACCCGGCGATTTTTTGAGGCAAAAATTTTGACTTTTTAGGGTTATTTTTTAAGTAGACAAACGCGAATTTTGGGTCGAATTTAAGATTTAAAATTGAATTTTTTGGGGGGAGAATTGAGGGAGGATGGAGGAGGAAATTTGGGGTTAAAAAGTCAAATTTTGGGTAAAAATGTGATTTTTTGGGGGTTAAAAATTGATTTTTTGGGGTTTTTAAAGCGAGTTTTGGGGGAAAATGAGGAAATTTGGGAAATGAGATAAATTTGATATAAATTTGATATAAATTTTATATAAATTTGATATAAATTTGATATAAAATTGATATAAAATTGAGGGAAAATGGGAAAAAATGGGGAAAAAATGATTAAAAATGGAGAAAAAAATGAGGAAAAATGGAGAAAAATTGAGAAAAAAATTGAGGAAAAAAATGATAAAAAATGGTCAAAAATGGTGAAAAATGGGGAAAAAAATGAGAAAAAAATGAGAAAAAAATGAAATAAAATTGATAAAAATTGATTTAAAACAAGAGAAAAAAATGAGGAAAAATGGAGAAAAAATTGAGAAAAAATTGAGATAAAATAATTTAAAAATTGATATAAAATTGAGGAAAAAATGAGATTAAAAAAGAGAAAAAAAATGAGAAAAAAATTGAGAAAAAATGAAATAAAATTGATAAAAAATGATAAAATAAATGGAGAAAAAATGAGGAAAAAAATGTAAAAAATGATTAAAAAATTGAGATAAAATTGAGGAAAAAATGAGATAAAAAAGAGAAAAAATGAGAAAAAAATGAGAAAAAATGGAGAAAAGATTGAGATGAAATTAAGATAAAATTTAGATTAAAATGATAAAAAAATCGAGGAAAAATGGAGAAAAAATGAGAATAAAAAGAAATAAAATTGAGGAAAAAAATGATAAAAAATGAGATAAAATTGAGATAAAATTGAGATAAAATTGAGGAAAAAATGAGATAAAATGGAGAAAAAATGGAGAAAAAATGAGAAAAAAATTGAGATAAAAATGAGATAAAATCGAGAAAAAAATGAGATAAAATGGAGATAAAATGGAGAAAAATTGAGGAAAAAATGATTAAAAAAAGGAGAAAAAATGGAGAAAAAATAGAGAAAAAATGAGAAAAAATGAGAAAAAAAATGAGAAAAAAAATGAGATAAAATTGAGGAAAAAATTAGATAAAAAAGAAAAAAATGAGAAAAAAATGGGGAAAATATTGAGATAAAAATGAGATAAAATTAAGATAAAATTAAGAAAAAATTGAGAAAAAATTCATAAAGAAATGAGATAAAATTGAGATAAAAATGAGGAAAAATTAAGATAAAATTGAGATAAAGTGGAGAAAAATTGAGATTAAAAAAACAGAAAAAAATGAGAAAAAATGGAGAAAATATTGAGATATAATTGAGAAAAAATTGAGAAAAATTGAGATAAAATTAAGATAAAATTAAGATAAAATTAAGATAAAATGGTGAAAAAATTGAGAAAAAATGGAGAAAAAATGAGAAAAAAATTATAAAAAAATAGGGAAAAAATGGGGAAAAAATGAGAAAGAAATTGAGATAAAATTAAAGAAAAAATGAGATAAAAAAGAGAAAAAAAATGAGAAAAAATGGACAAAAAATTGAGATAAAATTGAGGTAAGATGGAGAAAAAAGTAAAAAAAAAAAATGAAATAAAATTGAGAAAAAATAATTTAAAAGTTGAGAAATAAAGGAGGAAAAATGGAGAAAAAATTGAGGTAAAATTGAGAAAAAAATTGAAAAAAAATGAAGAAAAAATGGAGAAAAAGAATTAAAAAGAAATAAAAGAGAAATCAAAGAAATAAAAGAGATAAAATTGGGTTAAAAAGGGAAATAAATGGAATTAAATCGAATTTTAAAGGGATATTTTTTTTAAATGGAGAAAATTGAATTTAATGGGGAAAAAATCTGGAGTTGAATTAAAGGAAATTAAATTGAAATAAATTAATTGGCTCGAAATGAAATTAAAATAAAATTCGATTTAATTTAATTCGATTTAATTCAGTTTAATTCGATTTAATTCAATTGAATTCGATTTAGTTTAATTAAAATTAATTTAATTCGATTTAATTTAGTATAATTTAGTTTAGTTCAATTTAATTTAATTTAATTTAATTTAATTTAGTTTAATTTAAAAAATAAAATAAAGCAATCAATTAAGTTAATTCAAGTTAAATTAAATTAAATTAAATTAAATCGAATAAATTCAAAGAAAATGAAAGAAAAGGGTTAAATTAATTTAAATTTAAGTTGAATTAAGTTAAATTAATTAAAATAAAATAAATTAAAGTAAAAGAAAAGAAAATAATTAAATTGAATTTAAACAAAGTTAAATTAAATTAAATTAAATTAAAATAAAATAAAATATAGTAAAAAAAATAATACAATTAAATTAAATTAAATTAACTTAAATCAAATCAAATTAAATTTAATTTAAAAAACCAGAAAAATAAATTTAAAAATAAACAAAAAACCTTTAAAAATAATCAAATAACCCCAAAAAAACCCAATTAAAAATCAATTAAAAAAATCCAATTAAATCCCTTTTTTTACCCCAAAAGTGGAACCGACCCAAAAAGGGGAAATTTGGCCTCAAAATTCTTTCGGTTCCCACCCAAAATAACCCCGGGGAGGTTTCGAAAACAACAAAAAAAGGAGAAGTTTGGGGCTTTTTTGGGGCCAAATTTCCCCTTTTTGGGGTGGAAAACAACACCTGGGAGAGAGAAAAATTCAAATTATGGGTGTTTGGGGAAAAAATTTGAATTTTGGGGTGAAAATGGGGAAAAATTAGATTTTTTGTAGGGAAAAATTGAATTTTTAGGGGGAAAAAATTGAATTTTGGGTTGAAAAAGCGATTTTTTTTAAAGAGAAAAATTCGATTTTGGGGGGATTTTAAGGAGAAAAAATCGAATTTTGGGGTAAAAAGGAGATTTTTGTGCAGAAAAATTCGATTTTGGGCGATTTTAGGGGAAAAAAGAGATTTTTAGTGTTTTTATTTAATGCCGGGGATTTTAATGGGGTTCGTTGGTTTTAATTGGGTTTTAATTGGGTTTTAATTGAGATTTAATTGAGATTTAATTTAGATTTAAATGAATTTTGATTGAGTTTTGAGATTTAATTGAATTTTAATTTAGATTTAATCGAATTTTGATTGAGATTTGAGATTTAATTGAATTTTAATTGAGATTTTATTGAGATTTAATTGACTTTTAATTGAATATTGATTGAGATTTAAGTGAGATTTAATTGAGATTTAAATGAGATTTATTTTAGATTTAATTTAGATTTAATTTAGATTTAATTTAGATTTTATATAGATTAAATTGAGATTTAATTGAGATTTAATTTAGATTTAATTTAGATTTGAGATTTAACTGAGATTTAATTGAATTTTAATTGAATTTTAATTGAATTTTAATTGAATTTAATTCAGTTTTATTTACTTTAATTAATTTTAATTGAATTTAATTCCGTTTTAATTGAATTTTAATTGAATTTAACTCGGTTTAATTGGCTTCAATTAATTTTATTCGTTTTATTTGGTTTTAATTTAATTCGATGATTAATTATAGCTTTTATTTAGTTTTAATCGGTTTTATTTCATTTTAATTGCTTTTAATTGCTTTTAATTTGGTTTATTAGGGTTTTAATTGATTTTAATTGGTTTTATTTTGTTTTATTAGGCTTTTAATTGGTTTTAATTGGTTTTCATTGGTTTTCATTTGATTTAATTTGATTTAATTTGGTTTATTAGGCTTTTAACTGGTTTTAATTTATTTTAATTTATTTTTATTCGTTTTAGATAGAATTAATTTTGTTTTAATCAGTTTTAATTTGGCTTCTCTCGGTTTTTAATCCATTATTAACGGATTTGAATCGATTATTAATGGATTTTAATAGGATTTAATCACATTTTAATCGAATTTAATCGGATTTTAATCGAATTTAATCGGATTTTTAATCGATTATTAATGCGTTTTGATCAATTATTAATGGGTTTTAATCTAATTCAATTGATTTCTATTAGTCCTTTTAAGTGGATATTAGGAATTAATAATAATTAGAAATTATTAGGAATTATTAGGAATAATCAGGAATAATCAGGAATAATTAGGAATAATTAGGAATAATTAGGAATAATTAGGAAATCAGAGGAAATCATTAGAAATAATTGCATTAATTAACGGCAATCACTAATAACCGCTGTTAATTCCTAATGACTGCCGTTAATTAACGCTAATTAATCGGGGGATTATTAGGGGCTGATTAATTGCGATTAATGAGAGGAATTTGGGTCTGGACTGGTTTTAACTGGTTTTTACTGGTTTGTACTGGTTTTAACTGGTTCTAACTGGTTTGGACGGGTCCTGGACTGGTTTTTACTGGTCTGAACTGGTTTGAACTGGTTTGGACTGGTTTTAACAGGTTTGGACTGGTTCTAACTGGTTTTTACTGGTTTTTACTGGTTTGGACTGGTTTGGACTGGTTTGGACTGGTTTTTACTGGTCTGGACTGGTCCTGTACCAGTTTGGACTGGTTTTAACTGGTTTTTACTGGTTTATACTGGTCTGAACTGGTTTATACTGGTAAAGCTGGGGTGGCTAAGGGTGCTGGTACTGGTTTATACTGGTTTATACTGGTTTTTACTGGTCTGGACTGGTTTGGACTGGTTTGGACTGGTTTATACTGGTTTGGACTGGTCTGAACTGGTTTTTACTGGTCTGGACTGGTTTGGACTGGTCTGGACTGGTCTATACTGGTTTATACTGGTAAAGCTGGGGTGGCTGTGGGTGCCAGTACTGGTTTATACTGGTTTATACTGGTTTATACTGGTTTTTACTGGTCTGGACTGGTCTGGACTGGTTTCGACTGGTCTGAACTGGTTTGGACTGGTTTGGACTTTTTTGGACTGGTCTATACTGGTTTATACTGGTAAAGCTGGGGTAGCTGAGGGTGCCAGTACTGGTTTATACTGGTTTATACTGGTTTGGACTGGTTTTTACTGGTCTGGACTGGTTCGTACCGGTCTGAACCAGTTTGTACTGGTTTCTACTGGTTTGGACTGGTTTGGACTGGTTTGAACTGGTCTGGACTGGTTCGGACTGGTCTGAACCAGTTTGTACTGGTTTATACTGGTTTAGACTGGTTTATACTGGTTTATACTGGTTTATACTGGTTTATACTGGTCTGAACTGGTCTATACTGGTAAAGCTGGGGTGGCTGCGGGTGCTGGTACTGGTTTGTACTGGTTTATACTGGTTTGGACTGGTCTGGACTGGTTTGGACTGGTTTGGACTGGTCTGAACTGGTCTATACTGGTAAAGCTGGGGTGGCTGAGGGTGCCAGTACCGGTTTATACTGGTTTATACTGGTTTATACTGGTCTGCACTGGTTTGGGCTGGTTTGGACTGGTTCGGACTGGTTTGGACTGGTTTGGACTGGTCTGAACTGGTCTATACTGGTAAAGCTGGGGTGGCTGTGGGTGCTGGTACTGGTCTGGACTGGTTTATACTGGTTTATACTAGTTTTTACTGGTCTGGACTGGTTTGGACTGGTCTGGACTGGTCCGGACCGGTCTATACTGGTCTATACTGGTAAAGCTGGGGTGGCTGCAGGTGCTGGTACTGGTTTGTACTGGTTTATACTGGTTCGGACTGGTCTGGACTGGTTTGGACTGGTTTGGACTGGTCTGAACTGGTCTATACTGGTAAAGCTGGGGTGGCTGAGGGTGCCAGTACCGGTTTATACTGGTTTATACTGGTCTGGACTGGTTTGGGCTGGTTTGGACTGGTTTGGACTGGTTCGGACTGGTTTGGACTGGTTTGGACTGGTTTGGACTGGTTTGGACTGGTCTGAACTGGTCTATACTGGTAAAGCTGGGGTGGCTGCGGGTGCTGGTACTGGTCTGGACTGGTTTATACTGGTTTTTACTGGTCTGGACTGGTTTGGGCTGGTTTGGACTGGTCTGGACTGGTTCGTACTGGTTTGGACTGGTCTGGACTGGTCTATACTGGTCTATACTGGTAAAGCTGGGGTGGCTGTGGGTGCCAGTACCGGTTTATACTGGTTTATACTGGTTTATACTGGTTTATACTGGTTTATACTGGTTTATACTGGTCCGTACCGTTCCAAACCCCGACGCTTTTTCCCGCCAAAACCAGGGCGGGAAAACCTCCGGAATCCCCGCCAAAATAAATAATCCCGGCCAAAAAACTTCCCGCCAAAAAAACTTCCCGCCAAAAAAATTTCCCGCCAAAAAACATTCCCCTTTTTTTCCTCCCCCACCATGGAATTTTCCGGAATTTTCTCCCCCCCCAGGCTCCGCCCGGGCCCCGGATCTGTTCCCGCTGTCGCCCTGCGGCTCCGGCACGGCGTTCTCGGTGGGCTGCGTGGCCGTGGGCTTCACGCCGCCGCCCGTCGGCTTCGCCTGGCGCGACCGGGAGAACCGGAGCGCGCCGGGAGCCGCCATCTTCCCGCCGGTGCGGAGTTCCGGAAGGTTCCTGGCCGCCTCCCGGCTGGGAATGGAGCTGGAGGAGGGGAAGGGCCGGCAGCCCTTCTGGTGCCGGGCCGAGCACGCCCGGGGAAGCCGGAGTGTGCAGGTGTACAACCCAGGTGAGGCGCTTAATAACGCTCCTAATAATGGTCCTAATAATCTCTAATAATTGGTCAAAAATCCCGGAAAAATATCCCTTAAAATGGCCCAAAAATACCAGATTAATAGCCCTAATAATAGCGCTAATAATGGTCCAAATATCCCAAAGAAATAGCCGAAATAATGGCATTAATATCCCTAATAATGGTCCTAATAATGGCCCCAAAATCCCAGGAAAATATCCCTTGAAATGGCCCAAAAATCCCAGATTAATAGCCCTAATAATAGCCCTAATAATAGCCCTAATATCCCTAATAATGGCCAAAAAATCCCAGATTAATATCCCTAATAATGGCCAAAAAATCCCAGATTAATATCCCTAATAATAGCCCAAAAATCCCAGATTAATATCCCTAATAATGGCCAAAAAATCCCAGATTAATATCCCTAATAATGGCCAAAAAATCCCAGATTAATATCCCTAATAATGGCCAAAAAATCCCAGATTAATATCCCTAATACTAGCCCAAAAATCCCAGATTAATAGCCCTAATAATGGCCAAAAAATCCCAGATTAATATCCCTAATAATAGCCCAAAAATCCCAGATTAATAGCCCTAATAATGGCCAAAAAATCCCAGATTAATATCCCTAATAATAGCCAAAAAATCCCAGATTAATAGCCCTAATAATGGCCCTAATAATGGTCCTAATATCCCTAATAATGGTCCAAAAATTCCAGATTAATATCCCTTATAATAGCCCAAAAATCCCAGATTAATAGCCCTAATAATAGCCCTAATAATGGCCAAAATATCCCTAATAAGGGCCCAAAAATCCCAGATTAATATCCCTAATAACAGCCCTAATAACGGCTCAAAAATCCCAGATTAATAACCCTAATAATGGCCCTAATAATGCCCCAAAAATCCCAAATAACATCCCTAAAATCCTAAATAAATACCCCAAATTAACAACCCAAAATCCAAACTCCAAACCCCAAAACCCCAAAACCCCAAAAACCCCAAAAAACCCCCAAAAATCCCCAAAAACCCCCAAAACCTCCCCAAAAAAACCCCATTTTTTTTATCCCCCACCAGGTCCCGGCTCCCTCCTCCCTCCCGTGACCCTCCTCACCCTCCACCCCCCGTCCCGCGAGGAATTCCAAGGTCCCTACCGGAACTCCACCCTCCTCTGCCGCATCCGCGGCTCCCGGCCACGCCCCGGCCACGCCCCCATCCTCTGGCTCCGCAACGGCGCCCCCCTGAGCGACGGCGCCACCCCGGAAGCGCCGGCGGTGGAAGGTCCCGGAATCTTCGTCACCGGCAGCCGGCTGGTGGTGACCGAGGCCGAGTGGGAGCGCGGCGACGTCTTCACCTGCCAGGCCGGCGAGGAGAGCAGGAACACCAGCAAGGCCATGGAGTGCGGATGTGAGTTCGGGTGGTTTTTTGGGGGGGAAATCCACGGATTTTGGGATTCCGGGGAGTTTTGGGGGGGGGAAATTCCCATTGGAGGAGGTCAAGGAATGGGGTTGGTTGGGTTGGGTTGGGTTGGGTTGGGTTGAGTTGGGTTGGGTTGGGTTGAGTTGGGTTGAGTTGAGCTGGGTTGAGTTGGGTTGGGTTTGGTTGAGTTGGGTTGAGTTGGGTTGGGTTGGGTTGAGTTGGGTTGGGTTGGTTGAGTTGTGTTGAGTTGGTTGAGTTGAGTTGGGTTGGGTTGGGATTGGTTGAGTTGGGTTGAGTTGGGTTTGGTTGAGTTGGGTTGGGTTAAGTTGGTTGAGTTGAGTTGAATTGGTTTAAGTGGGGTTGGGTTGGGTTGAGTTGGGTTGGATTGGGTTGTGTTGAGTTGGTTGAGTTGGTTGAGTTGAGTTGGGTTGAGTTGGTTGGGTTGAGTTGAGTTGGGTTGAGTTGGGTTGAGTTGGTTGGGTTGGGTTGAGTTGGGTTGGGTTGGGTTGAGTTGGTTGAGTTGAGTTGAGTTGGGGTTTTTCCATAAATTCCCAAAAATTGCTGAAAATCCCAATTTTTCCCAAAAATATTCCCCAGCTTTAATGGTTTAGCACCTCAAGATTCCCATAAAATTGAAAAATTCCCATAAATCATATTTTTCCTTAAAATAATCCAAATTTTCAAGTTTTAGCACCTCAAGATACCCATAAAACTGAAAAATTCCCAAAAAACCCTTTTTTTTTTCCCTAAAATAATCCTGATTTTAAGGATTTAGCACCCTGATATTCCCAAAAACACATAAAATCTACATAAATCAATTTTTTACCCAAAAGAAGACCCAATTTCAAGGGTTTAGCACCTTGAAATTCCCAGAAGTCAATTTTTTCCTTAAAAGAATCCAAATTTTCAGGTTTTAGCACCTCAAAATTCCCAGAAATCCCTTTTTTCCTACCAAAACCACCATGAAGGGTCATCCAGTTGACCACTGACCATCACCAGTGGTCATTTTGGGTGGAAACCACCCAAAACCACCATCAAAGATCATCCATTTGACCACTGGCCAACCCCAATGGTCATTTTGGGTGGAAACCACTCAAAACCATGATCAAAGATCTTCCAGTTGACCACTGGCCATCACCAGAGGTCATTTTGGGTGGAAACCACCCAAAACCACCATCAAAGATCATCCATTTGACCACTGGCCAACCCCAATGGTCATTTCGGGTGGAAACCTCAAAAAATCATCAAGAAAGATCTTCCAGTTGACCACAGGTCAACCCCAATGGTCATTTTGGGTGGAAAAACCCCAAAACCACCACTGAGGATCTCCCAGTTGACCAATGGCCATCTCCAGTGGTCATTTTGGGTGGAAACCACTCAAAACCACCATTGAGGATCTCCAAATTGACCACTGGCCAACCCCAATGGTCATTTTGGGTGGAAAAACCCCAAAACCACCACTGAGGATCTTCCAGTTGACCACTGGCCATCACCAGAGGTCATTTTGGGTGGAAACCACCCAAAACCACCCTCAAAGTTCATCCAGCTGACCCCGCCCCACAGATGACCAACCCCTGAGCGCCAGCGACATCCGGGTGGAGACGGTGGCGCCGCTCTTCGCCGACATCTTCCGGGACCAGGCGGCGCGGCTGACGTGCCGCGTCTCCAACCTGGCGGCCGGCGGCGAGGGCCTGGAGGTCACGTGGCTCAACGAGGAAGGGGAAGCCCTGGCCACCAAGATGGCGGCGCCGGCGCTGCAGCCCAACGGGTTGCTGGCGGCCGAGGGCGTGGCCACGGTCAGCGTCGAGGCCTGGGAGTCCGGCCAGGTCTTCACGTGCCGAGTGACCCACCCCGAGCTGCTCTTCCCCAGGGAGGTGACCATGAGGAAGAGCACGGGTGAGTTCCGGAAGCGGGAAACGGGGATTCAAGATGGCGGAAGGTTGGGGTGGGAATACAAAATGGCCGAAGGTTGGGGTGGAATCCAAGATGGCGGAAAGTTGGGGTGGGAATCCAAGATGGCCGAAGATTGGGGTGGAATCCAAGATGGCGGAAAGTTGGGGTGGGAATCCAAGATGGCTGAAGGTTGTGGGGATCCAAGATGGCCGAAGGTTGGGGTGGAATCCAAGATGGCGGAAAGTTGGGGTGGGAATCCAAGATGGCAGAAAGTTGGGGTGGGAATCCAAGATGGCTGAAGGTTGTGGGGATTCAAGATGGCCGAAGGTTGGGGTGGAATCCAAGATGGAGGAAGTTTGGGGTGGGATCCAAGATGGCTGAAAGTGGGCGGGGTTTGGGATCCAAGATGGCCGAAATTCGGGTTGGAATCCAAGGTTTCCCCCCCCAAAACCCCCAAATTTTCCCCTCAAAAAATCCCAAATCCCCCCAAAATCCCCCAAAATTTCCCAAATTTTCCCCAAAATCACAAATTTCCCCCCAACCCCCCAAATTTCACCCCAAAAATCCCAAATTTCACCCCAAATCCCCCAAATTATCCCAAATTATCCCAAAATCCCCCCAAAATCCTCCAAATTTTCCCAAATCCCCCCAAAATCCCCCCAAAATCCCCCCAAATCCCCAAATTCCCCCCAAACCCCAATTTTTCACCCCAAAAATCCCAAATGCCCCCAAATTCCCCCCAAATTTCACCCAAATCCCCCAAATATCACCCCAAAAATCCCAAATATCACCCAAAAAATTCCAAATTTTCCCCCAAACCCCCAGATTTCCCAAATCCTCCCAAAATCCATCCAAATCCCCCCAAATCCCCAAATTTCACCCCAAAAATCCCAAACTTCCCCTTAAAATCCCCCCCAAAATCCCAAATATCACCCCAAAAATCCCAAATATCTCCCCAAAAACCCCAAATCTCACCCCAAATCTCACCCCAAATTTCACCCCCAAAATCCCAAACTTCACCCAAAAATCCCCCCAAAAAAACCCAATTTTTGAACCCAAAAATCCCAAATTTCACCCCAAGTTTCGCCTCCAAAAAATTCCAGATTTTTGCCCAAATTTCACCCCAAAAAATCCCAATTTTTGACCCCAAAAATCCCAAATTTCACCCCCAAAAAATCCCAAAGTTTACCCCAAAAATCCCAAATTTCACCCCAAATTTCACCCCCAAAATCCCAAACTTCACCCCAAATTCCCCCCCAAAAATCCCAATTTTTCACCCCAAAAATCCCAAATATCACCCCCCAAAAAAATCACAAATTTTTGCCCAAAAATCCCAAATTTCACCCCCAAAATCTCTCCTTCCTTTTCCCAGTTCCGGACGCGGCCCCGCCCACCGTGCACCTGCTGGCCCCACCCCCGGAGCAGCTGCGCCGCCGCACCTGGGCCACCCTCACCTGCCTCATCCTGGACTTCAACCCCCCGGACCTCCTCGTCCAATGGCTGAAGGACGGCCAGCCCCTCCCCTCCAGCCACGCCCTCACCTGGAAACCCCGCCCACAACCCAGCCACGCCCCTTCCGGCCACGCCCACCAGAGCGTCAGCACGCTGACGGTGCCGGCGCGGGATTGGGAGGGCGGCCATGTTTACACCTGCCTGGTGGGGCACGAGCGGCTGCCGCTGCGGCTGGCGCAGAAATCCCTGGATAAATCCGCCGGTAACCCCGCCCACCTCAACGTGTCCCTGGTGCTCAGCGACTCCGCCGCCGCCTGCTACTGAAATCCCCGTTTTTTACCCCCAAAAAATCGCACTTTTCTAGACGGAAATAAAGCGTTTTTTGCAAAAACAATATGGCGGCTCTAGACCAAACACTCGGTTTTCTTAGCTTGAAAATGGAGGTTTTTCAACAAAATTTGGCTTTTTTCACTCAAAAAGTTCCGTTTTGACCCCGTTTTCCCACAAAATTTGATTTTTACCCCCCAAAATTTGCACTTTTCTAGATGAAAATAAAGCGTTTTTTGCAAAAACAATATGGCGGCTCTAGACTAAAAACTCGGTTTTCTTAGCTTGAAAATGGAGGTTTTTCAACAAAATTTGGCTTTTTCCACTCAAAAAGTTCCGTTTTGACCCAGTTTTCCCACAAAATTTGATTTTTACCCCCAAAAAATCGCACTTTTCTAGACGGAAATAAAGCGTTTTTTGCAAAAACAAAATGGCGGCTCTAGATGCAAAACCCTGGTTTTTAGATGGAAAATTGAGGGGTTTTTTTCCCAAAAATTTGGCTTTTTCCACTCAAAAAGTTCCGTTTGGCCCCGTTTTCCCACAAAATTTGATTTTTACCCCCAAAAAATCGCACTTTTCTAGACTGAAATAAAGCGGTTTTTGCAAAAACAAAATGGCGGCTCTAGACCAAAAAGTCGGTTTTCTTAGCTTGAAAATGGAGGTTTTTCAACAAAATTTGGCTTTTTCCACTCAAAAAGTTCCGTTTAGACCCCGTTTTCCCACAAAATTTGATTTTTACCCCCAAAAAATCGCACTTTTCTAGACGGAAATAAAGCGGTTTTTGCAAAAACAAAATGGCGGCTCTAGATGCAAAACCCTGGTTTTTAGTTGGAAAATTGAGGGGTTTTTTTCCCAAAAATTTGGCTTTTTCCACTCAAAAAGTTCCGTTTGGCCCCATTTTCCCACAAAATTTGATTTTTACCCCCAAAAAATCGCACTTTTCTAGACGGAAATAAAGCGTTTTTTGCAAAAACAAAATGGCGGCTCTAGACCAAAAAGTCGGTTTTCTTAGCTTGAAAATGGAGGTTTTTCAACAAAATTTGGCTTTTTCCACTCAAAAAGTTTCGTTTTGGCCCCGTTTTCCCACAAAATTTGATTTTTACCCCCAAAAAATCGCACTTTTCTAGATGGAAATAAAGCGGTTTTTGCAAAAACAAAATGGCGGCTCTAGACCAAAAACTCGGTTTTCTTAGCTTGAAAATGGAGGTTTTTCAACAAAATTTGGCTTTTTCCACTCAAAAAGTTCCGTTTGGCCCCGTTTTCCCACAAAATTTGATTTTTACCCCCAAAAAATCGCACTTTTCTAGACTGAAATAAAGCGGTTTTTGCAAAAACAAAATGGCGGCTCTAGACCAAAAACTCGGTTTTCTTAGCTTGAAAATGGAGGTTTTTCAACAAAATTTGGCTTTTTTCACTCAAAAAGTTTCGTTTTGACCCACTTTATCCTCCAAAATTCCACTTCTTCCCCCCAAAAAATCTCACTTTTCTAGATGGAAATAAAGCGTTTTTTGCAAAAACAAAATGGCGGCTCTAGACCAAAAACTCGGTTTTCTTAGCTTGAAAATGGAGGTTTTTTTAACCAAAATTGGCTTTTTTCCCTCAAAAAATTCTGGTTTGACCCGGTTTTCACTCAAAAATCTGAATTTTTTCCACAAAAAACACAATTTTCTAGCGAGAAATAAAGATTTTGTGAAAAAACTGCAATTTTGGAGCCAAAAAACTCCTTTTTTTGCCAGAAACTATGATTTTTTCCCCCAAATTTGGATTTTTCCCCTCAAAAACTCAAAATTTATCCAATTTTCCTCAGAAATGTGATTTTTTTCTCTCAAAAATTCAAATTTTCCCCCAAAATTTTGATTTTTTCCCCCCAAAAAAAGGTGATTTTTAGGATTGCTGAAATAAATAAAGGTTTTGTTCAAAAAAAAAAAAGGCGATTTTAGACCCTAAAACCTCTTTTTTCACGCTGGAAAGATTGAGGTTTTTTCCCCCAAAATCGGGAGGGCGCGAGGCGGGGATTTGGGGTAAAAAATTCGGGATTTGGGGAAAAAAATATCCCGAATTTTGGGGTTGAAAAATATTAAATTTGAAGGCGGGAAAATTTGGGATTTTGGGGGGGAAAAAATCCAGATTTTGGGGAAAAAAATCAGGATTTTGGGGGGAAAAACCGGGATTTTGGGGGCAAAAAAATTCCTGAATTTTGGGGCTGGAAATTCCTAATTTTTGGGGATCTCGAGTTGGGATTTTGGGGCCGAAATCCCCAATTTTGGGTTCGAAAATCGCTCTTTTGTGGGGGAAAAAAAAAGTCCAAAATTTGGGGCAAATCCTTGCTCAGGTTCCCAAATTCCTGGTTTTTAACCCAATCCCGAATTCCCATTTTTTTGCCCCAAATTCCCATTTTCCCTCCCCAAAATCCAGAGTTCATGGGTTTTCCCCCCAAAATCCCAAATTCCCATTTAAATCCCAGTTTTCCCCCAAATTCCTCTTTTATTCACCCAAAATCCTGGGTTTTTGTCACCAAATTCCCATTTTTTTTTGTCCCAAATCCCCTGTTTTTCCCCCCAAAACCTAAAATCCCATTTTTTTCCCCCAAACCCACCAAAAATTACATTTTTTTCCCCCCAAATCCTGTTTTTCTTCCCCCCAAAACCCTCAAATCCCATTTTATCTCCCAAAATTCTGCTTTTTCCCCCCCAAAACCCCAAAATTTCATTTTTTCACCCCAAAGCCCCCAAATTACATTTTTTTCCCTCCAAAATTCTGGTTTTTCCCCCCAGAATTCCGTTTTTCCCCCCAAAATCCGGTTTTCTCGCCCCAAAACTCCCAAAATCCCATTTTTTCCCCCAAAAAACCCCAAAAATCCCGTTTTTTCGCCCCAAAACTCCCAAAATTCCATTTTCTCCCCCCAAATTCCACTTTTTCCCCCCCAAACCCCCAAAATCACGTTTTTTCTCCCCAAAACCCCGATTTCCCGCTGTTTTCCCTCCCAAATCCTGGGTTTTTTCCCTCCAAACCCCCCAAAATTCCATTTTTCCCCCCAAAATCCCCAAAATTCTGGTTTTTCACCCCAAATCCTGTTTTTTCCTCAAAAACCCCCAAAATCCCATTTTTTCGCCCCAAAACCCCAATTTCCCTCTGTTTTCCCCCCCAAATCCTTGATTTTTTCCCCCCAAACCCCCCAAAATTCCATTTTTCCCCCCAAAATTCCGTTTTTTCCCCACAAAATTCTGTTTTTTCCCCCAAAATTCTGTTTTTTCCCCCAAAATTCCATTTTTTCACCCCAAAACCCCAATTTCCCGCTGTTTTCCCCCAGCTCTCCTGGCGGGCGCGGTCGTGGGCGAGGACGAGGAGGATCTGTTTTCCCCCAAAATCCCAAAATCCCGTTTTTTCGCCCCAAAACTCCCCAAATCCCTTTTTTTCCCCAAAAAAAACCCCCAAAATTCCGTTTTTTCGCCGCAAAACCCCAATTTCCCGCTGTTTTCCCCCAGCTCTCCTGGCGGGCGCGGTCGCGGGCGAGGACGAGGAGGATCTGGGCAACCTCTGGGCCACGGCCTCGACCTTCATCGTCCTCTTCATCCTCAGCCTCTTCTACAGCGCCACCGTCACCCTCATCAAGGTACCCGAAATCGCCCGAAATCGACCCAAAATCCGCCCCGAAATCACCTGAAATCGGCCCCAAAATTACCCCAAAATCAACCCCAAAATCACCTGAAATAACCCCAAAATCAATCCCAAAATCACCCAAATTAAACCTGAAATAATCCTGAAATTCATCTTCATCAAGGTGCCCGAAATCGCCTGAAATCGACCCAAAATCCACCCTGAAATCACCTGAAATCGACCCCAAAATCACCTGAAATAACCCCAAAATCGTCAACCCAAAATCACCCAAAATAAACCCAAAATAAATCCCAAAATCACCCAAATTAAACCTGAAATAATCCTGAAATTCATCTTCATCAAGGTACCCGAAATCGCCTGAAATCGACCCAAAATCCACCCTGAAATCACCTGAAATTGACCCAAAATCAACCCCAAAATCACCTGAAATAACCCCAAAATCGTCAACCCAAAATCAGCCAAAATAACCCCAAAATAAATCCCAAAATCACCCAAATTAAACCTGAAATAACCCTGAAATTCATCTTCATCAAGGTACCCGAAATCGCCAGAAATCGACCCAAAATCCACCCTGAAATCACCTGAAATCGACCCAAAATCAACCCCGAAATCACCTGAAATCGACCCAAAATCAACCCCAAAATCACCTGAAATAACCCCAAAATCATCAACCCAAAATCAGCCAAAATCAACCCAAAATCAACCCCAAAATTAACAAAAAATCTACCCCAAAATCACCTGAAATAACCCCAAAATCACCCTCATCAAGGTACCCGAAATTGCCTGAAATTGACCCAAAATCAACCCCAAAATCACCCGAAATCAACCCAAAATCCCCTCACAAAAATCCCCATTTTTACACCCAAAAATTCCCTCTTTTTTTCCCCCTCTTGTTTCGGGAATTTCCCCCCAAAATTTCCAAATTTCCCTCAAAATTCATAAATTTTTCCCCAAAATTCATAAATTTTTCCCCAAAATCTATAAAATTTCCCCAAAAATCCAGAATTTCCCCCCAAAATTCCCGAATTTTCCCCAAAATCCCCAAATTTCTCCCCAAATTTCCGATTTTCCCCCAAAATTCATAATTTTCCCCCCAAATTTCCCCAAATCCCCTCGTTTTAACCCCATTTTTTTCCCCCCAATTCCAGGTGAAATGACCCAAAACCGACGGATTTCGCCCCAAAAATCCGGAGCCGCTTCCCCCTCTGGAATTTTCCCGGGAAATTTTTTTTTTTTTCCCCTCCCCCCACTTGTAAATAATTCCCAAAAAAACCAAAAATCCCCAAAAATCCCCAAAATCCCCAAAAACCCCAAAATCCCCCCAAAAAACCCCAAAAATAAAGATTATTTTTTAAGTTTTAACCAAATTTTGATGTTTTTTCCTTCGGGATTTGTGGAAATTTGGGGGGGGGGTGGGTTGAAATTTTGGGAGATTTTTTTGGGATTTGGAGTCGAATTTTTGGGATAAAACGCTCCAAAATTGGGCAAAACTCGCCCAAATTGGATCAAATCGCCCCGAAATTGAGCAAAAATTCCGAAATTTGAGCCCAAATAGCCGGAATTTTGGATCAAAACCCCAAAATTTGGTTTGGAGCCCCAAAGAACGGCTCCAAACCCCCAAAATCTGCTTTAAAAACCTCAAAATTTGGACAAATTTTTCCAAATTGGGTCTAAAATGCCAAAATTGAACCAAAATCGCCCAAAATTGACCCAAAATCGCCCAAAACTGACAAAAAACCTCCTAAAATTGACCCAAAATCCATAAAAATTTGGGAATTCGAACGGAAAGCTCGGATTTTTTACCGAAAACGGAGGTTTTTTAACAAAAAAAGTGAATTTTTAACACCAAACACCCAAAACTCGACTTTATTGCCCCAAAAAAATTCCATAAAATTAAAAAAAAATTCCCCAAATTCCCCAAAATTCCAAACTCGGCGTCTTCCCCTTCCAGGACCTCACAGCACCTGCGGAGACACTAAAAATTAGCATAAATTTGCATAATTTAGCGGGAAATTTGCATAAATACGCATTTAAGTGGCTAAACTTTAAAGGGGCATTTACATAAATTTGCATAAACGTGAAACTTTCTTAATAGGAAATTTGAATATATATAATTTCTTAAAAAACAAACAGGGAATTTTAATAAATTTGCATAAATACGACCATTTTAACACAAAACTTTCAGAAATTTGCATCAATACGTAATTTTCACTGGAAATTTGCATAAATTTGCATTGACACAACACTTTTCAGGGAAATTTGCATAAATGTACAGAAAACTGAGATTTTAAACTGGTAATTTGCATAAATATGAATCTTTTTAATGGAGAATTTGCATAAATGTGAAGTTTCGGCGGGAAATTTGCATAAATTTGCCTAAATTTGCATAAATGTGGAATTTTAGCAGGAGACTTCCATAAATTTACAGAAATTTTAAATTTTTAACAGGGAATTTGCATAAAAATAAAACTTTTTTAATGGGAGATTTGCATAAATGTGACAATTTTGCAGTAAATTTGCATAAATTTGCATAAATTTGCCTTGAAGAGGGTGACGCCGGTGCTGTAGAAGAGGCTGAGGAGGAAGAGGACGATGAAGGTTCCGGAAATCCAGAGGTCGGAATCTTCCGGATCCGGATCCGGCACCGGCACCACCGCCAGGCAGCCGGGGCGGAAATCTGGGGCGAAAAAGGGGAAAAACGGGAAAAAATTTAAAAAAACATGAAAAAAGGGGAAAAAAACCCAAAAAAAATTTTAAAAAAAACCCCAAAAATTAAAAAAAAAAACCCAAAAAGGTTAAAAAACCCCAAAAAGTGAAAAAGCCCCAAAAAAGTGAAAAAAACCCCCCAAAATTAAAAAAAAATACAAAAAAAGGTGAAAAAGCCCCCAAAAAAGTGGGAAAAAACCCCCAAAAAAGTGGAAAAAAACCCCCAAAAGGTGAAAAATGAACCCAAAAAAATCCCATTTTTCTCACCCCAAATCCCAATTTTCCCGTGGAAATTTGGGAATTTTTTACCCCATCCCAAAATTTGGGTTTTTTCCTCGGGTTTGAATTTGTGTTTTTGTTTTTTTTCTCCCCAAATCTACGATTTTACTCCTAAATTCTGGGAGTTTTACCCCAAAATCCTCGTTTTTATCCTAAAATCCACATTTTCCTCCAAAATTTTGCGTTTTCTTCTTAAATTCTGGGAATCTCTCTTCTAAAATTAGCATTTTCCTCCTAAAATCCACGGATTTTGCCCCAAATCTACATTTTCCTTCTAAAATCCACCATTTTTGTCCTGAAATCCACGGATTTCACCCCAAATCCACATTTTCCTCCAAAAATCCACATTTCACTCCCAAAATCCGCATTTTTCACCCCAAATCCGCATTACCCTCTGGGAAAAAGAAATAACCACCAAAATCAAATTTAGGTTTGTTCAAATCTCACTTTATTCGCGAAAATCCGCGAAAATTCACAAAAATGCTCAGAAAATTCCAGAAAATTTGCGAAAAATTCCAGAAAATTCCAGAAAATTCCCAGAAAATCCCAGAAAAATTCACATAAAATCACGGAAAATTCCAGAAATTTCCAGAAAATTCCCGGTTAATAGCAGACGAGGTTGGAGTCGGCCAGCACCACCGAGACGTTGACGCCGGCCGGCCGCGCCGCCGTCCTGTCCAGGCTCCTCTGGATGAACCTCACGGCGCCCCTCAAATCCACGGGTTTCACCCCAAAATCTGCTTTTTCCCGCCTGAAATCCGCGTTTTCATCCAAAAATCCGCGTTTTCCTCCTAAAATCTGGGAATTTCACCCCAAATCTGTGTTTTCCGTCTAAAATCCGCGTTTTCGTCCAATAATCCACGGTTTCGTCCAATAATCCACACTTTCTTCCTAAAATCCATGGATTTCAACCCAAATCCACGTTTTCCTCCAAAACCCCACTTTTTCCTCCTGAAATCCACCTTTTTCCCCTAAAATCTGCTTTTAACTCCTAAAATCCATGGATTTCACCCCAAACCCACTTCTTCCTCCAAAAATACACATTTCACCCCCAAAATCCCCATTTTTCACCCCGAATCCGCCATTTCCCCGGGAAACAAAATCTCCAAAACCCGCATTTCGATTTCTCCAAATCTGATTTTATTGATGAAAATTCGCGAAAATTCACCAAAAAATCTCGCGAAAATTCACAAAAATTAGCAAAAAACCCCAGAGAATTCCAGAAAAATACCAGAAAATTCTAGAAAAATCGCGAAAATTCCAGAAAAATCCCGGAAAATTCCAGAAAACTCCAGAAAATTCCCAGTTAATAGCAGACGAGGTCGGAGTCGGCCAGCACCACCGAGACGTTGACGCTGGCCGGCCGCGCCGCCGTCCTGTCCAGGCTCCTCTGGATGAACTTCACGGCGCCCCTCAAATCCACGGGTTTCACCCCAAAATCTGCTTTTTCCCGCCTGAAATCCGCGTTTTCATCCAAAAATCCGCGTTTTCCTCCTAAAATCTGGGATTTTCACCCCAAATCTGTGTTTTCCGTCTAAAATCCGCGTTTTCGTCCAATAATCCACGGTTTCGTCCAATAATCCACACTTTCTTCCTAAAATCCATGGATTTCAACCCAAATCCACGTTTTCCTCCAAAAATCCACTTTTTCCTCCTGAAATCCACCTTTTTCCCCTAAAATCTGCTTTTAACCCCTAAAATCCATGGATTTCACCCCAAACCCACTTCTTCCTCCAAAAATACACATTTCACCCCCAAAATCCCCATTTTTCACCCCGAATCCGCCATTTCCCCGGGAAACAAAATCTCCAAAACCCGCATTTCGATTTCTCCAAATCTGATTTTATTGATGAAAATTCGCGAAAATTCACCAAAAAATCTCGCGAAAATTCACAAAAATTAGCAAAAAACCCCAGAAAATTCCAGAAAAATACCAGAAAATTCTAGAAAAATCGCGAAAATTCCAGAAAAATCCCGGAAAATTCCAGAAAACTCCAGAAAATTCCCAGTTAATAGCAGACGAGGTCGGAGTCGGCCAGCACCACCGAGACGTTGACGCTGGCCGGCCGCGCCGCCGTCCTGTCCAGGCTCCTCTGGATGAACTTCACGGCCGCGCCGTCGTGCCCCACCACGCAGGTGAAGACGTCGCCGCGCCGCCACTGCTCCACCGGCACCGACAGCTTGGAGTAGAGCGAGAAGGTTCCGGAAGCGCCGGCGTCCGGCTCCGGGCCCAGCAGGGAGTAGTCGCGGGGGTCCAGGGGGGCGTCCTGGCGGGTCCAGGTGAGGAGGATGTCCCGGGGGAAGAAGCCGCTGGCCAGGCAGGTCAAGGTGGCCGTCTCGGCCAGCGCCAGCTCTTCCGGGGGCGGAGGGAAGACGAAGACCTTGGGGGCCACGGCGGGGGCGCCTGCGAGGGGGTGGGGAGGGGGGGGAAAAGAGGTGTCGGGGAGAGGAAACCATTTCCGGTTGGGAGAACCAATCCCAGTTCAGTTCCCAGCTTGGAGAAACCATTTCCGGTTGGGAGAAACCATTTCCGGTTGGGTGTCCCAGCTGGGAGAACCAATCCCAGTTAAGTTCCCAGCTGGGAAAACCAATCCCAGTTCAATTCCCAGTTGGGAAAAACCATTTGCGGTTGGGAGAAACCATTTCCGGTTGGGGAAAACCAATCCCGGTTGGGTTCCCAGTTGAAGAAACCATTCCCAGTTGGGAAAAACCATTCCTAGTTGGGTCTCCCAGTTGGGAGAGCCAATCCCAGTTAAGTTCCCAGCTGGGAAAAACCATTTCCGGTTGGGATAAACCATTCCCAGTTGGGATGAGCCAATCCCAGTTGGGATAAACCATTCCCAGTTGGGTTCCCAGTTGAGTTCCCAGTTGGGTTCACCATTCCCAGTTGGGAAAACCAATCCCAGTTGGGTTCCCCAGTTGAAGAAACCATTTCCGGTTGGGAAAAACCATTTCCGGTTGGGTGTCCCAGTTATACTCACCATTCCCAGTTGAATAAACCATTCCCAGATGGGAAAAACCATTTCCGGTTGGGAAAAACCATTCCCAGTTCAGTCTCCCAGTTAACTCCACCATTCCCAGTTGGGAAAAACCATTTCCAGTTGGGTTCCCAATTGAAGAAACCATTTCCGGTTGGGAAAAACTAATCCGAGTTGGGAAAACCATTCCCAGTTGGAATAAACCATTCCCAATTGGGATAAACCATTCCCAGTTGGGATAAACCATTCCCAGTTGGGTCTCCCAGTTGGATCCCAGTTGACTTCACCATTCCCAGTTGGGAAAAACCAATCCCAGTTGAGTTCCCAGTTGAAGAAACCATTTCCGGTTGGGAAAAACTAATCCCAGTTGGGATAAACCATTCCCAGTTGGAATAAACCATTCCCAGTTGGGATAATCCATTCCCAATTGGGATAAACCATTCCCAGTTGGGATAAATCATTTCCAGTTGGGATAAACCATTCCCAGTTGGGATAAACCATTCCCAGTTGGGATAAATCATTCCCAGTTGGGATAAACCATTCCCAGTTGGGATAAACCATTCCCAGTTGGGAAACACCATTTCCGGTTGGGAAAAACCATTCCCAGTTGGGTCTCCCAGTATGGACCAGTTGGGTCTCCAGCTCCAAAACTGGGAATTCCCACCCCAAAATTGGGAATTTTGACTCCAAAATCCGGAATTTCGACGCCAAAACCACGAAATCACCGCCCCAAACCCGGGAATAAACTTCTCCAAATTCCCCGAAATCTCCTGAAATTTCCACGGGAAAAAAAACCCAAAAAGCAAAAAAAAACCTCAAAAAAATCCCTATAAAATTCCTATAAAATCCCAATAAAATCCCCCCTAAAAATCGCAATAAAACCTGAAAAAATCCCAATAATAATCCCAATAAAACCCCAAAAAAATCCCAATAAAACCCCAATAAAATCCACCCAAATCCTCATAAAATGTCTATAAAAACCCCTAAAAAACCCAAAAAAAACCCCGAAAAAACCCTCTAAAAATATCCCCCCAAAAACCTCTAAAAATTCACAAAAAATCCCAATAAAACCCTAAAAAACCCCCCAAAAAATCCCCATAAATCCCCATAAAATCTCTATAAAAACCCTTTAAAAACCCCCCAAAAAACCCAAAAAAAACCTCTAAAAAAATCTCAAAAAATTCACAAAAAATCTCTATAAAACCCCCAAAAAATCACGATAAAACCCCCCAAAAAATCTCAAAAAATTCACAAAAAATCCCAAAAAACCCCCCAAAAAATCCCAAAAAATCCCAAAAACCCCCGAATTCCCCCCAAAACCCTCACTGACCCGTGTCCTTCCGGATGGTTCCGACCATGGCCGTGGGCCCCAGCTCCTCGGCGGTGACGGTGCAGGTGAAGGTGTCGCCCGAGTTCCAATCCTCGGCGCAGATCCCCAGGTGGCTCTGCACCTCGTAGAAGCCGTTGGGGAGTTTCTGGGCGGGGTCGGAAGTGGCCACGCCCAGGGCCCCGCCCGAGGAGCGGCTCCAGGTGAATTTGGGCTCCGGGGATTTCAGGTTGGTGGCCACGCAGGTGATGTTGGGCGTGGTGGACAGGTAGAGGTCCAGGAGGGAGGGAGGGAGGAGGGAGATGGAAGGGGAGGGACGGGAAGCTGGGAGAAGAGAAGATTCGGGTGAAAAAACGGGGATTTTGGGAAAAAGTTTGGGGTTTTTAGGTGGAAAAATGAGATTTTTAGGTGGAAAAATGAGTTTTGATTGGAAAAAATGGGATTTCAGTTAATAAATGGCATTTTTGGGAAAAAAATGGAATTTTTGGTGAGAAAATGGGATTTTTAGGTGAAAAAATGGGGTTTTTAGGGGAGAAAAATGGGGTTTGGAGAAAGAGAAAATTCGGGTGAAAAAATGGGGATTTTGGGAAAAAATTGGGGTTTTTAAGTGAAAAAATGGGAGTTTTTGCTGAAAAATTTGGGATTTTTAGGAGGAAAATGAGATTTTTAGGGAAGAAAAATGGGGTTTGGTTGAAAGTGGATTTGGGTTAAAGAATGGCATTTTTGGGGAAAAAATTGGAATTTTTAGGTGGAAAAATGAGATTTTTAGGTGGAAAAATGGGATTTTTGGAGAAGAAAAATGGTGTTTGGGGAAAGAAAAAATTTGGGCAAAAAAAAGGAGATTTTTTTTTTTCCAAAAAAAAAAGTCTAAATTTCCTCCAAAAAACCTCCAAATTTCACCAAATTTCTTCCAAAAAGTTCTCAAAAATTCACTGAATTCCACCCAAAAAAATCTCAAAATTTCGCAGAATTTCCTCAAAAAAAATCCCCAAAAATTCACAAAAAAATCCCAAAAAAACCCCCAAAAAATCCCCAAAAATTCCCAAAAAATCCCCCCAAAAATTCCCAAAAAATGCCCCCAAAATTCCCCAAAATTCCCCAAAAATTCCCCCAAAATTCCCCAAAATCCCCCCAAAATTCAAAAAAAATCCCCCAAAAAATCCCAAAAAATCCCCCAAAAAATCCCCCAAAATTCCAAAAAAAATCCCCAAAAATTCCCAAAAAATCCTCAAAAAATCCCCAAAAATTCTCAAAAAAATTCCCCAAAAAATCCCAAAAAATCCCAAAAAATCTCAAAAAAATTCCCCAAAAATTCCCCAAAAATTCCCAAAAGTTCCCCCCAAAAAATCCCTACCTTTGCAGAAGGTGCTGATGGAGGCGTTGCGGGGCGTGGCCAGCTGGGCGTGGCCCGCCTGGCAGGTGAAGGTGGCTCCCGCATCCCACAATTCCCGGCTGACGTTGACGCGGCCGCTCAGCGTCACCTCCCCGGCCCCGCCCTCCTCGCAGGTGGAGAGCTCCGCCTCCATCTCGGCGACGTCACCGTTGACAAACCAGGTGAGGGTGGCCTCGTCGGAGCCCCGCCCCCTCACCTGGCAGAGGAGGAGCACCTGGGGCAGCTCCAGGTGGGACAGCTGGGGGTCGCTCAGGAGGGAGACGGAGAAATCCACGAGAGGGCGGGGGCAGCCTGTGTGGGGGGAGGGGACAGGTGAGGTGAGGAAAATATCCTGGACAGGTATCCCAAAAAATCCCAGACAGGTGTTCCCCAAAATGCCCCAAAATCCCAAATTTTAACCCAAATTTTAACCCAATTTTAACCCAAAATCCCCAATTTTCACCCAAATTTTCCCGATTTTAACCCAAATCCCCCAATTTTAACCCAAATTTCCCCAATTTTCACTCCAAATCCCCAATTTTAACCCCAAAATCCTAAATTTTAATCCAAAATACCGAAATTTGACCCCAAATCCCGAATTTTAACCCAAAATCTCCAATTTTCACCCCAAATCCCCAATTTTAACCCCAAATTCCCAATTTTCACCCCAAATCCCCAATTTTAACCCAAAATCCTGAATTTTAACCCAAATTCCCCTATTTTAACCCAAAATCCCCAACTTTAAACCAAAATCCCTAATTTTAACCCAAATTTCCCCAATTTTCACTCCAAATCCCCAATTTTCACCCAAAATCCTGAATTTTAACCCGAATTCCCTAATTTTGACCCAAATTTCCCCACTTTTCACCGAAAATCCCCAATTTTAACCCAAAATCCTGAATTTTAACCCGAATTTCCCCGATTTTCACTGAAAATCCCCAACTTTAACCCAAAATCCTGAATTTTAACCCAAAACCACCGATTTTTAACCCAAATTCCCAGGCTTTGCTCACCTTCCATGTCGATGCTGACGCTGCTCCCCCGATGCTCCGCCCGGCACCGGAAGTTCACTCCCTCGGCCTCGGCCACGCCCACCGTGACCCGGGAGCTGCGGCCGTAGCGGCCGGCGCCCATCAGCACTTCCTGGAACTCCCGGATGGCCCCGCCCTCGGCCACGCCCTCCCACGTGATCTCGGCCGGCGACGGGAAAAAACCGGAAGCCAGGCAGGCGAAGGTCACCTGATCCTCGCAGTCCTGGCAGGTGTAGAGCGGGAAAAGCACGGGGGAGCGGGCGGGCTCTGAGGGGGAGAGGGGGGGGTTAATTAGCATGAGTAGGGAGGCCACGCCCACATCCAGGGGGAAAAAATCCCGGTGGAAAACACCCAAAAAACGCCGGAAAAACCCCAAAAATCTGATTCAAGATGGCGGAAAATCGAGCCAAGATGGCCGACCGAGATGGCTGACCAAGATGGCCGACCAAGATGGCCGACCAAGATGGCTGACCAAGATGGACAACCAAGATGGCTGACCAAGATGGCCGACCAAGATGGCTGACCAAGATGGACAACCAAGATGGCTGACCAAGATGGCCGACCAAGATGGCTGACCAAGATGGCCGACCAAGATGGCTGACCAAGATGCCCGACAGCTCTACAGCAAAATGGCGGGAAAATACCAAGGGAGTGGGCGGGCTCTGAGGGGGAGAGGGGGGTAATTAGCATGAGAGAGGCCACGCCCACACCCGGGTTAAAAAAATCCCAATTAAAAACTCCCAAATTTGACCCAAAAAAACCCAAAACAATTTCGATTCAAAATGGCCGAAAATCCCCTCAAAAAAAAGGCAGGAAAACGCCGGGTGGGCGTGGCCTTTTTTTGGGCGGGAAACCCTCCTTAATTAGCATAACAAGCCACGCCCACGAACCCCCCAAAACCCCCGAAATTTCCCCGAAAAAACCTCAAAAACAACTCCAGGAAATTGCGGTTTTTTGACGAGGCCACGCCCCGTCTGGGAGTGACGTCATCGGTGACGTCACGGCGGCCACGCCCCCTCCCTCGGGCGAGCCTCAGGTGAGAGGAGCCGGATACAGGTGGGAGAATTTGGGGTGAATTTGGGAGATTTTGGGTCAAATTGGGGCGATTTTGGGTAAATTTGGGGTGATTTTGGTGATTTTTGAGCTTTTGGGTTCGGTTTTGGGGTGAATTTGGGAGATTTTGGGCAATTTAGGGCTATTTTGATGTTTTTTGAGTTTTTAAGTTCAGTTTTGGGGTGAATTTGGGCAATTTTGGGTCAAATTTGCGTTTTTTGAGATTTTAGACTCAGTTTTGGGGTGAATTTTGGAGATTTTGGGGCTTAAACTCGGTTTTAACAAAGCCACACCTGGTTCAGAATCACCTGAGAGGATTTGGGTTAAAAACCCCAAATTTTGGGTCAAATTAGTGCAATTTTGGGCAATTTTGGGCTTTTTTGGTGATTTTTGTGCTTTAGGCTCAGTTTTGGAGTGAATTTTGGAGATTTGGGGGCTTAAACTCGGTTTTAACAAATCCTCACCTGGTTCAGAATCACCTGAGAGGATTTGGGTTAAAAACCCCAAATTTTGGGTCAAATTTTGACAATTTTGCGCAATTTTTGGTGATTTTTGTGCTTTAGGCTCAGTTTTGGGGTGAATTTTGGAAATTTTGGGGTTTAAACTCGGTTTTAACAAAGCCACACCTGGTTCAGAATCACCTGAGAGGATTTGGGTTAAAAACCCCAATTTTTGGGGCAAATTTGGGCAAATTTGGGCAATTTTTGGTGATTTTTGTGCTTTAGGCTCAGTTTTGGGTTGAATTTTGGAGATTTTGGGGTTTAAACTCAGTTTTAATAAATCCTCACCTGGTCTGGGATCACCTGAGAAGATTTGGGTTAAAAACCCCAATTTTTGGGTCAAATTTTGACAATTTTGGGCAATTTTTGGTGATTTTTGTGCTTTAGGCTCAGTTTTGGGTTGAATTTTGGAGATTTTGGCATTTAAACTCAGTTTTAACAAATCCTCACCTGATCTGGGATCACCTGAGAAGATTTGGGTTAAAAACCCCAATTTTTGGGTCAAATTTTGACAATTTTGGGCAATTTTGGGCTTTTTTGGTGATTTTTGAGCTTTCAGGCTCAGTTTTGGGGTGAATTTGGGAGATTTGGGGGTTTAAACTCGGTTTTAACAAATCCTCACCTGGTTCAGAATCACCTGAGAAGATTTGGGTTAAAAACCCCAATTTTTGGGTCAAATTTTGACAATTTTGGGCAATTTTTGGTGATTTTTGTGCTTTAGGCTCAGTTTTGGGTTGAATTTTGGAGATTTTGGGGTTTAAACTCGGTTTAAACAAATCCTCACCTGGTCCGAGATCACCTGAGAAGATTTGAGGTAAAATTTCTGAATTTTGGGGTTTTTTGTTGAAATTTGGGCATTTCCGGTGTCTGGGCTCGGATTTGGGCTGAAATTGGGGATTTTTGGGATTTTGGGGCTGAATTTGGGGATTTTGGGGATTTTGAGGCTGAATTTGGGGGATTTGGGGTGAATTTTGGGCTGAATCTGGGAGATTTTGGGTGGATTTGGGGATTTTGGGTGGATTTGGGGATTTTGGGCTGAATTTGGGGGATTTTGGGCAAAATCTGGGAGATTTTTGGGTGGATTTTGGGAGTTTTGGGTTGAATTTGGGAGATTTTGGGATTTTGGGCTCAATTTTGTATTTTCGGGGCTGAATTTTGGGAGTTTTTAATTGAATTGGGGAATTTTGGGTTGAATTTGGGCAATTTTGGGGCTGAATTTGGGGATTTTTGGGCTGAATTTGGGAGATTTTGGGATTTTGGGGGAATTTTGGGATGAATTTGGGAGATTTTGGGGTGAATTTGGGGATTTTGGGAATTTTGGGGATTTTGGGGAATTTTGGGTTCAATTCTGGAATTTTGGATTGAATTTGGGGGATTTTGGGGGAATTTTTGGGTTGAATTTGGGCGATTTTCGGGGATTTGGGGGAATTTTGGGTTGAATTTGGGAATTTTGGGTTGAATTTGGGGGATTTTGGGATTTTGGGCTGAATTTTGGGCTGAATTTGGGGAATTTTTGGGAATTTGGGGGATTTTGGGTTCAATTTTGGAATTTTGGGTTGAATTTGGGGGATTTGGGGGAATTTAGGGGAATTTTGGGCTGAATTTTGGAATTTTGGGTTGAATTTGGGGGATTTTGGGCAAAATTTGGGGAGTTTGGGGATTTTTGGGTTGAATTTGGGGGATTTTGGGTTCAGTTTTGGAATTTTGGGCTGAATTTGGAATTTTGGGTTGAATTTGGGTTGAATTTGGGGGATTTTGGGGGGAATTTTTGGGTTGAATTTGGGCGATTTCAGGGCTGAATTTTTGGGAGTTTCCGGCTCCGTTTTGGGCTGAAAAATCCCGAATTTGGGGTCCCTCCCTGCCCTGAGCTCCCAGTTCGGACCAGTCAGAACCAGTTTAGACCAGTTTAAACCAGTTCAGACCAGTTTAAACCAGTCCAGACCAGTTCAGACCAGTCAGAACCAGTTTAGACCAGTTTAAACCAGTCCAGACCAGTTTAAACCAGTCCAGACCAGTTCAGACCAGTCAGAACCAGTTTAGACCAGTTTAAACCAGTCAGAACCAGTTTAAACCAGTCCAAACCAGTTTAAACCAGTCCAGACCAGTTCAGACCAGTCAGAACCAGTTTAAACCAGTCCAGACCAGTCAGAACCAGTTCAGACCAGCCCAAACCAGTTCAGACCAGTTTAAACCAGTTTAAACCAGTCAGAACCAGTCCCAGCTCCAGCATTCCCAGTTCAGACCAGTATAGACCAGTCCAGACCAGTCCAAACCAGTTCAAACCATTTCAGACCAGTCAGAACCAGTCGGAACCAGTTTAAACCAGTTTAGATCAGCCCAAACCGGTTTAGACCAGTCAGAACCAGTTTAAACCAGTCAGAACCAGTCAGAACCAGCCCAAACCAGTTCAGACCAGTTTAAACCAGTTCAGACCAGTCCCAGCTCCAGCATTCCCAGTCCAGACCAGTCCAAACCAGTTAGAACCAGTTTAGACCAGTCAGAACCAGTCGGAACCAGTTTAAACCAGTTTAGATCAGCCCAAACCGGTTTAGACCAGTCAGAACCAGTTTAAACCAGTCAGAACCAGTCAGAACCAGCCCAAACCAGTTCAGACCAGTTTAAACCAGTTCAGACCAGTCCCAGCTCCAGCATTCCCAGTCCAGACCAGTCCAAACCAGTTAGAACCAGTTTAGACCAGTCAGAACCAGTCAGAACCAGTCAGAACCAGTCAAATCCGGCTTAGACCAGTTCAGACCAGTCCAAACCAGTTTAGACCAGTTTAAACCAGTCAGAACCAGTCCAGACCAGTCAGAACCAGCCCAAGCCAGTTCAGACCAGTTTAAACCAGTTTAGACCAGTTCAGAACCAGTCCCAGCTCTGCCGTTCCCAGTTCAGACCAGTTTAAACCAGTCTGAACCAGTCCAAACCAGTTTAGACCAGTTCAGACCAGTCAGAACCAGTCAGAACCAGTCAGAACCAGTCCAGACCAGCCCAAACCAGTTTAGACCAGTTCAGGCCGGATCCCAGCCCCAGAATTCCCAGTCCAGACCAGTTCAAACCAGTCAGAACCAGTCCGGACCAGTCCGGACCGGTTTAAACCAGTCCAGACCAGTCAGAACCAGTCCAGACCAGCCCAAACCAGTTTAGACCAGTTTAAACCAGTCCAGACCAGTCCAAACCAGTTTAAACCAGTTTAGACCAGTTCAAACCAGTTTAGACCAGTTCAGGCCGGATCCCAGCCCCAGAATTCCCAGTCCAGACCAGTTCAAACCAGTCAGAACCAGTCCGGACCAGTTTAAACCAGTTCAGACCAGTCCAAACCAGTTTAGACCAGTTTAAACCAGTTCAGACCAGTCCAAACCAGTTTAAACCAGTTTAAACCGGTCTGAACCAGTCCAATCCAGTCCAAACCAGTCCAGACCAGTTTGGACCGGTCCCAGCTCCAAAATCCCCCAAATTTCCCCCAAAATTCCCCCAAATTCTCCAGAATTCCCCAAAATTCCCCAAATTTCCCCCAAAATCCCCCCCAAAATTCCCTGAAATTGGTGAAAATCGCCCCAAAATTCCCCAAATCCCCCCAAAATTCCCCAAAATATTCAAAAATCCCCAAATTTCCCTGAAAATTCTTAAAAATTCCCGAAATTCCCGGAAATTGCCCAAAATTGCCCAAAACCTCCCCAAAACTCCCCAAATTTCCCCCAAATTCCCAAAAATTCCCTGAAATTCCCCAAAATTCCCTGAAATTCTCTAAAATCCCCCAAAATGCCCCAAAATTCCCCCGAATTTCCAAAAATTCCCTGAAATTGCCCGAAATTCCCTGAAATTGCCCAAAATTGCCCAAAATTCCCTGAATTTCCCCCAAATCTCTCAAATTTCCCCCCAAATCCCCCAAAATTCCCAAAATTTTCCCCCAAATTCCCCAAAATCCCCAAAAATTCCCTGAAATTGCCCAAAATTCCCAAAATTTTCCCCAAAATCCCCCAAAATTCCCCAAAATTCCCTGAAATTGCCCAAAATCCCCCAAAATTCCCAGAATTCCCCCAAATTCCCGCCTTTACCCGCAGACGACGCCCCCCGCTGGACCGAAGCTCCCGATTGGCTCCCGGGCGGATCCGGCGGCTCCTGATTGGCTGCGGCCCCGGAAGGGGCGGGGCTTGGACCGGAAGAAGGGGGGGAAAAAAAACAAAAACGGAAATTTGGGATAAAAACGGGGGAAATCGGGAATTTTTTGGGGGGAGGAGGAAATTTGGGAGGAAAAGCTCAAAATTGGGAATTTTTGGGGAGGGAAATTTGGGGGAAAAAATGGTGAAAAAATGGGAATTTTGGGGGGAGGAAAATTGGGAAAGTAACGGTGAAAAAATGGGAATTTTGGAGAGGAAAATTGGGGTAAAAAGGGGAAAATTTGAATTTTTTTTTTGGAAAAATTTGGGATGAAGGGACGGGAAAAAAAGGGAATTTTGGGGGAGGAAATTTGGGATAAAACGGTGAAAAATTGGGAATTTTTGGGGGAGGAAATCTGGGATAAAATTTGAATTTTTGGGGGGAAAAATTTGGGATGAAACGGCCAAAAAACCACGAGAATTTTGGGGAGAAAAATTGGGAAAGAAACGGTGAAAAAATGGGAATTTTGGGGGAGGAAATTTGGGATAAAACGGTGAAAAAATTTGATTTTTTTTTGGAAAAATTTGGGATGAAGGGACGGAAAAAAAAAGGGAATTTTGGGGGAGGAAATTTGGGATAAAACGGTCAAAAATTGGGAATTTTTTGGGGTGAAAATTCCCAGATTCGGCCGCCGGGGGGAGCTCTGGGATTGGGTTTTGTTTTTTGGGGACCCCCCCCCCGAAAGGGGAAGTTGGGGGTGGGGGAGGGGCGGGAGGGGGGAGGGGAAAGGGAAGGGGTGGGGGAGGGGCAGCAGCCGGAGCCGCCGTGGGGCAGAAGGAGCCGAGAGTGGGGCAGGTGAGGAGGGGATGGGGGGGGGATCTGTGGGGCTGGGGGATCTGTGGGGCAGAGGAAGGATCTGTGGGGCAGATCCATGAGGCAGAGAAAGGATCTATGGGGCAGGAGAATCTATGGGGCAGATCTATGGGGCAGGAGAATCTATGGGGCAGATCTATGGGGCAGAGGAAGGATCTATGGGGCAGAGGAAGGATCTATGGGGCAGATTTATGGGGCAGGAGGATCTATGGGGCAGATCTGTGGGGCTGGGGGTTTTGGGGTCGCTATGGGGCAGAGAAAGGATCTGTGGGGCAGATCTATGGGGCAGAGGAAGGATTTATGGGGCAGATCTGTGGGGCAGAGGAAGGATCTATGGGGCAGATCTATGGGGCAGATCTATGGGGCAGAGGAAGGATCTATGGGGCAGATCTATGGGGCAGAGGAAGGATTTATGGGGCAGATCTGTGGGGCAGGAAGATCTATGGGGCAGGATGGGATCTGTGGGGCAGGAGGATCTATGGGGCAGGATGGGATCTATGGGGCAGGGGGTCCCTAAGCTGAACTGCAGGGTTCCTATAGAGTAGGGCGGTTGCTATGGGGCAGGGGATCTGTGGGGCAGGGGGATCTATGGGGCAGGGTCTCCCCAAGCTGTACTGTAGGGTCCCTATAGAGCAGGGGATCTATGGGGCAGGCGAGTCTATGGGGCAGGATGAGGTCCGTGGGGCAGGAGGTCCCTGAGCTCTACTGTAGGGTCCCTATAGAGTAGGGGGATCTGTGGGGCAGGATGGGATCTATGGGGCAGGGGGTCCCTGAGCTGTACTCTAGGGTTCCTATAGAGTAGGGGATCTATGGGGCAGGGGGATCTATAGGGCAGGATAGGATCTATGGGGCAGGGTTTCCCCAAGCTGTACTGTAGGGTCCCTATAGAGCAGGCGAGTCTATGGGGCAGGATGAGGTCCGTGGGGCAGGAGGTCCCTGAGCTCTACTGTAGGGTCCCTATAGAGTAGGGGGATCTATGGGGCAGGATGGGATCTATGGGGCAGGGTCTCCCTGAGCTGTACTGTAGGGTCCCTATAGAGCAGGGGATCTATGGGGCAGGGGATCTATGGGGCAGGATGGGATCTATGGGGCAGGGTGTCCCTGAGCTGTACTGTAGGGTCCCTATAGAGTAGGGGGATCTATGGGGCAGGGGGATCTATGGGGCAGGATGGGATCTATGGGGCAGGGGGTGCCTGAGCTGTACTGTAGGGTCCCTATAGAGTAGGGCGGTCGCTATTGGGCAGGGGATCTAGGGGGCAGGGATCGCTATGGGGCAGGGGATGCCCAAGCTGTGCTATAGGATCCCTATAGAGTAGGGCGGTCGCTATGGGGCAGGATGGGATCTGTGGGTCAGGGGATCTTTGGGGCAGGCGGACCTATGGGGCAAGGGGATCTGTGGGTCAGGGGGTCCCTAAGCTGCTCCTATGGGGCAGGGAATCCATGGGGCAAGGGGTCCTTGAGCTGTACTGTAGGGTCTCTATAGTGTAGGGGGATCTATGGGGCAGGGGGATCTATGGGGCAGGATGGGATCTATGGGGCAGGAGGTCCCTGAGCTGTACTGTAGGGTCTCTATAGAGTAGGGCGGTCGCTATGGGGCAGGGGATCTATGGGGCAGGGGGTGCCTGAGCTGTACTGTAGGGTCTCTATAGAGCAGGGGGATCTGTGGGGCAGGGATCGCTATGGGGCAGGGGGTGCCTGAGCTGTACTGTAGGGTCCCTATAGAGTAGGAGGGGTCGCTATGGGGCAGGATGGGATCTATGGGGCAGGGGGTCCCTGAGCTGTACTGTAGGGTCCCTATAGAGCAGGGGGATTTATGGGGCAGGGGATCTATGGGGCAGGGTCGCCCCAAGCTGTCCTGTAGGGTCTCTATAGAGCAGGGCGGTCACTATGGGGCAGGGATTGCTATGGGGCACGGTTCGCTATGGGGCAGGGTCGCCCCAAGCTGTGCTATAGGGTCCTTATAGAGCAGGAGATCTATGGGGCAGGAGGATCTATAGGGCAGGGGGGGTTTGCTATGGGGCAGGGGGGTTTGCTGTGGAGCAGGAGGATCTATGGGGCAGGGGGGTTTGCTATGGGGCAGGAGGATCTATGGGGCAGGAGGATGTATAGGGCAGGGGGGTTTGCTATGGGGCAGGAGGATCTATAGGGCAGGAGGATCTATAGAGCAGGAAGATCTATGGGGCAGGGGGGTTTGCTATAGGGCAGTGAGGATCTATAGGGCGGGAAGATCTATGGGGCAGGATGCGATCTGTGGGGCAGGAGGGTCCTTATAGGTTTCCTATGGGTCCGACTGGTTCCTATGGGGCAGGGGGGTCTCTGGAGGATTTTCTATGGGGCAGAATTTCCCTCTAAAATTTTCTATGGGGCAGGAAATTCCCTATAGGGTTTTCTATGGGGCAGAAGCTCCCTATAGGGCAGAGAGGTCTCTATGGGGTTCTCTATGGGGCAGAGCATTTTCTATGGGGCAGGAAATTTCCCACAGAATTTTCTATGGGGTAGAAGTTCCTCATAGCATTTTCTATGAGGCAGAGACACCCTATAGGGATTTCTATGGGGCAGAGGGGTCTCTATGGGGCAGAGGCTCCCTATAGAATTTTCTATGGGGCCGAGGGGTCTCTATGGGGCAGGAAATTCCCTCTAAAATTTTCTATGGGGCAGAAAATTCCCTATAGGTTTTCTATGGGGCAGAGACTTTCTATGGGGCAGGAATTCTTTCTGGAATTTTCTATGGGGCAGAGAAGTCTCTATGGGGTTTTCTATGGGGCAGAGCCATTTCTATGGGGCAGAAATCCCCTCTAGAATTTTCTATGGGGCAGGAAATTCCCTATAGGATTTTCTATGGGGCAGAGGGGTCTCTATGGGGTTTTCTATGGGGCAGAGTCATTTCTATGGGGCAGGAAATTCCCTATAGGGTTTTCTATAGGGCAGAGGATTTTCTATGGGGCAGGAGTTCCTTCTGGAATTTTCTATGGGGCAGAGAGGTCTCTATGGGGTTTTCTATGGGGCAGAGGATATTCTATGGGGCAGGAAATCCTTCTGGAATTTTCTATGGGGCAGAGAGGTCTCTATGGGGTTTTCTATGGGGCAGAGTCATTTCTATGGGGCAGGAATTCCTTCTGGAATTTTCTATGGGGCAGAGAAGTCTCTATGGGTTTTTCTATGGGGCAGAGGATATTCTATGGGGCAGGAATTCCTTCTGGAATTTTCTATGGGGCAGAGCCTTTTCTATGGGGCAGGAATTCCCCATGGGATTTTCTATGGGGCAGGAAATCCCCTCTGGAATTTTCCACCCCCCCAATTTTAACCCCTCCCCCTTTTTTCTCTCCCCTCCCCTCCCCCCCCCCACCTCAGTCCGCCCCTCCCCCCCCTCCCTCTCCGCCCTCACTTCCTGCGGCTCCGCCCCCCGGAAGAGCGTGGCCTGCCTGGCTTCCGGTTTCTTCCCCTCCCCCCTCACCCTCAGCTGGACCCCCTCCCCCACCCCCGGCCCCTCCCCCATCCCCCAGGTGCGAGCGGCTTCCGGAACTTTCCTCACCGGAAGTCGGCTGCCGATCCCGGAAGCGGCCACCGGAAGTTACCGCTGCAACTTCCGGCACGGAGCCACGGGGAAAACCGGAAGTGTGGAGGTGGCGGGTGAGTGGGGGAGGGGCGGGGAGGAGGGAAACTGAGGCAGGTTTGGGGGGTTTTGGGGTTTTTTGGGGTTTTTTGGGGGTTTTTGGGGTGAAATTCGTCAAAATTTGGGTTTTTTGAGGGTGAATTTGGTCCAAATTTGGGGTTTTTGGGGTTTGAGGTCACCAAAAATGAGAAAAATTTGGGATTTTCGGGTCCTAAAATTGAGCAAAAATTGGAATTTTTGGGGTCTTGGGTTGACCGAAATTTGGGATTTTTTGGGGGGTTTTTGAAGTTCTAAAATTGACCAAAATTTGGGATTTTTTGGGGGAATTTTTGGGTCCTGAAATTGAGCAAAAAATTTGGGATTTTTGGGGTTTTAAAATTGACCGAAATTTGGGATTTTTTTTTGATTTTTTGGGGTTTTTGAGGTCCCAAAATTTGGGATTTTTGGGGTCTTGAAATTGACCAAAAATCGGAATTTTTGGGGTCTTAAAATCGACCAAAATTTGAGATTTTTGGGGATTTTTTGGGTCCTAAATTTGACCAAAATTTGGGATTTTTGGGGTCCCCAAATTGACCAAAATTTGGAATTTTTCGCCCTCCGGGATCTCCAAAATCCCCCAAATCCCCCCAAAATCCATTTCGGGGGGAGGGGGCGTGGCCTTGACCCCGCCCCTCCCCCCACTTCCGGCCCCCTCCAGACCCCCAAGCTCCGCCCACCCCCGGGACCCCCAGCCCCGCCCCCACCTGGACCTCCCAAAGCTCCACCCCAGGTAGGTCCAAGCCCCGCCCACCCCCACCCCATAAAAGGAGATGGGGGCGTGGTCTTCTCCTTGACCCCACCCCCTTCAATGGTGGGAATCTCCATAGGCTCCGCCCACCCCGGGGGGCTCCGCCCTGAGCCCGGAAGGAGCTCGGGGGGCTCCACCCCCAGCCCAGGTAGGTCCCAAAAATCACCTGGGGTCACGCCCAGAATGGGGCGGGGCTGGGGTGGGCGGGGCCTTGGGGGGATCCAAAGGTGAGGTTCTCCAAGGTTCCTCCAAGGTTCCTCCAGGGTTCCTCCAGGGTTCCTCCAGGGTTCCTCAAAGGTTCCTCCAAGGTTCCTCCAGGGTTCCTCCAGGGTTCCTCCAAGGTTCCTCCAAGGTTCCGTTGAGGTTCCTCCAAGGTTCCTCAAAGGTTCCTCCAGGGTTCCTCAAAGGTTCCTCCAGAGTTCCTTAAAGGTTCCTCAAAGGTTCCTCCAGGGTTCCTCAAAGGTTCCTCCAGGGTTCCTCCAGGGTTCCTCCAAGGTTCCTCAAAGGTTCCTCCAAGGTTCCTCCAAGGTTCCTCCAAGGTTCCTCAAAGGTTCCTCCAAGGTTCCGTTGAGGTTCCTCCAAGGTTCCTCCAGGGTTCCTCCAAGGTTCCTCCAAGGTTCCTCCAAGGTTCCTCCAAGGTTCCTCCAGGGTTCCTCCAAGATTCCTCCAAGGTTCCTCCAGGGTTCCTCCAAGGTTCCTCAAAGGTTCCTCCAAGGTTCCTCCAGGGTTTCTCAAAGGTTCCTCAAAGGTTCCGTTGAGGTTCCTCCACGGTTCCTCCAGGGTTCCTCCAAGGTTCCTCAAAGGTTCCTCCAGGGTTCCTCCAGGGTTCCTCCAAGGTTCCTCCAAGGTTCCTCCAAGGTTCCTCCAGGGTTCCTCCAAGGTTCCTCCAAGGTTCCGTTGAGGTTCCTCCACGGTTCCTCCAGGGTTCCTCCAAGGTTCCTCCAGCCTTGAGGTTCTCCAGATCTGAGGTTCTCCAGGTCTGAGGTTCTCCAAAGTTGAGCTTCTCCAACCTCGAGGTTCTCCAACCTCCTCGAGGTCTCCGAACTTGAGCTTCTCCAGATCTGAGGTTCTCTAGAGCTGAGGTTCTCCAAAGTTGACCCAAAGTTGACCCAAAGTTGAGGTTCTCCAGCCTTCAGGTTCTCCAACCTTGAGGTTCTCCAGATCTGAGGTCTCCAACCCTGAGGGTCTCCAGACTTGACCCAACCTTGAGGTTCTCCAACCTCGAGGTTCTCCAAAGTTGAGGCTCTTCACCCTCCTTGAGGTTCTTGAACCTCGACGTTCTCCAACATTGACCCAACCTCGAGGTTCTTCAACATCGAGGTTCCTCCACCCTCAAGGTTCTCCAACCTCCTTGAGCTTCTCCAACCTTGAGGTTCTCCAACCTTGAGGTTCTCCAAATTTGAGGTTCTCCAACCTTGAGGTCCCTCAACCTTGAGGTTCTCCAACTTTGAGGTTCTCCAACTTTGAGGTCCCTCAACCTTGAGGTTCTCCAACTTTGAGGTCCCTCAACTTTGAGTTCTCCAACCTTGAGGTTCTCTAAAGTTGAGGTTCTCCAACCTTGAGGTTCTCCAACTTTGAGGTTCTCCAACCTTGAGGTTCTCCAACTTTGAGTTCTCCAACCTTGAGGTTCTCCAAATTTGACCTTCTCCAACTTTGAGCTTCTCCAACCTTGAGGTTCTCCAAATTTGAGGTTCTCCAACTTTGAGGTTCTCCAACTTTGAGGTTCTCCAACCTCCTTGAGGTTCTCCAACCTTGAGGTTCCTCTACCCCTGGAGGTCCCTCCACCTCGGGAGGTCCCACCCCACCCCTCGATCTCCTCCCCCCATCCCCCCCCAGGCACTTCCAGGCCTCTCCTCCCACCGGGCCGCGACCCCTCCGTGACCTCCACCACCACCACCACCACCCCCACCCCCTCCACCCCAGGTAGGTCCTTCAAACCCCGCCCACACCCCCGAGACCCCACCCCTTTCTCCATTACCTCACCGATGACATCATCACCTCCTCCCAGCAGTGACCGCCAAGGTCCACCCGCCCACCGTCGAGGTCTTCCAGACCTGTGGTGACCATGGATTGGTGGAGCTCCTCTGCCTGGTCGGTGGCTTCGCCCCGCCCACCCTCAGCCTCACCTGGTTGGTGGACGGGATCCCCCTGGTGGGCCACGCCCACACCGAGAAGGCCACGCCCGACCAGGCCCCAGGGACCTTCCGGGTGACCTCGCGCCTCAACGTCACCACGGCCGAGTGGAGGGAGCAGAGCTTCTCCTGCCAGGTGGAGCACGCGGCTTCCGGAAGCTTCCAGGAGGCGATGGCGCGCAGCTGTTCCGGTGAGGAGGGGTCTTCAGGGTCCTAAAACGACCAAAAATTGGGGTTTGGGGCCTTCAAAGTTCTTGAGAACTTCAGTTTGACCAAATTTTGAGGTTTTGGGGCCTTCAAGGTCCTAAAATGACCAAATTTTGGGGTTTGGGGCCTTCATAGTTCTTCATTTGACCAAATTTTGGGGTTTGGGGCCTTCAAAGTTCTTGAGAACTTCAATTTGACCAAAATTTTGGGGTTTTGGGGTCTTCAAAGTTCTTGAGAACTTCAGTTTGAACAAATTTTGGGGTTTTGGGGCCTTCAAGGTCCTAAAATGACCAAATTTTGGGGTTTGGGGACTTCAAAGTTCTTGAGAAATTCAGTTTGACCAAAATTTTGGGGTTTGGGATCCTCAAGAACCTGAATTTGACCAAATTTTGGGGTTTGGGGCCTTCAAAGTTCTTGAGAACTTCAGTTTGACCAAAATTTTGGGGTTTTGGGGTCTTCAAAGTTCTTGAGAACTTCAGTTTGAACAAATTTTGGGGTTTGGGGTCTTAAAGATCCTAAAATGACCAAAATTTGGGGTTTGGGGCCTTCAAAGTTCTTGAGAACTTCAGTTTGACCAAAATTTTGGGGTTTGGGATCCTCAAGAACCTGAATTTGACCAAATTTTGGGGTTTGGGGTCTTCAAGGTCCTAAAATGACCAAATTTTGGGGTTTGGGGCCTTCATAGTTCTTCATTTGACCAAAATTTGGGGTTTGGGGTCTTCAAAGTTCTTGAGAACTTCATTTTGAACAAAATGTTGGGGTTTTGGGGCCTTCAAATTTCTTGAGAACTTGAATTTGACCAAATTTTGGGGTTTTGGGGCCTTCAGGGTCCTAAAACGACCAAAAATTGGGGTTTGGGGCCTTCAAAGTTCTTGAGAACTTCAGTTTGACCAAAATTTTGGGGTTTTGGGGTCTTCAAAGTTCTTGAGAACTTCAGTTTGAACAAATTTTGGGGTTCTGGGGCCTTCAAAGTTCTTGAGAACTTGAATTTGACCAAATTTTGGGGTTTGGGGGTCTTCAAGGTCCTGAAATTGAGCAAAATTTGGGGTTTGGGGCCTTCAAAGTTCTTGAGAACTTCAGTTTGACCAAATTTTGGGGTTTTGGGGTCTTCAAGGTCCTGAAATTGAGCAAAATTTTGGGTTTGGGTTCTCCAACAGACCCAAACCCAACTCCAACCCCACTTTTGGGTTCTCCAAGACCCCGAATCCAACCCAAACTCAACTTTTGGGTTCTCCAAGATCTCAAACCCAACCCAAACCCAAATTTTGGGTTCTCCAAGACCTCAGCTCAAGTTCTGAGGTTCTCCAAGACCCCGAATCCAACCCAACCTCGAATTTTGGGTTCTCCGAGACCCCAAACCCAACTCCAACCCCACTTTTGGGTTCTCCAAGACCCCGAATCCAACCCAAACTCAACTTTTGAGGTTCTCCCATGATTCCAACCTCAAATTTTGGGTTCTCCAAGACCCCAAACCCAACTCCAACCCAAATTTTGGAGTCTCCAAGACCTCAACTCAAGTTCTGAGGTTCTCCAAGACCCCAAACCCAAACCCAACCTTGAATTTCGGATTCTCCAAGACCCCAAACCCAACTCCAACCCAACTTTTGGGTTCTCCCATGGTTCCAACCTCAAATTTTGGGTTCTCCAAGACCCCAAACCCAACCCAACCTTGAATTTTGGGTTCTCCAAGACCCCAAACTCAACCCAACCTCGAATTTTGGCTTCTCCAACCTCTCCAACCCCACTCAACTTCAAATTTTGGGTTCTCCAAGACCCCGAATCCAACCCAAACTCAACTTTTGAGGTTCTCCAAGACCCCGAATCCAACCCAAACTCAACTTTTGAAGTTCTCCAAGACCCCGAATCCAACCCAAACTCAACTTTTGGGTTCTCCAAGACCCCGAATCCAACCCAAACCCAAATTTTGGGTTCTCCAAGACCCCGAATCCAACCCAAACCCAAATTTTGGGTTCTCCAAGACCCCGAATCCAACCCAAACTCAACTTTTGAGGTTCTCCAAGACCTCCAACCCCAACCCAACTCAACCTCCGTCCTCTCCAACCCCCTCTCCTCTCTCCTCCAGCCCCCACCACCAGCCTGATCCGCACCTTCGTCCTCCCGCCGTCCCCCTCGGACCTCTACATCTCCCAGACCCCCAAGCTGCTGTGCCTGGTCACCAGCCTGCCCAGCGACGAGGGCCTGGCCGTCACCTGGAGCCGCGAGTCCGGCGGCCACCTCCAGCCGCCCCTCCCCCTGCGGGTCACGCCCCAGTTCAACGGGACCTTCTCGGCCACCAGCGAGCTGCCGCTGGCCGCCGGCGACTGGGAGAGCGGCGCCGCCTTCGTCTGCCGGGTCAGCCACGCCGAGCTGCCGGCGCCGCTGGAGAGGCGGCTGCAGAGGCGGCAAGGTAAGGGTTAAACCGGTTCGGGTGGGGTTTCTGAGTTTTACGGAATTTTCCCCAATTTTCCCCATTTTTTTCTGATTTTTTTTTCCGATTTTTTCCTGGTTTTTCCCCGATTTTTTTCTGAATTTTTCCCCCTTATTTTTTTTTTTTTTCCCGATTTTTCTTGAGTTTCTCCCAATTTTTCTCCTTTTTCCCCCAATTTTTCACCCAATTTTTTACCAAATTCCCCCAATTTTCCCCTAATTTTTCCCCCAATTTTTTCCTCAATTTCCCCCAATTTTTCCCCAATTTTTTACTAAATTCCCCCAATTTTACCCTAATTTTTCCCCCCAATTTTTCCCCAATTTTTTAACAAATTCCCCCAAATTTCCCCCCAAATTTTCCCCAATTTTGCCTCGGTTTCCCCCCAACAACCCCAATTTTTCCCCAATTTTTTCACAATTTTTTCCCAAATTTCCCCCAATTTTGCCTCAGTTTCCCCCCAATTGTGCCTCAGTTTCCCCCAATTTCCCCCCTAAAAACCCCAATTTTTCCCCAATTTCTCCCCAATTTTTCCCCAATTTTTTCTCAAATTCCCCAAATTTCCCCCCAGATTTTCCCCAATTGTGCCTCAGTTTCCTCCCAATTCTGCCTCAGTTTCCCCCAATTTCCCCCCTAAAAACCCCAATTTTTCCCCAATTTTTCCCCAATTTTTCCCCAATATTTTCCCCAATATTTTCCCAAATTCCCCCGTTTTTTCCCCAAATTTTCACCCCAATTCTGCCTCAGTTTCCCCCCAACTGTGCCTCAGTTTCTCCCCAATTGTGCCTCAGTTTCCCCCCAATTTCCCCCCCTAAAAACCCCAATTTTTCCCCAATTTTTCCCCAAATTTTCCCCAATTTTTCCCCAAATTGCCCCAAATTTCCCCCCAAATTTTCCCCCAATTGTGCCTCAGTTTCCCCCAATTGTGCCTCAGTTTCCCCCCAATTGTGCCTCAGTTTCCCCCCAATTTTCCCCATAAAAACCCCAATTTTTCCCCAATTTTTCCCAAATTCCCCTGTTTTTCCCCCAAATTTTCCCCCAATTGTGCCTCAGTTTCCCCCCAATTGTGCCTCAGTTTCCCCCAATTTCCCCCCTAAAAACCCCAATTTTTTTCTCAATTTTTCCCCCAATTTTGCCTCATTTTCCCCCCCAGTTGTGCCTCAGTTTCCCCCCAATTCTGCCTCAGTTTCCCCCCAATTGTGCCTCAGTTTCCCCCCAATTTTCCCCATAAAAACCCCGATTTTTCCCCAATTTTTCCCAAATTCCCGTTTTCCCCCCAAATTTTCCCCCAATTGTGCCTCAGTTTCCCCCCAACTGTGCCTCAGTTTCCCCCCAATTTCCCCCCCTAAAAACCCCAATTTTTCCCCAATTTTTCCCCAAATTTTCCCCAATTTTTCCCCAAATTCCCCCAAATTTTCCCCCAATTGTGCCTCAGTTTCCCCCAATTGTGCCTCAGTTTCCCCCCAATTTCCCCCCTAAAAACCCCAATTTTTCCCCGATTTTTCCCCAATTTTCCCCCCAATTGTGCCTCAGTTTCCCCTCAATTCTGCCTCAGTTTCCCCCCAATTCTACCTCAGTTTCCCCCCAATTTACCCCCCTAAAAACCCCAATTTTTCCCCGATTTTTCCCCAATTTTTCCCCAAAATCCCCAATTTTTCCCCCAAAATCCCCATTTTTAACACATTTTTCCCAAAACCCCCCTTTCTCCCCCCAGGAAAGCGCCTCCCCCCTTCCGTCTTCCTCCTCCCACCCCCCCCGGAGGAAATTTCCGGGCCCCGCCCCACCCTCAGCCTCACCTGCCTGGCCCGCGGCTTCTTCCCGGAAGCCATCGACATCCAATGGCACCGAGACGGCCACGCCCCTTCCTCTTCCGGCGGCCCCGCCAACCCGGAAGTGACGCCGTGGGAGCCGCGCCGGGAGCGGGGGGGGGAGGGGAGCTACTTCCTGTACAGTCGCCTGGAAGTGACGCGGGAGGAGTGGGAGGGCGGGGCCGCCTTCGTCTGCACCGTGGTGCACGAGGGGCTGCCCCTGCGCTTCCTGCAGCGCCGCATCTCCCGCCAGCCCGGTAATTAGCGGTAATTAGCGGTAATTAGCGGTGATTAGCGGTGATTAGCGCATTAAAGCTCTTTGTTTTGGCGAAAATCGGAGTTTTTTTGGTGAAATTTGGGTGGAAAATGGGGTTTTGGGGGTTTTTAGGGCCTGGGTTTGGGTTTGGGATCGGTTTTATTCATTAAAGATGGGTAATTAGGTTAATTAGTGGTAATTAGTTAATTAAGGGAATTTTTCTTGGTGAAAATTGGGGTTTTTTTGGTGAATTTTGGGTAAAAAATGGGATTTTGGGGCTTTTTTTTGGGTTTTGGGGCCTGGATTTGGGTTTGGGATCGGTTTTATTCATTAAAGATGGGTAATTAACTTAATTAGTGGTAATTAGTTAATTAAAAGTTCAATTTTTGGCAAAATCCGTAGTTTTTTTGGCGAAATTTGGGTAAAAAATGGGATTTTAGGAGGTAAATTTGGGGGTTTGGGGCCTGGATTTGGGTTCAGAATCAATTTCATTTATTAAAGACTGGTAATTAGGTTAATTAGTGGTAATTAGTGGTAATTAGCGGATTAAAGCTCTTTGTTTTGGCGAAAATCGGAGTTTTTTTGGTGAAATTTGGGTGGAAAATGGGGTTTTGGGGGTTTTTAGGGCCTGGGTTTGGGTTTGGGATCGGTTTTATTCATTAAAGATGGGTAATTAGGTTAATTAGTGGTAATTAGTTAATTAAGGGAATTTTTCTTGGTGAAATTTGGGGTTTTTTTGGTGAAATTTGGGTAAAAAATGGGATTTTGGGGCTTTTTTTTGGGTTTTGGGGCCTGGATTTGGGTTTGGGATCGGTTTTATTCATTAAAGATGGGTAATTAACTTAATTAGTGGTAATTAGTTAATTAAAAGTTTAATTTTTGGCAAAATCCGTAGTTTTTTTGGCGAAATTTGGGTAAAAAATGGGATTTTGGGGCTTTTTTTTGGGTTTTGGGGCCTGGGTTTGGGTTCGGGATCAATTTTATACATTAAAGATGGGTAATTAGGTTAATTAGTGGTAATTAGTGGTAATTAGTTGATTAAAAGTTCGATTTTTGGTGAAAATCTGAGGTTTTTTGGTGAAATTTGGGTGGAAAATGGGGTTTTTGGGGTAAATTAGGGCCTGGATTTGGGTTTGGGATCAATTTTATTCATTAAAGACTGGTAATTAACTTAATTAGTGGTAATTAGTTAATTAAGGGAATTTTTCTTGGCAAAATTCGGAGTTTTTTTTGTGAAATTTTAGGGTTTTTTGGGTGAAAAATGGGATTTTTGGGGGTTTTAGGGCCTGGGTTTGGATTCAGAATCAATTTTATTCATTAAAGATTGGTAATTAGCCTAATTAGTGGTAATTAGTGGTAATTAGTTGATTAAAAGTTCGATTTTTGGCGAAAATCAGAGGTTTTTTTGTGAAATTTTGGGTGAAAAAATGGGATTTTTGGGGCTTTTTTTGAGGGGTTTTGGGTTTTTTGAAGTGTTTCATTCATTAAAGCCTGATAATTAAGTTAATTAGCGGTAATTAGCGGCAATTAGCTAATTAAAAGCGTTTTTTTGGCGAAATTCGTTGTTTTGGGGCGAAAAAATGGGATTTTGGGTGGTTAATTTTGGAATTTTTGGGGTGCTGGATTTGGGATCTTGAATTATTTTATTCATTAAAAACCGGTAATTAATTAATGGTAATTAGTGATAATTAATTAATTAAAGGATTTTTTTGATGGGGTTGCGAAATTTTGAGGGGTTTTTTTTGGGTTAAAAAACCCGGGATTTTGGGGCGTTAAATTTGGGGTTTTTTGGGTTTTTTTTTGTTTTGGTTTTATTAATTAAAGTCCGGGAATTCAATTAATTGGCGGTAATTGGTTAATTAAGGGGATTTTTTGGGGGAAAAATGGGGGAAAATGGGAAAAAATGGGGAAAAAACGGGGAAAAAATGGGGAAAAATTGGGGAAATGGGAAAAATTGGGGGGGAAATGGGGAAAAATGGGAAAAATGGGAAAAATGTGTAAAAATGGGAAAAATTTGGGGAAAAAATTGGGAAAAAATGGGGAAAAAATGGGAAAAAATGGGAAAAAATGGGGGAAAATGGGGAAAATTGGGGAAAAAGGGGAAAAATGGGAAAAAATGAGAAAACTTAGAAAAAAATAAGGAAAAAATAAGGAAAATATGGGGAAAAAATGGGAAAAAATGGGAAAAATGGGGGAAAATTGGGGAAAAAGGGGAAAAATTGGAAAAATGGGAAAAATTGGAAAAATGGGTGAAAATGGGAAAAATTGGGGAAAAATTGGGGAAAAATTGGGGGAAAAATGGGGAAAAAATGGGGGAAATTGGGAAAAAAATTGGAAAAAATGGGGGGAAATAGGGGGAAAATGGGAAAAATGGGGGAAAACGGAGAAAAAATGGGGAAAAATGGGAAAAAATGGGAAAAAATGGGGAAAAATGGGAAAAAATGGGTTTATACTGGTTTGAACTGGGATTTCACCCCTGGGACTGAACTGGGATGAACTGGGAGCACTGGGAATTGGAAAAAATGGGGAGAAAATGGGAAAAATGGGGAAAAAATGGGAAAAATTAGGAAAATGGTAAAAAAAATGGAAATAAAATGGGGAAAAATTGAAAAAAAATTGGGGAAAAATTGGGGGAAAATCGGGGAAAAATGGGAAAATGGGAAAAAATATGGGAAAAATGGGGGGAAAATGGAGAAAATGGGGAAAAATGGGAAAAATGGGGAAAAATGGGGAAAATGGGAAAAAAATTGGAAAAAATTGGGGAAAAAATATGGGGGAAATGGGGGAAAAATATTGGGAGAATGGGAAAAATTGGGGAAAAACGGGAAAAATAGGGAAAAATGGGGAAAAATAGGGAAAAGATATAGGAGAAAATGGGAAAAATGAAAACAAATGGGAAAAAAAGTGGAAAATGGGGAAAAAATGTGGAAAATTGAGAAAAATGAGAAAAAAATGGGAAAAAACTGAGAAAAAATAAGGGAAAAAATATGTGGAAAAACCGGAAAAATTGGGAAAAAATGGGGAAAAAACGGGGGAAAAAATGGGGAAAAAAGGGGAAAAACGGGTCAGACTGGTTTATACTGGTTTTTACCGGTTTGAACTGGTTTTGACCGGGATTCCCGCCCCCTCCCCCAGAGCTGCAGCTGCCCCCTGATCTCTGCCGGGAGGAGCCCGGGGGGGACCCCTGGGACACCTTGGGGGTGGTGATCACCCTGTTCCTCCTCAGCGTGGGCTACGGAGCCACCGTCACGCTCTGCAAGGTAACTGGTTTGGACTGGTTTGGACTGGGAGGGGCTGGGGGGGGCAGGAAATGGGGAGAAACGGTGAAAAAACGGGAAAAAACGGTGAAAAAATGGGGAAAAACGGTGAAAAAATGGGGAAAATGGGAACAAGATGGCGGAAAATGGGGGGAAATGGAGTTTGGGTTACTGGTTTGTACTGGTTTGGACTGGTTTGGACTGGGAGGGGCTGGGGGAGGCGGGAAATGGGGAGAAACGGTGAAAAAACGGGAAAAAACGGTGAAAAAATGGGGAAAAACGGTGAAAAAATGGGGAAAATGGAAACAAGATGGCGGAAAATGGGGGGAAATGGAGTTTGGGTTACTGGTTTTGTTCTGGTTTGGACTGGTTTGGACTGGGAGGGACTGGGAGGGGGAGAAATGGGGAGAAACGAGGAAAAAACGGGAAAAAACGGTGAAAAAATGGGGAAAAATGGTGAAAAAATGGGGAAAATGGAAACAAGATGGCGGAAAATGGAAACAAGATGGCGGAAAATGGCGGGAAACGGGGATTGGGGTTAGTGGTTTGTACTGGTTTGGACTGGTTTATACTGGGAGGGACTGGGAGGGGCGGGAAATGGGGAGAAACAGTGAAAAAACGGGAAAAAACGGTGAAAAAATGGGAAAAAAGGTGGAAAAAAATGGAAACAAGATGGCGGAAAATGGAAACAAGATGGCGGAAAATGGCGGGAAATGGGGATTGGGGTTACTGGTTTGTACTGGTTTATACTGGGAGGGACTGGGAGGGACTGGGAGGGACTGGGAGGAGGGGGAAATGGGGAGAAACGGCGAAGAAACGGGAAAAAACGGTAAAAAATAGGGAAAATAGGGTTAAAAATGGAAACAAGATGGCGGAAAATGGCGGGAAATGGGGTTTGAGGTCACTGATTTGTACTGGTTTGTACTGGTTTGTACTGGGAGAGACTGGGAGGGGCTGGGAGGGGCGGGAAATGGGGAGAAACGGCAAAAAAACAGGAAAAAACGGGAAAAATGGTGAAAATGGAAACAAGATGGCGGAAAACGGCGGGAAATGGGGTTTGGTGTTACTGGTTTGGACTGGTTTGGACTGGGAGGGACTGGGAAGGTGGGAAATGGGGAGAAATGGGGAAAAAACGGGAAAAAACGGTGAAAAAATGGGGAAAATGGAGACAAAATGGCGGAAAATTGAAACAAGATGGCGGAAAATGGCGGGAAATGGGGTTTGGGGTTACTGGTTTGTACTGGTTTGAACTGGGAGGGACTGGGAGGGTGAAAAATGGGGGAAAATGGGAAAAAATGGGATAAAAAGGTGAAAACATGGGGAAAATGGGAACAAGATGGCGGAAAATGGGGGGAAATGGGGTTTGGGTTACTGGTTTGTACTGGTTTGGACTGGTTTGGACTGGTTTGGACTGGGAGGGGCTGGGGGGGCGGGAAATGGGGAGAAACGGTGAAAAAACGTGAAAAAACGGTGAAAAAATGGGGAAAAATGGTGAAAAAATGGGGAAAATGGAGACAAAATGGCGGAAAATTGAAACAAGATGGCGGAAAATGGCGGGAAATGGGGATTGGGGTTACTGGTTTGTACTGGTTTGAACTGGGAGGGACTGGGAGGGTGAAAAATGGGGGAAAATGGGAAAAAACGGGAAAAAACGGTGAAAAAATGGGGAAAAACGGGGGAAAAATGGGGTTACTGGTTTATACTGGTTTATACTGGTTTGAACCGGTTTGAACCGGTTTGAACCGGTTTGAACTGGTTTGAACTGGTCTGAACTGGGCCCCGCAGGTGCAGTGGGTGCTGAGCTCCCTCCTGAGGCTGAGCGTCCAGCAAGGGGCGTGAAACTGGTTTATACTGGTTTATACTGGTTTGAACTGGTTTATACTGGTTTGAACTGGTTTGGACTGGTTTGAACTGGTTTGGGCTGGTTTGGGCTGGTTTGGACTGGTTTGGACTGGTTTATACTGGTTTAAACTGGTTTATACTGGTTTATACTGGTTTATACTGGTTTATACTGGTTTGAACTGGTTTGGGCTGGTTTGGACTGGTTTGGACTGGTTTATACTGGTTTATACTGGTTTAAACTGGTTTATACTGGTTTATACTGGGGGGAAATTCTCAATTTTGGCGGGAAAAATTTTGGGGAAAAAATTTGAGAATTTGGGGGGGGAAAATTTGGGATTTTTTGGGGCAAAAATTTGGGATTTTTGGAGCAAAAATTGGGAATTTGGGGGAAATTTTGGGGAAAAAATTTGGGAATTTTTGGGGCAAAAATTGGGAATTTGGGGGGAAAATTTTGGGGATTTTGGGGGGGAAAATCGGGAATTTTGGGGGGGGAATTTAGGGATTTTGGGGGCAAAAATTGGGAATTTTGGGGGAAAATTTTGGGGGATTTTGGGGGAAAAATTTTGGATTTTGGGGGGGAAAATTTGGGGAATTTGGGGGAAAAATTTGGGATTTTTGGGGCAAAAATTTGGGAATTTTGAGGGGAATTTTGGGGTAAAAATTGGGAATTTGGGGGGAAAAATTTTGGGATTTTTGGGGGCAAAAATTGGGGATTTTTTGGGGGGAAAATTTGGGAATTTTGGGGGAAAAACTTGGGGTTTTTGGGGCAAAAATTGAATTTTTTGGGGGGCAAAAATTGGGAATTTTTTGGGGGGAAACTGGAAAATTTTGGGGTAAAAATTGGGGAAAATGGGGAATTTTGGGGGAAAATCGGGAATTTGGGGTCAAATTTAGGAATTCGGGGTAAAAAATCCCAATTTTGGGGCAATAAAAGCGATTTTGTGTAAAAAAAAAAAGCGGATTTGGAGTGGAATTTGTGGAATTTTGGGGTGAAAAAATGGGGAATTGGGAGGGGAAAATTTGGGAGTTTGGGGAAAAAAGGGAAAATTTTGGGGAAAAAAGCGAAAATTTGGGGGGAAAAAAAGGGAATTTTTGATGCTAAAAATGGGAATTTTGGAGGTAAAAATCGGGAATTTTGGGGAGGGAAAAATTGGGAATTTTGGGGTGAAAAAATTGGAATTTTCCGGCTTTTGGAGCAGAATTTTGAGGCAAAAAAATTCGATTTTGAGGGCGAAAAATGCGAAAAATTTTATTTTTCAACCTCGAAATTTTTTGGTGTTTTTTTGGGGGTCGATTTTGAGGCGAAAAATGCAAATTTTGGGGGTTAAAAAAAGCGATTTTAGGCAAATTTGGGGGTTTTGGGGTGAAAAAAAAATCGCGTTTTTAGGTTAAAGTTGAAATTCGGGGAGGGGAAAGCAAATTTTGGGGGGGAAATGTGAAAATTTGGGTGAAAAAAGAGAATTCTGAGGCGAAAAATGAGGATTTTGGGGTCAGAATTGGGGGTTTGGGGAGGATGAGGATTTCGGGGGGAAAATATCAAATTTTGGGCCAAAAATTTGGGGTTTTGGGGGGTAAAAATTGGGAAAAAATGGGAATTTTAAGGAAAAAAAATGGGGATTTTGGGGTAAAAATCCCCAGTTTTGAGAAAAAGGGATTTTAAGGGGGAAAATTGAATTTTAGGGTAAAAAATCCTCATTTTAGAGGGGGAAAAAATGTGAATTTTAGCGGGAAAAAAGTGAATTTGAGAGGAATTTTTGGAGTTTGGGGCGGAAAAAATCAAAATGTCGATTTTGGGGACAAAAACGTGAATTTTAGGGTAAAAAAAAGTGAAATTTTAGGGTGAAAATGTGAATTTTAGGGAAAAAAAATTCATTTTTTGGGCAAGAAAATTCATTTTTAGGAGGAAAAAATGCCGGGTTTTGGGCAAAAAAAATTGGAATTCTCATTTTGGAGTGAAAAAATCGCATTTTTGGGTAAAAAATCCCATTTTGGGGTGAAAATTTGAAGTTTTAAGGGGTAAAAATTCAGGTCGAGGGAGAAAATTGAATTTTGAGGGGGAAAAAGGCGATTTTGGGCAAAAAGCGCCGGAGCTGAGGGGGGAAAATGCAAATTTTGGGCGGAAAAAAATGCAAATTTGTGGGTGAAAAAATGCAAATTTTGGGGTTAAAAATACGAGTTTTGGGCCCCTCCACCCGTTTTAGGGGAAAACCCGAAGGTTTTGGGTAAAAAACCGAATTTTTTGGGTGGCGAAAGCCGCAGGTTTGGGGTGAAATTTGAATTTTTTGAGTAAAAATATCTGATTTAGGGGAAAAAAACCGATTTAGGGGAAAAAAATGAGAATTTTGGGGAGGAATTTGAACTTTTTGGGTAAAAAAATGTGATTTTTAATAGGGAAAATCGGCAAAAATCGCGAATTTTGGGGGTAAAAAATGCGGATTTTGGGGGGGAAAATTCACATTTTTTGGAAAGAAAATGAAAAATGAGAGGGGGAATAAAAAATGGGGATTTTTTTTCAGGAGAAAAAATCACAAATTCAGAGGCGAAATTCAATTTTTTAAAGGTGAATTCTTTATTTTAAGGTAAAATTCAACAGTTTTGGGTCAAAATTCGGCGTTTGAAGACCAAAATTCCCAAATTTTTAATTAAAATCATCAATTTTAAGACAAAATTCCCACATTTTTATTTAAAATCATCAACTTTAAGACAAAATTCCCATGTTTTTAATGAAAATCTCCATTTTTAAGACACAATTCTCACATTTTTAATAAAAGTCATCAATTTTAAGACAAAATCCACGCATTTCTAATTAAAATCATCAGTTTTAAAACAAAATTCCCGGGTTTTTAATTAAAATCATCAATTTTAAGACACAATTTCCACATTTTTAATTAAAATCATCAATTTTAAGACACAATTTCCGCATTTTTAACTAAAATCATCAATTTTAAGGCACAAATTCAACGTTTTTAATAAAAACTTCCGATTTTAAGGCACAATTTCCACATTTTTAATAAAAATCATCAATTTTAAGGCAAAATTCCCAAGTTTTTATTAAAAATAATCAATTTTGAGGCAAAATCCCCCATTTTAAGGCAAGAATTCCAAACATTTCACGGCAAAATTCCGCAATTTTGGGGGAAAAAATCAATTTTTTACCATTTATTCCCTTTTTAACCCCAAAATTCCCATTTTTCCCCCCCAATCCTCCAAAAATCCCAATTTTCACCTCGTTTCCATCCCAAATTCCCGGGTTTTGACGGAAAAATCATCGGATTTTTGGCATAAAAACTTTCATTTTCCGCCCCCCAAAATTCGCTTTTTTCCACCCAAAAATCCTCGTTTTCCTTCCTCAAAAATCTCCTTTTTTCATCCCAAAATTCCTCATTTTCCTGCTTAAAAATCTTCTTTTTTCCTGCAGTTTTTAACCCCAAAATTCTTCATTTCTGGGCTCCAAAATCCCGAATTTTTCAGCCCCAAAATCGCTGCTTTTCCACCCAAAAATCCTCATTTTCCCACCCTTAAAATCCTCATTTTTCCTCCAAAAACCTTCTTTTTTAAGCTCTAAAAATCCCGATTTTTCCATCCCCAAATTCCTCAATTTTTAAGTTTTTTGGGCCTTAAAATTCACCCCAAAAATCTCAATTTTAAAGCCCCAAAATCCCAATTTTTCCACCTAAAACTTCGCCTTTTTCTGCCCAAAAAAATCTGCGTTTTAACTCTCCAAAATTCACTTTTTTCCATCCAAAAATCCTCATTTTCCAACCCCAAAATTGCCTCCAAAAATCTTCTTTTTTAAGCTCCAAAAATCCCCCTTTTTCACCCCAAAATTCATCAATTTTTGCCTTAAAATGCACCCCAAAATCCTGATTTTAAAGCCCCAAAATCCCAATTTTTCCACCTAAAACTTCTCTTTTTCCTGCCCAAAAATCTGCATTTTAACACTCCTAAATTCACTTTTTTTCCGCCCAAAAATCCTCATTTTCCCAGCCTAAAATCCACATTTTTTCCGCCCAAAATCCTCATTTTTCCGCCTAAAAAATCTTCAATTTTCCGCCCCCAAATCCTGAATTTTCCGCCCCGAAACCCCCAGAATTTCCCGCCAAAAATTCGCATTTTTCACCTGTTTTGGGTTACAAAATCTTCATTTTTAGCTCTGAAAAAATCCCGATTTTGGGTCCAAAAACTCTGATTTTGGGTCCAAAAACCTCGATTTTCTACCAAAAACCCAAATTTTGGCTGAATTTGCCGTTTCTGCCCCAAATCTCGTTTTTCCCACGGCCCCAAAATTTCCATTTTTGGCCCCTCCCCCACCAACTTCTTCTTTTTAACCCCGAATTTGCCGAATTCGACCCAAAATCCTCTCCTGGGGCTCCCCCTTGTGGAAAATGATGAAAAAAGCCTCAAAAAAACCCAAATTTTGGGTTTTTTTGGCATCAAATTATGGGGGTGGAGCCACCACGAGGCCACGCCCACTCCAGCCACACCCGCCCATTGACCACGCCTATTCGCCCCTCCCCAATCCCAAATTTAATCCAAAAATTGAATTTTTTGCTGATTTTTTCCAAAATTTTGGGGTCTTTTGGGGGGTTTTCCGCACCTTGGCCACACCCACTTTAGCCCCACCCCTTTTCCCACCAAACCCCGCCCCTTTTCCCTTCCCACCCCAAATTTTCCCACCAAAAATTCCATTTTTTATCCCATTTTTTTACCATTTCCCACATTCCTCCATTTTTTTCCCATTTTATTAAAAGTTTCCAACACTTTTTCCTCATTTCCCCCCATTTTTTACCATTTTCCCCCATTTTTTCCCATTTTCTGCCAATTTTATCCCAAATTTCTACCTTTTTTTTTCCCGTTTTCCCCATTTTTCCCATTTTCCACCAATTTTTCAAATTTCCCCCATTTTTTCCCATCTTTTTCCAATTTTTCATCGTTTTTTCCCCCAATTTTTATTATTTTTCCCATTTTCCATCGCTTTTTTCAAATTTTTCCCCATTTTCCCCCATTTTTTCCCAAATTTTCCCCATTTTCCCCCATTTTTTCCACCATGATTTTTTCCCTTTTCCCGCCATTTTGTTTTTCCCTTTTCCCGCCATTTTATTCCCCAATTTTCACCATTTTTCTCCATTTTTTTCCCCATTTCCCCCCATTTTATTCCAAATTTTCCCCATTTTCCCTCAATTTTCCCGTTTTCCACCATTTTATTCCAATTTATTCATATTTTTACCTTTTTCCGCCATTTTGTTTTCCCTTTTCCCGCCATTTTTTCCCCTTTTTCCGCCATCTTGTTTCCCCTTCTTCCGCCATTTTGTTTTTCCTTTTCCCCCCATTTTTTCCCCATTTCTCCCCATTTTTTCCCCATTTTCTCTATTTTTTCCCCCATTTTTCCCATTTTCCACCATTTTCCCCAAATTTCCCCCATTTTTTCCCGCCATTTTCTCTCCTACTTCCGCCATCTTGTTTCCCCTTCTTCCGCCATTTTGTTTTTCCTTTTCCCGCCTTTTTTCCCATTTCCCCCCATTTTTCCCCATTTTTTCCCCAAATCTCCCCCATTTTTTCCCGCCATTTTCTCTCCTTCTTCCGCCATCTTGTTTCCCCTTTCCCCGCCATCTTCTTTTTCCTTTTCCCGCCGTTTTTTTTCCCCCCCACCCCGAATTCCCAATTATTTCCCCCCAGGCCACGCCCCCTCAGCCCCACCCGGGCGGCCCCGGTGACCACGCCCACCGGTACCACCCCCGGTAGGTGAGGGCCCAGGCGGCCCAGCCCAGCGCGGCGCCGGCGGCGTTCCGCCCCCAGGTGTTGCGGTAGGTGAGGGTGACCACCAACAGGAAGTGCCACGTGACCAGGAGCAGCAAGGCCAGCAGGTAGAGCACCGAGAGCGCCGCCGGCGGCGCGCGCTCCTCCCCTCCAAAATGGCCGCCGGAGCCGTCGAAATGGCCGCCGCGGCCAGCGAGGTGGCGGCCGCGGCGGGGAAGGTGGGCGGGGGCAAGATGGCCGCCGGCGCGGTCAAAATGGCCGACGTCGAAACGGCTGAGGCGGGGTTCATGATGGCCGCTGTCAAGATGGCCGCTGTCAAAATGGCCGCTTTCAAAATGGCCGCTTTCAAAATGGCGGCCTCGGGGTTCAAAATGGCCGCCTCGGGGTTCAAAATGGCCGCCGTGAGGTTCAAAATGGCCTCCTCGGGGTTCAAAATGGGTTCCTCGGGGTTCAAAATGGCCGCCGTGAGGTTCAAAATGGCCGCCTCGGGGTTCAAGATGGCCGCTTTCAAAATGGCCGGCCTGGGGTTCAAAATGGCCGCCCCTGCCCCAAAATGGCCGCCCAAGATGGCCGCCCCAGCCATAATAGGATGGCCCCGCCCCTTCCGGTGTCAGCGGGCGGCCCCAGCCGTGATTTGCATGCGGAGGCTCCGCCCACTCCCATCGGATCGGCCGCGGCCACGCCCAGCCTCTTCTGGCCGCCATCTTGGATTCTTCTCCCACCTCATATCCGGCCGCCATCTTGGATCCGGGCGCCATCTTGAATTCCTCCCTTGCGTCATATCCGGCGGCCATCTTGGATCTGGGCGCCATCTTGAATTCCTCCCTTGCGTCATATCCGGCGGCCATCTTGCCGCGCTCCTCGGCCGCCATCTTGCCCCTCCCCCCGTAGAGGCTCCGCCCCAGCGCCGCCGCCTCCTCGGCCAATCCCAACCCACAATGCACCAGGGCGAAGGCCTGGGGGGCGGGGCCAAACCCTTCCCAGGTGTGCCCCGCCCCCCGACACGCCCCCGGATCGTCCAATGGGAGCAGCAGGATGCCCTGGGGGGCGGGGCTTCGGCACCAACCCGTGGCGGCCTCCAGGGCGTGGCCGAGGGCGTGGCCGGCGCGGGAAAGCGCCAGAGCCACGGCCAATCGGGCGAGGGCGCGGAGGGCGGAGCCCCAAGGGGGGCGGAGCCAAGGGTGGGAGGCCACCAGGAGGGAGCCAATCAGGAGCCAGGTCCAGGCGGCGGCGCTGGAGGTCAGGCGGCTGCGGGGGGGATCGATTATCGATTATTGATTATCGATTATTGATTATTGATTATCGATTATCGACTATTGATTATTTATTATTAATTATCGGTTATTGATTATCAGGGATTGATTACCGGGGATCGATTAATGGTTATCGGCGGTTGATTATCGGGGATTGATTATCGGCGTCTGATTATCGGGTATTGATTATTGATTAATCGGGTATTGGTTATCAGGGATCGATTATTGGGGATTGATTATTGGTTATCGGGGATCGATTATCGGCGTCTGATTATCGGGGATTGATTATCGAGGATTGATTATCAGTTCTTGATTATCAGTTATTTGGGATTGATTATTGGTTATCGGCAATCGATTATCAGGAATTGATTATCGGTTATTGATTATCAGTTCTTGGGTGTTGATTATTGGTTATCGGCGATCGATTATCGGGGATCGATTATCGGTGTCTGATTATCGGGGTTTGATTATCAGGGATTGATTATTGATTAATCGGTTATTGATTATCAGTAATGGATTGTTGGGTATTGATTATCAGGGATCGATTATTGGGGATCGATTATTGGTTATCGGGGATTGATTATCGGCGTCTGATTATCGGGGATTGATTATTGATTCATTGGTTATCGATTATCAGGGATTGATTATCGGGGTTTGATTATTGATTCATTGGTTATCGATTATCAGGGATTGATTATCGGGGATTGATTATTGGGGATTGATTATTGGTTACTGATTATCGGGGTTTGACTATTGGTTATCGGTTATTGATTATCAGTTATTGGGTGTTGATTATTGGTTATCGGCGATCGATTATCGGGGATCGATTATCGGGGATTGATTATTGGGGATTGATTATTTGGGATTATCGGGGATCGATTACCAGATATCGGTTATCAGGTATTGATTATTGGTTATTGGTTATTATCCCCCTGCCCCATAGATCCCTCCCAGCCCCACAGATCCCATCTCTGCCCCATAGATCAATCCCCAGCCCCACAGATCCCATCTCTGCCCCATAGATCAATCCCCAGCCCCACAGATCCCAATCCCTGCCCCACAGATCCCATCTCTGCCCCATAGATCCCTCCCGGCCCCATAGATCAATCCCCAGCCCCACAGATCCCCAGCTCACCCCACAGATCCATCCCAGCCCCATAGATCCCATCTCTGCCCCACAGATCAATCCCCAGCCCCACAGATCCCATCTCTGCCCCACAGATCAATCCCAGCCCCATAGATCCCATCTCTGCCCCATAGATCAATCCCCAGCCCCACAGATCCCATCTCTGCCCCATAGATCAATCCCCAGCCCCACAGATCCCATCTCTGCCCCATAGATCAATCCCCAGCCCCACAGATCCCATCTCTGCCCCATAGATCAATCCCCAGCCCCACAGATCCCATCTCTGCCCCATAGATCCATCCCCAGCCCCACAGATCCCATCCCAGCCCCATAGATCCCAGCCCAGCCCCATGGCGGGGAGTCCCAGCCCCACAGATCCCCAGTTCACCCCATAGATCCATCCCAGCCCCACAGATCCCATCCCAGCCCCATAGATCCCATCTCTGCCCCATAGCTCAATCCCCAGCCCCACAGATCCCCATCTCACCCCATAGATCCCATCCCAGCCCCATAGATCCCAGCCCAGCCCCATGGCGGGGAGTCCCAGCCCCACAGATCCCCAGCTCACCCCATAGATCCCTCCCGGCCCCATAGATCCCATCCCAGCCCCATAGATCCCAGCCCAGCCCCATGGCGGGGAGTCCCAGCCCCACAGATCCCCAGCTCACCCCATAGATCCCTCCCGGCCCCATAGATCCATCCCCAGCCCCATAGATCAATCCCCAGCCCCACATCTCCCCCTCCCGAGCCCCACATCTCCACCCCCAGCCCCACAGATCCACCCCCATCACCGGCCCCACATCTCCCACCTCCCCAGCCCCACAGATCCCCATTCCCAGCCCCACATCTCTCCAACCCCAGCCCCACATCTCCGCTTCATCCTCCCCAGCCCCACATCTCCCCTGCCCCACATCTCCCCCTCCCCACCTCCCCATCCCCAGCCCCACATCTCCCCCTCCCCAGCCCCACACATCTCCCACCCAGCCCTACATCTCCCCATTCCCAGCCCCAGCCCCACATCTCCCCCTCCCCAGCCCCACATCTTCCCCTCCCCACCCAGCCCCACACCTCCCCAGCCCCACATCTCCCCATTCCCAGCCCCACATCTTCCCCTCCCCACCCAGCCCCACACATCCCCATCCAGCCCCACATCTCCCTCCCAGCCCCACACCTCCCAGCCCCACATCTCCCCATTCCCAGCCCCAGCCCCAGATCTCCCCCTCCCCAGCCCCACAACTCCCCACACAGCCCCACATCTCCCCCTCCCCACCCAGCCCCACATCTCCCCCTCCCCAGCCCCACACCTCCCAGCCCCACATCTCCCATCCAGCCCCACATCTCCCCCTCCCCAGCCCCACACCTCCCAGCCCCACATCTCCCCCTCCCCACCTCCCCCTCCCCAGCCCCACACCTCCCCAGCCCCACATCTCCCCATTCCCAGCCCCAGCCCCACACCTCCCAGCCCCACATCTCCCCATTTCCAGCCCCAGCCCCAGATCTCCCCCTCCCCAGCCCCACACCTCCCAGCCCCACATCTCCCATCCAGCCCCACACATCCCCACCCAGCCCCACACCTCCCCAGCCCCCCATCTCCCCACTCACGCCTCCAGCCGGTTATGGGGCGAGGCCAGCACGCTGTGGGGGTCCCCCCGCCCCCTCAGCAGCGGCCCCAGCCCCACAAGTGCCCCCAGGAGCAGCGCGTGGGCCCGGGGGAAGCCGGGCAGCCCCAGCAGCGCCGCTGCCCCACGGCAGAGCCCGGTCAGGGCCGCCCCACAGCAGCGCTGCCCCATAGCCAGGCCCCGCCCCACAGATCCGCTCTGCCCCATAGATCCTGAGCTTTGGGGGGGTGTGGGGGGGGTCTTCCCTCCCCTCCCCCACGGCGGGAGCGGCGCGGACGCGGCCCAAGGGCAAAAGGGGGGGGGGGGAGGGGCGGGGATGGATGGGGACAGGTGGGGGGAGGGGGAGGGGTGTGGGGGGGGGAGGGGTTTGGTTGGGGGGGGTGGGGGATGGGATCTGTGGGGTTGGGAAGTGGAATCTGTGGGGCTGGAAGTGGAATCTGTGGGGCAGAGAAAGATCTGTGGGGCTGAGAATGGGATCTATGGGGCAGAGAAAGATCTGTGGGGCTGAGAATGGGATCTGTGGGGCTGGAAGTGGAATCTGTGGGGCAGAGGAGGGACCATGGGGGTGGGGATGGGATCCGTGGTTCAATCTATGGGGCTGGGATGGATCTGTGGGGCTGGAAGTGGAATCTGTGGGGCAGAAGAGGGGCTGTGGGGGCTGGGAATGGGATCTGTGGGTCAATCCATGGGGCTGGAGTGGAATCTGTGGGGCTGGGATGGATCTGTGGGGCTGGAAGTAGAATCTGTGGGGCTGGAAGTGGAATCTGTGGGGCAGAGAAGGATCTATGGGGCTGAGAATGGGACCTGTGGGGCTGGAAATGGGATCTGTGGGGCTGGAAATGGGATCTGTGGGTCAATCCATGGGGCTGGAGTGGATCTGTGGGGCACAGGGAGTGGAATCTATGGGGCACACCCCGATCCATGGGGTAGAACCGGATCTATGGGGCAGGGATGGATCTCTGGGGCAGAACTGACCTATGGGTCACACCCAAATCTATGGGGCAGACCCAGATCTATGGGGCAGATCCCAATCTATGAGGCAGACTCGGATCTATGGGTCAGAGATGGATCTATGGGGCAGAACTGATCTATGGGACACATTCAGATCTATGGGGCAGACCCAGATCTATGGGTCAGAGCCGGATCCATGGGTCACACCCGGATCTATGGGGCAGACCTGGATCCATGGGTCAGAACTGATCTATGGGGCAGGGACGGATCTATGGGTCACACGTAAATCTATGGGTCACATTCAGATCTATGGGGCAGAACGGATCTATGGGTCACACTCGGATCTATGGGGCAGACCCAGATCTATGGGGCAGAACGGATCTATGGGTCACACTTGGATCTATGGGGCAGACCCCGATCTATGGGTCAGGGACGGATCTATGGGTCACATTAAGATCTGTGGGGCAGACACGGATCGATGGGTCACACCCGGATCTATGGGGCAGGGACGGATCCATGGGTCACATTCAGATCTATGGGGCAGAACTGACCTATGGGTCACACTCGGATCTATGGGGCAGATCCCAATCTATGGGTCAGGGACGGATCCATGGGTCACATTCAGATCTATGGGGCAGACCCCGCTTTATGGGGCAAGGATGGATCTATGGGTCAGAGCCGGATCCATGGGTCACACCCAGATCTATGGGGCAGACCTGGATCTATGGGTCAGAACTGATCTATGGGGCAGGGACGGATCTATGGGTCACACGCAAATCTATGGGTCACATTCAGATCTATGGGGCAGAACTCAGTCTATGGGTCACACCCGAATCCATGGGGCAGAGCAAGATCTATGGGTAATAACTGAACTATGGGTCACACTTGGATCTATGGAGCAGACCCCGATCTATGGGGCAAGGATGGATCTATGGGTCACATTCAGATCTATGGGGCAGAACTGATCTATGGGTCACACTTGGATCTATGGGGCAGACCCAGATCTATGGGGCAGATCCCAATCTATGGGTCAGGGACGGATCTATGGGGCAGGGACGGATCTATGGGTCACACGCAGATCTATGGGGCAGAACTGATCTATGGGTCACTCTTGGATCTATGGGGCAGACCCTGATCTATGGGGCAGATCCCAATCTATGGGGCAGGGACAGATCCATGGGTCACACTTGGATCTATGGGGCAGACCCCGATCTATGGGGCACATTCAGATCTATGGGGCAGACACGGATCTATGGGTCAGGGACGGATCTATGGGGCAGACCCCGATCTATGGGGCAGACCCAAATCTATGGGGCAGGGATGGATCTATGGGTCACATTCAGATCTATGGGTCACACCCAGATCTATGGGTCACACCCAGATCTATGGGGCAGACACCGATCTATGGGTCACACCCTCCCCTCCCCCCCAACCCCATCACCAGAGGGGGCGTGGCCACACCACACGTCAATCATTTATTGCTGGGCGTGTCCCGCCCCTCCCCCTCCCCCTCCCCCTCCCCCTCCCCCCCGAGGCCCCGCCCCCGTCGTCGCCGTCGTCGTCGCTGTCGCGATAATCCCAGAGCCGGACGGTGCCGTCCCACTGCGGGGGGCGGGGCCACGTCAGGCCACGCCCCCTTCCAGGACAGGCCACGCCCCCTACCTTAAAACCCCGCCCCTTTTAGCCCCTCCCACTGCTCAAATATGCAAATTGAACCAAGCTCCGCCCACTTCTCAATTAAACCCCTCCCCCTTTAGCCCCTCCCACTCATTAAATATGCAAACTGAGCTAAGCCACACCCACTTTTCAATCAAGCCCCTCCCCTTTTAGCCCCTCCACCTCGTTACATATGCAAATTGAGCCAAGCCCCGCCCACTTTTCATTTCAACCCCTCCCTTTTAGCCCCGCCCCCTTTCAGCCCCGCCCCCTTTAAGCCCCTCCCCCAACCCTCAAATTAGCGCTTAAAAATTCCCAATTTTTTTCCCGCCAAAAATTCCCTTTCCTGGTTTTCAGGCCACGCCCCTTTCACCCCAAACCACGCCCACTCCCCCCAGATTGGCCACGCCCACTTCCGGTTTCAATTCCCCTCCCCCCGGAAATTCCCGCCCCTTTAAAATCCCGATTTCCCCGCCACTTTTAAAGCCCCGCCCCCTTTTGATTTCCCGCCATTTTAAAGCCCCGCCCCCTTTTAAAGCCCCGCCCACCGAAGCGCTGGCGAGCCACGCCCCCTCGGGGCTCCAGCTGACGTCACGCACGCAGGCGCTGTGATTGGTCAGGCGGCGCAGGGCCCGCCCCGTGGTGACGTCATAGACTGAGGAGGAAGAAAGGGGCGGGGCCAAAGGTCCCAGTTTAAACCAGTTCAAACCGGTTAAAAAACCCAAAACCCGCAGTTTTTAACCCATTTTTAACCCATTTCCCCCTCCCAGTACAAACCAGTAACCCCACCCCCCATTTCCCGCCATTTCCCGCCATCTTGTTTCCATTGTCCGCCATCTTGTTTCCCCATTTTTTCCCCGTTTTTTTCCATTTTTTTACCGTTTTTTCCCATTTTTTCCCCGTTTTTCCCTCTCCCAGTCCCTCCCAGTCCAAACCAGTAACCCCAACCCCCATTTCCCGCCACTTTCCGCCATCTTGTTCCCATTTTCCGCCATCTTGTTCCCATTTTCCGCCATCTTGTTCCCATTTTCCGCCATCTTGTTTTCATGTTTTTCGCCTTTTTTTCCCGTTTTTTCCCCGTTTCTCCCCATTTTTTCCCCCTCCCAGCCCCTCCCAGTACAAACCAGTCCAAACCAGTAACCCCAAACCCCGTTTCCCGCCATCTTGCTCCCATTTTCCGCCATCTTGTTTCCGTTTTTTCACCGTTTTTTCCCGTTTTTTCGCCGTTTCTCCCCATTTCTCCCCTCCCAGTATAAACCAGTATAAACCAGTTTACCCAGCACGGCTCCCTCGGCGCTGCCGGCCGCCAGGGCGGGGGCGAATCCGGGCGGGGCCAGGCGGCAGCGCAGGAGCGTGTGCAGAACCACGTGACCACGGAACGTCAGCAGGGAGGCGTCGCCCGGAAGGGGCGTGGCCCGGCGGGCTGGAGGGGGCGGGGACAGCGGTCAGGCCACGCCCGTGGAGGAGGGGGAATGTTTGAAGGAAAATTTGGGCGGAATTCAAGCGAAATCGATGAAAACGGAGCCAAATTCACCCGAAATTGAATGAAATTGACCCGAAATTGACTAAAATTGAGTGGAATTCACCCAAAATTGAGTGAAATAAACCAAAATTGATCAAAATGGACCCAAATTCACCCGAAATTGACCCAAAATTGACTGAAATTGAGTGGAATTCACCCAAAATTGAGTGAAATAAAACAAAATTGACTGAAATTGACCCAAATTCACCCAAAATTGAGTGAAATAAAACAAAATTGACTGAAATTGACCCAAATTCACCCAAAATTGACCCAAAATTGACTGAAATTGAGTGGAATTCACCCAAAATTGAGTGAAATAAAACAAAATTGACTAAAATTGACCCAAATTCACCCAAAGTTGACGAAAATTGAGCAAAATTCACCTAAAATGACCCAAAATTGACTCAAATTGAGTAAAATTCACCTAAAATTGACTAAAATTGACCAAAATTAACCCAAAATTCACCCAAAATGACCCAAAATTGACTCAAATTGACCCAAATTGAGAAATTCACCCAAAATTGACCCAAATTGAGGGAAATTCACTCAAAATTGACAAATTTCACTCAAAATGACCCAAAATTGACTCAAATTGAGCCAAATTGACCCAAATTTCAGCAAAATGGAGCCAAATTCACCCATAATTGATCAAAATCGAGTAAAATTCACCCAAAATTGAGTGAAATAAAGCAAAATTCACCCAAATTGACCCAAAATTGTCTTAAATTGACCCAAATTCAGCAAAATTGACCCAAAATTGGCCCAAATTGAACAAAATTCACTCAAAATTTACCCAAAATTGAATGAAATTGACCCAAAATTGAGCAAAATTGAGAAAAACTCAAAACTGAGCAAAATTCAACCAAAATTGACCCAAATTGACCCAAAATTGACCCAAAAATGACCCAAAAATGACCCAAAAATGACCCAAATCAGCCCAAAATCCACTTCCGGCTTCTCCCAGTCCAAACCAGTCCAAACCAGTAACCCCAACCCCCATTTCCCGCCATTTTCCGCCATCTTGTTTTCGTTTCCCGCCATTTTCCGCCATCTTGTTTCCAATTTTTAACCCTTTTTTCCCCATTTTTTCACCGTTTTTTGCCGTTTTTTCACCGTTTTCTCCCCATTTCTCCCCCTCCCAGCCCCTCCCAGTACAAACCAGTCCAAACCAGTAACCCCAACCCCCATTTCCCGCCATTTTCCGCCATTTTGTTTTCATTTTCCGCCATCTTGTTTCCATTTTTTTCACCATTTTTCCCAATTTTTTTCACCGTTTTTTCCCGTTTTTTCACCGTTTCTCCCCATTTTTCCCCTCCCAGTACAAACCAGTACAAACCAGTAACCCCAACCCCCATTTTTAACCCTTTCTCCCCCATTTCCCCTCGTATTTTCCCCATTTTTTCACCGTTTTTCACTGTTTTTTCACCGTTTTTCACCGTTTTTTCACCGTTTTTCCCCATTTTTCCCCCTCCCAGTACAAACCAGTATAAACCAGTCACCGTTCCGGGGCGCTCTCTGCCACCGGTAGTCCCAGCTCTGCCGCGCCACCGCTCTCCGCGCCGCCGCCAGCGCCGCCGCGCCCGAGGGGCGCCGCAGGTCCCAGAGCTTGGCCGACTGGTCCTTGGAGTTGGAGACCACGTAACGCCCGTCCCCCTGGCGGTGAAAACCAGTAAAAACCAGTAAAAACCAGTAAAAACCAGTAAAAACCAGTTTGGGCCTTTTTTTCCCCTTTTTTTGTATTTTTTTGGAATTTTTTTGGAATTTTTTTGGATTTTTTTGGATTTTTTTTGGATTTTTTTGGGATTTTTTTTTGGATTTTTTTGGATTTTTTTGGATTTTTTTTGGATTTTTTTTGGATTTTTTTTTTTTTATTTTTTTTGGATTTTTTTTTGAATTTTTTTTGGATTTTTTTTTGCATTTTTTTTGATTTTTTTTTGGATTTTTTTCACGATTTTTTTCATTTTTTTCACGATTTTTCCGCATTTTCCATGATGACAGTTTGGTCTCCTGGCCCAGTTCAGAGACGAAATCCCAGTTCAAACCAGTAAAAACCAGTAAAAACCAGTTTGGGCCTTTTTTTCCCGTTTTTTTGCTTTTTTTTTGGAATTTTTTTGGAATTTTTTTGGATTTTTTTTTTATTTTTTTGGATTTTTTTTGGATTTTTTTCACGATTTTTTTCATTTTTTTCACGATTTTTCCCCATTTTCCATGATGACAGTTTGGTCTCCTGGCCCAGTTCAGAGAGGAAATCCCAGTTCAAACCAGTAAAAACCAGTAAAAACCAGTTTGGACATTTTTCCCCATTTTTTTGCATTTTTTTGGAATTTTTTTGTGGTTTTTTTTTTATTTTTTTCGCATTTTTTCCCTTTTTTTTTGATTTTTTTCCCAATTTTTTTTCCCCATTTTTAACCCTTTCTTTGCCGTTTTTCACCATTTTTTCCCCGTTTTTTCCCGTTTTTTCACCATTTCTGCCCATTTTTCCCCTCCCAGTATAAACCAGTATAAACCAGTAACCCAATTCCCTTTTTAACCCATTTTTAACCCTTTCCCCCCCATTTTTTTACCATTTTTAACCCTTTCTTTGCCATTTTTTCCCATTTTTTCCCGTTTTTCCCCCATTTTTCCCCATTTCTCCCCCTCCCAGTCCCTCCCAGTATAAACCAGTAACCCCAATCCCCATTTCCCCATTTTTCCCCATTTTTCCCCATTTCTTCCCCATTTTTCCCCATTTCTTCCCCATTTTTAACTCTTTCTTTGCCGTTTTTCACCATTTTTTCCCCGTTTTTTCCCGTTTTTTCACCATTTCTCCCCATTTTTCCCCTCCCAGTACAAACCAGTATAAACCAGTAACCCAATTCCCTTTTTAACCCATTTTTAACCCTTTCTCCCCCATTTTTTTACCATTTTAACCCTTTCTTTGCCATTTTTCACCATTTTTTCCATTTTTTCCCCGATTTTTCCCGTTTTTTCCCCATTTCCCCCCATTTTTCCCCTCCCAGTCCCTCCCAGTATAAACCAGCAACCCCAAACCCATTTTTAACCCTTTTTTACCCATTTTAACCCTTTTTAACCCATTTTTAACCCTTTTTAACCCTTTCTTCTCCATTTTTAACCCTTTCTTTACAATTTTTCCCCATTTTTTCCCATTTTTTCCCCGTTTCTCCCCATTTCTCCCCCTCCCAGTCCCTCCCAGTATAAACCAGTAACCCCAAACCCCATTTCCCCATTTTTCCCCATTCTTCCCCATTTTTAACCCTTTATTTACCCTTTTTAACCCTTTCTTTGCCATTTTTCACCATTTTTTCCCATATTTCCCCTCCCAGTACAAACCAGTATAAACCAGTAACCCAATTCTCTTTTTAACCCATTTTTAACCCTTTCTCCCCCATTTTTTTACCATTTTTAACCCTTTCTCCCCCATTTTTTTACCATTTTTAACCCTTTCTTTGCCATTTTTCACCATTTTTTCCCATTTTTCCCCCATTTCTCCCCCTCCCAGTCCCTCCCAGTATAAACCAGTGACCCCACCCTGGCGTGGAGGAAGGTCAGCCCGTCGCGGTGTCCGGCCAGAGTGACCGCCGGCCCCTCGGGGAGGCAGCGCCGGTCCCAGGCCCGCGCCACCGCGTCGTCGCCGCCCGACAGCAGCAGCTGGCCCGAGGCGTCGGCCACGGCCACCGCGTTGACGTCGTCCTCGTGGGCGGGGACCTGCGGGGAGAGGGACTGGTTTGGACTGGTTTGGACTGGTTTGGACTGGGAGGGGGAAAGAACGGGGGGAAACGGTGAAAAAATGGGGAAAAACGGTGAAAAAATGGCGGAAAACGATGGAAAAATGGGAAACAAGATGGCGGACAACGGAAACAAGATGGCGGACAATGGAAACAAGACGGCGGAAAATGTAAACAAAATGGTGGAAAATGGCGAGAAATGGGGTTTGGGGCAACTGGTTTGGACTGGTTTATACTGGGAGGGACTGGGAGGGGAAAACTGGGGGAAAAAAGGGATGAAACGGTGAAAAAATGGGAAACAAGATGGCGGAAAATGGAAACAAGATGGCGGACAATAGAAACAAGGAAAATCAGGTGAAATGGGGGTTGGGGTTACTGGTTTGGACTGGTTTGGACTGGGAGGGGGAAAAAACGGGGGGAAACGGTGAAAAAACGGGGAAAAACGGTGAAAAAATGGCGGAAAACGATGAAAAAATGGGAAACAAGATGGCGGAAAATGGAAACAGGATGGCGGACAATGGAAACAAAATGGCGGACAATGGAAACAAGATGGCGGAAAATGGAAACAAGATGGCGGAAAATGGCGGGAAATGGGGTTTGGGGTTACTGGTTTGGACTGGTTTATACTGGGAGGGACTGGGAGAGGGGAAATGGGGAAAAAACAGTGAAAAAATGGAAACAAGATGGCGGAAAACGGGGACAAGATGGCAGAAAATGGCGGGAAATGGGGTTTGGGGTTACTGGTTTGTACTGGTTTGGACTGGGAGGGGAGAAATGGGGAAAAAACGGGAAAAAACGGTGAAAAAACGGCGGAAAACGGTGGAAAAATGGGAAACAAGATGGCGGGAAATGAAAACAAGATGGCGGAAAACGGGGACAAGATGGCGGAAAATGGCGGGAAATGGGGTTTGGGGTTACTGGTTTGGACTGGTTTGGACTGGGAGGGGTAAAAACGGGGAGAAACGGTGAAAAAATGGGGAAAACCGGTGAAAAAATGGTGGAAAACGATGAAAAAATGGGAAACAAGATGGCGGACAATGGAAACAAGATGGCGGACAATGGAAACAAGATGGAGGAAAATGGCGGGAAATGGGGGTTTGGGGTTACTGGTTTGTACTGGTTTATGCTGGGAGGGACTGGGAGGGGAAAACTGGGGGAAAAAAGGGAAGAAACGGTGAAAAAATGGAAACAAGATGGCGGACAATGGAAACAAGATGGCGGAAAATGGCAGGAAATGGGGGTTGGGGTTACTGGTTTAGACTGGGAGGGACTGGGAGGGGCTGGGGGAGGGGGGAAATGGTGAAAAAAGGGGGAAAAATGGAGAAAAAACGTCGGAAAACGGTGGAAAAATGGAAAACAAGATGGCGGAAAATGGAAAACAAGATGGCGGACAACGGAAACAAAGGAAAAAACCAGCCCAAACTGGTTTGAACTGGTTTGAACCGGTTTGAACCGGTTGGAACCGGCCTCACCCTCAGGACACGCTCCTGCGCCTGCCGGTCGTAGACGTAGAGGCAGCCGTCGTTGGCCCCGCCCACCACGTCCCGCCCATCCGGCCCCACGGCCAATGAGAAGACGGCGAAGCGGCGTTCTTCCGGTCTGGGGAGGGGGCGGGGCTTGGTGAGAGGTGGAGACACGCCCACTTTGCCAGATTTGGGTTGTGACGGGGTTTAAGCCACGCCCACTTTGCCATATCTGGGTCTAACGGGGATTAAGCCACGCCCACTTTCCCATATTTGGGTCTAATGCGGATTAAGCCACGCCCACTTTCCCATATTTGGGGCGAAAGGGGATTAAGCCACGCCCACTTTGCCATATTGGGTTACAACGGGATTTAAGCCACGCCTACTTTCCCATATTGATTTATAATGGGATTTAAGCCACGCCCACTTTCCCATATTGGGTTTGTTGTGGTTTAAGCCACGCCCAATTTGCCATATTGGGTTATAACGGGGCTTAAGCCACACCCACTTTGCCATATATGGACTTCATGTGAGTTCAAGCCACACCCACCAGCCTTTAACCCCGCCCCAATCCCGGCCACACCCCAATATGCAAATTAGACCCCCCAAACACATTAAAAATGCAAATTAGGAGAACCACGCCCACAAAATGCAAATTAATGCACAAACCACGCTCCCTAAACCAGGCGCAACCCGGACCCCCACAAATGATATGCAAATAATATGCAAATTAGAGCCTTAAAACTCAAGCCACGCCCCAAATATGCAAATTAGAGCATTGCAACCTAAGCCCCGCCCCCACCTGAGCTCCAGGGCCGTGTGGGCGTCGCCGTCGCCATCGAGATCAAAGACATGAACTGCGGAAAGGGGCGTGGCCTCGTTAGCCTACGCCCCTTTATTTTGTGGGCGGGGCTTGGGATGATCCCAGGCCACGCCCACTTCCGGTTCCCCAAAATTCCCGTTTTTTCGCCCGTTTTGCGGCCGATTTTTCCCGTTTTTTCGCCCTTTTTGAGCACTTCCGGTGACCTCCCAGTATGAACCGGTTAAAACCGGTTTAAACCAGTTTAAACCAGTATAAACCAGTAACCCCATTTCCCGCCATTTTCCGCCATCTTGTTTCCCTTTTTAACCCCATTTTTTTTGCCGTTTTTTCACCGTTTTTTTCCCGTTTTTTCGCCTTTTTTCCCCATTTCTCCCCCTCCCAGTCCCCTCCCAGTACAAACCAGTACAAACCAGTAACCCCAGACCCCATTTCCCGCCATTTTTAACCCTTTCTTTGCCATTTTTAACCCATTTTCTGCCGTTTTTAACCCTATTTTTGCCGTTTTTTCACCGTTTTTTCCCGTTTTTTCGCCCTTTCTCCCCATTTCTCCCCCTCCCGGTCCCCTCCCAGTCCAAACCAGTCCAAACCAGTTACCGGCCGAGGCCCAGGAGCAGTAGAGCGCCTGGCGCCCGTCGGGGCTGAAGGCCACGTCCAGGATGCTCCAGCCCACCTGGCGCCCCCTGCTGGCCCGGAGGAGCCGCAGCCCCTCCCCCGACACCTCGAAGAGCCGCAGGGTGTGGTCTGGGGAGGGGGGGGTTTGGGGTGAGTTTGGGGGATTTTGGGAAAATTCGGGATTTTTTGGGGATTTTTTGGGGAATTTTTTGGGATTTTTTGGGGATTTTTTTGGATTTTTTGGGGATTTTTTGGGGAATTTTTTGGGAATTTTTTTGGGATTTTTTGGGGGATTTTGGGGGATTTTTTTTGGGATTTTTTTGGGATTTTTGGGGGATTTTTTGGGATTTTTCGGGGATTTTTTTGGGGAATTTTTGGGGATTTTTTTGGATTTTTTGGGGATTTTTTGGGGGGATTTTTTGGGAATTTTTTGGGGATTTTTTTGGGATTTTTTGGGGATTTTTAAAGGATTTTTTTGGATTTTTTAAGGATTTTTTGGTGATTTTTGGGGGGATTTTTTGGGAATTTTGGGGGATTTTTTTTGGGAATTTTTTGGGAATTTTTTGGGAATTTTTTGGGATTTTTTGGGGAATTTTTGGGGATTTTTTTGGGATTTTTTTGGGATTTTTTAGGGGATTTTTGGGGGATTTTTTGGGATTTTTCAGGGATTTTTTGGGGATTTTTTTGGGGATTTTTTGGGATTTTTTTGGGAATTTTTTGGGGATTTTTTGGGGATTTTTTTTGGATTTTTGGGGGATTTTTGGGGGATTTTTTGGGGATTTTTTTGGGAATTTTTTTTTGATTTTTGGGGATTTTTTGGGGATTTTTTTTGGGATTTTTTGGGAATTTTTTTTGGTAATTTTTGGGGATTTTTTGAGGATTTTTTGGGGATTTTTTCCAAGAATTCCTTTTACCAAAACCCCCCCAAAAACCGAATTTAAACCTGAAAAAACCCCCAAAAAACCCCCAAAAACCCCCAAAAACCCCAAAAATTTCCATTTTTTTCCCCATTTTCCCAGGATTTTCCAGAAATTTCCGGGGTTTTCCAGAAATTTCCGGGGTTTTCCGGAACTTTCCGGGGTTTTCCGGAACTTTCCGGGGTTTTTCCGGAACTTTCCGGGAATTCCCGCCCACCCTGCGAGGCCGTCAGGAATTTCCGGCCGCATTCCGAGAAGATTCCGCAGAAAACCTTCTGGGGGTGGGGCTCCAGCGCCGCCTCGTGATTGGGCAGGAAGCTGAGGGGAAACCAGAACAAACCAGTATGAACCAGTATAAACCAGTATAGACCAGTATGGACCAGTTTAAACCAGTATAAACCAGTATAAACCAGTTCAAACCAGTCCAAACCAGTATAAACCAGTATAAACCAGTATAAACCAGTTCAAACCAGTATAAACCAGTTCAAACCAGTATAAACCAGTATAAACCAGTTCAAACCAGTCCAAACCAGTATAAACCAGTATAAACCAGTGAAAACCAGTATAAACCAGTATAAACCAGTATAAACCAGTTCAAACCAGTATAAACCAGTATAGACCAGTATGGACCAGTTTAAACCAGTATAAACCAGTCCAAACCAGTATAAACCAGTCTAAACCAGTTTAAACCAGTATAAACCAGTATAAACCAGTATAGACCAGTATAAACCAGTATAAACCAGTATAACCAGTATAAACCACTTCAAACTAGTATAAACCAGTATAAACCAGTATAAACCAGTTCAAACCAGTATGAACCAGTATAAACCAGTATGGACCAGTTTAAACCGGTTTAAATCACTTTGAATCAGTTTAAATTGGTTCAAACCAGTTTAAACCGGTTTAAAACCAGCTTAAACCAGCTCAAACCAGTATAAACCAGTTTAAAACCACTTCAAACCAGTATAAACCAGTCCAAACCAGCCCAAACCAGTTCAAACCGGTCTAAACCAGTTCAAACTGATTCAAACCAGTCTAAACCAGTTCAAACCAGTTCAAACCGGTTTAAAACCACTTCAAACCAGCCCAAACCAGTTCGAACCAGTTCAAACCAGTTCAAACCAGTCTAAACCAGTCCAAACCAGTTCAAACCAGTTTAAAACCACTTCAAACCAGTTAAAACCAGTTCAAACCAGTATAAACCAGTATGGACCGGTTTAAACCAGTTTAAAACCAGTCCAAACCAGTTCAAACCACCTCAAACCAGTCCAAACCAGTCTAAACCAGTCCAAACCGGTCCAAACCAGCCCAAACCAGTATAAACCAGTATAAACCAGTATAAACCAGTATAAACCAGTATAAACCAGTATAAACCAGTACAAACCAGTATAAACCAGTATAAACCAGTCACTTACTGGGAGCTCAGCTGCGATCTCTCCTGCCGGGAGAAGCTCCGCCCCCATTCGCGCTGGGAGGGGGGAGGGGCGGGGTCAGTCCCAGTTCAAACCAGTCCAAACCAGTCTAAACCAGTCCAAACCAGTCTAAACCAGTCCAAACCAGTCCAAACCAGTCCAAACCAGTCTAAACCAGTCTAAACCAGTCCAAACCAGTCCAAACCAGTCTAAACCAGTCCAAACCAGTATAAACCAGTATAAACCAGTCCAAACCAGTCTAAACCAGTCCAAACCAGTCCAAACCAGTATAAACCAGTCTAAACCAGTCCAAACCAGTCCAAACCAGTCCAAACCAGTTCAAACCAGTCCAAACCAGTCCGAACCTGTCGCAGCAGCCGGGTCAGGTTGGGCTCCGCCCCTCCCCCTCCCCCCAGCTCCGCCCGCAGCTCCTGGAGGGCGGGGCCGGGTGGGGGAGGGGCAGCTGTGGAATAAAACAGGGGGAGGGGCGTGAGTGAAGCCACGCCCACCTCGGACTAAACCACGCCCACTCCCTTTAAGTCCCGCCCCCTCCCCATTCAAACCGCGCTCCCACAATCCAGGCCCCTCCCCCTCCTTTTAACCCCTCCCCCACCCCAATTAAGCCCCTCCCCCACCCCTTTAATGACCCAAACCCCGCCCCTTTAACCCCTCCCATTTAAGCCCCGCCCCTCTTTTAACCCTCCCCATTTAAGCCCCGCCCCATCTTAAGCCCCTCCCATTCTGCTCAAGCCCCACCCCTCGGGCAAGCTCCTCCCATTTAAGCCCCGCCCCCTCTGTGTAAGCCACGCCCCTCTGGGTTTAAACCCCGCCCCTTTAAGTTTAAGCCCCACCTCTAGGTTTAAGCCCCACCCCTTCATTTTAAGCCCCGCCCCTGCCATTTAAGCCACGCCCCCTGTGTTTAAGCCCCGCCCCCTCACCCCCGGGCGCCTCCTGGGCCCCTCCCCCATCTCCTTCCTCCTCCTCCTCCTCCTCTTCCGGTTCCGGTTCCGGTTCCGGGTCGGACTCGGAGCCCTCGGAGTCCGGGGGGGGCTCCCGGAGCCGCCCCCGCCGGGCCCTGGAAAGTTCCGGAAAGTTCCCCAAAAATTCCCAAAAAATGCCCAAAAAATTCCCAAAAAATTCCAAAAATACCTAAAAAATCCACGGAAAGTTCCGGAAAGTTCCCCAAAAAATTCCCAAAAAATTCCCCAAAAATTCCCAAAAAATCCGCGGAAAGTTCCGGAAAGTTCCCCAAAAATTACCCAAAAATTCCCCCAAAATTTCCCCAAAAATTCCAGAAAATTCCCAAAAAATTCCCCAAAAATTCCCCAAAAATTCCAGAAAATTCCCAAAAATTCCCCCAAAATTCCCCAAAAATTCCCCCAAAATTCCCCAAAAATTCCCCAAAAATTCCCAAAAAATTCCCCAAAAATTCCCAAAAAAATTCCCAAAAATTCCCCCAAAATTCCCCAAAAATTCCCAGAAAATTCCCCAAAAATTCCCAGAAAATTCCCCAAAAATTCCCAAAAAATCTGCGGAGAGTTCCGGAAAATTCCCCAAAAATTCCCCCAAAATTCCCCAAAAATTCCCCAAAAATTCCCGGAAAGTTCCTCAAAAATTCCCCCAAAAATTCCCAAAAAATTCCCCAAAAATTCCCCAAAAAAGTCCCCAAAATTCCCCAAAAACTCCCAAAAGAACCCCACCAAAAAATCCCCAAAAATGCTCAAAAAATTCCCCAAAAAATTCTCAAAAATTCCTCAAAAAATTCCCCAAAAATTCCAAAAAAATTCCACCCAAAAAACCTCCAAACCCCTCAAAAAATTCCCAAATTTTCCCCCCAAAATCCCCCCCCAAAATTCCCAAGAATTTCCCAAAAAATTCCCCAAAAATTCCCCAAAAATTCTCCTGCCCGCCCCTCCCCCCACCCAAACCCCTGCCCCTCCCCCCCCGTGGGAAAACCCCTCAAAACCCCCCCAAAATCCCCCCAAAAATTCCCAAAATTCCCCCACCTCGCCCCTCCCCCCACCCCAGGCCCCTCCCCCACCCCCCTCGGCCCCAAAACCCCCTCAAAAAAATCCCCCCCCCAAAAAAATTCCCAAAAAAATTTTTTCCCGGCAAAATCTTCCCCCCCTCCCCCTCAGGGCCGCCCCCTCCCCCTCCCCCTCCCCACAATTCCCGCCCCTCCCCCACCCCCCCCCTCACCTCCTCAGCAGCTCCCGCAGCTCCTGCAGCTCCAGCCCCTCCCCCCGCCTCCCCTCCCCTCCCCCACCCCTCCCCCCACCCCCCGCCCCTCCCCCTCCCCCTCCCCCACCGCTCCTGCCGCCCATTCCCCACCGAATCCCCTCCCCCCCACCCCTTCAGGAACCGCCGCCACTTCCGGGTTCGGGCCGCGCCTTAACTCAGCCAATCACAGACAGGCCACGCCCCTTCCAGCGCGGTTTGGACCAATCAGGAGCGGGCGTGGAGGCCCCGCCTTTTTCCCGCCCTTTTTTGCGCCCCCCCCCCCCCCCCCCCCTTTTCCCCTCAGGGTTGTTTGTGCGTGAGGGGAAGGGGGCGTGGCTTGAAGGCGCGACTGGGATTGGTCGGCGGTGTCACGTGGTGGGAAAAGGGTGAAAGCGCGGCGCTGATTGGCGGAGGGGAAGGGGAGAGATGAGAGGAGGGCGGTGATTGGTGGAGAGGGGGGAAGGCGGGAAAAGGGGCGGGGTTTGAGGGGAATTTGGGGGAAAATCGGGGGAATTTGGGAAAATTTGGGAAAAACGGGGAATTCTGAGGGGAAATGCGGGGGGAAAAGGGGGAATTTGGGGGGAAAACGGGGAATTTCGGGAAATTTTGGGGAAAAACCGGGAAATTTGGGAAAAAAACGGGAATTTTGGGCAAAAAATTGAATTTTTGGGGATAATTGGGGAATTCTGTGGGAAAATTTGGGGGGATTTGGGAAAAATGGGGAAATTAGGGGAAAAAATGGGGAAATTTGGGGAAAAAATGGGAAATTTTGGGGTAAAATGGGGAAAAATTGGGAATTTTGGGGAAAAATTTGAATATTTGGAGGGAATTTTGGGGGAAAAATTGGGAAATTTGGGAAAACTTGGGGGAAAAAAGGAAGAAATGGGGAAAAAAGGGGAAATTCTGGGGAAAAAATCGCCTCAAAAAATTTTTTAAAATATTTTTTTTATTATTTTTTTTTCTCTCCCCCTCCCCCCCCCAAAAAATAATAAAAAAATTTAAAAAAAATTAAATTTTTTTCTTTTTTTTTTTTAATTTTTTTTTTCTACCCCTCCCCCACAACCCCCCAAAAAAAAAACCCCCCCCAAGCCCCTCCCCCACCTTTCAAACCCTCCCAAAATCCCCCAAAATTTTATTTTTTAATTTAAATTTTTTTTTTTTATCCTTTTTTTTTTTTTTTTTCCCCTCCCCCTCCCCCGACTTTTTTTTTTTTTAATTTATTTTTTTTTTATAATTTTTTATAATTTTTTTTTTTTCCGTCTTCGGCTCCACCTGCAAAAAAAACAAACTCGGGAATTTTTTTTTTTTTTTTGGGGTGAAAAAAGGGGAAAAAAATGAAAAAGAAAAATTAAAAACTTAAAATTAGAATTGAAAATAAAATTTGGGGATTTTTTCCGGATTTTTTTTGGGTTTTTTTTGGGGTTTTTTGGGGTTTTTTTGATTGGGGTGGGGGAGGGGCGGGCTTGCCCCTCCCCCCACCCTTGGGGGGGTTTTTTGTTGATTTTTTTTTGGGGAGATTTTGGGGGTTTTTGGGTATTTTTTTTTTTGTTAATATGGGGAGTACCAGGAGGTGGCTCGGGATCGGCCCCTGCGGAGAGAAATGGGGAGAAAAATCAGGATTTTGGGAAAAAAGGAGGAGATTGACGCAAAGTGACGCAAAATGGAACGAAAATGACCCAAAATTGACCTGAAATGACCCAAATTGACCTGAAATGACCCAAAATGACTCAAAATTGACCCAAAATGACCCAAAATTGACCTAAAATGACCCAAAATTGACCTAAAATGACCCAAAATTGACCCAAATTGACCCAAAATTGCCCAAAACGATCCAAAATTGACCCCAAATTACCCAAAATTGACCTGAAATGACCCAAAATGTTCCCAAATCGACCCAAAATGACCCAGAATGACCCAAAATTGACCTGAAATGACCCAAAATTGACCCAAATTGACCCAAAATTGACCTGAAATGACCCAAAATTGACCTAAAATGACCCAAAATGACCCAAAATTGACCCAAAAGTTACCCAAATTGACCCAAAATTGACCCCAAATTACCCAAAATGACCCAGAATGACCCAAAATAGACCTGAAATGACCCAAAATTGACCAAAAATGTCCCAAAATTGGCTCAAAATGACCCAAAATGTTCCCAAAATGACCCAAAATTGACCTAAAATGTCCCAAAATGACCCAAAATTGACCTAAAATGACCCAAATTGACCCGAAATGACCCAGAATGACCCAAAATAGACCTGAAATGACCCAAAATTGACCAAAAATGTCCCAAAATTGGCTCAAAATGACCCAAAATGTTCCCAAAATGACCCAAAATTGACCTAAAATGTCCCAAAATGACCCAAAATTGACCTAAAATGACCCAAGTTGACCCGAAATGACCCAGAATGACCCAAAATGTCCCAAAATTGACCTGAAATGACCCAAAAATGACCTAAAATGACCCAAAATTGACCTGAAATTGACCTAAAATGACGTAAATTCACCCAAATTGACCCAAAACAGACCCAAAATGACCCAAATTGACCCGAAATGACCCAGAATGACCCAAAATGTCCCAAAATTGACTCAAATTGACCCAAAATGACCCAAATTGACCCAAAATTGACCTAAAATGACCCAAAATGTTCCCAACTTGACCCAAAATGACCCAAAATGTTCCCAAATTGACCCAAAATGACCCAAAATTGACCTAAATTAACCCAAAATGTTCCCAAAATGACCCAAAATCGACCTAAAATGACCCAAAATTGACTTAAAATGTCCCAAAATGACGTAAATTCACCCAAAATGACCCAAATTTGACCTAAAATGTCCCAAAATGACGTAAATTCACCCAAATTGACCCAAAATTGGCTCAAAATGATCCAAAATTGACCCAAAATAGCCCAAAAATGTCCCAAAATGACCCAAAATGACCCAAAATGACCCGAATTGACCAAAAATTGATATAAGATGACCCAAATTCACCCAAAATCGACTTAAAATGTCCCAAAATGACCCAAAATTGACCTAAAATGACCCAAAATTGACCTAAAATGACCCAAAATGACCCAAAATTGACTTAAAATGTCCCAAAATGACCCAAAATTGACCTAAAATGACCCAAAATTGACCTAAAATGACCCAAAATTACCCAAAATTGCCCAAAAATGACCCAAAATTGACCTGAAATGGCCTAAAATGACCCAAAATTGACCCAAAATTGGCTCAAAATGACCCAAAATGTTCCCAAAATGACCCAAAATTGACTTAAATGTCCCAAAATGACGTAAATTCACCCAAATTGACCCAAAATGACCCAAAATGTTCCCAAACTGACACAAAATGTCCCAAAATTGACCTAAAATGACCCAAAATTGACCCAAAATTGATCTAAAATGACCCAAAATAGACCTAAATTGACCCAAAATGTTCCCAAAATTGACCTGAAATGACCCAAAATGACCCAAAATTGACCTGAAATTGACCAAAAGTGACCCAAAATGACCCAAAATGACCCAAAATTGACCCAAAATGACCCAAAATGACCCAAAATTGACCTGAAATGACCCAAAATTGACCCAAATTGACCCAAAATTGACCTGAAATGACCCAAATTGACCCAAATTTGACCTAAAATGACCCAAAATGACCCAAAATGGCCCAAAATGACCCAAAATCGACCTAAAATGACCCAAAATGATGCAAAATTGACCTAAAATGTCCCAAAATTGACCCAAATTGACCCAAAATTGACCTAAAATGTCCCAAAATTGACCCAAATTGACCCAAAATTGACCTGAAATGACCCAAAATGTTCCCAAAATGACCCAAAATTGACTTAAAATGTCCCAAAATGACCCAAAATTGACCCAAAATGTCCCAAAATTGACCCCCAAAAAAAAATCAAAAATAACCCTAAAAAATCCTTCAAAAATCCCCAAAAAATCCTAAAAAATCGGAAAAAATTCCAAAAAAATCCCAAAAAAATCCCAGAAAATTCCCAACCCCTAAAAACCCCGAAATAGCCCCAAAACGTCCCTGAAAACCCTAAAAAAACCCCCAAAAATCCAAATTAACCCTTAAAAACCCTTTAAAAAATCCATAAAAAATCCTTAAAAAATCCTAAAAAAATCGTAAAAAATTCCTAAAAAATCTTAAAAAAATCGTAAAAAATCCTAAAAAAATCCCAAAAAATCGTAAAAAATCCCAAAAAATTCCCAATCCCTAAAAACTCCCAAATAACCTCAAAAATGCCCCAAAAATCCAAATTAACCCTTAAAAACCCTTTAAAAAATCTGAAAAAAATCCGAAAAAAATCCGAAAAAAATCCCAAAAAAATCGAAAAAAAATCGAAAAAAAATCGAAAAAAATCCCAAAAAAATCCCAAAAATTCCCAAAAAAATCCCAAAAAATTCCCCAAATCCCAGATGACCCAAAACCTGTGGATTTTGCCCCAAATACCTGTAGCCTCCAAATTAACCCTTAAAAACCCTTTAAAAAATCTGAAAAAAATCCTTAAAAAATCCGAAAAAAATCTAAAAAAATTCGAAAAAAATCCCAAAAAATTCCCAAAAATTCCCCAAATCCCAGATTTCCCAAAACCTGAGGATTTTGCCCCAAATACCTGTAGGCTCCAAATTAACCCTTAAAAACCCTTTAAAAAACCCCCAAAAAATCCGAAAAAAATCCAAAAAAAATCAAAAAAAAATCGAAAAAAATCCCAAAAAAATCGTAAAAAAATTTTAAAAATTCCCAAAAAATTCCCACAACTTCCACAATCCCTGGATTTCCCAAAACCTGTGGAATTTGCCCCAAATACCTGTAGCCTCTGGCGCGGGGCCGTGCGTAGCCGCTGTAGAAGCGACAGAATTGCCCCCAAAAAATCCCCTAAAAAATCCCCAAAAAATCCTAAAAAATCCCCAAAAATTCCTAAAAAATTCCTAAAAAATCCCAGAAAATTCCCAATCCCTAAAAACCCTGAAATATCCCCAAAAAATCCCTAAAAACCTCAAAAATCCAAATGAGCCTCCAAAAATCCTTAAAAAAAAATCGAAAAAAATTCGAAAAAAAATCGAAAAAAAATCGAAAAAAATCCCCAAAAAATCCTAAAAAAATCCTAAAAATTCCCAAAAAAATCCTAAAAAATTCCCAAAAAAATCCCCAAAATTCCCCAAATCCCAGATGACCCAAAACCGGTGGATTTTGCCCCAAATACCTGTAGCCTCCAAATTAACCCTTAAAAAATCCCCAAAAAATCCGAAAAAAATCCGAAAAAAATTGAAAAAAAATCGAAAAAAAATCAAAAAAAAATCGTAAAAAATCCCAAAAAATTCCCAAAAATTCCCCAAATCCCAGATGACCCAAAACCAGTGTATTTTTCCCCAAATACCTGTAGCCTCTGGCGCGGGGCCGTGCGTAGCCGCTGTAGAAGCGACAGAATTGACCCCCAAAAAAACCCCTAAAAAATCCCTAAAAAATTCCTAAAAAATCCCAAAAAAATCCTAAAAAATCCCAGAAAATTCCCAATCCCAAAAAACCCCGAAATAGCCCCAAAACGTCCCTCAAAACCCTAAAAAATGACCCAAAAATCCAAATTAACCCTTAAAAATCCTTTAAAAAATCCCGAAAAAATCCGAAAAAAATCCTAAAAAAATCGTAAAAAATTCCTAAAAAATCTTAAAAAAATCCTAAAAAATCCCAAAAAAATCCCAAAAAATCGTAAAAAATCCCAAAAAATTCCCAATCCCTAAAAACTCCCAAATATCCCCAAAAATGCCCCAAAAATCCAAATTAACCCTTAAAAACCCTTTAAAAAACCCCGAAAAATCCGAAAAAAATCCTTAAAAAATCGAAAAAAAATCGTAAAAAATCCCAAAAAAATCCCAAAAATTCCCAAAAAAATCCCAAAAAATTCCCCAAATCCCAGATGACCCAAAACCGGTGCATTTTGCCCCAAATACCTGTAGCCTCCAAATTAACCCTTAAAAACCCTGTAAAAAATCCCGAAAAAATCCTTAAAAAATCCAAAAAAAATCCGAAAAAAATTCCTAAATATCCCAAAAAAATCCTAAAAAATCCCAAAAAATTCCCAATCCCTAAAACTCCCAAATAACCTCGAAAATGCCCCAAAAATCCAAATTAACCCTTAAAAACCCTTTAAAAAACCCCGAAAAATCCGAAAAAAATCCTTAAAAAATCGAAAAAAAATCGAAAAAAAATCGTAAAAAATCCCAAAAAAATCCCAAAAATTCCCAAAAAAATCCCAAAAATTCCCCAAATCCCAGATTTCCCAAAACCGGTGGATTTTGCCCCAAATACCTGTAGCCTCTGGCGCGGGGCCGTGCGTAGCCGCTGTAGAAGCGACAGAATTGACCCCCAAAAAAACCCCTAAAAAATCCCTAAAAAATTCCTAAAAAATCCCAAAAAAATCCTAAAAAATTCCTAAAAAATCTCAAAAAATCCCAGAAAATCCCCAAGTCCCAAAACCGGTGGAATTTGCCCCAAATACCTGTAGCCTCCAAATTAACCCTTAAAAACCCTTTAAAAAATCCGAAAAAAATCCGAAAAAAATCGAAAAAAAATCGTAAAAAATCCCAAAAAAATCCCAAAAATTCCCAAAAAAATCCCAAAAATCCCCAGACCCCCCAGAATCCCAAAACTTGAGGATTTTTCCCCAAATACCTGTAGCCTCTGGCGCGGGGCCGTGCGTAGCCGCTGTAGAAGCGACAGAATTGACCCCCAAAAAAACCCCTAAAAAATCCCTAAAAATCCCTAAAAAATCCTAAAAAATCCCAAAAAAATCCTAAAAAATCCCAGAAAATTCCCAATCCCAAAAAACCCCGAAATAGCCCCAAAACGCCCCTCAAAACCCTAAAAAATGACCCAAAAATCCAAATTAACCCTTAAAAACCCTTTAAAAAATCCCGAAAAAATCCTTAAAAAATCCTAAAAAAATCGTAAAAAATTCCTAAAAAATCTTAAAAAAATCCTAAAAAATCCCAAAAAAATCCCAAAAAAATCGTAAAAAATCCCAAAAAATTCCCAATCCCTAAAAACTCCCAAATAACCTCAAAAATGCCCCAAAAATCCAAATTAACCCTTAAAAACCCTTTAAAAAATCCCGAAAAAATCCGAAAAAAACCGAAAAAAATTTAAAAAAAAATCGAAAAAAAATCGAAAAAAAATCGAAAAAAAATCGAAAAAAATCCCAAAAATTCCCAAAAAAATCCCAAAAATCCCCAGACCCCCCAGAATCCCAAAACTTGAGGATTTTTCCCCAAATACCTGTAGCCTCTGGCGCGGGGCCGTGCGTAGCCGCTGTAGAAGCGACAGAATTGACCCCCAAAAAAACCCCTAAAAAATCCCTAAAAAATTCCTAAAAAATCCCAAAAAAATCCTAAAAAATTCCTAAAAAAATCGTAAAAAATCCTAAAAAAATCCCCAAAAAATCCCAGAAAATCCCAGAATCCCAAAACCGGTGGAATTTGCCCCAAATGCCTGTAGCCTCCAAATTAACCCTTAAAAACCCTTTAAAAAATCCCCAAAAAAATCCGAAAAAAATCCGAAAAAAATAAAAAAAAATCGAAAAAAAATCGAAAAAAAATTGAAAAAAATCCCAAAAAAATCCCAAAAATTCCCCAAATCCCAGATTTCCCAAAACTTGAGGATTTTGCCCCAAATACCTGTAGCCTCCAAATTAACCCTTAAAAACCCTTTAAAAAAGACCCCAAAAATCCGAAAAAAATCGAAAAAAAATCGAAAAAAAATCGAAAAAAATTCAAAAAAAATCGAAAAAAAATCGAAAAAAAATCGTAAAAAATCCCAAAAAAATCCCAAAAATTCCCCAAATCCCAGATTTCCCAAAAGTTGAGGATTTTTCCCCAAATACCTGTAGCCTCTGGCGCGGGGCCGTGCGTAGCCGCTGTAGAAGCGGGAGCGCTGGGAGCCGAACCCACCCCCCCGCCCCCGGAATCGTCCCCGGGGGAATCCGCGGTCGGTGCTGCTGATCCCGGGGCGGTTGGTGCGCTTGGGGATCACCTGCAGGGGGGGATTTGGGGTGAAAAGGGGGGGATTTGGGAAAAAAAGGGGGAAAAATGGTGAGAAACGGTGAAAATTTGGGGAAAATCGGTGAAAAAATGACAAAAATCGGTGAAAAAATGGGGAAAATAGAGGGAAAAAAGGGGAAAAATGGGGAAAATGGGGAAATTTGGAGGGAAAAGGGGGAGATTTGGGGTGAAAAGGGGGAGATTTGGGAAAAAATGGGGGAAAAATGGTGAGAAACGGTGAAAATTTGACGAAAATCGGTGAAAATTTGGCGAAAATCTGGCGAAAATCGGTGAAAATTTGGCGAAAATAGAGGGGAAAATGGGGAAAAATGGGGAAAAAAGGGGAAATTTGGAGGGAAATTGGGAAGATTTGGGGTGAAATGAGAGGGATTTGGGAAAAAATGGGGGAGATTTGGTGAGAAATGGTGAAAAAATGGTGAAAATCGGTGAAAAAATGATGAAAATCGGTGAAAAAATGGGGAAAATAGAGGGAAAAAAGGGGAAAAATGGGGGAAAAAGGGGAAATTTGGAGGGAAAATGGGGAGATTTGGGGTGAAAAGGGGGGGATTTAGGAAAAAAAGGGGGAAAAATGGTGAGAAACGGTGAAAAAATGGGGAAAATCGGTGAAAAAATGACAAAAATCGGTGAAAATTCGATGAAAATAGAGGAAAAAACGGGTAGAATAGGAGGAGAAAGAGAGGAAAATGTGGGAATTTGGGGAAAATGGGGAATTTTGGGGTGAAAAGGGGAGGATTTGGGAAAAAAAGGAGAAAATTTGGTGAAAAAAGGTGAAAATTTGGGGAAAATAGGTGAAAATTTGGCGAAAATCGGTGAAAATTTGATGAAAATAGAGGGAAAAATGGGGAAAAAGGGGAAAAATGGGGGGAAAAGGGGAAATTTGGAGGAAAATTGGGGAGATTTGGGGTGAAAAGAGGAGGATTTGGGAAAAAATGGGGGAGATTTGGTGAGAAATGGTGAAAATTTGACGAAAATCGGTGAAAATTTGACGAAAATCGGTGAAAATTTGGCGAAAATAGAGGGGAAAAATGGGGAAAAAGGGGGAAAAAAGGGGAAATTTGGAGGAAAATGGGGAGATTTGGGGTGAAAAGAGGGAGATTTGGGAAAAAATGGGGGAGATTTAGTGAGAAACGGTGAAAATTTGGTGAAAATCGGTGAAAAAATGACAAAAATCGGTGAAAAAATGGGGAAAATAGGGGGAAAAATGAGGAAAATGGGGGAAAGGGAAGGAAAATGGGGGAATTTGGGAAAAATGGGGAATTTTGGGGTGAAAAGGGGGGGATTTGGGAAAAAATGGGGGAGAAATGGTGAGAAACGGTGAAAAAATGGGGAAAATCGGTGAAAATTTGGGGAAAATCGAGGGGAAAAAATGGGGAAAATAGGGGGAAAAATGACAAAAATAGAAGGAAAAATGGGGAAAAATGGGGGAAAAAAGGGAAAATTTGGAGGGAAAAGGGGGAGATTTGGGGTGAAAAAGGGGAGATTTGGGAAAAAGTGGGGGAGAAATGGTGAGAAACGGTGAAAAAATGGGGAAAATCGGTGAAAATTTGGTGAAAATCGAGGGGAAAAATGGGGAAAAATTGGGGGGAAAAAGGGAAAAAAAACAGGAAAAAATGATGGAAAATTGGGAAAGATTGGGCAAAAAAATCAGGAATGAAAATGGGGAAAAAACCTGAGAAAAATTGGAAAAAAATTGGGGAAAAAGGGAAAAAAAATCGAAAAAAAATTGAAAAAAAATTGAAAAAAATGGGGAAAATTGGGGAAAAAATGGGAAAAAATGGGGAAAAATTGGGGAAAAAATCAGGAAAAAAATGGGGAAAAAACTCAGAAAAAATGGAAAAAAATTGGGAAAAATGGGAAAAAAATCAAAAAAAAATTGAAAAAAAATTCAAAAAAAATGGGGAAAAAATGGGAAAAAAGGGGAAAAAATGGGAAAAAAACCAGGAAAAAATGATGGAAAATTGGGAAAAATTGGGCAAAAAACCAGGAAAGAAAATGGGGAAAAAAATTGAGAAAAAATGGAAAAAAATTGGGGAAAATGGGAAAAAAAATTGAAAAAAAATCGAAAAAAAATTGAAAAAAATGGGGAAAAAATGGGGGAAATTGGGGAAAAAATGGGGAAAAATGAGGAAAATTGGGGAAAAAATCAGGAAAAAAATGGGGAAAAAACTCAGAAAAAATGGAAAAAAATTGGGAAAAATGGGAGAAAAAATCAAAAAAAAATTGAAAAAAAATCGGAAAAAAATCGGGAAAAATCCCCAAAAATTGGGAAAAATTTGGGAAAACTGGGGAAGGGTTGGGAATGTTGGGAATGTTGGGAATTGTGGGAATTGGGGGCTCTGACCTTGATCTGTCGGCCGCGGAACAGCGACTCGTCCAGCGCCATGGAGGGGGAAAAAATGGGGAAAAAATGGGGAAAAATTGGGGAAAAAATGGGGAAAAAATGGGGAAAAAAAGCAGGAAAAAATGATGGAAAATTGGGAAAAATTGGGCAAAAAATCAGGGAAAAAAATGGGGAAAATCCTCAGAAAAAATGGAAAAAAATTGGGGAAAAATGGGAAAAAAATCGAAAAAAAATTCAAAAAAATGGGGAAAAAATGGGGAAAATTGGGGAAAAAATGGGAAAAAATGGGGAAAAATTGGGGAAAAAATCAGGAAAAAAAATGGGGAAAAAACCTGAGAAAAATCGGGAAAAAATCGGGAAAAAATCGAAAAAAATGGGAAAAAAATCGAAAAAAAATTCAAAAAAATGGGGAAAAAATGGGAAAAATGGGGAAAAAAAGCAGGAAAAAATGATGGAAAATTGGGAAAGATTGGGCAAAAAATCAGGAAAAAAAATGGGGAAAATCCTCAGAAAAAATGGAAAAAAATTGGGGAAAAATGGGGAAAAAAATTGAAAAGAAATTGAAAAAAATTCAAAAAAATGGGGAAAAAATGGGGAAAAATTGGGGAAAAAATCAGGAAAAAAATGGGGAAAAAACTCAGAAAAAATGGAAAAAAATTGGGAAAAATGGGAGAAAAAATCGAAAAAAAATTGAAAAAAAATTCAAAAAAAATGGGGAAAAAATGGGAAAAAATGGGGAAAAATTGGGGAAAAATTGGGCAAAAAATCAGGAAAAAAAATGGGGAAAATCCTCAGAAAAAATGGAAAAAAATTGGGAAAAATGGGAAAAAAATCAGAAAAAAAATCAAAAAAAAATTGAAAAAAAATCGAAAAAAAATCGAAAAAAAATCGGGAAAAATCCCCAAAAATTGGGAAAAATTTGGGAAAACTGGGGAAGGGTTGGGAATGTTGGGAATTGTGGGAATTGGGGGCTCTGACCTTGATCTGTCGGCCGCGGAACAGCGACTCGTCCAGCGCCATGGAGGGGGAAAAAATGGGGAAAAATTGGGGAAAAATGGGGAAAAAAATCAGAAAAAATTGGGGAAAAAAGCAGGAAAAAATGATGGAAAATTGGGAAAGATTGGGCAAAAAATCAGGAAAAAAAATGGGGAAAAAACCTGAGAAAAATCGGGAAAAAATCGGGAAAAAATCCAAAAAAAATCGAAAAAAAATCGAAAAAAAATGGGAAAAAAATCGGGAAAAATCCCCAAAAATTGGGAAAAATTTGGGAAAACTGGGGAAGGGTTGGGAATGTCGGGAATGTTGGGAATTGTGGGAATTGGGGGCTCTGACCTTGATCTGTCGGCCGCGGAACAGCGACTCGTCCAGCGCCATGGAGGTTCGCACCGACTCCTTGTCGGAGAACTCGATGTAGGCGAAGCTGCCGGGGGAGGAGATGAGGTCAGAGCCGGAATTTTCCCGGAATTCCGGCCCTGGAGGGACCCCCCCGGAGTGGGGGAGGGGTGGGGAGTTCATGGGAATTTTTGGGATTTTTTTGGGAATTTTTTGGGGTTTTTTAGGGATTTTTTTGGGGTTTTTTTGGGAATTTTTGGGGATTTTTTGGGGAATTTTTGGGGATTTTTTTTGGGATTTTTTGGGATTTTTTGGGGTTTTTTAGGGATTTTTTGGGGGATTTTTTGGGATTTTTTTTGGGGTTTTTTTGGGATTTTTTTGGAATTTTTGGGGATTTTTTTGGGGATTTTTTTGGGATTTTTTGGGTTTTTTTGGGGGATTTTTTTGGGGATTTTTGGGGATTTTTTTGGATTTTTTTTTTGGATTTTTTTGGGTTTTTTTGAGATTCCTTTGGGATATTTTGGGGATATTTTTGGGATTTTTTTGGGTTTTTTTGGGGGATTTTTTTGGAGATTTTTTGGGATTTTTTTGGGGTTTTTTTTTGGATTTTTTTGGGTTTTTTTCAGGTTTTTTTGCGATTCCTTTGGGATATTTTTGGGATTTTTTTGGGGATTTTTTGGGGTTTTTTTTGGTTTTTTTTGGGATTTTTTGGGGATTTTTTGGGGTTTTTTTTGGTTTTTTCTGGGATTTTTTTGGGGATTTCTTGGGGGGTTTTTTTGGGTTTTTTTGGAGATTTTTTTGGGGTTTTTTTGGGATATTTTTGGGATTTTTTTGGGGATTTTTGGGGATTTTTTAGGGATTTTTTTGGGGATTTTTTGGGGATTTTTTACGAATTTTTTGAGGATTTTTTGGGATTTTTTTGGGGATTTTTTGGGATTTTTTTTGGGATTTTTGGGGAATTTTTGGGGATTTTTTACGAATTTTTTGGGGGTTTTTTTGGGATTTTTTGGGATTTTTTGGGGGGTTTTTTTGGATTTTTTGGGGTTTTTTGGGGATTTTTTGGGATTTTTACCATAAACCCCGCCCACACCCCATAAATCACCATAAACCACCCCAAATTAGCATAAATCTGCATAAACCTAAAAAAAACCCCTTAAAAAAACCCAAAACCCCCTCAAAAAACCCCAAAAAAACGTAAAAAAAACCCTTTAAAAAACCTCAAAAAAATCCCTAAAAATCTGCTTAAAAAACCCAAATAAATCCCAAAAACAATCCCAAAAAAATCCCAAAAATCCTTTAAAAACCTGAAAAATACTAAAAATCGCCAAAAAACCCAAAATCCCCTCAAGAATCCCCTAAAAAACTCAAAAAAACCCTCAAAAAGCTGCAAAAAAACCCACAAAAAAAAACCTTTAAAAAACACAAAAAAACCGCTTAAGAAACCCAAAAAAAATCCCAAAAAAATCCCAAAAAATCCCCAAAATTCTTCAAAACCCCAAAAACCCCTCTAAAAACCCCCAAAACCCAAAAACCACCTCAAAAACCCCCAAAATCCCCTCAAAAAAATTAAAAATCTCCTCAAAAAACCCCCAAATTCCATTTTCCCGCCATTTTCCCCTCAGGGAAAAAAACCCCTCAGGGGCGCGGCCTAACCCCCGGTAATTACCATAAACCCCGCCCACACCCCCATAAATCACCATAAACCACCCCAAATTAGCATAAATCTGCATAAACCTAAAAAATACCCCTTAAAAAAACCCCAAAATCCCCTCAAAAAACCCCAAAAAAACCTCAAAAAACTCTAAAAAAACCCTTAAAAAAACCAAATAAAAGCCAAAAAAAATCAAAACAAACCACAAAAATCTTTTAAAAACCTAAAAATTGCCAAAAAACCTAAAATCCCCTCAAAAAAAACCCCAAAACACTCAAAACTCCCCCCAAAAAACGCAAGAAAACCCTCAAAAAAAACCTTTGAAAAACACAAAAAAACACTTAAAAAACACCAAAAAAATCCCAAAAAAATCCCAAAAAATCCCCAAAATTCTTCAAAACCCCAAAAACCCCTCAAAAAACCCCAAAAACCCAAAAACCACCTCAAAAACCCCCAAAATCCCCTCAAAAAACACGATTTCCCCTCATAAAAAAACCCAAAATCCCGTTTTCCCGCCATTTTCCCCTCAGGGAAAAAACCCCTCAGGGGCGCGGCCTAACCCCCGCTAATTACCATAAACCCCGCCCACACCCCCATAAATCACCATAAACCATCCCAAATTAGCATAAATCTGCATAAACCTAAAAAATACCCCTTAAAAAACCCCAAAATCCCCTCAAAAAACCCCAAAAAACCTCAAAAAACTCTAAAAAAACCCCTTAAAAAATCAAATAGAATCCAAAAAAATCCCTAAAAATCCCAAAAATCCTTTAAAAACCTAAAAAAATGCAAAAAACCCAAAATCCCCTCAAAAAACCCTCAAAAAACCTCAAAAAGCCGCTTAAAAGCCCTCAAAGAACTGCGAGAAAACCTAAAAAAAAACCCTTAAAACACATAAAAACCACTTAAAAACCTAAAAAAAAAATTAACAAAAAATCCCAAAAAATCCCCAAAATTCCTTAAAAAACCCAAAAACCCCAAAACCACCTCAAGAAACCCAAAAAAACCCCAAAATCCCCTCAAAAAACACGATTTCCCCTCATAAAAAACCCCAAAATCCCGTTTTCCCGCCATTTTCCCCTCAGGGGAAAAAAACCCCTCAGGGGCGCGGCCTAACCCCCGCTAATTACCATAAACCCCGCCCACACCCCCATAAATCACCATAAACCACCCCAAATTAGCATAAATCTGCATAAACCTAAAAAAACCCCTTTAAAAACCCCAAAATCCCCTCAAGAAACCCCAAAAAAACGTAATAAAAACCCTTTAAAAAACCACAAAAAAATCCCTAAAAATCTGCTTAAAAAACCCAAATAAACCCCAAAAAAAATCCCAAAAAAATCCCAAAAATCCTTTAAAAACCTGAAAAATACTAAAAATCGCCAAAAAACCCAAAATCCCCTCAAGAATCCCCTAAAAAACTCAAAAAAACCCTCAAAAAGCTGCAAAAAAACCCACAAAAAAAAACCTTTAAAAAACACAAAAAAACCGCTTAAGAAACCCAAAAAAAATCCCAAAAAAATCCCAAAAAATCCCCAAAATTCTTCAAAACCCCAAAAACCCCTCAAAAAAACCCGAAAAACCCAAAAACCACCTGAAAAACCCCAAAATCCCCTCAAAAAAATGAAAAATCTCCTCAAAAAACCCCAAAATTCCGTTTTCCCGCCATTTTCCCCTCAGGGAAAAAACCCCTCAGGGGCGCGGCCTAACCCCCGGTAATTACCATAAACCCCGCCCACACCCCCATAAATCACCATAAACCACCCCAAATTAGCATAAATCTGCATAAACCTAAAAAATACCCCTTAAAAAACCCCAAAATCGCCTCAAAAAACCCCAAAAATCCTCAAAAAAATGTAAAAAAAATCCTAAAAAAACCCCTTAAAAAATCAAATAGAATCCAAAAAAAATCCCTAAAATCCTTTAAAAACCTAAAAAAACCTAAAAATATGCAAAAAACCCAAAATCCCCTCAAAAAACCCTCAAAAAACCTCAAAAAGCCGCTTAAAAGCCCTCAAAGAACTGCGAGAAAACCTAAAAAAAAACCCTTAAAACACATAAAAACCACTTAAAAACCTAAAAAAAAAATTAACAAAAAATCCCAAAAAATCCCCAAAATTCCTTAAAAAACCCAAAAACCCCTCAAGAAACCCAAAAAACCCCCAAAATCCCCTCAAAAACCACGATTTTCCCTCATAAAAAAACCCAAAATCCCGTTTTCCCGCCATTTTCCCCTCAGGGGAAAAACCCCCTCAGGGGCGCGGCCTAACCCCCGCTAATTACCATAAACCCCGCCCACACCCCCATAAATCACCATAAACCACCCCAAATTAGCATAAATCTGCATAAACCTAAAAAATACCCCGTAAAAAACCCCAAAATCGCCTCAAAAAACCCCAAAAAAACTCAAAAAACTCTAAAAAAAACCAAATAAAACCCTTAAAAAATCCAAAAAAACCACAAAAATCTTTTAAAAACCTAAGAATTGCCAAAAAAACTGAAATCCCCTCAAAAAAACCCCCCAAAACACTCAAAACTCCCCCCCAAAAAACCCAAGAAAACCCTCAAAAAAAACCTTTAAAAAACCCAAAAAAACCCTTAAAAAACCCCAAAAAATCCCCAAAATTTTTTAAAAATCCTAAAAAACCCAAAAACCCCAAAAACACCTCAAGAAACCCAAAAAAACCCCCAAAATCCCCTCAAAAAACACGATTTCCCCTCATAAAAAAACCCAAAATCCCGTTTTCCCGCCATTTTCCCCTCGGGGAAAAAACCCCTCAGGGGCGCGGCCTAACCCCTGCTAATTACCATAAACCCCGCCCACACCCCCATAAATCACCATAAACCACCCCAAATTAGCATAAATCTGCATAAACCTAAAAAATACCCCTTAAAAAACCTCAAAATCGCCTCAAAAAAACCCAAAAATCCTCAAAAAAATGTAAAAAAAATCCTTTAAAAAACCTCAAAAAAACCCCTAAAAATCCGCTTAAAAAACCCAAATAAATCCCAAAAAAATCCCAAAAAAATCCCAAAAATCCTTTAAAAACCTGAAAAATACTAAAAATCGCCAAAAAACCCAAAATCCCCTCAAGAAACCCCTAAAAAACTCCTCAAAAAACTGCAAAAAACCCCTCAAAAAACCATAAAAAACCGCTTAAAAAAACCCCAAAAAAACCCAAAAAAATTCCAAAAAATCCTCAAAATTCTTCAAAACCCCAAAAACCCCTCAAAAAACCCCCAAAACCCAAAAACCACCTCAAAAACCCCAAAAATCCCCTCAAAAAAATGAAAAATCCCCTCAAAAAACCCCCAAATTTCGTTTTCCCGCCATTTTCCCCTCAGGGGAAAAACCCCCTCAGGGGCGCGGCCTAACCCCCGCTAATTACCATAAACCCCGCCCACACCCCCATAAATCACCATAAACCACCCCAAATCAGCATAAACGAGTGGAAATTAGCATAAATTTGCATAAATTACCCCTTGGGGTGCCCGCTGTACTTGTCGCAGAGGATGGTGACGCGGTTGACGGAGCCGCAGCCGTGGAAATGCGCCTCCAGCTCCTCGGCCGTGGCGCCGTAATCCACCTTGGGGGGGAAAAAAAACATTCCAGAACATTCCTGGGGAATTCTGGGGATTTTTTGGGATTTTTTGGGGTTTTTTTGGGGTTTTTTTGGGGTTTTTTGGGGTTTTTTTGTCCCTTACGTTGCCGACGTAGATGGAGCGAGCGTCGGCTTCCATTTTCTCCTCCAGGGACATGATCACCGGGCCGGCTGTGAGAGGGGGGAAAAAATGGGAATTGTTTGGGAATTCTGGGGGTTTTGGGAATTTTTGGGAATTTTTGGGGTTTTTTTGGGATTTTTTGGGATTTTTTTGGGGATTTTTTGGGGATTTTTTTTGGGATTTTTTGGGATTTTTTTCGATTTTTTTGGGGGATTTTTTGCATTTTTTTTTAATTTTTTTGGGGATTTTTGGGATTTTTTAGGGATTTTTTAGGACTTCTGGGAGTTTTTGGGGATTTTTGGGGAATTTTGGGGATTTTTGGGATTTTTGGGGGATTTTTGGGGATTTTTTGGGAATTTTTTTGGGAATTTTTTTGGATTTTTTTTATTTTTTAGGGATTTTTTGGGGGATTTTTGTGATTTTTTTGGGATTTTTTTGGGGAATTTTTTAAAATTTTTTAGGGATTTCTGGGAGTTTTTTTGGGGATTTTTGGGGAATTTTGGGGATTTTTTTGGATTTTTTTTTTTATTTTTTAGGGATTTTTTGGGGGATTTTTTAGGGGATTTTTTGTGATTTTTTTTGAATTTTTTTTGGATTTTTTTGGATTTTTGGGATTTTTTTTGATTTTTTGGGATTTTTTTTTATTTCTATTTTTTAGGGGATTTTTGGGATTATTTAGGGACTTTTTGGGGATTTTTTTTTTTTAATTTTTAGGGGTTTCAGGGAGTTTTTGGGGATTTTTTGGAATTTTTTTGGGATTTTTTTAGGGATTTTTGGGATTTTTTTTTTGATTTTTTAGGAATTTTTTTTTGATTTTTTAGTGGATTTTTAAAGGAGTTTTTGGGGATTTTTTTTTTAATTTTTAGGGGTTTCTGAGAGTTTTTGGGGATTTTTGGGGAATTTAGGGGATTTTTTGGATGATTTCCCCCATTTTAATTCCAATTTCACATTTTAATTCCATTTTCCCTCATTTTTCCCCATTTTAATTCCATTTTTCCTCATTTTTCCCCATTTTAATTCAAATCTTCCCCATTTTAATTCCATTTTTTCCCACTTTAGCTCAATTTTTTTCCATTTTTTCCCCATTTTTGGTCAATTTTTTTCCCCAGGGTTTTTTTGGCTGATTTTGTGCCATTTTTGGGTCATTTTCTGCCATTTTTGGGCTGATTTTGGGTCATTTTTGGGCTGAATTTGGGCCATTTTTGGGCCATTTTTGGGTCATTTTCTGCCATTTTTGGGCTGATTTTGTTGCCATTTTTGGGCTGAATTTGGGCCATTTTTGGGCTGAATTTGGGCCATTTTTGGATCAGTTTTTGTTGCCATTTTTGGGTCATTTTGTGCCATTTTTGGGCTGAATTTGTGCCATTTTTGGGCTGAATTTGTGCCATTTTTGTGCCATTTTTGATCCGTTTTTTGTGCCATTTTTGATCCATTTTTGTTGCCATTTTTGGGCTGATTTCGATGCCATTTTTGGGCTGAATTTGTGCCATTTTTGGGTCATTTTTAGGCTGAATTTGGGCCATTTTGTGCCATTTTTGGGCTGAATTTGGGCCATTTTTGGGTCATTTTCTGCCATTTTTGGGCTGATTTTGGGTCATTTTTGGGCTGAATTTGTGCCATTTTTGTGCCATTTTTTGATCCGTTTTTGTTGCCATTTTTGGGCTGAATTTGGGCCATTTTTGGGTCATTTTTAGGCTGAATTTGGGCCATTTTTGGGTCATTTTTGGGTCATTTTGTGCCATTTTTGGGCTGAATTTGGGCCATTTTTGGGCCATTTTGGATCCGTTTTTTGTGCCATTTTTGAGTCATTTTGTGCCATTTTTGGGCTGAATTTGGGCCATTTTTGGGCTGTTTTTGGGCCATTTTTGGGCTGAATTTGGGCCATTTTTGGGCCATTTTTGATCCATTTTTTGTGCCATTTTTGATCCGGTTTTGTCGTCATTTTTGGGCTGATTTTGGGCTGATTTTGGGGCATTTTGGGGCTGATTTTGGTGCCATTTTTGGGCTGATTTCGATGCCATTTTTGGGCTGAATTTGGGTCATTTTTGTGCCATTTTTGATCCGTTTTTGTTGCCATTTTGGGGCTGATTTTGGTGCCATTTTTGGGCTGATTTTGGGCCGTTTTGGGTCATTTTTCCCCTCTCACCGTTGCCCGGAGGGGGGCTCATGTTCATCTGTTTCTCCACCTCGTTCTGCAGCTCTTTCAGCTTTTCCGCCTCCTCCTCCATCTCCCTCACCCGGGCCTTGATCGCCTCCAGCTCCTGCAAAATTCACAAAAAAATTCACATTTTCATCCCCAAAATCCACCTGGAAAACAAAAATCCCAAAATTCTCCTTTTTATCCCTCAAATTCTCCTTTTTTCCCAAAAAAAAATCTCATTTTTATCAGCCAAATTCTGCTTTTTTCCCCCAAAATTCTCATTTTTTCCCTCAGTTTCCCGTTTTTATCCCTCAAATTCCCATTTTTTCCCCTCAGATTCTCCCTTTTATCCATCAAAATCTCATTTTTATTCCCAAAATCCACCTGGAAAACAAAAATGCCCAAATTCTCCTTTTTATCCCTCAAGATCCGCTTTTTTCCCCCTCAAAAATCTCATTTTTTCCCTCAATTTCCCATTTTTATCCCCCAAATTCCCTTTTTTTCCCTCAAATTGTCCCTTTTATCCTCAAAATCTGCTTTTTTTCCCCCAAAAAATCTCATTTTTATCCCTCAAATTCTGCTTTTTTCCATCAAAATCTGCTTTTATTCCCCAAATTCCCATTTTTTTCCCTCAAATTCTCACTTTTACCATCAAAATCTCAATTTCATCTCTCAAACACAAATTTTCTCCTAAACTCCCATTTTTCCCCCTCAAAAATCTCACTTTTATCCTCCAAATCCCCGCTTTTATCCCCCAAATTCCCATTTTTATCCCTTGAATTCCCAGTTTTACCCCTCAAATCCTCTTTTTTCCCTCAGATCCTCCTTTTTTCTCTCAAATTCCCCATTTTCCCCCCTCAAATCCCAATTTTTCCTCTCAAATCCCATTTTTCCCCTCAAATTTCCCATTTTTCCCCTCAAATCCCAACTTTTCCCCTCAAATCCTAATTTTTTCCCTCAAATCCCCATTTCCCCCCTCTACTCCTCCTTTATCCCTCAAATCCCAATTCTTTCCCCTCAAATCCCAATTTTTTCCCCTCAAAACCTTTCTTATCCCCTCAAACCCCCCATTTTTCCCCTCAGATCCTCCTTTTATTCCCCAAATCCCCATTTTTTCCCCTCAAATCCCAACTTTTCTCCTCAAATCCCAGTTTTTCCCCTCAAATTCTCCCTTCACCTCCCAACCTCCCTTTCTTCCCCTCAAACCCTCCTTTATCCCTCAAATTCCCCCTTTAAACGCCCAAATCCCACTTTTTTCCCTCAAACCTTCCTTTACCCCAAATAATTCCTGTTTTTCCCCCCAAATTCCCAACTTTTCTCCTCAAATTCCCCATTTTTCCCCTCAAACCCTCCTTTATCCCCTCAAATTCCACATTTTTCCCCTCAAACCCTCCTTTTCCCCCCTCAAATCCCCATTTTCCCCCTCAAATCCCCAATTTTTCCCCTCAAATCCCAACTTTGTCCTCAAACCTCAACTCTTCCCCCACAAATTCCCAATTTTTCCCCACAAATTCCCAATTTTTCCCCTCAGACTCCTTTCCCCCCCCCACCAACCCCCATCCCTTTCCCGCCTTTTTCCTTCCCGCCTCCCCCCCTCACGCTCCCCTCACTCACCGGGTCCTCAATGGCGGCTTCTCCCGCCTCTCCTTCCCCCAGCCCCGCTTCCTCCTCCAGTTCCTCCCCGGTGGCTTCGTGAGGCGGCCCCGGCGCTGAGGCGGCGGCGGCGGCGGCGGCGGCAGCGGCGGCGGCTCCGGCCCCGGTTCCCCCCGCCGCCCCTCCCGACCCTCCCCCGGCCCCTCCGCGGCCGCTCCCTCCCCGGCCCCGGCTCCCCCCTTCTCCCAGCGCCGCCTCCTCCGGCCCCGCCGCCGCCCCCAGGCCGTTGCCGTAAGGCGGGGAAGGATCCCCGGTTCCTCCGGGACCCCCCGGGCCCGCCCCGGTTCCGGCCGCGGCTCCTCCGGCAGCCGCCGCCATGGCCGCCATGGCCGCCCGCCCGCGCCGTGAGAGGCCGTGAGGGGGCGGCCAATCACAGAGCGCGGTGGGGCTTCGTGGGCGGGACTTCGCGCGAACGAACCAATCAGCGATCGGATCGCCCGATAGGCGGGTGAGGCGGCCAATAGAACGGCGGATGCGCTAGGGGACTCTAACCAATCGGATTAAAGGAAGGCGGGACAAAGAGGAGGGCGGCCAATAGAAACAGGAGGCGGGAAGAGCGGAGACCAACGCCGGCGGAAGACGGGGGCGTGGCTTGGCGGCATCTAACCAATAGCAACGCGCATCTCGGCGGAACGGGCGTGGCTAAGAGAAGACAACCAATAGCGACGCGCCTGAGGGCGGAAACTGCTTGAGGATTCAGCCAATCGGCGCTGGGGGGCGGGGTTAGGCAGAGCGGACCAATAGGAAGGCGCGGGAGGCGTGGTTTGCTCTTAAAGGAGCCCTCACCGCTTCCCTCAGCGCCGTCAATTAACGAGCGAGGCTTAATTAAGCTAATTAGCGAGCGAATAAATTAATTAATAATTAATTAAGCGGGGACGAGCGCTGCGCGTAACTGGGGACGCCTCAATTAGGCTCATTAGCGTTAATTAGCGTGCGGACGGGGCTTAATTAGCGCGCGGAGGGGGTTAATTAGCATCCAATCCATTGATTGAGCGGGCAGCCGGTTAATTAAATCGCCTTTAATTGTGTTTTTAATTGCGGAGGGTCTTAATTAGCGGCCAAGCGGGCGGCGGGGAGCTCAATTAGCGGAAGGGGTTAATTAGAAACCCCGCGGAGGCCCCGGGGAGTTAATTAATAACCCGCTAATGACGGCGCGGGGTGGTTAATTAGTCATGTATTAACGAGAAACTGGAGGGTAATTAATGAGGCGTTAATTGCGGTGGGGGAAGGGAGAGGGGGAAGCGTGAGGGGAGAGGGGGCGTGGCCTAAAAGGGGGCGGGGTTGGGGGAGAGGGAGTGGTTTAATCCCTTTTATGGGCATTGAGAGGCGTGGCCTCGCCTTTTAAGGAAGAAAGGGGCGTGGTTTATGTGTGGGCGGGGTTTGAGGAAAGCGGTGGTCAAGGGAGGGGGCGTGGCTAGAGGTTGATTGACGGGGGAAACGGCGTCGCGAGCGGAGGGGGCGGAGACTGCGCTGAGGGGGAGAAAAAAGGCGGGAAAGCGACGAGGCGGGAAAACGTGAGGGGGGCGGAAAAAAAAAATGGGGATTTGGGTGAAAAAATGGGAATTTCGGTTAAAAAACCGGGGATTTGTGGGGAAAAATGGGAAATTCTGAGGGGAAAAATGGGAATTTGGGTGGAAAAATGGGAATTCGGGTAAAAAACCGGGGAATTTTGAGGGGAAAAATGGGAAATTCTGAGGGGAAAAAGGGGAGGATTTCGGTGAAAATGAGGGAATTTTGGTTAAAAACGGGGAATTTGGGTTAAAAACGGGGAATTTTGAGGGGAAAAAAGGGAAATTTGGGTGAAAAACCGGCGAGTTTTGAGGGGAAAAATGGGAATTTTGAGGGGGGGGAAAAAGGGAAATTTGGGTTAAAAATGGAATTTTGGCGAACAAAAGGGAATTTTGAGAAGAAAAAGGGGGAATTTGGGTTTAAAAAAAAAGTGAAATTTGGGTGAAAAAAGCGGGAATTGGAGGCTCCGGGAGGGATTTTGGGGGAATTTTGGGAGATTTGAGGAATCCGTGAGGGAATTTTGGGGTTTTTTTGAGGAAAATTCGGGATTTCCTGAGGGGATTTTTGATTTTTCTGAGGGAAATTTGGGAGATTTTGGGGTTTTCTGAGGGATTTTGGAAATTTAGGGGGAGTTTTGAGCATTTTTGGGCACTTTTAGGGAATTTCAGGTGGTTTTGGAAAGTTTCTTTATTTTCTTTTTGTTCCCTTTCTTTTTCTTCTTTTTTTTGGGCCCTTTTCCCTTTTCTTCTGATTTTTCTCTTTTTCACTCTTTTTTGCTTTTTTCTCCTTTTTTCCCCTCAAAAAATCCCTTTTTTAAAACTCTTTTTTTTTCCCTTTTTCCCCTCATTTCCCCCCCTTTTCCCCCATTTTTTCCCCAATTTTTCCCATTTTTTATTCCCATTTTTTCCCCCTTTTTTTTCTTATTCTTTCCCCCATTTTTTCCCCAATTTTCCCCCTTTTAATTCCCATTTTTATTCCCATTTTCCCCTCAATTTTCCCCCCTTTTATTCCCATTTTTCTCCCTTTTTATTCCCATTTTCCCCCCAATTTTCCCCCATTTTTTCCCCATTTTCCCCATTATTTTTTCCATTATTTTTCCCCTTTTTATTCCCATTTTTTCCCCATTTTTCCCCTCATTTTTCCCCCTTTTTATTCCCATTTTTCCCCCTTTTTTCCCCATTTTCCCCTCAATTTTTCCCCATTTTCCCCAATTTTTCCCATTTTTTTCCCCTTTTTTTCCCCATTTTTCTCCTCATTTTCTTCCAATTTTTCCTCATTTTTCCCCAATTTTCCCCCATTTTTCCCCCCAATTATTCCTCAATTTTTCCCCATTTTTTCCCCAATTTTCCCCGATTTTCCCCCCTTTTATTCCCATTTTCCCCCAATTTTTCCCCAATTTTTTCCCATTTTTCCCCCATTTTTCCCCTCATTTTTCCCCCTTTTTATTCCCAATTTTCCCCCTTTTTTCCCCATTTTCCCCTCAATTTTTCCCATTTTTTCCCCATTTTTTTCCCATTTTCTTCCCAATTTTTCCTCAATTTTTCCCCTTTTTTTTCCCATTTTTTCCCCCATTTTCCCCGATTTTCCCCCCTTTTATTCCCATTTTTTCCCCCGTTTTTTCTTCATTTTCCCCCTCTTTATTTCAAATTTTTCCCCATTTTTTTCCCCATTTTTTCCCCAATTTTTTCCCCATTTTTCCCCTCATTTTTCCCTCTTTTTTCCCCATTTTTCCCCATTTTTTCCCCATTATTTTTAACATTTTCCCCCTATTTTTTTCCCCTTTTTTCCCCCTTTTTATTCCAATTTTTCCCCATTTTTTCCCCAATTTCCCCCCAATTTTTCCCCAATTTTTCCCCCATTTTTTTTTCCCATTTTCCCCTCATTTTCCCCCATTTTTTTCCCCATTTTCCCCTCATTTTCCCCATTTTCCCCCCTCCCCCTCCCCTCCCCTCCCCCTTCCTCCTCCTCCTCCTCCCGGCCCCGCCCCCCGAGGCCGAAGGTCACCCCCAAGGATCCCGGGATCAATTCCCGCCTCCTTTGCCCCGAAAATCCCCCTTTTCCACCCAAAAAATTCCCCTTTTTCCACCCTTTTGGCCCCAAAAAAATTCCATTTTTTTAACCCTTTCTTTCCCTTTTTCCTCCCTTTTTTTTCCCATTTTTTTCCCGGTTTTTTCTCTTTTTTTTCCCCTTTTTTTCCCATTTTTTTCTCCTTTTTTTCCCCATTTTTTATCCTTTTTTTCTCCTTTTTTTCCCTCATAAAAATTCCCTTTTTTTAACTTTTTCTTTCCCTTTTTTCCCCTTTTTTTTCCCATTTTTTTTTCCCATTTTTTTCCCTTTTTTTTCCCGTTTTTTCCCGTTTTTTTCCCATTTTTTTCTCCTTTTTTTCCCCATTTTTTTCTCCTTTTTTCTCCTTTTTTCCTCAAAAAAATTCCCTTTTTTTAACCCTTTCTTTCCCTTTTTTCCCATTTTTTTTCCCGTTTTTTTTCCCCTTTTTTTCCCATTTTTTTCCCCGTTTTTTTCTCTTTTTTTCCCATTTTTTTCTCCTTTTTTTCCCCAATTTTTCTCCTTTTTTCTCCTTTTCTCCCTCAAAAAAAATCCCTTTTTTTAACCCTTTCTTTCCCCATTTTCCCCGTTTTTTTTCCCGTTTTTTTCTCTTTTTTTTCCCGTTTTTTCCCCATTTTCCCCCCATTTTTTTCCCGTTTTTTTCTCCTTTTTTCTCCTTTTTTCCCTCAAAAAAATCCCCTTTTTTTAACCCTTTCTTTCCCTTTTTTCCCAATTTTTTCCCCAATTTTTTCCCCTTTTTTCCCCATTTTTTCCCCATTTTTCCCCCTTTTTTCCCTCTAAAAAACCCAAATTTTTCCCTTTTTTTTCCCCTTTTTTTTCCCCTTTTTCCCAATTTTTTCCCATTTTTTTCTCTTTTTTCCCTCTAAAAAAATACAAATTTTTCCCATTTTTTTCCCCTTTTTTCCCCATTTTTTCCCAATTTTTTCCCCATTTTTCCCCATTTTTTCTCTCAAAAAAATCCAATTTTTTCCCCCTTTTTTCCCCTTTTTTCCCCTCTAAAAACCCCAAATTTCCCCCTTTTTTTTTTCCCCTTTTTTTTCCCCTTTTTCCCCCATTTTTCCCCAATTTTTTCCCTCTAAAAAATCCAATTTTTTCCCCATTTTTTCCTCTTTCTTCTCTCAAAAAAATCCAATTTTTTCCCCATTTTTCCCCATTTTTTTCCCTCTAAAAAACCCAAATTTCCCCCTTTTTTTTTCCCCTTTTTTCCCCATTTTTCCCCAAAAATGAAACCCCGCCCCCAAGCCTCGGAAAACGCGGGAAAAGAGGAAGGAGTCGCCCTAAAAAAGGAGATCGGGCTCCTCAGCGCATGCGCCATCATCGTGGGTGAGTCCGAGCCCCAAAAACCCCCAAAAACCCCAAAATCCCCGAATTTCCCATCCCCAAAAACCCCCAAAAACAAAAAAACTCCCGCCAAAAATTCCCGCCAAAAACTCCCGCCAAAAATTCCCGCCAAAAATCCGGGTTTTAAAGGGATTTTTTTCAACTTTTTTTTCCTTTCTTGTCGTCCCTCGGGAACCCCCCAAATGCGGGATTTTGGGGTTTTTACCTTAAAAAAAATGGGAAAAATAAATTTGGGGTGAAAAAATGGAATTTTGGGATTTTTGGGAATTTTTTTGGATTTTTTTGGGATTTTTTTGGGATTTTTTTGGGATTTTTTTGGGGTCAAGAAATGAAAAAATTCCCAAATTTTTCGTCCCTCGGGAACCCCCCAAATGCGGGATTTTGGGGTTTTTACCTTAAAAAAAAATGGGAAAAATAAATTTGGGGTGAAAAAATCAAATTTTGGGATTTTTGGGATTTTTTTGGGATTTTTTTGGGATTTTTTTGGGGTCAGAAAATGAAAAAATTCCCAAATTTTTCGTCCCTCGGGACCCCCCCAAATGCGGGATTTTGGGGTTTTTACCCTAAAAAAAAATGGGGAAAATAAATTTGGGGTGAAAAAATGGAATTTTGGGATTTTTGGGAATTTTTTGGAATTTTTTTGGGATTTTTTTGGGATTTTTTTGGGGTAAAAAAATGAAAAAATTCCCAAAATTTTCGTCCCTTGGGAACCCCCAAATGTGGAATTTTGGGCTTTTTACCTTAAAAAAAAATGGGAAAAATAAATTTGGGGTGAAAAATTGGAATTTTGGGATTTTTGGGAATTTTTTTGGATTTTTTTGGGATTTTTTTGGGGTTAAAAAATGAAAAAATTTCCAAATTTTCGTCCCTCGGGAACCCCCCAAATGCGGGATTTTGGGGTTTTTACCCCCCAAAAAATAAGAAAAATAAATTTGGGTTGAAAAATTGGAATTTTGGGATTTTTGGGAATTTTTTGGGATTTTTTTGGGATTTTTTTGGGATTTTTTGGGGTGAAAAAATGAAAAAAATCCCAAATTTTCGTCCCTCGGGAACCCCCCAAATGTGGAATTTTGGGGTTTTTACCCCCAAAAAAATAAGAAAAATAAATTTGGGTTGAAAAATTGGAATTTTGGGATTTTTGGGAATTTTTTGGGAATTTTTGGGATTTTTTTGGGGTAAAAAAATGAAAAAAATCCCAAATTTTTCGTCCCTCGGGAACCCCCCAAATGCGGGATTTTGGGGTTTTTACCTTAAAAAAAAATTGGGAAAAATAAATTTGGGGTGAAAAAATCAAATTTTGGGATTTTTGGGATTTTTTGGGATTTTTTTGGGGTAAAAAAATGAAAAAAATCCCAAATTTTTCGACCCTTGGGATCCCCCCAAATGTGGAATTTTGGGGTTTTTACCCTAAAAAAAAATGGGAAAAATAAATTTGGGGTGAAAAAATCAAATTTTGGGATTTTTGGGATTTTTTGGGATTTTTTTGGGATTATTTTGGGATTTTTTTTAAATTTTTTTGGGATTTTTTTGGGGTCAGAAAATGAAAAAATCCCAAATTTTTCGTCCCTCGGGATCCCCCTCCCCTCCCCCACCCTCCCAAAATTCCCGGATTTTGCCCCAAATTCCAGCCAGGATTAATTCGGATTTTTTTTAACCCCAAAAACCCCAAAATTTTCCTCAAAAATCCCGATTTTTTCCCCAAAAACTCCCCTAAAAATTCCCAATTTTTTCTCCCAAAAATCCCCAATTTTTTCCCAAAAAATTCCCAAAAAACCCCAAAATTTTCCCTAAAAAATCCCAAATTTTCTCCTAAAAATCCCCATTTTTTCCCTAAAAAATCCGAAATTTTCTTCTAAAAAAATCCAAATTTTTTCCCTAAAAATCCCCAAAAACCCCCAAAATTTTCCCTAAAAAATCCCCAAATTTTCTCCTTAAAAATCCCAATTTTTTCCCTAAAAATTCCCATTTTATTTCTCCTAAAAATCCCACTTTTTTTCCCCAAAAATCCCAATTTTTTTTCAGAAAAATCTCAAAAAAATCCCAATTTTTCCCCAAAAAATCCCCTAAAAATCCCCAATTTTTTCCCTAAAAAATCCCCAATTTTCTCCTAAAAACCCCAATTTTTTTCCCCAAAAATCTCCAAAAATCCCCGTTTTTTTTTCCCAAAAATCCCAAATTTTCTCCTAAAAAAATTCCAAATTTTCTCCTAAAAAATCCCAATTTTTTCCCTAAAAACCCCAAATTTTTTTCCTCAAAAGCCCAAAAAATCCAAATTTTCTCCTAAAAAATCCCATTTTTTTTCTCCTAAAAAATCCCAAATTTTCTCAAAAAAAATCCCAATTTTTTCCCTAAAAAACCCCATTTTTTTCCTCAAAAATCTCCAAAAATCCCCAATTTTTTTCCTAAAAAATCCCCAATTTTCTCCTAAAAAAACCAATTTTTTTCCCCAAAAACTTCCCTAAAAATTCCCAATTTTTTCCCAAAAAATCTCCAAAAATCCCCAATTTTTTTCCCTAAAAAATCCCCATTTTTTTCTCCTAAAAATCCCATTTTTTTTCCCCAAAAATCCCCAAAAATCCCAAATTTTCTCCTAAAAATTCCCAATTTTTTTCTCCTAAAAATCCCCAATTTTTTCACAAAAAATCCCCCAAAAATCCCCAATTTTTTCCCTAAAAATCCCAAATTTTCTCCTAAAAATCCCCAATTTTCTCCTAAAAAATCCAAATTTTCTCCTAAAAAATCTCCATTTTTTTCCTCCTAAAAATCCCAATTTTTTTCCAAAAAAATCCCCAAAAAACCCCAAAATTTTCCCTAAAAAATCCCAAATTTTTTCCAAAAAAATCCCCAAAAATCCCCAATTTTTTTTCCCAAAAATCCCAAATTTTCTCCTAAAAATCCTCAATTTTTTCCCAAAAAAATCCCCAAAAATCCCATTTTTTCCCCCAAAACCCCCAAACCTGCTGATTTTTCCCCTTTCCCCCCCGTTTCCCCTCAGGTAACATCATCGGCTCGGGCCCCGCGGCCAAAACCCCCAAAAATCCCCAATTTCAACCCAAAACCCCCAAAAATCCCCAATTTCCTCCTAAAAAATCTCATTTTTTCTCCAAAAAATCTCAAAAAAATCCCCATTTTTTCCCCAAAAAATCCCCAAAAATCCCCAATTTTTTTTCCTAAAAATCCCAAATTTTTTCCAAAAAAATCCCCAAAAATCCCCAAATTTCCTCCTAAAAATCCCAATTTTTTCCCCAAAAATCCCAAAATTTCTACGTAAAAAATCCTAAATTTTCTCCTAAAAATCCCCAAATTTTTTTCCCTAAAAATCCCCAAAAATCCCCAAATTTTCTCCTAAAAATCCCCATTTTTTTCCTCCTAAAAATCAAAATTTTCCCCTAAAAATCCCCAAATTTTTTCCCCAAAAGCACCTAAAAATCCCAAATTTTCTCCTAAAAAATCCAAATTTTCTCCTAAAAAATCTCCATTTTTTTCTCCTAAAAATCCCCAATTTTTTTCCTCCTAAAAATCCCAAATTTTTTCCAAAAAAATCCCCAAAAATCCCCAATTTTTTTTCCCAAAAATCCCAAATTTTCTCTTAAAAATCCTCAATTTTTTCCCTAAAAATCCCCAATTTTTACCCAAAAAATCTCCAAAAATCCCCATTTTTTTCCTCCTAAAAATCCCAAATTTTTTCCAAAAAAATCCCAAATTTTCTACGTAAAAAATCCTAAATTTTCTCCTAAAAATCCCCAAATTTTTTCCAAAAAAATCCCCAAATTTCCTCCAAAAAATCCCAAATTTTTTCCTAAAAATCCCCAATTTTTCCCCAAAAAAATCCCCAAAAATCCGATTTTTCTCCTAAAAAATCCCAATTTTTTCCCCTAAAAATCCCAATTCTTTCCCCAAAAAATCTCCAAAAATCCCCGTTTTTTTTCTCCTAAAAATCCCAAATTTTCTCCTAAAAATCCTCAATTTTTTCCCTAAAAATCCCCAAAAATCCCAAATTTATTCCTAAAAAATCGAAATTTTCTCCTAAAAAATCCAAATTTCCTCCTAAAAAAACCCCAAGTTTTCCCCTAAAAATCCCCAATTTTTTCCCCAAAAAATCTCCAAAAATCCCCAATTTTTTTTCCCAAAAATCCCAAATTTTCTCCTAAAAATCCTCAATTTTTTCCCTAAAAATCCCCAATTTTTACCCAAAAAATCTCCAAAAATCCCCAAATTTCCTCCTAAAAATCCCAAATTTTCTGCTAAAAAATCCCATTTTTTTCTCCTAAAAATTCCCAATTTTTTTCCCTAAAAAATCCCAAATTTCCTCCTAAAAAATCCAAATTTTCTCCTAAAAATCCCCAATTTTTCTCCCTAAAATCCCATTTTTTTCCCCAAAAACTCCCCTAAAAATCCCCATTTTTTTCACTAAAAATCCCCAATTTTTTCCAAAAAAATCCCCAAAAATCCAATTTTTCTCCTAAAAAATCCCAATTTTTTCCCAAAAATCCCAATTTTTTCCCAAAAATCCCATTTTTTCCCCCAAAACCCCCAAACCTGCTGATTTTTCCCGTTTCCCCCCCGTTTCCCCTCAGGTAACATCATCGGCTCGGGCATTTTCGTGGCTCCCCGCGGCCAAAACCCCCAAAATTCCCAATTTCCTCCTAAAAATCCCAAATTTTCTCCTAAAAAATCCAATTTTTTTCCCTAAAATCCCATTTTTTTTCCCCAAAAACTCCCCTAAAAGTCCCCAATTTTTTTCCCTAAAAAATCCCGAATTTTCTCCTAAAAATCCCAAATTTTTCCCCAAAAAATCCCCAAAAATCCAATTTTTCTCCTAAAAAATCCCAATTTTTTCCCAAACCTGCTGATTTTTCCCCTTTCCCCCCCGTTTCCCCGCAGGTAACATCATCGGCTCGGGCCCCGCGGCCAAAACCCCCAAAAATCCCAAATTTCCTCCTAAAAAATCCCATTTTTTTCCCCAAAAAATCTCAAAAAAATCCCCAATTTTTTTCCCACAAAATCCCCATTTTTTTCTCCTAAAAATCCCCAAATTTTTTCCAAAAAAATACCCAAAAATCCCCAATTTTTTTTCCCAAAAATCCCAAATTTTCTCCTTAAAAATCCCAAATTTTTTCCTAAAAAATCCCAAATTTTTTCCTAAAAAATCTCAAATTTTCTCCTAAAAATCCCCAATTTTTACCAAAAAAATCCCCAAAAATCCCCAAATTTCCTCCTAAAAATCCCAAATTTTCTACGTAAAAAATCCTAAATTTTCTCCTAAAAATCCCCGATTTTTTCCCCAAAAAATCCCCAAAAATCGAAATTTTCTCCTAAAAAATCCCAAATTTTTTCCAAAAAAATCCCCCAAAATCCAATTTTTCTCTTAAAAAATCCCAATTTTTCCCCAAACTCCTAAAATCCCCTTTCCCCCCCGTTTCCCCTCAGGTAACATCATCGGCTCGGGCATTTTCGTGGCTCCCCGCGGCGTCCTGGCGCACGCCGGCGCCGTGGGGCCGTCGCTGATGGTCTGGGCGCTGTCGGGGGCGGTGACGGCGGCCGGGGCTCTCTGCTACGCCGAGCTGGGCGTGGCCCTGCCCCGCCCCGGCGGCGACTACGCCTACGTCAGCCACGCCTTCGGGCCCCTGCTGGGGTGAGTGGGGAGACCCCGGGGGGCCTGGGATGGGGGGGGTTTCCCGCCGTTTTTTTGAGGTTCCCCGCCGTTTTCTGGAGGTTTCCCGCCATCTTCTGTTCGTTTCCCGCCAATTTTTGGAGGTTTCCCGCCATTTTTGGAGGTTTCCCGCCACTTTTGGAGGTTTCCCGCCACTTTAGGGAGGTTTCCCGCCAATTTTTTGCTGTTTTCCCGCCATTTTTGGAGGTTTCCCCCCGTTTTCTGTTCGTTTCCCGCCGCTTTAGGGAAGTTTCCCGCCAATTTTTGGAGGTTTCCCGCCACTTTAGGGAGGTTTCCCGCCAACTTTTTGCTGTTTTCCCGCCATTTTTGGAGGTTCCCCGCCGTTTTTGGTGGTTTCCCGCCGTTTTCTGTTCGTTTCCCGCCACTTTAGGGAAGTTTCCCGCCAATTTTTGCTGGTTTCCCGCCATTTTTGGAGGTTTCCCGCCGCTTTCTGTTCGTTTCCTGCCACTTTAGGGAGGTTTCCCGCCATTTTTGGAGGTTTCCCGCCATTTTCTGTTTGTTTCCCGCCATTTTTGGAGGTTTCCCGCCGTTTTCTGTTCGTTTCCCGCCACTTCAGGGAGGTTGCTTCCCCGCTTCTGTGGGTTTCCCGCCATTTTTGGAGCTTTCCCGCCATTTTCAGGTGGCTTCCCGCCGCCTTGCGTCAGGTTCCCGCCATTTTCTGGTTGTTTCCCGCCATTTTTAGTCGTTTCTCGCCGTTTTTGGAAGGTTTTCGCCCTTTTCTGGGGGTTTCCCGCCACTTTAGGGAGGTTTCCCGCCATTTTCTGTTTGTTTCCCGCCATTTCGAGCGGTTTTCTGCCACTTTGGGGAGGTTTCCCGCCATTTTTAGAGGTTTGCCGCCATTTTGTGTCGGTTTCCCGCCAGTTTGTGTCAGGTTCCCGCCATTTTGAGGGTCTTCCCGCCATTTTTGGGCTGTTTCCCAACACTTGTGTCGGGTTCCCGCCATTTTCCTGTGGTTTCCCGCCATTTTCTCTCAGTTTCCCGCCATTTTGTGTCAGTTTCCCGCCATTTTCTGTTGGTTTCCCGCCATTTTGTGGAACTTTCCCGCCATTAATTTAATTTAATTTAATAATTCACCCACATTTTTTAATGGTTTTTTTTTTTATAATAATTTTTTTTAAATAATTTTTTTTAATTGAATTTTTAATTGAATTCTAATTGAATTTAAATTGAATTTAAATTGGGATTTTAAATTGAATTTAAATTGAATATAAATTGGGATTTTAAATTGGAATTATAAATTGATTTTAAATTGAATTTAAATCGAATTTAAACTGAATTTTAAATTGAATATAAATTGAATTTAAATTGATTTAAAATCGAATATAAACTGAATTTTAATTGGGATTTTAATTAGGATTTTAAATTGAATTTAAATTGAATATAAATTGAATTTTAATTGAATATAAATTGAATTTTAATTCAAATTTAAATTGAATTTTAATTCGAATTTAAATTGAATTTTAATTGGGATTTTTAAATGAATTCAAATTCAATATAAATTGAATATAAATTGAATTTAAACTGAATTTTAAATTGAATATAAAATGAATTTTAATTTGAATTTAAATTGAATATAAATTGAATTTTAATCCAATTTTTAATGCAATTTAAATTGGAATTTCCCCCAAAATTCCCATTTTTCCCCCGTTTTTTTCCCCCATCCCCTCCCCCACCCCCGGAACCTCCCGGAACCTTCCGGAATTCCGTTTTTTTTCCCGTTTTTTCCCGTTTTCTCCCCAGTTTCCTGCGCCTCTGGATCTCGGTGCTGGTGATTTACCCGACCCCTCTTAATCTAATCTAATCTAATTTAATTTATCAAAATAATCTTATTTAATTTAATTTAATCTAATTTATTAATTTAATTTAATTTAATTTAATTTAATAATTCACCCATATTTTTTACTGGATTTTTTTTTCTAATAATTTTTTTAAATAATTTTTTTTAATTGAATTTTTAATTGAATTCTAATTGAATTTAAATTGAATTTAAATTGAATTTAAATTGGGATTTTAAATTGGGATTTTAAATTGAATATAAATTGGATTTTAATTGGAATTTAAATTGAATTTAAATTGGGATTTTAAAATGAATTTAAATTGAATTTAAACTGAATTTAAATTGAATATAAATTGAATATTAATTGAATTTAAATTGAATTTAAATTGAATTTTAAATTGAATATAAATTGAATTTAAATTGATTTTAAATCGAATATAAATTGAATTTTAATTGGGATTTTAATTAGGATTTTAAATTGAATTTAAATTGAATATAAATTGAATATAAATTGAATTTTAATTGGGATTTTAATTAGGATTTTAAATTGAATTTAAATTGAATATAAATCGAATTTTAATTGAATATAAATTGAATCTTAATTCGAATTTAGTTTGAATTTTAATTGGGATTTTAAATTGAATTTTAATTGAATATAAATTGAATTTTAATTCGAATTTAAATCGAATTTTAATCGGAATTTTCCCTATAATTTCCCCCAAAATTCCCATTTTTTTCCCCCCGTTCCAGAACCTTCCGGAACCTCCCGGAACCTTCCGGAATTCCGGTTTTTTCCCGTTTTTTCCCGTTTTCTCCCCAGTTTCCTGCGCCTCTGGATCTCGGTGCTGGTGATTTACCCGACCCCTCTTAATCTGATTTAATTTAATTTAATTTAATTTAATTTAATTTAATTTAATTTAATTTAATTTATTAATATAATTTAATTTAATTTAATTCAATTTAATTTAATTTAATTTAATTTAATTTAATTTAATTTAATTTAATCTAATTCAGTGTAATTTAATTTATTTGAATTTAATAATAAACCCTTATTTTTTAATGTTTTTTAATAATAATTTTAAATAATATTTTAAATAATAATTTTTAACAATAATCTTTAATAATAATTTTTAATAACAATTTTTAATAATAATTTTTTAATGGGATTTTTTTTAATAATAATTTTTTTTAATATTTTTTTTAATGGGAATTTTTTTTTCCCCCTGGATCTTTAAAATGGAATTTTAAATTGAATTAAAATTGAATTTAAATTGGGATTTTTAAATGAATATAAATTGAATATAAATTGAATTTTTATTGAATATAAATTGAATTATAATTCGAATTTAAATTGAATTTTAATTGGGATTTTAAAATGAATTTTAAATTGAATATAAATTGAATTTTAATTGAATATAAATTGAATTTTAAATTGAATTTTAATGCAATTTTAAATGGAATTTTCCCTATAATTTCCCCCAAAATTCCCATTTTTTTTCCCCCCGTTCCAGAACCTTCCGGAACCTCCCGGAACCTTCCGGAATTCCGTTTTTTTCCCGTTTTCTCCCGTTTTTTCCCGTTTTCTCCCCAGTTTCCTGCGCCTCTGGATCTCGGTGCTGGTGATTTACCCGACCCCTCTGAATCTGATTTAATTTAATCTAATTTATTAATATAATCTTATTTAATTTAATTTAATCTAATTTATTAATTTAATTTAATTTAATTTAATTTAATTTAATAATTCACCCATATTTTTTACTGGATTTTTTTTTTTAATAATTTTTTTAAATAATTTTTTTTAATTGAATTTTTAATTGAATTTTAAATATAAATTGAATTTTAATTCGAATATAAATTCGAATTTAAATTGAATTTTAATTGGGATTTTAAATAGAATATAAATTGAATATAAATTGAATTTTTATTGAATATAAATTGAATTATAATTCGAATTTAAATTGAATTTTAATTGGGATTTTAAAATGAATTTTAAATTGAATATAAATTGAATTTTAATTGAATATAAATTGAATTTTAAATTGAATTTTAATGCAATTTTAATTAGAATTTTCCCTATAATTTCCCCCAAAATTCCCATTTTTTTCCCCCCGTTCCAGAACCTTCCGGAACCTCCCGGAACCTTCCGGAATTCCGGTTTTTTCCCGTTTTTTCCCGTTTTCTCCCCAGTTTCCTGCGCCTCTGGATCTCGGTGCTGGTGATTTACCCGACCCCTCTGAATCTCATTTAATTTAATCTAATTTATTAATATAATCTTATTTAATTTAATTTAATCTAATTTATTAATTTAATTTAATTTAATTTAATAATTCACCCATATTTTTTACTGGATTTTTTTTTTAATAATTTTTTTTGAATAATTTTTTTAAATTGAATTTTTAATTGAATTCTAATTGAATTTAAATTGAATTTAAATTGGGATTTTAAATTGAATATAAATTGGATTTTAATTGGAATTTAAATTGAATTTAAATTGAATTTAAATTGGGATTTTAAATTGGGATTTTAAATTGAATATAAATTGGATTTTAATTGGAATTTAAATTGAATTTAAATTGGGATTTTAAAATGAATTTAAATTGAATTTAAACTGAATTTAAATTGAATATAAATTGAATATTAATTGAATTTAAATTGAATTTAAATTGAATTTTAAATTGAATATAAATTGAATTTAAATTGATTTAAAATCAAATATAAATTGAATTTTAATTGGGATTTTAATTAGGATTTTAAATTGAATTTAAATTGAATATAAATTGAATTTTAATTGAATATAAATTGAATTTTAATTGAATTTTAATTCGAATTTAAATCGAATTTTAATCGGAATTTTCCCTATAATTTCCCCAAAATTCCCATTTTTCCCCCGTTTTTTCCCCCGTTTTTTTCCCCCTTCCCCTCCCCCACCCCCGGAACCTCCCGGAACCTTCCGGAATTCCGTTTTTTTCCCGTTTTTTCCCGTTTTCTCCCCAGTTTCCTGCGCCTCTGGATCTCGGTGCTGGTGATTTACCCGACCAACCAGGCCGTCATCGCCCTCACCTTCGCCAGCTACGTCCTGCAGCCGCTCTTCCCCTCCTGCCGCCCTCCCGACAGCGCCCAGAGGCTGCTGGCCGCCGCCTGCCTGCGTGAGTCACAGGGAATTCCCGAAAATTCCCAAAATTCCCGGAATTCCCGAAAAAAATCCGGGGAAAAACGGTGAAAAAATGGCGAAAAACGGGCAAAAAATGGCGAAAATGGACCAAAATTGACCAAATTTGACTCAAATGGACCCAAATTGACCCGAATTTAAGTGGGATTCAGCTGAGATCCCAACATTCCCAAAATTCCCAGAATTCCTGAAAAAAATTGGGAAAAAATGGGGAAAAAATGGTGAAATACGGGCAAAAAATGGCAAAACGGTAAAAAAATGACAAAAATGGACCAAAATGACCCAAAATTGACCCAAATTGACCCAAATTTGAGTGGGATTCAGCTGAGATCCCAGAATTCCCAAAATTCCCAAAATTCCAGAAAAAAATTGGGAGAAAATGGGAAAAATTGTGAAAAAATAGTGAAAAATGAGCAAAATTGACCAAAATTGACCCAAAATGGATCCAAAATGACCCAAAATGGATCCAAATTTGGTCTAAATTTAAGTGGGATTCAGCTGAGATCCCAGAATTCCCAAAAATCCCAGAATTCCCAAAAAAAATTGGGTGGAAATGGGAAAAATGGTGAAAAAATGGTGAAAAATGAGCGAAATTGACCAAAATTGACCCAAAATGGATCCAGAATGACCCAAAATGACCCAAAATGGACCCAAATTTAAGTGGGATTCAGCTGAGATCCCAGAATTCCCAAAAATCCGAAAATTCCAGGAAAAATTTGGGAGAAAATGGGGAAAATGGTGAAAAAATGGTGAAAATTGATCAAAATTGACCCAAAACGACCCAAAACGGCCCCAAACCGGCTCCTCTTCCCCTCCTGCCGCCCTCCCGACAGCGCCCAGAGGCTGCTGGCCGCCGCCTGCCTGCGTGAGTCACAGGGAATTCCCGGAATTCCCAAAATTCCCGAAAAAATTTGGGGAAAAACGGGGAAAAAACGGCGAAAAACGGGCAAAAAATGGCAAAAAACGGGGAAAAAATGGGGAAATTTGACTCAAAATGACCCAAAATGGATCCAAATTTGGTCTAAATTTAAGTGGGATTCAGCTGAGATCCCAGAATTCCAAAAATTCCTGGAATTCCCGAAAAAAATTGGGAGAAAATGGGAAAATGGTGAAAAATGGTCAAAAAATGAGCGAAATTGACCAAAATTGACCCAAAATTGATCCAGAATGACCCAAAATGATCCAAAATTGACCCAAATTTGACTGGGATTCAGCTGAGATCCCAACATTCCCAAAATTCCTGGAATTCCCCCCAAAAAATTGGGAAAAAATGGGAAAAATGGTGAAAATTGATCAAAATTGACCCAAAACGACCCAAAACGGCCCCAAATCGGCTCCTCTGCCCCTCCTGCCGCCCTCCCGACAGCGCCCAGAGGCTGCTGGCCGCCGCCTGCCTGCGTGAGTCACAGGGAATTCCCGAAATTCCCGGAATTCCCGAAAAAATTTGGGGAAAAACGGGGAAAAAACGGCGAAAAACGGGCAAAAAATGGCAAAAAACGGGGAAAAAATGAGAGAAATTGACCCAAAGTTGACTCAAATGGACCCAAATTTGGTCCAAATTTGAGGGGAATTCATCTGAGTTCCAAGAATTCCCAAAATTCCCAAAATTCCCAAAAAAAATTGGGAGAAAATGGGAAAAATTGTGAAAAAATGGTGAAAAATGGGCAAAATTGACCAAAATTGACCAAAATTGACCCAAAATGACCCGAAATTGACCAAAATGGACCCAAATTTGACTGGGATTCATCTCAGATCCCAGAATTCCCAAAATTCCCAAAATTCCCAAAAAAAATTGGGTGGAAATGGGAAAAACGGTGAAAATATGGCGAAAAACGGTAAAAAAATGAGCGAAATTGACCAAAATTGACCCAAAATGGATCCAAAATGACCCAAAATGGACCCAAATTTAAGTGGGATTCATCTGAGATCCCAACATTCCCAAAATTCCCAAAATTCCCCAAAGAAATTGGGAAAAAATGGGAAAAATGGTGAAAAAATGGTGAAAAACTGTAAAAAAATGGCGAAAATGGACCAAAATTGACCCAAAATGATCCAAAATGACACAAATTGACCCAAATGGACCCAAAATTGACCCAAATTTAAGTGGGATTCAGCTGAGATCCCAGAATTCCCAAAAATCCCAGAATTCCCAAAAAAATCTGGAAAAAAATGGGGAAAATGGTGAAAATTGATCAAAATTGACCCAAAACGACCCAAAACGGCCCCAAATCGGCTCCTCTTCCCCTCCTGCCGCCCTCCCGACAGCGCCCAGAGGCTGCTGGCCGCCGCCTGCCTGCGTGAGTCACAGGGAATTCCCGAAATTCCCAAAATTCCCGGAATTCCCGAAAAAATTTGGGGAAAAACGGGGAAAAAACGGCGAAAAACGGGCAAAAAATGGCAAAAAACGGGGAAAAAATGGGGAAATTTGACTCAAAATGACCCAAAATGGATCCAAATTTGGTCTAAATTTAAGTGGGATTCAGCTGAGATCCCAACATTCCCAGAATTCCCAAAATTCCCGAAAAAAATTGGGAAAAAATTGGGAAAATGGTGAAAAAATGGTGAAATACGGGCAAAAAATGGCAAAAATGGACCAAAATTGACCCAAATGGACCCAAATTTGGTCCAAATTTGAGGGGAATTCATCTCAGTTCCCAGAATTCCCAAAATTCCCAAAATTCCCAAAATTCCCCAAAAAAATTGTGTGGAAATGGGAAAAATTGTGAAAAAATTGTGAAAAACGGTAAAAAAATGGCGAAAAACGGGGAAAAAATGAGAAAAATTGACCAAAATTGACCTAAAATGATGCAAAATTGACCCAAAATGCACCCAAATTTAAGTGGGATTCATCTGAGATCCCAGAATTCCCAAAATTCCCAAAATTCCCCCCAAAAAATTGGGTGGAAATGGGAAAATGGTGAAAAAATGGCAAAAAATGGGCAAAAAATTGTGAAAATTGACCAAAATTGACCAAATTTGACCCAAAATTGACCCAAAATGGACCCAAATTTAAGTGGGATTCAGCTGAGATCCCAGAATTCCCAAAAATCTGAAAATTCCTGGAAAAATTTGGGAGAAAATGGGAAAAATTGTGAAAAAACGGTGAAAAACGGTAAAAGAATGACGAAAATGGACCCAAAATTGACCAAATTTGACTCAAAATGACCCCAAATGGACCCAAATTTAAGTGGGATTCAGCTGAGATCCCAACATTCCCAAAATTCCCAAAATTCCCGGAACTCCCGAAAAAATCCGGGGAGAAACAGTGAAAAAATGGTGAAAAATGGTAAAAAAATGAGCAAAAATGACCAAAATTGACCTAAAATGATGCAAAATTGACCCAAATTGACCCAAATTTGAGTGGGATTCAGCTGAGATCCCAACATTCCCAAAATTCCCAAAATTCCCCCAAAAAATTGGGAGAAAATGGGAAAAACGGGGAAAAAATGGTGAAAAATGGTCAAAAAATGAGCAAAATTGACCAAATTTGACCCAAAATGACCCAAAATGACCCAAAATTGACCCAAAATTGACCCAAATTTGACTGGGATTCATCTGAGATCCCAACATTCCCAAAATTCCTGGAATTCCCAAAAAAATCTGGAAAAAAATGGGGAAAATGGTGAAAATTGATCAAAATTGACCCAAAACGACCCAAAACGGCCCCAAATCGGCTCCTCTTCCCCTCCTGCCGCCCTCCCGACAGCGCCCAGAGGCTGCTGGCCGCCGCCTGCCTGCGTGAGTCACAGGGAATTCCCAAAAATTCCCAAAATTCCCGGAATTCCCAAAAAAATCCGGGGAAAAACGGTGAAAAAACGGCGAAAAACGGGCAAAAAATGGCGAAAAACGGGGAAAAAATGAGAGAAATTGACCCAAAGTTGACTCAAATGGACCCAAATTTGGTCCAAATTTGAGGGGAATTCATCTCAGTTCCCAGAATTCCCAAAATTCCCAAAATTCCCAAAATTCCCAAAAAAAATTGGGTGGAAATGGGAAAAATGGTGAAAAAATGGTGAGAAATGGTAAAAAAATGATAAAAATGGACCAAAAATGACTCAAAATTGACCCAAAATGGACCCAAAATTGACCCAAATTTAAGTGGGATTCAGCTGAGATCCCAGAATTCCCAAAAATCCCAGAATTCCCGAAAAAATTTGGGGAAAAACGGTGAAAAAACGGCGAAAAACGGGCAAAAAATGGCAAAAACGGTGGAAAATGGACCAAATTTGACTCAAAATGACCCAAAATGGATCCAGATTTGGTCTAAATTTAAGTGGGATTCAGCTGAGATCCCAGAATTCCCAAAAATCCCGGAATTCCTGAAAAAAATTGGGAAAAAATTGGAAAAATGGTGAAAAAATGGCAAAAAATGGGCAAAAAATGGTGAAAATGGACCAAAATTGACCCAAAATGGATCCAGAATGACCCAAATTGACCCAAAATGGACCCAAATTTGACTGGGATTCATCTGAGATCCCAGAATTCCCAAAATTCCAGGAATTCCCAAAAAAATCCAGGGAAAAATGGGAAAAACGGTGAAAAAATGATTAAAAATGACCAAAATTGACCAAATTTGACCCAAATTGACCCAAAATGACCCAAAATTGATCCAAAATGGACCCAAATTTAAGTGGGATTCATCTGAGATCCCAACGTTCCCAAAATTCCAGGAATTCCCCAAAAAAATTGGGAGAAAATGGGGAAAACGGTGAAAAAATGGCAAAAAATGACCAAAATTGACCAAAATTGAACAAAATTGACCAAAAATTGACCCAAATTGACCCAAAATTGACCCAAATTTGACTGGGATTCACCTCATTTCCAAGAATTCCCAAAATTCCCAAAATTCCTGGAAAATCCAGAAAAAAAAATGAGGAAAAAATGACCCAAAATGGCTCCGAATTGACCCAAAAATAACTCCAAAAATTCCCTTTTTTTGCCCTAAAAATTCCATTTTTTCACCTAAAAATCCCAAATTTTTTTCCCAAAATCCCCAATTTTTTCCCCAATTTTTTGAGTCCATTTTCCCCCTAAAATTCCCATTTTTTTTCCAAAAAAAACCCTAAAAGAATTCATTTTTTGCCCTAAAAACTTCATTTTTTTTGCTAAAAATCCCATTTTTTCACCTAAAAATCCCATTTTTTTCCCCAAAAATCCCAGTTTTTTTTTTCCCAAAATCTTCATTTTTTCCCCAATTTTTTAATCCATTTTTCCCTAAAAAATCCCAATTTTTTGCTCTAAAAATCCCATTTTTAACCCTAAAAATTCCATTTTTTCACCTAAAAATCCCATTTTTTCACCTAAAAATCCCCAATTTTTTCCCCAAAATCCCAAATTTTTTTTCCCAAAATCCCCAAATTTTCCCCCAATTTTTTGAGTCCATCTTCCCCTTAAAAATCCCATTTTTCCCCCAAAAAAATGCCATAAAAAATCCATTTTTTGCTCTAAAAACTTCATTTTTTCACCTAAAAACTTCATTTTTTTTGCTAAAAACTCCATTTTTTTTCCCGAATTTTCCCAAAATCCGGGTTTTTCACCCCAGTTTTGCTGACGTGGGTGAACTGCGGCAGCGCCCGCTGGGCCCCTCCCAAACCTCATTTCCACCCCCAAAAAAATCCCGTTTTTCACCCCAAAAATGCTCCAAAAATTCCATTTTTTTAACCCTAAAAATCCCAAATTTTCCCCCAAAAATCCCAAATTTTTTTTCCCAAAAATCCTCAAATTTTTCCCCAATTTTTTGAGTCCATTTTCCCCCAAAATCCCATTTTTTCTCCCAAAAAATCCCTTAAAAATGCCATTTTTTATTCTAAAAATTCCATTTTTTGCCCTAAAATCTCCATTTTTTCACCTAAAAATCCCATTTTTTCACCTAAAAATCCCCAATTTTTTCCCAAAATCCTCAAATTTTTCCCCAATTTTTTGAGTCCATTTTCCCCCCAAAATTCCCATTTTTTCCCAAAAAAATGCCATAAAAAATCCATTTTTTGCCCTAAAAACTCCATTTTTTCACCTAAAAACTTCATTTTTTTTGCTAAAAACTCCATTTTTTTTCCCCAATTTTCCCAAAATCCGGGTTTTTCGCCCCAGTTTTGCTGACGTGGGTGAACTGCGGCAGCGCCCGCTGGGCCCCTCCCAAACCTCATTTCCATCCCCAAAAAAATCCCATTTTTCACCCCAAAAATGCTCCAAAAATTCCATTTTTTCACCTAAAAATCCCAAATTTTTTCCCAAAAATCCCAGATTTTTTCCCAAAAATCCTCAAATTTTTCCCCAAATTTTTGAGTCCATTTTCCCCCCAAAATTCCCTTTTTTCTCCAAAATAATCCCTGAAAAATGCCATTTTTTATTCTAAAAATTCCATTTTTTCACCTAAAAACTCCATTTTTTCACCTAAAAATCCCATTTTTTTTGCTAAAAATCCCCAATTTTTTCCCAAAATCCTCAAATTTTTACCCAATTTTTTGAGTCCATTTTCCCCCCAAAATTCCCATTTTTTCCCAAAAAAATGCCATAAAAAATCCATTTTTTCACCTAAAAACTTCATTTTTTTTGCTAAAAATTTCATTTTTTTTCCCCAATTTTCCCAAAATCCGGGTTTTTCACCCCAGTTTTGCTGACGTGGGTGAACTGCGGCAGCGCCCGCTGGGCCCCTCCCAAACCTCATTTCCACCCCCAAAAAAATCCCGTTTTTCACCCCAAAAATGCTCCAAAAATTCCATTTTTTAACCCTAAAAATCCCAAATTTTTTCCCAAAAATCCCAAATTTTTTTCCCAAAATCTTCATTTTATTCCCCAATTTTTTAATCCATTTTTCCCCTAAAAAATCCCAATTTCTTGCTCTAAAAATCCCATTTTTTGCCCTAAAAATTCCATTTTTTCACCTAAAAATCTCATTTTTTCACCTAAAAATCCCAAATTTTTTCCCAAAAATCCCAGATTTTTTTCCCAAAATCCTCAAATTTTTCCCCAATTTTTTGAGTCCATTTTCCCCCTAAAAAATCAAATTATTCCCCCAAAAAAAGCCGTAAAAAATCCATTTTTTCACCTAAAAACTTCATTTTTTTTGCTAAAAACTCCATTTTTTTTCCCGAATTTTCCCAAAATCCGGGTTTTTCACCCCAGTTTTGCTGACGTGGGTGAACTGCGGCAGCGCCCGCTGGGCCCCTCCCAAACCTCATTTCCACCCCCAAAAAAATCCCGTTTTTCACCCCAAAAATGCTCCAAAAATTCCATTTTTTAACCCTAAAAATCCCATTTTTTGTGCTAAAAATCCCAGATTTTTTTTCCCAAAATCCCCAATTTTTTCCCCAATTTTTTAATCCATTTTTCCCCTAAAAAATCCCAATTTTTTGCTCTAAAAATCCCATTTTTTGCCCTAAAAATTCCATTTTTTCACCTAAAAATTTCATTTTTTCACCTAAAAATCCCATTTTTTCACCTAAAAATCCCAAATTTTTTCCCAAAAATCCCCAATTTTTTCCCAAAATCCCCAAATTTTTCCCCAATTTTTTGAGTCCATTTTCCCCTTAAAAATCCCATTTTTTCCCCAAAAAAACCCTTAAAAATCCCAATTTTTGCTCTAAAAAATCCATTTTTTCACCTAAAAATCTCATTTTTTTTGCTAAAAATCCCAAATTTTTTTTCCCAAAATCCCCAAATTTTCCCCCAATTTTTTGAGTCCATCTTCCCCTTAAAAATCCCATTTTTCCCCCCAAAAAAGCAGTAAAAAATCCATTTTTTGCCCTAAAAACTCCATTTTTTCACCTAAAAACTTCATTTTTTTTGCTAAAAACTCCATTTTTTTTCCCGAATTTTCCCAAAATTTGGGTTTTTCACCCCAGTTTTGCTGACGTGGGTGAACTGCGGCAGCGCCCGCTGGGCCCCTCCCAAACCTCATTTCCACCCCCCAAAAAAATCCCGTTTTTCACCCCAAAAATGCTCCAAAAATTCCATTTTTTAACCCTAAAAATCCCAAATTTTTTCCCCAAAAATCCCCAATTTTTTCCCAAAATCCTCAAATTTTTCCCCAATTTTTTGAGTCCATTTTCCCCTAAAAATCCCATTTTTTCTCCCAAAAAATCCCTTAAAAATGCCATTTTTTATTCTAAAAATTCCATTTTTTGCCCTAAAAATTCCATTTTTTCACCTAAAAATCCCAATTTTTTTCCCAAAATCCCCAATTTTTTTCCCAAAAATCCCAAATTTTTACCCAATTTTTTGAGTCCATTTTCCCCTTAAAAATCCCATTTTTTCCCAAAAAAATGCCATAAAAAATCCATTTTTTGCCCTAAAAACTCCATTTTTTCACCTAAAAATCCCCAATTTTTTCCCAAAATCCCAGATTTTTTTCCCAAAAATCCTCAAATTTTTCCCCATTTTTTTGAGTCCATTTTCCCCTTAAAAATCCCATTTTTTCCCCAAAAAACCCCTTAAAAATCCCAATTTTTGCCCTAAAAAATCCATTTTTTCACCTAAAAACTTCATTTTTTCACCTAAAAACTTCATTTTTTTTGCTAAAAATCCCAAATTTTTTTCCCAAAATCCCCATTTTTTCCCCAATTTTTAGAGTCCATTTTCCCCCTAAAAAATCAAATTATTCCCCCAAAAAAAGCCGTAAAAAATCCATTTTTTGCCCTAAAAACTTCATTTTTTTTGCTAAAAACTCCATTTTTTTTCCCGAATTTTCCCAAAATTTGGGTTTTTGGCCCCAGTTTTGCTGACGTGGGTGAACTGCGGCAGCGCCCGCTGGGCCCCTCCCAAACCTCATTTCCACCCCCAAAAAAATCCCGTTTTTCACCCCAAAAATGCTCCAAAAATTCCATTTTTTAACCCTAAAAATCCCATTTTTTGTGCTAAAAATCCCAAATTTTTTTCCCAAAATCCCCAAATTTTTCCCCAATTTTTTGAGTCCATTTTCCCCCCAAAATTCCCTTTTTTCTCCAAAATAATCTTTGAAAAATGCCATTTTTTATTCTAAAAATTCCATTTTTTCACCTAAAAACTCCATTTTTTCACCTAAAAATCCCCAAATTTTTTCCCCAAAATCCCCAATTTTTTCCCCAATTTTTCGAGTCCATTTTCCCCCTAAAAAATCCAATTATTTCCCAAAAAATGCCTTAAAAACTACATTTTTTGCCCCAAAAACTCCATTTTTTCACCTAAAAATCCCCAATTTTTTCCCAAAATCCCAGATTTTTTCCCCAAAATCCCCAAATTTTTCCCCAATTTTTTCCCTTTTCTCCCCTCCCACTTTAGGACCTTTTTCCCCCTAAAAAATCAAATTATTCCCCAAAAAAAAGCCGTAAAAAATCCATTTTTTCACCTAAAAACTTCATTTTTTTTGCTAAAAACTCCATTTTTTTTCCCCAATTTTCCCAAAATCCGGGTTTTTCACCCCAGTTTTGCTGACGTGGGTGAACTGCGGCAGCGCCCGCTGGGCCACGCGGGTGCAGGACGCCTTCACCGCGGGGAAGCTGCTGGCGCTGGCGCTGATCGTGGGCGCCGGGGCCGTGCTGATGGGCAGAGGTGAGAAATGGGCCGGAAAAACGGGAATTTGGGCAAAAACGGGGAAAATGGGGGGAAAACGGGGATTTTGGGGGGAAAAACGGGGATTTTGGGGAAAAAAACCCGGGGGAAAAGGGGGGAGGAATGGGGAGGAATGGGGAGGAAAGGGTTAAAAATGGGGAAAAAATTGGGGGAAAAATGGGAAAAAATTGGAACAAAAATTGGGGAAAAATCAGAAAAAATTGAGAAAAAATGGGAAAAAAATGGGAAAAAATGGGGAAAAAATTGGAGAAAAATTGGGGAAAAAATGGGGAAAAAATGGAATAAAAATGGGATAAAAATGGGGAAAAATTGGGGAAAAAATGGGAAAAAATGGCGAAAAAAATGGGGAAAAATGGGAAAAAAATGGGGAAAAAATGGGGAAAAAATTGGGGAAAAAATGGAAAAAATTGGAGAAAAATTGGAGAAAAATTGGGGAAAAAATGGGAAAAATGGGGAAAAAAATGGAATAAAAATGGGGAAAAAAATGGGGAAAAAATGGGAAAAAATGGGAAAAATTGGGGAAAAAATGGGGAAAAAATGGTAAAAAATGGTAAAAAAATGGGGAAAAATGGGAAAAAAATGGGGAAAAAATGGGGAAAAATGGATTAAAAATGGGAAAAAAATTGGAGAAAAATTGGGGAAAAAATGGGAAAAATTGGGGAAAAATGGAGAAAAAATTGGGGAAAAAATTGGGGAAAAATGGGAAAAAATGAGGGAAAAAATTGGGGAAAAAATGGAAAAAAATGGAAAAAAATTGGGAAAAAATTGGAAGAAAAATGGGGAAAAAATGGGTAAAAAATTGGGGAAAAATGGGAAAAAATGGGGAAAAATTGGGGAAAAAGTGAGGAAAAAATGGAATAAAAATGGGAAAAAAATTGGGGAAAAAATGGTAAAAAAATGATAAAAAATGGTAAAAAATGGTAAAAAATGGGAAAAAAATGGGGAAAAAATGGGGCAAAATTGTGATAAAAAGTGTGAATTTGGGGATTTGTGGATTTTGGGGATTTTGGGGGATTTGGGGGATTTTGGGGATTTGGGGCCACGCGGGTGCAGGACGCCTTCACCGCGGGGAAGCTGCTGGCGCTGGCGCTGATCGTGGGCGCCGGGGCCGTGCTGATGGGCAGAGGTGAGAAATGGGCCGGAAAAACGGGAATTTGGGCAAAAACGGGGAAAATGGGGGAAAAACGGGGATTTTGGGGGGAAAAACGGGGATTTTGGGGAAAAAAAGCCGGGGAAAAAGGGGGGAGGAATGGGGGAGAAATGGGGAGGAAAGGGTTAAAAATGGGGAAAAAAAATTGGGGGAAAAATGGGGAAAAAAGGGGAAAAAATTGGGGGAAAAATGGGGGAAAATGGGGAAAAAATGGAATAAAAATGGGGAAAAAATGGAAAAAAAAAGATAAAAAATGGTAAAAAAATGGAACAAAAATGGGGAAAAAATAGGTAAAAAAGTGATAAAAAATGGTAAAAAATGGTAAAAAAATGGGAAAAAAAATGGGGACAAAATTGGGGAAAAAATGGGGAAAAAAAATGGAAAAAAATGATAAAATCCGAAAAAAACCTGAAAAAAATCCGAAAAAATTCGAAAAAAATTCAAAAAAAATCCAAAAAAAATCCAAAAAAAATCCCAAAAAAATCAGAAAAAAATCCGAAAAAAATCCAATAAAAAAGGGAAAAATTCCCCAAATTTTCCCAAAATTTCCTGATTTTTCCCCGATGCAGGTGAGCACTTCTGGCTCCGCCCCTCGCAGGCCTTCACCTTCTGGGCGGGGCCGGGGGCGGGGCCTCTGTTCCTGGCTTGGGAAAATCCCCAAAATAAATCCCAAAAAATCCCCAAAAAATCCCAAAAAATCCCAAAAAAATCCCCAAAAAATCTCCAAAAAATCTGAAAAAAATTCAGAAAAAAATCCCCCAAAAATCTGAAAAAAATCCAAAAAAATTCGGAAAAAAAATCCCAAAAAAGTCCCCAAAAAAATCAGAAAAAAATCTAAAAAAAGGTGAAAAATTCCCCCAAAAATGTGGAAAAAAATCCGAAAAAAATCAGAAAAAAATTCGAAAAAAATCCGAAAAAAATCAGAAAAAATTTGAGAAAAATTCGAAAAAAATCCAAAAAAAATCCAAAGAATTCCCAAAAAAATCCCCCAAAAATTTCCAAAAAATCCAAAAAAATATCCGAAAAAATTCGAAAAAAATCAGAAAAAAATCAGAAAAAAATCAGAAAAAAATTTAAAAAAAATCAAAAAAAATATTAAAAAAATCCAAAAAATTACCAAAAAAATCCCCAAAAATTCCCCAAAAAATCCCCAAAAATCTGGAAAAAAAACCTGAAAAAAACCCCAAAAAATCCCCAAAAAATCCCCAAAAAATCTCCAAAAAATCAAAAAAAAATCCGAAAAAAATCCGAAAAAAATTCGAAAAAAATCCAAAAAAAATCCAAAAAAAATCAGAAAAAATTCCCCAAAATTCCCCAAAATTCCCGAATTTTTCCCCAAATTTCCCTTTCCAGGTGAGCACTTTTGGCTCCGCCCCTCGCAGGCCTTCACCTTCTGGGCGGGGCCGGGGGCGGGGCCTCTGTTCCTGGCCTGGGAAAATACACAAAATAAATCCCAAAAAATCCCCAAAAAATCCCCAAAAAATCCCCAAAAAATCTGAAAAAATTCCAAAAAAATCGGAAAAAAATCAGAAAAAAATCCCGGAAAAATCAGAAAAAATTCCCAAAAATTTCCAAAAAATTCCCCCAAAAATCCCCAAAAAATCCCCAAAAAATCTGAAAAAAACCCCGAAAAAATTCAGAAAAAAACCCGAAAAAAATCTAAAAAAAATAAAAAAAAAAAGTGAAAAAAATTAAAAAAAAAATCAGAAAAAATCCGAAAAAAATCAGAAAAAAACCGAAAAAAAATCAAAAAAAATTCCAAAAAAATTCCCAAAAAATCCGAAAAAAATTCGAAAAAAATCCCAAAAATTCCCCAAAAAATCCCCAAAAAATCTCAAAAAACCCCCAAAAATTTCCCAAAAAATTCCTCAAAAAATCACAAAAAATCCCCAAAAAATCTCAAAAACCCCCAAAAATTTCCCAAAAAATTCCTCAAAAAATCACAAAAAATCCCCAAAAAATCTCGAAAAAATCCGAAAAAACCCCGAAAAAAATCCAAAAAAAATCTAAAAAAAATCCAAAAAAAATCAGAAAAAATTCCCCAAATTTTCCCAAAATTTCCTGATTTTTCCCCAATCCAGGTGAGCACTTTTGGCTCCGCCCCTCGCAGGCCTTCACCTTCTGGGCGGGGCCGGGGGCGGGGCCTCTGTTCCTGGCCTGGGAAAATCCCCAAAATAAATCCCCAAAAAATCCCAAAAAAATCCCAAAAAAATCTGGAAAAATTCCAAAAAAATCCCAAAAAATCCCCAAAAAAATCCCAAAAAATCTGAAAAAAAATCCCAAAAAATCCCCAAAATAAATCCCAAAAAATCACGAAAAATCAAAAAAAAAATCCCAAAATAAATCCCAAAAAATCCCCAAAAAAAAAATCAAAAAAAAATCCGAAAAAAATCCGAAAAAAATCAGAAAAAAACCGAAAAAAAACCAAAAAAAATTCCAAAAAATCCCCCAAAAATCCCCAAAAAATCTCAAAAAAATCTCAAAAAATTCCCAAAAAATTCCTCAAAAAATCCCAAAAAATTCCCAAAAATTCCCCCCAAAATCTGGGAAAAAACCCGAAAAAAATCCGAAAAAATTCGAAAAAAATCCCAAAAAAATCCGAAAAAAAATCCAAAAAAATCCCCCAAAAATCAGAAAAAAATCCGAAAAAAATCCGAAAAAAATCCCAAAAATTCCCCAAATTTTCCCAAAATTCCCTGATTTTTCCCCGATGCAGGTGAGCACTTTTGGCTCCGCCCCTCGCAGGCCTTCACCTTCTGGGCGGGGCCGGGGGCGGGGCCTCTGTTCCTGGCTTGGGAAAATCCCCAAAATAAATCCCAAAAAATCCCCAAAAAATCCCAAAAAATCCCAAAATAAATCCCAAAAAATCTCCAAAAAATCTGAAAAAAATTCAGAAAAAAATCCCCCAAAAATCCGAAAAAAATCCAAAAAAATTCGGAAAAAAAATCCCAAAAAAGTCCCCAAAAAAATCAGAAAAAAATCTAAAAAAAGGTGAAAAATTCCCCCAAAAATGTGGAAAAAAATCCGAAAAAAATCCGAAAAAATTTGAGAAAAATTTGAAAAAAATCCAAAAAAAATCCAAAGAATTCCCAAAAAAATCCCCCAAAAATTTCCAAAAAATCCAAAAAAATATCCGAAAAAATTCGAAAAAAATCAGAAAAAAATCAGAAAAAAATCAGAAAAAAATTTAAAAAAAATCGAAAAAAAATATTAAAAAAATCCAAAAAATTACCAAAAAAATCCCAAAAAATTCCCCAAAAAATCCCCAAAAATCTGGAAAAAAAACCTGAAAAAAGTCCCAAAAAAATCCCAAAAAAACCCCAAAAAATCACAAAAAATCTGGAAAAAAACCCGAAAAAAATCCAAAAAAATTCGAAAAAAATAAAAAAAAAAATCTAAAAAAAATCCGAAAAAAATCCCAAAAATTCCCCAAATTTTCCCAAAATTCCCTGATTTTTCCCCGATGCAGGTGAGCACTTTTGGCTCCGCCCCTCGCAGGCCTTCACCTTCTGGGCGGGGCCGGGGGCGGGGCCTCTGTTCCTGGCCTGGGAAAATCCCCAAAATAAATCCCAAAATAAATCCAAAAAAATCCCAAAAAATCCCAAAAAATCTGAAAAAAATTCCAAAAAAATCCCAAAAAATCCCCAAAAAAATCCCAAAAAATCTGAAAAAAAATCCCAAAAAATCCCCAAAATAAATCCCAAAAAATCACGAAAAATCAAAAAAAATCCCAAAATAAATCCCAAAAAATCCCCAAAAAAATCCCCAAAAAATCCGAAAAAAATCCGAAAAAAATCAGAAAAAAACCGAAAAAAAACCAAAAAAAATTCCAAAAAATCCCCCCAAAATCCCCAAAAAATCTCAAAAAAATCTCAAAAAATTCCCAAAAAATTCCTCAAAAAATCCCAAAAAAACCCCAAAAATTCCCAAAAATTCCCCCCAAAATCTGGAAAAAAACCCGAAAAAAATCCGAAAAAAATTCGAAAAAAATCCCAAAAAAATCCGAAAAAAAATCCAAAAAAATCCCCAAAAAATCAGAAAAAAATCAGAAAAAAATCCAAAAAAAATGGGAAAAATTCCCCAAATTTTCCCAAAATTTCCTGATTTTTCCCCGATGCAGGTGAGCACTTTTGGCTCCGCCCCTCGCAGGCCTTCACCTTCTGGGCGGGGCCGGGGGCGGGGCCTCTGTTCCTGGCGTGGGAAAATCCCCAAAATAAATCCCAAAAAATCCCCAAAAAATCCCAAAAAATCCCAAAAAATCCCAAAAAGTCCCCAAAAATCTCAAAAAAAATCTAAAAAAAATCCTAAAAAAATTCTGAAAAAAATCCCAAAAAATGCCAAAAAATCTTAAAAAAATCCCCAAAAAATTCCCAAAAAACCTGAAAAAAACCCCTTAAAAAACCCTAAAAAAATCCAAAAAAAATCCAAAAAAATCGGAAAAAAATCAGAAAAAAATCCCGGAAAAATCAGAAAAAAATCCCCAAAATTCACAAAAATTTTCCCAAAAAATCCCCAAAAAATCCCAAAAAAATCTGAAAAAACCCCGAAAAAAACCCAAAAAAAATCCAAAAAAATCTTAAAAAACCCGAAAAAAAATCAAAAAAAATTCCAAAAAAATTCCCAAAAAATCCCCCAAAAATTCGAAAAAATTCCCAAAAATTCCTCAAAAAATCCCCAAAAAATCCCCCAAAAATCCCAAAAAATTCCCAAAAAATTCCTCAAAAAATCACAAAAAAATCCCCAAAAAATCTCGAAAAAAATCCGAAAAAACCCCGAAAAAAATCCAAAAAAATTCGAAAAAAATCCAAAAACAATCTAAAAAAAATCCGAAAAAAATCCCAAAAATTCCCCAAATTTTCCCAAAATTCCCTGATTTTTCCCCGATGCAGGTGAGCACTTTTGGCTCCGCCCCTCGCAGGCCTTCACCTTCTGGGCGGGGCCGGGGGCGGGGCCTCTGTTCCTGGCGTGGGAAAATCCCCAAAATAAATCCCAAAAAATCCCAAAAAATCCCCAAAATAAATCCGCAAAATAAATCCCAAAAAATCCCAAAAAAATTGCCAAAAAAAGTGAAAAAAACCCCTAAAAAATCCTAAAAAAATCTGAAAAAAATCCGAAAAAATTCCAAAAAAATGGGGAAAAAAATCAGAAAAAAATCCCGGAAAAATCAGAAAAAAATCCCCAAAATTCCCAAAAAACTTCCCAAAAAATCCCCAAAAAATCTGAAAAAAAACCCGAAAAAAATCCGAAAAAAACCGCAAAAAAATCCTAAAAAAATAGAAAAAAAAATCGAAAACAATCAAAAAAAAATAGGAAAAAATCCGAAAAAAATCCGAAAAAACCCGAAAAAAACCCCCAAAAAATTCCAAAAAAAATCCCAAAAAATCCCCAAAAAATTCGAAAAAAATCCCAAAAATTCCCCAAAAATCCCCCCAAAATTCCCGAAAAATCCGAAAAAAACCCCGAAAAAAATCCGAAGAAAATTTGAAAAAAATCCAAAAAAAATCAGAAAAAAATCCAAAAAAAATCAGAAAAAATTCCCAAAAATTCCCCAAAATTCCCGAATTTTTCCCCAAATTTCCCTTTCCAGGTGAGCACTTTTGGCTCCGCCCCTCGCAGGCCTTCACCTTCTGGGCGGGGCCGGGGGCGGGGCCTCTGTTCCTGGCCTGGGAAAATCCCCAAAATAAATCCCAAAAAAATCCCAAAAAATCCCAAAAAATCTGAAAAAAATTCCAAAAAAATCCCAAAAAATCCCCCAAAAAATCCCAAAAAATCTGAAAAAAAATCCCAAAAAATCCCCAAAATAAATCCCAAAAAATCCCGAAAAATCAAAAAAAATCCCAAAATAAATCCCAAAAAATCCCCAAAAAAATCCCCAAAAAATCCGAAAAAAATCCGAAAAAAATCAGAAAAAAACCGAAAAAAAACCAAAAAAAATTCCAAAAAATCCCCCAAAAATTCCTCAAAAAATCTCAAAAAAATCTCAAAAAATTCCCAAAAAATTCCTCAAAAAATCCCAAAAAAACCCCAAAAATTCCCAAAAATTCCCCCCAAAATCTGGAAAAAAACCCGAAAAAAATCCGAAAAAATTCGAAAAAAATCCCAAAAAAATCCGAAAAAAAATCCAAAAAAATCCCCAAAAAATCAGAAAAAAATCAGAAAAAAATCCGAAAAAAATCCCAAAAATTCCCCAAATTTTCCCAAAATTCCCTGATTTTTCCCCGATGCAGGTGAGCACTTTTGGCTCCGCCCCTCGCAGGCCTTCACCTTCTGGGCGGGGCCGGGGGCGGGGCCTCTGTTCCTGGCCTGGGAAAATCCCCAAAATAAATCCCAAAAAATCCCCAAAAAATCCCAAAAAAATCCCCAAAAAATCCCCAAAAAATCTGAAAAAAACCCCAAAAAAATCCGAAAAAAATCCGAAAAAAAAATCGAAAAAAATCCTAAAAAAATCGGAAAAAATCTGAAAAAAACCCAAAAAAAATTAAAAAAAAAATCCCAAAAAATCCGAAAAAAATTCGGAAAAAATCCCAAAAATTCCCCCAAAAATCCCCAAAAAATTCCCAAAAAATCCCCAAAAAATCCCTGAAAAATCCCCAAAAAATCAAAAAAAAATCCGAAAAAAATCTGAAAAAATTCGAAAAAAATCCCCCCAAAAATCCGAAAAAAATCCAAAAAAAATCTGAAAAAAATCCCAAAAATTCCCCCAAAAATCCCCCAAAAAATCCCAAAAAATTCCCCTGAAATTTCCAAAAAATCCCCAAAAAATCCCCCAAAAATCCCAAAAAATTCCTCAAAAAATCCCAAAAAATCCCCCAAAAATCTGGAAAAAAACCCGAAAAAAATCCGAAAAAATTCGAAAAAAATTCGAAAAAAATCCAAAATAAATCCAATAAAAATCCAAAGAAAATGGGAAAAATTCCCCAAAATTTCCCAAAATTTCCTGATTTTTCCCCAATCCAGGTGAGCACTTTTGGCTCCGCCCCTCGCAGGCCTTCACCTTCTGGGCGGGGCCGGGGGCGGGGCCTCTGTTCCTGGCTTGGGAAAATCCCCAAAATAAATCCCAAAAAATCCCAAAAAAATCCCCAAAAAATCCCAAAAAATCCCGAAAAATCTGAAAAAAATTCCAAAAAAATCCCAAAAAATCCCCCAAAAAATCCCAAAAAATCTGAAAAAAAATCCCAAAAAATCCCCAAAATAAATCCCAAAAAATCCCGAAAAATCAAAAAAAATCCCAAAATAAATCCCAAAAAATCCCCAAAAAAATCCCCAAAAAATCCGAAAAAAATCAGAAAAAAATCAGAAAAAACCCGAAAAAAACCCCAAAAAAATTCCAAAAAATCCCCCCAAAATCCCCAAAAAATCTCAAAAAAATCTCAAAAAATTCCCAAAAAATTCCTCAAAAAATCCCAAAAAAACCCCAAAAATTCCCAAAAATTCCCCCCAAAATCTGGAAAAAAACCCGAAAAAAATCCGAAAAAATTCGAAAAAAATCCCCAAAAAATCCGAAAAAAAATCCAAAAAAATCCCCAAAAAATCAGAAAAAAATCAGAAAAAAATCCAAAAAAAATCCCAAAAATTCCCCAAAATTTCCCAAAATTTCCTGATTTTTCCCCGATGCAGGTGAGCACTTTTGGCTCCGCCCCTCGCAGGCCTTCACCTTCTGGGCGGGGCCGGGGGCGGGGCCTCTGTTCCTGGCTTGGGAAAATCCCCAAAATAAATCCCAAAAAAATCCCAAAAAAATCCCAAAAAAATCTGGAAAAAACCCCAAAAAATCCCCAAAAAATCAGAAAAAAAAATCGAAAAAAATCCTAAAAAAATCGGAAAAAATCTGAAAAAAACCCAAAAAAAATTCAAAAAAAAATCCCAAAAAATCCGAAAAAAATTCGGAAAAAATCCCAAAAATTCCCCCAAAAATCCCCAAAAAATTCCCAAAAAATCCCCAAAAAATCCCTGAAAAATCCCCAAAAAATCAAAAAAAAATCCGAAAAAAATCTGAAAAAATTCGAAAAAAATCCCCCCAAAAATCCGAAAAAAATCCAAAAAAAATCTGAAAAAAATCCCAAAAATTCCCCCAAAAATCCCCCAAAAAATCCCAAAAAATTCCCCTGAAATTTCCAAAAAATCCCCAAAAAATCCCCCAAAAATCCCAAAAAATTCCTCAAAAAATCCCAAAAAATCCCCCAAAAATCTGGAAAAAAACCCGAAAAAAATCCGAAAAAATTCGAAAAAAATTCGAAAAAAATCCAAAATAAATCCAATAAAAATCCAAAGAAAATGGGAAAAATTCCCCAAAATTTCCCAAAATTTCCTGATTTTTCCCCAATCCAGGTGAGCACTTTTGGCTCCGCCCCTCGCAGGCCTTCACCTTCTGGGCGGGGCCGGGGGCGGGGCCTCTGTTCCTGGCTTGGGAAAATCCCCAAAATAAATCCCAAAAAATCCCAAAAAAATCCCCAAAAAATCCCAAAAAATCCCGAAAAATCTGAAAAAAATTCCAAAAAAATCCCAAAAAATCCCCCAAAAAATCCCAAAAAATCTGAAAAAAAATCCCAAAAAATCCCCAAAATAAATCCCAAAAAATCCCGAAAAATCAAAAAAAATCCCAAAATAAATCCCAAAAAATCCCCAAAAAAATCCCCAAAAAATCCGAAAAAAATCAGAAAAAAATCAGAAAAAACCCGAAAAAAACCCCAAAAAAATTCCAAAAAATCCCCCCAAAATCCCCAAAAAATCTCAAAAAAATCTCAAAAAATTCCCAAAAAATTCCTCAAAAAATCCCAAAAAAACCCCAAAAATTCCCAAAAATTCCCCCCAAAATCTGGAAAAAAACCCGAAAAAAATCCGAAAAAATTCGAAAAAAATCCCCAAAAAATCCGAAAAAAAATCCAAAAAAATCCCCAAAAAATCAGAAAAAAATCAGAAAAAAATCCAAAAAAAATCCCAAAAATTCCCCAAAATTTCCCAAAATTTCCTGATTTTTCCCCGATGCAGGTGAGCACTTTTGGCTCCGCCCCTCGCAGGCCTTCACCTTCTGGGCGGGGCCGGGGGCGGGGCCTCTGTTCCTGGCTTGGGAAAATCCCCAAAATAAATCCCAAAAAAATCCCAAAAAAATCCCAAAAAAATCTGGAAAAAACCCCAAAAAATCCCCAAAAAATCAGAAAAAAAAATCGAAAAAAATCCTAAAAAAATCGGAAAAAATCTGAAAAAAACCCAAAAAAAATTCAAAAAAAAATCCCAAAAAATCCGAAAAAAATTCGGAAAAAATCCCCAAAATTCCCCCAAAAATCCCCAAAAAATCCCCAAAAATTCCCAAAAAATTCCCAAAAAATCCCCAAAAAATCCCTGAAAAATCCCCAAAAAATAAAAAAAAAATCCCCAAAAAATCCCAAAAAAATCCCAAAAAATTCCCCTGAAATTTCCAAAAAATCCCCAAAAAATCCCCCAAAAATCCCCCAAAATTCCCAAAAAATTCCTCAAAAAATCCCAAAAAATCCCCAAAAAATCTGGAAAAAAACCCGAAAAAAATCCGAAAAAATTCGAAAAAAATTCGAAAAAAATCCAAAAAAAATCCAATAAAAATTCAAAAAAAATGGGAAAAATTCCCCAAATTTTCCCAAAATTCCGGAATTTTTCCCCAATCCAGGTGAGCACTTTTGGCTCCGCCCCTCGCAGGCCTTCACCTTCTGGGCGGGGCCGGGGGCGGGGCCTCTGTTCCTGGCGTGTCTCCAGGGCTCCTTCGCCTACGGGGGCTGGAATTTCCTCAATTACGTCACCGAGGAGCTGCGGGAGCCCCAGAGGTGAGAAATGGGGCGAAAAACGGGGATTTTGGGAAAAATGGGGAAAATGGGGGAAAATGGGGAAAAAATGGGGATTTTTGGATTAAAAATGGAGATTTTGGGGAAAAATGGGGGAAAAATGGGGAAAAATGGAATAAAAATGAGGAAAAAATGAGGAAAAAATGGAATAAAAATGGGAAAAAAATAGGGAAAAAATGGGGGAAAAATGGGGGAAAAATGGGGGAAAAATGGGGGAAAAATGGGGGAAAAATGGGAAAAATTGGGGAAAATGGGGGAAAAAATGGGAAAAATGGGGGAAAATTGGGGAAAAATTGGGGAAAAAATGGAGAAAAAATGAAGAAAAAAATGGAGAAAAAATGAGGAAAAAATTGAATAAAAATGAGGAAAAAATGGGGGAAAAATGGAATAAAAATGGGAAAAAATTGGGAAAAATGGGAAAAAAATAGGGAAAAAATGGGGGGAAAATGGGGAAAAATTGGGGAAAAATTGGGGAAAAAATGGTAAAAAATGAGGAAAAAATGGAATAAAAATGGGGAAAAAACTGGGGGAAAAATGGGGAAAAAATGGGGAAAAATGGGGGAAAATGGGGAATAAATGGGGATTTTTGATATAAAAATAGGGATTTTTGGGTTAAAAATGGAGATTTTTGGGATGAAATTTGGAGTTTGGGGCGAAAAACGGGGATTTTGGGAAAAAACGGGGGAAAATGTGGAAAAATGGGGGAAAAATGGGGAAAAAAATGGGGATTTTTGATATAAAAATGGAGATTTTGGTTAAAAATAGGGAAAACTGGGAAAAAATGGGGAAAAAAGGGTTAAAAACGGGGATTATTAGGAATTTTGGGGTTAAAAATGGGAATTTTGGGTGATTTTGGTGGATTTTGGGTCACCTGGGCTGGTTTTGGGTGGATTTTGGGGTTTTTTGGGTCGATTTTTTTGCTTTTTGGGTGAATTTTGGGTTATTTTGGGTCAATTTTGGGGGTTTTTGGGTCGTTTTTCCTGAGTTTTGGGTCATTTTGGGTCATTTTAAGTGGATTTAGGGGCTTTTTGGGTCGATTTTTTTGCTTTTTGGGTCAATTTTGGGGTTTTTGGGGTCATTTTTCCTAAATCTTGGGTCATTTTGGGTCGATTTTGGGTCATTTTGGGTCATTTTGGGTCATTTTGGGTAATTTTGGGTGATTTTGGGTCACCTGGGCTGGTTTTGGGGTGAATTCCTGGGGATTTTGGGGTGGATTTTTCACATTTTTGGGTCAATTTTGGGGCTTTTTGTGTCCATTTTGGGGTTTTTTGGGTCATTTTTCCCAAATTTTGGGTCATTTTTGGTGGATTTTGGGTCACCTGGGCTGGTTTTGGGTGGATTTTGGGGTTTTTTGGGTCCATTTTGGTGATTTTTGGGTCGATTTTGGTGCTTTTTGGGTCATTTTTCCTGAATTTTGGGTCATTTTGGGTCAGTTTGGGTGGATTTTGGGGCTTTTTGGGTCGAATTTTTTGCTTTTTGGGTCAATTTTGGGGCTTTTTGTGTCAATTTTGGGGTTTTTAGGTCGATTTTGGTGCTTTTTGGGTGCATTCTAGCCATTTTTGGGTCGATTTTGGTGCTTTTTGTGTCGTTTCTGGGGTTCCCGGGGTGGTTCTCCCCGATTTTGGGTCGATTTTGGGTCGATTTGGGTGGATTTCAGGAATTTGCCGCTGGCCATCTCCATCTCGCTGCCGCTGGTCACCTTCCTGTACGTGGCGGCCAACGTGGCGTACCTGGCGGCCATGAGCCCGCAGGAGATCCTGCAGAGCGACGCCGTGGCCGTGGTGAGCCCGCCCGGGGCCGGGATTTGGGGCGAAAAGCAAAAAATTTGGGAAAAAACGGTGAAAAAATGGTGAAAATCGGTGAAAAAATGACCAAAATAGGGCAAAAAATGTGGATTTTGGAGGGAAATGGGGATTTTGGGGTTAAAAATGGGGATTTTGGGTGTTTTGGGGTTTCCTGGATTGGAAATTGGGGTGAAAAGGCAAAAATTTGGGAAAAAACGGTGAAAAAATGGTGAAAATCGGTGGAAAAATGAGGAAAATAGGGCAAAAAATGTGGATTTTGGCGGGAAAATGGGGATTTTGGGGTTAAAAATGGGGATTTTGGGCACACCAGAGGGAGAAAATGGGGAAAAATGGGGGAAAATGGTGAAAATTTGGGAAAAAACGGTGAAAAAATGGTGAAAATCGGAGAAAAAATGAGGAAAATAGGGCAAAAAATGGGGAAATTAGAGCTAAAAATGTGGATTTTTGAAGGAAATGGGGATTTTGGGGTTAAAAATGAGGATTTTGGGGTGAAATTTGGGGATTTGGGGTGAAAATGGGGGATTTTGGTTAAAAATGGTGAAAATTTGGGAAAAAACGGTGAAAATTTGGTGAAAATCGGTGGAAAAATGAGGAAAATAGGGCAAAAAATGTGAATTTTGGAGGGAAATGGGGATTTTGGGGTTAAAAATGGGGATTTTGGGAAAATTCTGGGGAAAATTCGGGAATTTGGGAAAAACTCTTAAAATTTGGGAAAAAAATAGGGAAAAATGATAAAAATTGAGGGAAAAATTGAAATATTTGTGCTAAAAAAGTGAATTTTTTGAGTAAAAAAAGCCAAATTTTGGGGTTAAAAATGGGAATTTTGGGTAAAAAAATTGGGATTTTGGGAAAATTTTGGGAAATCTCGGAAATTTGGGAAAAAAAAGGGAAAAAAATGATAAAAATCAAGGGAAAAATTCAAATATTTGTGATAAAAATGTGAATTTTTAGGGAAAAAAGCCAAATTTTGGGGTAAAAAACTGGGAATTTTGGGTAAAAAAATTGGGATTTTGGGAAAACTTTGGGAAATCCCAGAAATTTGGGAAAAAATGATAAAAATCGAGGGAAAAATTGAAATATTTGTGCTAAAAAAGTGAATTTTTGGGGAAAAAAGCCAAATTTTGGGGTAAAAAATGGGAATTTTGGGTAAAAAAATTGGGAATTTGGGAAAACTCTGGGAATTCTTGGAAATTTGGGGAAGAAAAGGGAAAAAATGATAAAAATTGAGGGAAAAATCCAAATATTTGTGCTAAAAAAGTGAATTTTAGGGGAAAAAAAGCCAAATTTTGGGTTAAAAACCGGGGATTTGGGTAAAAACTCCCGGAATTTCTCGTTCCCGCCGGGAATTCCGGGATTTTTCCCCGTTTTTCCCCTCTCCAGACGTTCGGGGAGAAGGTTCTGGGCCCCATGGCCTGGGTGATGCCGTTCGCCGTCGCCCTCTCCACCTTCGGCGGCGTCAACGGTTCCCTCTTCACCTGCTCCAGGTAAAACCCAAAAATCCCCAAAATTCCCCAAAATTCCCCAAAAATCCCCAAAATTCCCCAAAATCCCCAAAATCCCCAATTTTTTCCCCATTTTTTTCTGATTTTTCCCCAATTTTTTCCATTTTTTCCCAATTTTTTACCATTTTTTCCCATTTTTTCCGATTTTTTCCCCATTTTTTCCCCATTTTTTTCCCATTTTTCCCCATTTTTTCCCATTTTTTCCAATTTTTCCCCGATTTTTTCCCATTTTTTTCTGATTTTTCCCCATTTTTTCCCCAATTTTTTTTCCCATTTTTTACCCATTTTTTACCCATTTTTTCTCATTTTTTCCCTATTTTTTCTGATTTTTCCCCAATTTTTCCCCATTTTTTCCCCAATTTTTCCCAATTTTTTCTGATTTTTCCCCATTTTTCTCCCCATTTTTTTCTGATTTTTTCCCATTTTTTTCCCATTTTTTTCCCAATTTTCCCCATTTTTCCCCCTAATTTTTTTCCTATTTTTATTCCATTTTTTCCCCCATTTTCCCCCATTTTTTCCCCAGTTTTTTTCCCGTTTTTTTTCCCAATTTTTTCCCATTTTTCCCAATTTTTTGTCGTTTTTATTCCAATTTTTTCCCCTCCCCCACCCCCTCTTCACCTGCTCCAGGTAAAACCCAAAATCCCCAAAATTCCCCAAAATCCCCAAATTTTTCACATTTTTTTCCCGATTTTTTATGATTTTTTCTTATTTTTTCCCCAATTTTTCCCCAGTTTTTTCCCATTTTTTCCGATTTTTTCCCATTTTTTCCCCATTTTTTCCCCATTTCCCCAAAATCCCCCATATCCCCCCAAAAATCCCAAAATTTCCCAATTTTCCCCCCAAAATCCCAAAATCTTTCAATTTTACCCTAAAATTCCCCAATTTTACCCCAAAATTCCCACCAAAATCCCAAAAATCTCCCCCAAAACCCCAAAATTCACCAATTTTACCCCAAAATTCCCCTCAAAATTCCCCCAAAATCCCAAAAATCCCAAAATTCCCCAATTTTACCCCAAATTTCCCCCAAAATTCCCAATTTTACCCCAAAATTCCCCCTAAAATCCCAATTTTCCCCAAAAACCCCAAAATCCCCCAATTTCACCCCAAAATCCCCCAATTTCACCCCAAAATCCCCCAATTTTACCCCAAAATCCCCCAATTTTCCCCCAAAATTCCCCAATTTTCCCCCAAAATCCCCCAATTTTACCCCAAAATTCGCCAATTTTATCAAAAAGCCCCAAAATTCCCCAATTCTCCCCTAAAAATTCCCCAAAATTCCCCCCAAAATCCCAATTTTACCCCAAAAAACCCCAAAATCCCCCAATTTTACCCCAAAATTCCCCAATTTTACCCCAAAATCCCCCAATTTTACCCCAAAAACCCCAAAATCCCCCAATTTCACCCCAAAATCCCCAATTTTACCCCAAAAATTCCCTATTTTACCCCAAAATCCCCAAAACCCCAAAATTCCCAATTTTACTCCAAAATTACCTCAAAAATCCCAATTTTTCCCCAAAAAACCCCAAAATCCCCCAATTTTACCCCAAAAATTCCCAATTTTACCCCAAAATTCCCCCAGAATTCCCCAAAATTCCTGAAAAATTCCCAATTTTCCCCAAAAACCCCAAAATCCCCCAATTTCACCCCAAAATCCCCAATTTTACCCCAAAAATTCCCTATTTTACCCCAAAATCCCCAAAACCCCAAAATTCCAAATTTTACTCCAAAATTACCTCAAAAATCCCAATTTTTCCCCAAAAAACCCCAAAATCCCCCAATTTTACCCCAAAAATTCCCAATTTTACCCCAAAATTCCCCCAGAATTCCCCAAAATTCCTGAAAAATTCCCAATTTTACCCCAAAAACCCCAAAATTCCCAATTTTACCCCAAAATTCCTGAAAAATCCCAATTTTCCCCCCCAAAAACCCGAAAATTCCCAATTTTCCCCCAAAATTCCCAATTTTACCCCAAAATTCCCCCTAAAATCCCAATTTTCCCCAAAAAACCCCAAAATCCCCCAATTTCACCCCAAAATCCCCCAATTTTCCCCCAAAATTCCCCAATTTTCCCCCAAAATCCCCCAATTTTACCCCAAAAATCCCCAATTTTACCCCAAAATCCCCCAATTTTTCCCCAAAATTCCCCCTAAAATCCCAATTTTTCCCCCAAAAACCCCAAAATCCCCCAATTTCACCCCAAAATTCCCCAAATTTTTCCCCAAAATTCCCCCTAAAATTCCCAATTTTTCCCCAAAATTTCTTCAAAAATCCCAATTTTACCCCAAAAACCCCCAATTTTACCCCAAAATCCCCCAATTTTCCCCCAAAATCCCCCAATTTTTCCCCAAAATTCCCCCTAAAATCCAAATTTTTCCCCAAAAACCCCAAAATCCCCCAATTTCACCCCAAAATTCCCCAAATTTTTCCCCAAAATTCCCCCTAAAATCCGAATTTTTCCCCAAAAACCCCAAAATCCCCCAATTTCACCCCAAATTTCCCCGTTTCCCCCCCTCACTTTCCCGCCCTTCCCTTTTCTTTTTCCCACGACGTCACCCGATGACGTCACCGCGGCGATGACGTCACCCGGCCACGCCCCCCGGCGATGACGTCACCCGGCCACGCCCCCCGGCGATGACGTCACCAGGCTGTTCTACGCCGGCGCCAGGGAGGGGCAGCTGCCGGCGCTGCTGGCCATGATCCACCTGCGGCGCCGCACGCCCGTCCCCGCCCTGCTGCTGACGGTGGGGCCGAAACGGGGTGAAAAAACGGGATTTTGGGAAAAAAGGGGAAAAAAAAATGGGGAAAATCGGTGAAAATTTGGGGAAAAACGGTGAAAAAATGGGGAAAATAGAGCGAAAAATGGGGAAAATAGAGCGAAAAATGGGTTAAGAAAGGGTTAAAAATGGGGAGGAAAGGGTTAAAAATGAAGAAAAATGGGGATTTGAGGTGAAAAACGGGATTTTGGGAAAAAAATGGGATTTGGGAAAAAATTTGGGGAAAAACGGTGAAAAAATGGGGAAAATTGGAGGAAAAATGGGGAAAATAGAGCGAAAAATGGGGAAAAAATGGGATAAAAGGGGTTAAAAATGGGGAGGAAAGGGTTAAAAATGGGGGTTTGGGGTGAGAAACGGGGATTTGGGGTGAAAAACCGGGATTTTGGGACAAAAAAATGGGATTTGGGGAAAAAAAAATGGGGAAAATCGGTGAAAAAATGGGGAAAATAGAGCGAAAAATGGGAGAGTTATGGCGAAAAATGGGAGAGAAAGGGGTTAGGAAAGGGTTAAAAATGGGGAGGAAAGGGTTAAAAATGGAAATTTGGGGGAAAACCCGGGATTTTGGGAAAAAGGGGGAAAAATGGGGAAAAACGGTGAAAAAATGGGGAAAATAGAGCGAAAAATGGGGAAAAACGGGGTTAAGAAAGGGTTAAAAATGGGGAGGAAAGGGTTAAAAATGGGGAGGAAAGGGTTAAAAATGGGGAGGAAAGGGTTAAAAATGGGGGTTTGGGGTGAGAAACGGGGATTTTGGGAAAAATGGAGAAAATTTGGGGAAAATCGGTGAAAAAATGGGGAAAATAGAGCGAAAAATGGGGAAAAATGGGGTTAAAATCGGGGAGGAAAGGGTTAAAAATGGGGGTTTGGGGTGAGAAACGGGGATTTTGGGACAAAAAAATGGGATTTTGGGAAAAAAAATGGGGAAAAACGGTGAAAATTTGGGGAAAATCGGATAAAAAATGGGGGAGAAATGGGGAAAAATGGGTTAAAAATGGGGGTTTGGGGTGAGAAACGGGGATTTTGGGAAAAAAGGGGATTTGGGGAAAAAAGGGTGAAAATTTGGGGAAAAACGGCGGAAATTTGGGGAAAAACGGCGGAAAAATGGGGAAAATTGAGCCAAAAATGGGGAAAAACGGGGTTAGGAAAGGGTTAAAAATGGGGATTTTGGGGTGAAAAACGGGGATTTTGGGACGAAAATTGGGATTTGGGGAAAAAACGGTGAAAATTTGGGGAAAATCGGTGAAAAAATGGGGAAAATCGAGCGAAAAATGGGGGGAAAAGAAAGGGTTAAAAATGGCGGGAGAAAGGGCGGTGACGTCACTGGGCCACGCCCCCCCAGCCGGTCACGTGACGATGACGTCACCCTCCTCCCCGGGCTGATCCACCTGCGGCGCCGCACGCCCGTCCCCGCCCTGCTGCTGACGGTGGGAGAGGGGGTTTGGGGTGAAAAAACGGGATTTTGGGAAAAAGGGGAAAAAAAATGGGGAAAAACGGTGAAAAAATGGGGGAGAAATGGGGTTAAAAACGGGGAGGAAAGGGTTAAAAATGAGAAAGAAAGGGTTAAAAATGGGGAGGAAAGGGTTAAAAATGGGGAGGAAAGGGTTAAAAATGGGGATTTGGGGTGAAAAACGGGATTTTGGGAAAAAAAATGGGATTTGGGAAAAAATTTGGGGAAAAACGGTGAAAAAATGGGGAAAATTGGAGGAAAAATGGGGAAAATAGAGCGAAAAATGGGGAAAAATGGGGTTAAAATCGGGGAGGAAAGGGTTAAAAATGCGGGTTTGGGGTGAAAAACCGGGATTTTGGGACAAAAAAATGGGATTTTGGGAAAAATTTGGGGAAAAACGGTGAAAAAATGGGGAAAATCGGAGGAAAAATGGGGAAAATAGAGCGAAAAATGGGGAAAAAATGGGATAAAAGGGGTTAAAAATGGGGAGGAAAGGGTTAAAAATGGGGGTTTGGGGTGAAAAACGGGGATTTGGGGTGAAAAACGGGGATTTTGGGACAAAAAAATGGGATTTGGGGAAAAAAAAATGGGGAAAAACGGTGAAAAAATGGGGAAAATAGAGCAAAAAATGGGAGAGTTATGGCAAAAAATGGGAGAGAAAGGGGTTAGGAAAGGGTTAAAAATGGGGAGGAAAGGGTTAAAAATGGGGGTTTGGGGGGAAAAACCGGGATTTTGGGAAAAAAGGGGAAAAAGTGGGGAAAAACGGTGAAAAAATGGGGAAAATAGAGCAAAAAATGGGAGAGTTATGGCGAAAAATGGGGAAAAATGGGGTTAAAATCGGGGAGGAAAGGGTTAAAAATGGGGGTTTGGGGTGAAAAACCGGGATTTTGGGAAAAAGGGGGAAAAAAATGGGGAAAACCGGTGAAAATTTGGGGAAAATCGGCGAAAAAATGGGGAAAATCGAGCGAAAAAAGGGTTAAGAAAGGGTTAAAAATGGGGAGGAAAGGGTTAAAAATGGGGGTTTGGGGTGAAAAATGGGGATTTTGGGAAAAAATGGGATTTGGGGAAAAAACGGAAAAAATGGTGAAAAAATGGGGAAAATCGGTGGAAAAATGGGGAAAATAGAGCAAAAAATGGGGAAAAATGGGGAAAATGGGGAGGAAAGGGTTAAAAATGGGGATTTGAGGTGAAAAACCAGGATTTTGGGAAAAAGGGGAAAAAATGGGGAAAAACGGTGAAAATTTGGGGAAAATAGAGCGAAAAATGGGGAAAAATGGGGTTAAAAACGGGGAAGAAAGGGTTAAAAATGGGGGTTTGGGGTGAGAAACGGGGATTTTGGGAAAAAATGGGATTTGGGGAAAAAACGGTGAAAATTTGGGGAAAAACGGCGGAAATTTGGGGAAAAACGGTGGAAAAATGGGGAAAATTGAGCGAAAAATGGGGAAAAAGGGGTTAGGAAAGGGTTAAAAATGGGGATTTTGGGAGAAAAATTGGGATTTGGGGAAAAAACGGTGAAAATTTGGGGAAAATCGGTGAAAAAATGGGGAAAATCGAGCGAAAAATGGGGGGAAAGAAAGGGTTAAAAATGAGTTTAAAAAGGGGAATTTTGGGGTTAAATTTGGGAATTTTGGGGTGAAAAGGGAGAAATTGGGAGAAAAATGGAATTGGGGAAAATGGGAAAAATGGGAAAATAATGGGGAAAAAATGGGGAAAAAATTGGGGAAAAAATGGGGAAAAAATGGGGAAAAAATGGGAAAAATTTGGGGAAAAAATTGGAAAAAAATGGGAAAAATGGGAAAAAAATGGGGAAAATAGGGAAAAATGGGGAAAAAATGGGGAAAAATGGGGGAAAAATGGGAAAAATGGGGAAAAATGGGGGAAAAATGGGGAGAAATGGGAAGAAAGTGGTGAAAAAATGGGGAAAAAAGAAGAGAAAATGGGAAAAATGGGGAAAAATTGGGAAAAAAATGGGAAAAATGGGGAAAAATGGGGAAAAAATTGGGAAAAATGGGAAAAGTGGGGGAAAAATGGGGAAAAATGAGGAAAAATGGGGAAAAATGGGGAAAAAAGTGGGAAAAATGAGGAAAAAATGAGGAAAAATGGGGAAAAAAGTGGGAAAAATGAGGAAAAAATGAGGAAAAATGGGGAAAAAAGTGGGAAAAATAGGGAAAAAAAGGGAAAAATGGGGAGAAATGGGAAAAAATAGGGAAAAATGGGAAAAAATGGGAAAATTTGGAAAAAATGGGGAAAAATGGGAAAAAAATGGGAAAAATGGGGAGAAAAGTGGGGAAAAATGGGGAAAAATTGGGAAAAAAAGGGAAAAAACCCCGAAACGTGAAGAATCCCAAAAATCCGTGAAAAACCCCAAAAAAACCCCGCGAAAATCATACAAAAAATGGGGGGAAAAAAGAAAAAAACCCCAATTTTGGGCTTTGTTAGGGCGGGGGAGGGGCGTTTCCGGAAGTGGGCGTGGCCTGAGCGGAGGCCCCGCCCCCCCGGGTGTCCGCAGTGCGCGTCCACGCTGCTGATGCTGGTGACGGGCGATATTTACACGCTGATTAATTACGTGGGCTTCGTTAATTACACGTGGTACGGCGTCACCGTGGCCGGGCTGCTGGTGCTGCGGCGGCGGGAGCCGGAGCTGCCCCGCCCCATCAAGGTGAGACACGCCCACTTCCGGGCATAAACCACGCCCACTTCCGGTCACAAACCACACCCACTTCCGGTCATAAGCCACGCCCACTTCCGGGAAAGAAACCACACCCGCTTCCGGGGAGAAACGCCCACTTCCGGTCATAAACCACACCCACTTTCGGTGGAAAGCCACGCCCATTTCCGGACTGAACAGGCCCATTTCCGGTCTTAAACCACACCCACTTCCGGGGAGAAACGCCCACTTCCGGTCATAAACCACAACCACTTCCGGTGGGAAGCCACGCCCACTTCCGGTCATAAACCACACCCACTTCCGATGGGAAGCCACGCCCATTTCCTGTCTTAAACCACGCCCACTTCCGGGGAAAAACCCACTCACATCCGTTGGGAAGCCACGCCCACTCACGGTTTAAACGAACCCATTTCTGGTCATAAACCACGCCCACTTCCGGTCATAAAACACGCCCACTTCTTCTCTAAGCGCAGTTGCTTCCGGACATAAGCCACGCCCACTTCCGGTCACAAACCACGGCCATTTCCAGACCAAATGGACCCACTTTCGGTCATAAACCACGCCCACTTCTGGGCCAAACACGCCCACTTTCGGTCTTAAACCACGCCCATTTCCGGTCACAAACCACGCCCACTTCTGGTCTAAGCGCAGCCGTTTCCGGCCATAGACCACGCCCACTTCCGGTCATAAACCACGCCCACTTCTGGTCTAAGCGCAGCTGCTTCCGGCCGTAGACCACGCCCACTCCCGGTCATAAACCACGCCCACTTCCGGTCATAAACCACACCCACTTCTGGTCTAAGCGCAGCCGCTTCCGGCCATAGACCACGCCCACTCCCGGTCATAAACCACGCCCACTTCTGGGCCAAACACGCCCACTTTTGGTCTTAAGCCACGCTCACTTTTGGTGTAAATGGGTCCAACCCTGGTCATAAACCACGCCCACTTCCGGTCTTAAACCACGCCCACTTCCGGTCTAAAGGTGCTTATTTGTGGTCATGAACTCCGCCCACTTCCGGACATAAACCCCGCCCACTTCCGTGTGTAAACCACGCCCACTTCGGGTCGAAACGCATTTATTTCTGGTCATAAGCCACGCCCACTTCCGGTCATAACCCCCGCCCACTTCCGGTCACAAACCCCGCCCCCTTGTGGATTCCCATGCTCCAAAAACTTCAATTTTTGACCTCAAAACCTCAAGTTTTCACCTAAAAATCCCAAATTTTCACCCAAAAACCCCAAATTTTTCATGAATCGCCCCAAACTCATCCTAAAATCTAAATTTTTGAGCAAAAAACCCCAAATTTTGGTAAAAAACCCCAATTTTTTACTAAAAAATCACATTTTTTGCCTTAAAAATCGCATTTTTTTCCCTAAAAATCCCAATTTTTGCCCCAAAACCTCGGGATTTCCACCCAAAATTTGGGGAATTTTTTGAATTTTATCTTTTGGGAAAAAAACCCAAATTTTTCTGCAAAAAATCCCGAATTTTTGGGGTAAAAATCCTCAATTTTGGGTCTCCTGTAGGTGGCGCCTCCTTGTGGATTCCCACGCTCCAAAAACCTCAATTTTTGACCTAAAAACCTCAAATTTTCACCTAAAAATCCCTAATTTTTTGCAAAACTCTCCAGATCCCACCTAAAATCCCAATTTTTGGAGAAAAATCCCCACTTTTTTGGCAAAAAAATGGAATTTTTGGGGTAAAAATCGACAATTTTTGGTCTTCTGTCAGTGGTGCCTCCACACTCCAAAAACCTCAATTTTTGACCTAAAACCCCCAAATTTTCACCCAAAACCCCCAAATTTTTCAGGAATTGCCCCAAACTCATCCCAAAATCCCAATTTTTGGGGAAAAATCCCCAATTTTTTACTAAAAAATGTCATTTTTTGCCTTAAAAATCGCATTTTTCGCCTTAAAAATCCCATTTTTTGCCTTAAAAATGTCATTTTTTTCCCTAAAAATCCCAATTTTTGCCCCAAAACCTCGGGATTTTCACCCAAAATTTCAGGAATTTTTGGGAATTTTGTCTTTTGAGAAAAACCTCAATTTTTCCCAGAAAACCCTGAATTTTTGGGGTAAAAATCCTCAGTTTTGGGTCTCATGCAAGTGGCGTCTCCACGCTTAAAAAAACCTCAATTTTTGACCTAAAAACCTCAAATTTTCACCTAAAAACCCCAAATTTTCACCCAAAAACCCCAAATTTTTTATAAATCGCCCCAAACTCATCCCAAAATCCAAATTTTTGGGGAATAATCCCCAAATTTTGGTAAAAAACCCCAATTTTTTACTTAAAAAATATCAATTTTTGCCCTAAAAATCGCATTTTTTGCCTTAAAAACCCCAATTTTTTTCCTAAAAATCCCAATTTTTGCCCCAAAACCTCGGGATTTCCACCCAAAATTTGGGGAATTTTTTCAATTTTATTTTTTAGGAAAAAAACCCCAATTTTTCACAAAAAACCTTGAATTTTGGGCTAAAAATTGATGATTTTGGGGCTCATGCAGTTGGCGCCCCCTTGTGGATTCCCACGCTCCAAAAACCTCAATTTTTGACCTAAAAACTCCAAATTTTCACCCAAAATTCCCAAATTCTTTCCTAAACTCCTCAAACTCATCCCAAAATCCAAATTTTTGGGGAAAAATCCCAAATTTTTACTTAAAAGTCACATTTTTTGCCTTAAAATTGTCATTTATTTCCCCTAAAAATGGCAATTTTTGCCTTAAAAACCCCAATTTTTTTCCTAAAAATCCCAATTTTTGCCCCAAAACCTCGGGATTTCCACCCAAAACTTGGGAATTTTGGGGAAATTTTGGGGAATTTTGGGGAATTCCGTGTTTCCCCAGGTGCCCCTGGTGCTGCCGGCGCTGTTCCTGCTCTTCTGGGCGGGGCTCCTGCTCTTCTCCCTGTGGGCGGAGCCTGTGGTGTGCGGGGTGGGCGTGGCCATCACCGCCACCGGGGCGCCCGTCTATTGGCTGTGCCTGCGGAGGGGGCGGGGCCAGCGCGGGACACGCCCCCTGCAGGGGATGAGGAGGAGGATGGGTGAGGAGGGGGAGGGGTTAAAGAATGGGGGAGGGGTCGGGGGGAATTTGGGGAATTTTGGGGAAATTTGGGGATTTTGGGGAAAATTTGGGAATTTTGGGGATTCTTGGGAATTCTGGGGAAAATTTGGGAATTTTGGGGATTTTTGGGAATTTTTGGGGAAATTTGGGATTTTTGGGGATTTTCGGGAAAATTTGGGATTTTGGGGGGAAATTTTGGGATTTTGGGGATTTTTGGGAATTCTGGGGAAAATTTCGGAATTTTTTGGGGAAATTTGGGAAATTTTGGGGGAAAATTTGGGAATTTTGGGGTAAAAATTGAGAAATTTTGGGGATTTTGGGGGGAAATTTGGGATTTTTGGGGATTTTTGGGATTTTTGGGGAAAATTTGGGGATTTTTGGGGAAAAATTCAGAAATTTTGGGGATTTTTGGGAATTTTTGGGGGAAAATTTGGGAATTTTGGGGATTTTGGGGGAAATTTGGGGATTTTTGGGAATTTTGGGGATTTTGGGGAATTTTTGGAGTACAATTTGTGATTTTTGGGGGAAATTTGGGGATTTTGGGAAATTTTGGAGGAAATTTGGGAAGTTTTAGGGGAAAAATTGAGAAATTTGGGGGTTTTTGGGAGAAATTTGGGATTTTTGGGGGAAATGTGGGATTTTTGGGAAAATTCGGGAATTTTGGGGGAAATTTGGGAATTTTGGGGGGAAATTTTGGGAATTTTGGGGGAATTTGGAAAAAAATTGGGGGATTTTGGGGAATTTGGGATAATTTTGGGTTTATTTTGGGGTAATTTCAGGATTATTTTGGGGTAAATTTTGGGGTAAATTCGGGATCATTTGGGGTTTATTTTGGGATAATTTCGGGATAATTTTGGGGTAAATTTTGGATAATTTGGGGTTTATTTTGGGATAATTTTGGGGTTTTTTTGGGATAAATTCGGGATAATTTTGGGGTAAATTCGCGATAATTTTGGGTTTATTTTGGGTTAAATTTTGGGGTAAATTCGGGATCATTTGGGGTTTATTTTGGGATAATTTTGAGATAATTTTGGGGTAAATTCGGGATAATTTGGGGTTTATTTTGGGTTAAATTTTGGGGTAAATTCGGGATCATTTGGGGTTCATTTTGGGATAATTTTGAGATAATTTTGGGGTAAATTCAGGATAATTTGGGGTTTATTTTGGGATAATTTTGGGGTAAATTCGGGATAATTTGGGTGGTTTTTTTCCCCTCCCCCCGCAGCCTCCTGGAGCCGTTTCTGGCAGCGCCTGCTGCTCGTGGTGTACCCGGGTGGGGGAGGGGCCCCTCAGAGCCCCTCCCCCACCCCCGAACCCCCCCTCAAACCCCCCGAGCCCCTCCCCCAACCCTAAACCCCGCCCCCACCCGAAAAAACCCCGCCCAAAAAGGGGCGGGGCATCGGAAACACCGCCTTAATGGTTTTATGACGTCACAGGGGCAGAGCCGGCTCCGCCCCTTTTCCCCCTTAAGGAAAAAGGGGGCGCGGCCTCGGTGTGGGCGGGGCTTGCTGTCAATCAAACCCCGCTGGCCAATGAAAAAATTAAAAATAAAATAATAAAAAAAAAAATAAATGAAGCGTAAATTACAAATAAAAAATAAAATAAAAATTTTAATTTAAAAGAATGAACAGGAGCTAAATAAAAAATTAAATATAAAAAGTGTAAATAAAAAAAATTATAAATAAAAATGAAGAGAAATAAACGAGATAAAATTTTTCACGTGGCTTTTCCTTTTTTATTTCATTTTCAAACGTTTCGTTTTAATTTTTCCCGAAATCCCGAAGATTCTCCCTCTAATTTTCCGAGGTTTTGACGGAAAATCGCGAATTTTTTCCACCGAAAATCGCGAATTATTTATTTTTTCACGAAAAACTCCGATTTTTAACCCAAAACCGCGATTTTTTGGGGCTGTTTTCCCCGAAAACCGCCACTTTTCCCACAGAAAATCGCGATTTTTTCCCCACAGAAAACCAATTTTTTTCCCTTAAAAATCGCGATTTTTTCACTAAAAACCGCCAAATTTTCACTTTAAACTCCGATTTTTAACCCAAAACCGCGATTTTTTGGGCTGTTTTTCCTGAAAAACGCGACTTTCCCCACTGAAAATCCCGATTTTTTCCCCACAGAAAATCCCCATTTTCCCAACGAAAACCACCAATTTTTCCCCCCAAAACCTCGATTTTTCCCCAAAACCCGCGATTTTCCCCCAAAAAAACCTCACTTTTTCCCTTTCCCCCACAAACCCTCCCACTTTTACCTCAAGAACCGCGAGTTTTTAGCCCGAAATCCCCCAAATTTTCACTTTTTCCCCTCATTTTACCGGAGTTTTACCGGAAACCTCCGAACTCTCCACAGAAATTCCCGCCTTTGCCGCCCCCCCCACTCCGGAAACACCCGAAGAGCGCCGGAAACACCCGAAGAGCGCCAGAACCTCGCGAACGCCGCCGGAAACACCCGAAGAGCACCGGTAACAACCGAACGTTGCCGGAAATACCCGAAGCTCCCTTGCGGAAGTTGCCGAAGAGCCGGAAGCGTCCGAAAGGCGCAGCGCAAGCGGCGCCACACCAAGATGGCGGACGGGGAGGAGGTGACTCTGGACGGGCGGCCGCTCCATCTGCTGCGCGTCGCCGACCTCAAAGCGGCCCTGGAGCAGCGAGGCCTCGCCAAGAGCGGCCAGAAGAGCGCCCTGATCAAGCGGCTGCGAGGGGTGAGAGGAAGAAGGGGGGGAACGGGGTAGAAATGGCGGCGGCGCTGAGGGGGAGGCCGCCGTGAGGGGAAGGGAGGATGGAAAGGAGGGGTGGGGGGGGGCGGGAAAATGGCGGCGCATGCGCGGGATGGGTGAGGGGGGTTCTCCCCCTCAGGGTTTTCCCGCCAACGCGTGAGGGGGGGGAAAAAGGCGGGAAGGTAAACAGAGACCCCCCGACCCCCCCCTCCCCCCAGAAATCGAGCTGAGGTTTGGGGTGAAAAAAGGAGATTTTGGGTCGGTGGTGAAGGGAGGTTTGAGGTGAGAGGGGAGGGTTTGGAGCGGAGGGGGCTGTTGGGGTTAAAAGAAAAGGTTTTGTGCGGGGATTTGGGGTAAAAGTGGCGGTTTGGGAGGTTGAGGTAAAGCTTGAGGCGGTTCGGGTTTAAAAGTGCGGGTTTTGGGGTTTTTGTGAGGGGATTTGAGGTGAAAATCCCAGTTTTTGTGAGTTCGGGGGAAAGTGTGGCGCGATTTGGGTTTAAAGGTCCGGGATTGAGGTTTTTGTGAGGGGATTTGGGGTAAAAGTTGCAGTTTTTGTGAGTTTGAAGGGGATTCTGAGGTGATTTGGGTTTAAAACTCCGGTTTTGAGGTTTTTGTGAGGGGATTTGGGGTAAAAGTCGCTTTTTTGTGAGTTTGAAGGGGATTCTGAGGTGATTTGGGTTAAAAACTCCGGTTTTGAGGTTTTTGTGAGGGAATTTGAGGTAAAAGTTGCTGTTTTTGTGAGTTTGAAGGGGATTCTGAGGTGATTTGGGTTTAAAACTCCGGTTTTGAGGTTTTTGTGAGGGGATTTGAGGTAAAAGTTGCAGTTTTTGTGAGTTTGAAGGGAATCCTGAGGGGATTTGGGTTTAAAACTCCGGTTTTGAGGTTTTTGTGAGGGGATTTGAGGTAAAAGTCGCTGTTTTTGTGAGTTTGAAGGGGATTCTGAGGTGATTTGGGTTAAAAACTCCGGTTTTGAGGTTTTTGTGAGGGGTTTTGGGGTGAAAATCCCGATTTTTGTGAGTTTGAGGAGAAATCGGAGGGGATTTGAGGTAAAATCCGCGGGTTTTGTGACTTTGAAGGAAACTGAGGGGATTTGGGTTTAAAATCCCGATTTTGAGGAGTTTTTGAGGAGATTTGGGGTAAAAATCCGGGTTTTGATGACTTTGAGTAGAAATCAGAGGAAATTTGAGGCGAAAGTCGCGGTTTTGAAGTTTTTTTGAGGGGATTTGGGGTAAAAGTCTCGGTTTTTGTGACTTTCTAGGAAATTCTGAGGGGATTTGGGTTTAAAACTCCACTTTTGAGATTTTTGTGAGGTAATTTGGGGTAAAAATCGCGGTTTTGACCAATTCCGGTGAAATAAATTTTAAAATTCGAGTTTTAAATCCCAACTTTGTGAGTTTTTTGATGGTATTTGGGGCGAAAAAATTGGATTTTTGGGGCGAAAAAAATTGGATTTTTGGGGCGAAAAAATTGGATTTTTAGGGCGAAAAAATTGGATTTTTGGGGTGAAAAAATTTGTTTTTTGGGGCTTTTTTTGAGGGGTTTTGGGTCGGGAATTTTGGATTTTGGGGTGAATTCCGGGGATTTTGGGGCTGGAAATTGAGGGAAAAAGGAATCGATGGGATTTGGGATTGGAGATTTTTTGGTTTTTGACTGAAATTTGTGTGATTTGCCCCAAAATTCAGGCGCTGATGTTGGAGAACCTCCAGAAGCACTCGAGCCCCCACCCGACCTTTCAGCCCAATTCCCAGGTGAGAATTGCCCAAAATCGCCCGAATTTCACCCAAAACTCACCCATTTCACAAAAACCTTCATGGAATTGATCAAAATCCCCTCAAATCGCCTCAAAAAATCCCCAAAAATTCAAAATTCTCCCCAAAATTTCACCCAAATTCACACGAAATCTTCATGGAATTGACCAAAATCCCCTCGAATCGCCCCAAAAAATCCCCAAAATTCCAAAAAAATCACGAATTTTTCGGGAAAAATCCCAGGAATTTGGGAATTTGGGATTTTTGGGATCTGGGGGTGGAAAAGCTTCACCCAGAGCCCCCAAAATCCCTGAAAAATTCCCAAAAATCAGCAAGAAATGGGAAAAAAATGGGGAAAAAATTCCCAAAAATCAGCAAAAAATGGGAAAAAAAATGGGAAAAATAATTTCCAAAAATCTCCAAAAAAATGGAAAAAAATGGGAAAAAAAATTCACAAAAATCAGCAAAAAATGGGGAAAAATTCCCAAAAATCACCAAAAAAAGGGAAGAAAATGGGAAAAAAAATGGGGAAAAAATGGGAAAAAAAAGGGAAAAAAATTCCCAAAAATGATCAAAAAATGGGAAAAAATGGGAAAAAAAATTTGGAAAAATCAGCAAAAAATGGGAAAAATGTGGGAAAAAAATCCCCAAAAAAAAGGGAAAAAAATGGGAATAATAATTCCCAAAAAAGACCAAAAAAAAGGGGGAAAAAATCCCAAAAATCACCAAAAATAAGGGAAAAATGTGGGGAAAAGAATTCCCAAAAATCACCAAAAAATGGGAAAAAAAATGGGAAAAAAAAGGAAAAAATTCCCAAAAATCAAAAAAAAGGGAAAAAAAATGGGAAAAATGAATCCCAAAAAAAACCAAAAAGTGGGGAAAAATTTTTCCAAAAATCACCAAAAAATGGGAAAAATGTGGGGAAAATAATTCTCAAAAATCACCAAAAAAAGGGAAAAAAAAAGGGAAAAAATTCCCAAAAATCAGCAAAAAATGGGAAAAAAATGGGAAAAAATTCCCAAAAATTCGGAAACAATCCCAGATTTTTGGGAATTCCCAATTTTTGGGATCTGGGGGTGGAACAGCTTCAATTAATCCCTAAAAACCTTTAAAAAATCTCCAAAAAATCATAAAAAATCACAAAAAAATAGGAAAAAAATGGGGAAAAAAATGGAAAAAAAATGGGGAAAAAATTCCCAAAAATCCCAAAATGATCCCAAATTTTTGGGAATTCCCAATTTTTGGGATCTGGGGGTGGAACAGCTTCAATTAATCCCTAAAAAATCCCTAAAAAATCCCTAAAAAATCATCAAAAATCACCAAAAAAATCAGAAAAAAAATGGGAAAAAAATCGAAAAAAATGGGAAAAAATTCCCAAAAATTCGGAAACAGCCCCAGATTTTTGGGAATTCCCAATTTTTGGGATTTTGGGGTGGAACAGCTTCAAATAATCCCTAAAAACCTTTAAAAAATCTCTAAAAAATCATAAAAAATCACAAAAAAATGGGAAAAAAATGAAAAAAAATGGGGAAAAAATTCCCAAAAATCCCAAAATGATCCCAAATTTTTGGGAATTCCCAATTTTTGGGATTTGGGGGTGGAGCAGCTTCATTTAATCCCAAAAAACCTTTAAAAAATCCCTAAAAAATCATAAAAAATCACAAAAAAATCACAAAAAAATGGGAAAAAAATCGAAAAAAATGGGAAAAAAATGGGAAAAATTTCCCAAAATCCTGGATTGGATCCCAAATTTTTTGGGAATTGCTGGATTTTTTGGCAGATGGGCGAGGCCATGGGGCAGAACAGCATCATCAAGCAGTACCTGGAGAAGCAGCAGGAGCTGCTGCAGCAGGGCCGGGACCCTCCGGAGCCTCGAGGTGAGAAAAGCCCCAAAATTCCCAAAAATTCCCGGAAAAAACACGGAAAAAATTCCCAAAAATTCACAAAAATTCCCAAAAAAAACCCGGAAAAAATTCACAAAAATTCACAAAAATTCCCCAAAAAATTCCCAAAAATTCCCCAAAAAACCCCGGAAAAAATTCCCAAAAATTCCCAAAAAATTCCCCCCAAAAAACCCGGAAAAAATTCCCAAAAGTTCCCAAAAAAACCCGGGAAAAAATTCCCAAAATTTCCAAAAAAATTCCCCAAAAAAACCCGGAAAAAATTCCCAACAATTCCCCAAAATTCCCCAAAAAACCTGGAAAAAATTCCCAAAAATTCCCAAAAAATTCCCAAAAAAACATGGAAAAAATTCCCCAAAAAAACCCGGAAAAAAATCCCCAAAATTCCCCAAAAATCCCCCAAAAATCCCTGAAAAATTCCCTAAAAAAATCCCCCTAAAATTCCAAAAAAAACCCGGAAAAAATTCCCCAAAATTCCCCAAAAAACCCGGAAAAAATTCCCAAAAAATCCCCCCAAAAATTCCAAAAAATTCCAAAAAATTCCCCAAAAAAACCCCGGAAAAAAATCCCCAGAATTCCCCAAAATTCCCAAAAAAACCCCGGAAAAAATTCCCCAAAATTCCCCAAAAATTCCCAAAAATTCCCCCCAAAAAACCCGGAAAAAATTCCCAAAAATTCCCAAAAAAACTCAGAAAAAATTCCCAAAAATTCCCAAAAATCCCCCCAAAAAAACCCGGAAAAAATTCCCCAAAAATTCCCAAAAAATCCTTGAAAAATTCCCTAAAAAATCCCCCAAAAATCCCAAAAAAGGTCCCAAAAATTCCCAAAAAAACGCGGAAAAAATTCCCAAAAATTTACAAAAAAAACCTGGAAAAAATTCCCAAGAATTCCCAAAAAACCCCAGAAAAAATTCCCATAAATTTCTCAAAAATCCCCAAAAAATCCCTGAAAAATTCCGTAAAAAATCCCAAAAAAGTCCCCAAAAATCCCAGAAAATTCCCAAAAAATCCCCCAAAAATCCCCCAAAAAACCTGGAAAAAATTCCCAAAAATTCCCCAAAAATCCCTGAAAAATTCCCTAAAGATCCCTGAAAAATCCCGTAAAAAATCCCAAAAAATCCCCAAAAATTCCCAAAAACCCCCCGAAAAAATTCCTGAAAAATTCCCAAAAAGTCACTGAAAGATCCCCCAAAAATTCTGGGAAAATTCCTGAAAAATTTCCCAAAAAAGCCCCAAAAAATCCCTGAAGAATTCCCAAAAAAACCCCCAAAAATTCCCCCAAAAAAACCCCCCTAAAAATTCCCCAAAAAATTCCCCAAAAAATTCCCAAAAAAATCCCAAAAAAATCCCAAAAAATTCCCAAAAAAATCCCCCCAAAATTCCCAAAAAATCCAAAAAAATCCCAAAAACTTCCCCAAAAATCCTTAAAAAATTCCCAAAAAATCCCCCAAAAAATCTCAAAAAAAATCCCCCCAAAATTCCCAAAAATTCCCAAAAATTCCCAAAAAATCAAAAAAAAATCCCAAAAAATCCAAAAAAAATCCCCAAAAAATTCTCCAAAATTTCCCAAATTCCCCCCAAAAAATTCCCCCCAAAAATTCCCAAAAAATCCAAAAAAAATCCCTAAAATTTCCCAAAAGCCCCCCAAAAATCCCCAAAAATTTCCAAAAAAATCTCTAAAAAATCCCAAAAAAATCTCAAAAAAATCCCAAAAAATCCCCCCAAAAATTCCCAAAAAAAATCCCAAAAATTCCCCAAAAAATTCCTAAAAAATTTCCCGAAAAATCTCCAAAAAAATCCCAAAAAAATCTCCCCAAAATCACCTAAAAATCCCCCCAAAAAATTCACAAAAATCCAAAAAAAATCCCCAAAAAATTCCCAGAAAATTCCCAAAAAATTCCCAAAAAATTCCCAAAAATTCCCCAAAAAATCCCCCAAAAATTCCCAAAAATTCCCCAAAAAATCCCCAAAAAATTCCCAAAAATTCCCAAAAATTCCCCAAAAAATCCCCAAAAAATTCACAGAAATTCCCAAAAATTCCCCAAAAAATTCCCAAAAAATTCCCAAAAAATTCCCAAAAATTCCCCAAAAATTCCCCAAAAAATTCCCGAAAAATTCACAAAAATTCCCCAAAAATTCCCCAAAAAATTCCCAAAAATTCCCAAAAATTCCCTAAAAAATCCCCAAAAAATTCCCAGAAATTCCCAAAAATTCCCCAAAAAATTCCCAAAAAATTCCCAAAAAATTCCCAAAAATTCCCCAAAAATTCCCCAAAAAATCCCCAAAAAATCCCCAAAAATTCAAAAAAAATTCCTAAAAAAATTCCAAAAAAATTCCCAAAAAATCCCAAAAATTCTCAAAAATATTTCACAGAAAATCCCCAAAAATTCCATTAAAAATCCCCAAAAATCCCAAGAAATCCCCAAAATTCCCCTAAAATTCCCATTTTTTTTCCTTGGCAGCGTCGGAGCCGGGGGAGGAGGAGGAGGAGGAGGAAGAGGAGGAAGGAGCCGGGAGGAAGGAGCGGAGGAGGATGGTGAGAAAAATCCGGAATTCTGGGGGAAATTCGGGAATTCTGGGGAAAATTCTGGAATTTTGGGGAAAATTTGGGAATTTTGGGGGAAATTTGGGGAATTTTGGGAAAATTCTGGAATTTTTGGGGGAAATTCTGGAATTTTTAGGGAAAATTTGGGAATTTTTTGGGGAAATTTGGGGAATTTTAGGGAAAATTCTGGAATTTTTGGGGGAAATTTGGGAATTTTGGGGGAAATTTTGAGATTTTTTTCCTTTTTTGGGCCAAATTTCCCCATTTTTGGGTCAAAATTCTCCATTTTGGATCAAATTTCCTCAATTTTGGGTTAAAAATCTCCATTTTTGGGCCAATTTTTTTCGATTTTGGGTCCAAATTCTCCAGTTTTGGGCCAAATTTCTCCATTTTTAGTTCAAATTTGTCAGTTTTGGGTCAAGTTTCCCCATTTTTGGGCCAAATTTTCCCATTTTGGGCCAAATTTCCCCATTTTTGGGTCAAATTCTCCATTTTTGGCTCAAATTTCCCCATATTTGGGTCAAATTTCCCCATTTTGGATCAAATTCTCCATTTTTGGCTCAAAATTCTCCATTTTTGGGCCAAATTTCTTCATTTTTGGTCAAATTTTTCCATTTTTGGGCCAAATTTCCCCATTTTGGGCCAAATTTCCCCATTTTTGGCTCAAATTTCCCCATTTTTGGGTCAAATTTTCCATTTTTGGGCAAAACTTCCTCGATTTTGGTTCAAAATTCTCAATTTTGGGTCAAAAATCCCCAATTTTGGGTCAAAAGTCTCCATTTTTGGGATTGAATTTGCCAATTTTGGGTCAAATTTCCTCAATTTTGGGTCAAATTTCCCCATTTTTAAATCAAATTTCCTCAATTTTGGGTCAAATTTCTCCGTTTTTAGATCAAATCTTGTCAATTTTGGGTCAAAATTCCTCAATTTGGATCAAATTTCAATTTTGGGCCCAAATTCCTCAATTTTGGGTCAAATTTTCCCTTTTTCATTTCAAAATCCTCCTTTTTTATTCCAGTTTTTCCCGATTTTGGGGTAAATTTCTTCAATTTTGGGTCCAAATTCGCATTTTTGGCTGAAATTCTCCATTTTTGGTTCAAGGTTCTCCATTTTTAGATGAAATTTTCTCAGTTTTTGGGTCAAAATTCCCATTTTGGGTCAAATTTCCTGAATTTTGGGTTAAAAATCTCCATTTTTGGGTCAAATTTTTTCGATTTTGGGTTAAAATTCCCATTTTTGGGTCAAATTTGTCACTTTTGGGTCAAATTTCTCCATTTTTGGTCAAATTTCTCCATTTTTAGTTCAAATTTCTCCATTTTGGGTCAAATTTCTCCATTTTTGGGTCAAATTTCCCCATTTTTGGTTCAATCTCCCTCCTTTCCCGCCATTTTCTCATTTCCCGCCATTTTCTTGGTCTTTTCCCGCCAGACCCGCTCGGCCCCGCCCCCCGGCCCCGCCCCCGAGCCTGGCCCCGCCCCCCGGCGCCGCCGCCCCGCCCCCCAGGGGGGCGTGGCCGGGGAGGAAGAGGAGGAGGAGGAGGAAGAGGAAGACGAGGAGGAAGAGGAGGAGGAGGAAGAGGAAGAAGCCCCCAAACCCCCGCCGGAAAAACCGGAAGTCCCCTCCCCCAAACCGGAAGTCGCCTCGCCTAAACCGGAAGTCGCATCGGCAGAACCGGAAGTGACATCACCAACCCCGGAAGCGCCGCCGGAAGTCAATATGTCCGAACAGGAAGAGGCGGAGCCCAAACCGGAAGTGACGCCGGAAGCGGAACCGGCCAAACCGGAAGTGGAGGAATCCGGCCGGGGGAGCCCCTCCCCTCCCCCCCTGCAAGGGGCGGGGCTTCCGGAGAAAGGGGAGGGGCTTCCGGAAAAGGGGGAGGGGCTTGAGGAGGAGGAGGAGGAGGCGGAGGAAGGGGAGCCCCTCCCCCCTCTGCTCAGCGCCGAGGCCCCGCCCCCTCCCCGCCCCTCCCCCCCCTGCTCTTCCTCCTCCTCCTCTTCCTGCCCCTCCCCCCACCCCGGGCCGGCCTCACCTGCGGGGGGAGCTCAGGTGAGCGGGAAAAGGGGCGGGGCTTAAAAAGGGGGAGGGGCTTGGAGGGGGGAAAGGGGCGGGGCTTAAAAGGGGGAGGGGCCCGGGGGGGGATTTTTCCCGGAAAAAATCCCCAAATTTGTCCCCAAAATTCCTCAAATTCTCCCCAAAAGTTCCGGAAGTTTCCGGGGAATTTCCCAGAATTCCCAAAATTCCCCAAATTTCCCCCAAAATTCTCAAAATTTCCCCCAAAATTTCGTTAAAATCCCCCCAAAAATTCTGGAATTGCCCCAAAATCCCCGAAGTTTTCCCAGAATTACCCGAAATGTCCCAAAAATTCCAAAATTTCCCCAAAAGTCCCCCAAAAATTCCCCAAAAATTGCAAAATTTCCCCCCAAATCCCCAAAAACCTCTAAAGTTCCCCTCAAAATTCCTCAAAAATCCCCAAAATTTCCCCAAAAATTCCTTCAAAGTTCCCCAAAAAATTCCAAAAAAAGTCCCCCAAAATTCCCCCAAAATTCTCCAAAAAATCCCAAAAATTCCCCAAAAAATCCCCAAAAATTCCGAAAAAAATCCCCCAAAATTCCCCAAAAATTCCCCAAAAATTCCCCCAAAATACCTTAAAAATTCCGTAAAAATCCCCAAAATTCCCCAAAAAATTCCAAAAAAATTCCAAAAAAAATCCCAAAAATTCAAAAAAAAATCCCCAAATTTCCCCCCAAAATTTCCCAAAATTCCCCCAAAATTCTCCAAAAATTTCCCAAAAAATTCCCAACAATCCCCCCAAAATTCCTCCCAAAAATCCTAAAAATCCCCCAAAAAATCCCAAAAAATTCCCAAGAATTCCCCAAAAATTCCCCAAAAAATTCCCAAAAAATTCCGCAAAAAATTCCCCCAAAAAATCCCCAAAATTCCCCCCAAAATTCCCAAAAAAATCCTTAAAATTCCCCCAAATATCCCCAAAAATTCTCCGAAAAATTCCCAAAAAATTCCCCCAAAATTTCCAAAAAATTCCCAAAAATCCCCAAAAATTTCCCAAGAATTCAAAAAAAAATCCCAAAAATTCCCCCAAAATTTCCCAAAAATTCCGCATAAAATTCCCCCAAAATTCCAAAAATTCTCCCAAAAAATTCCCAAAAATTCCCCAAAAAATCCCCCAAAATTCCCAAAAAATTCCCAAAAATTCCCCAAATGTTCCGAAAAAATTCCCCCAAAAATCCCCAAAAATTCCCCAAAAAATTCCCAAAAAATCCCCCAAAATTCCAAAAAATTTCCCCAAATTTCCCCTCAAAATTTTCCCTCCCTCCCCCTCTAATCCTCACCTGGAGGGGGCGGGGCCTGGAGGGGGCGGGGCCTGGAGGGGGCGGGGCCTGGAGGGGGCGGGGTTTGAAGGGGGCGTGGCCAATCCCCTCCCCCCCCCCCATGACCGGTTTTTGGTTCATTCCGCAGGAGGGGGAGGGGCAGCGCCGGGGACCCCCCGAGGAGCCCAGGTGAGCGGGGGAGGGGCCAGGATGGAAAAAAAATGGCGGGAAAAAAAATACGGGAATTGCGGGAGGGGGGAAAAAATCCGGGAATTTCAAGGAGGGAATTTTGGGAAAATTTGGGGATTTTTTGGGGATTTTTTGGGGATTTTTGGGGATTTTTTGGGGGATTTTTTGGGATTTTTGGGGAATTTTTGGGGAAATTTTTAAGATTTTTTGGGGATTTTTTTGGAAACTTTTGGGGATTTTTTGGTGAATTTTTTGGGAATTTTTGGGGATTTTTTGGGGAATTTTTGGGGGATTTTTTGGGGAATTTTTGGGGATTTTTTGGGAATTTTTTTTTTGAATTTTTGGAATTTTTGGGGAATTTTTTGGGATTTTTGGGGGGATTTTTGGTGAATTTTTGGGGAATTTTTGGGGATTTTTTGGGGATTTTTTGGTAAATTTTTTGGGAATTTTTGGGATTTTTTTGGGATTTTTTGGGAATTTTTTGGGAACTTTTGGGGATTTTTTGGGGAATTTTTTTGGAATTTTTGGGGGTTTTTTTGGGAATTTTTTGGGGATTGTTTTGGGATTTTTTGGGGAATTTTTGGGATTTTTGGGGGGAATTTTTTGGGGGATTTTTTTGGAATTTTTGGGGAATTTTGGGGGGATTTCTTGGGGATTTTTTTGGGATTTTTTGGAATTTTTGGGGGATTTTTTGGGAATTTTTGGGAATTTTTTTTGGTTTTTTGGGTTTTTTTAATGGGAATTTTGGCGGAGTTTTTGGGGATTTTTATCGGGAATTTTTGGGGAATTTTGAGGGGTTTTGGGGGGAATTTTTGGGGAATTTTTTTTTGATTTTTTAACGGGAATTTCGGGGGATTTTGGGACTTTCTGGGGGTGGAATTTTTAGGGAATTTTCCGGTTTTTTATCGGGAATTGTCGGGGGTTGTTTTGGGATCTTTGGGGTGAAAGTTTGGGAATTTTTGGGGCATTTTTAAGGAATTTTTTTGGGTATTTTTATGGGAATTTTTGGGGATTTTTTTGGATTTTTTTGGGAATTTTTGGGTGAATTTTGGGACTTTTTGGGGCATTTTTTGGAGTTTTTTTTGGGAATTTTTCAGCTGAATTTTTGGGGTTTTTGGGGGGATTTGATGGAATTTTGGGGCAATTTTGGGATTTTTGGGGGTTTTGGGATCCCTAAATTAAACCCTGGGCTGGAATTTGGGGGAATTTGGGGAATTTTGGGAATTTTTGGGATTTTTTGGGGATTTTTTGGGGATTTTTGGGGGGTCCCAAAAGGCCTCCCCTCCCCCCGCTTTGGGCGTGGCCTCCCCATCAATCAAACCCCCCTCATTAGCATAAACCCCGCCCCCTTCCTCGCCTTATATGGGCGCGACCCCGCCTTCTCTCATTGCTTGCAACGGGGGGTTTGGCCACGCCCCTCCTCGGCGCTGATTGGCCGCGAGGTTTTGGCGCCACTCCCCCACGGGCGTCTCTGATTGGTGGGGAGGGGAGGCCACGCCCAGTCGGCGGCGCGGGGCATGCTGGGATCGCGGCAAGATGGCGGCCCCGCCCGGCAGCGGCCGCCCCGCACAATAGCGGGGGGGGGAGGGGGCGCGGGGTGAGGCGGGAAAAATCGGGATAAATCCCCCCCAAAAAATCGGGAAAAGCGGGAAAAGGGAAAAAAAACCGGGAAGAGGGGAAAAAAATCGGGAAAAGGCGGGAAGCGGGAGGGAAAAGGGGGAGGGGGAGGCGGGAAATGGGGGGGGGTTTGGGGTGGGGGGGGAGGGGGAGCGGGATTTGTGAGGGGAAAATGGGGAGTTTTGTGGGGAAAAACGGGGATTTTTGTGGGAAAAGTGGGAATTGTGAGGGGAAAAGTGGGATTTGTGAGGGGGAATTTGGGATTTGTGAGGGGAAAAAAAGGAGTTTTGTGGGGAAAAACGGGGATTTTTGTGGGAAAAGTGGGAATTGTGAGGGGAAAATGGGGAATTGTGAGGGGAAAATTGGGAATTTTGGTGGGAAAATGTGGATTTTTGAGGGAAAAATGGGGATTCGTGAGGGGAAAATTGGGATTTGTGAGGGGGAAATTGGGAATTTTGTGGGGAAAATGGGGATTTTTGTGGGAAAAGTGGGAATTGTGAGGGGAAAAGTGGGAATTGTGAGGGGGAAATGTGGATTTGTTAGGGGAAAATGGAATTGTGAGGGGAAAAGTGGGAATTTTGGGGGTAAAATGTGGATTTTTGTGGGAAAAATGGGAATTTTGAGGATAAAATTGGGATTTGTGGCGGGAAAATTGCGATTTGTGAGGGAAAAATGTGGAATTGTGAGGGGAAAATTGGGATTTTTTGTGTAAAAATGTGGATTTTTGAGGGACAAATGGGGATTTGTGAGGGGAAAATTGGGAATTTTGGTGGGAAAATGGGGATTTTTGTGGGAAAAGTGGGAATTGTGAGGGGAAATTTGGGATTTGTGAGGGGAAAAGTGGGAATTTTTGTGTGAAAATGTGGATTTATGAGGGAAAAATGGGGATTTGTGAGGGGAAAGTTGGGGTTTTTGAGGGGTAAACGGGGATTTTTGTGGGAAAAGTGGGATTTGTGAGGGGGAAATGGGGAATTGTGAGGGGGAAATTGGGATTTGTGTGGGGAAAATGTGGATTTGTGAGGGGAAAATGTGGAATTTCGGGGGAAAAACTGGGATTTTTGTGGGAAAAGTGGGAATTGTGAGGGGAAGAGTGGGAATTGTGAGGGGAAAATGGGGATTTGTGAGGGAAAATTTGGAATTTTGGGGGAAAAATGGGGATTTTTTGTGTGAAAATGTGGGTTTTTGAGGGACAAATGGGGATTTGTGAGGGGAAAATCGGGAATTTTGGTGGGAAAATGGGGATTTTTGTGGGAAAAGTGGGAATTGTGAGGGGAAAATGTGGAATTTTGGGGGGAAAATTGGGATTTGTGAGGGGGAAATTGGGATTTGTGAGCGGAAAATGGGGAATTTTGTGTGAAAATTGGAGATTTTGGGGTGAAATTTGGGAATTGTGAGGGGAAAATGGGGATTTTTGTGGGAAAATTGTGAGTTTTGTGGGAAAAAAATCGGATTTTGGAGGAGAAATTTGTGGTTTGTGAGGGAAAAAAGGGAATTTTGAAGGGAAAATGGGGTTTGTGTGAAAATGGGGATTTTTGAGGGAAAAAATGGGATTTTGGGGAAAAAATGGGATTTTTGGGGAAAAAATGGGATTTTGGGGGAAAAAAATGGGAATTTTGGGAAAAAAATGGGGATTTTTGGGGGAAAAAAAAGGGATTTTTGGGGAAAAAATGGGATTTTTGGGTGAAAAAAAGGATTTTTTGGGGAAAAAATGGGGATTTTGGGGAAAAACAAGGGATTTTGGGGAAAAAAATGGGATTTTGGGGAAAAAATGTGATTTTTGGGGAAAAAAAATGGGAATTTTGGGTGAAAAAAAGGGATTTTTGGAGAAAAATTTCGATTTTTGCTGGAAAAAAATGGGGATTTTGGGGAAAAAATGGGATTTTGGGGGAAAAAAAAGGGATTTTTGGGGAAAAAGGGATTTTTTGGGGAAAAAATTGGATTTTTGGGAAAAAAATGGGGATTTTGGGGGAAAAACAGGGATTTTGGGGAAAAAATGGGTCTTTTGGGGAAAAAAAAGGATTTTTGGGGAAAAAATGGGGATTTTGGGGAAAAAAAACGGGGATTTTGGGGAAAAAATGGGGATTTTGGAGAAAAAAATGGGATTTTGGGGGGTGAAAAAATGGGATTTTTTTGGGGAAAAAAAAAGAGATTTTGGGGGGAAAAATGGGAATTTTGGGTTAAAAAAATGGGGATTTTGGGAGAAAAATGGGTATTTTTTGTGGAAAAATGGGATTTTTGGGGGAAAAACGGGATTTTGGGGGGAAAAAATGGGATTTTTGGGGGAAAAAATGGGAATTTTAGGAAAAAAATGGGAATTTTGGGGGGAAAAATGTGATTTTTGGGGAAAAAAAATGGGAATTTTGGGTGAAAAAAAAGGGATTTTTGGAGAAAAATTTCGATTTTTGCTGGAAAATTTTGGGATTTTGGGGAAAAAATGGGATTTTTGGGGAAAAAATGGGATTTTTGGGGAAAAATGGGAATTTTGGGGTGAAAAACCCGTGATTTTTGGGGTAAAATTGGGATTTTTGCGGGAAAATTTTGGGATTTTGGTTTTTTTTTCCTAAAAAATCCCAAAATTCCCCCAAAACTCCCCCCTCCCCCCCCCCCCCCAAAAAAAAAAAAAAAATTCCCGTTTTTTTTTTTCTCCTCCCCTCCCCCACCCTTCCGGAATTTTCCCCAGCCCGGATTTGGCCCCGCCCATGGAGCCCGGACCCAGCCCCGCCCCCCCCGAGGTAACGCCCACAAAGGGTGGGGGAGGGGCGGGGCCACCCCGGGGGTGGGGGAGGGGCTAAAAGGGGGGGGGGGTGGGGGAGGGGAAACCCCCCCGGGGATGGGGGAGGGGAGGGGGGAGGGGAAAAGCCCCAAAATCCCGGGGTTTGTGCCCAAAAATGGGGGGAAGGAGGCAAAAATGGGGGGTTTTGATTAAAAATTGGGGGTTTTAACCCGAAAATTGGGGGTTTTGAACCAAAAATTGGGGTTTTTAACCCAGAAATTGGGGTTTTTGAACCAAAAATTGGGGTTTTTGACCCAGAAATTGGGGTTTTTGACCCAAAAATTGGGGTTTTTAACCCAAAAATTGGGGTTTTTTGACCCAGAAATTGGGGTTTTTGACCCAAAAATTGGGGTTTTTTTGATCAAAATTTGGGGTTTTTGAACCAAAACTTGGGGGTTTTTAACATAAAATTCGGGGTTTTTGGTCAAAAAATTGGGATTTTCAACCCAAAATATGGGATTTTTAACCCAAAAATTGGGATTTTTGACCCAAAAGGTGGGGTTTTAACCCGAAATTTGGGGTTTTTGATCAAAGTTTGGGATTTTTAACCCAGAAATTGGGATTTTTGACCCAAAAATTGGGGTTTTTTGACCCAGAAATTGGGGTTTTCGGTCAAAAAATTGGGATTTTTAACCCAAATATTGGGGTTTTGATTAAAAATTGGGGTTTTTGACCCAAAAATTGGTGGTTTTGACCCAAAAATTGGGGTTTTGAACCAGAAATTGGGGTTTTTAACCCAAAATTTGGGGTTTTTAACCCAAAAGTTGGGGTTTTTGATCAAAATTGGGGAGTTTTGACCCAAAAATTGGGATTTTTAACCCAGAAATTGGGGGTTTTGATCAAAATTGGGGTTTTTGACCCCAAAATTGGGGGTTTTGATGAAAATTTGGGGTTTTTGACCCAAAATTGGGGGTTTTTGGTCAAAAAATTGGGATTTTTAACCCTGAAATTGGGTTTCTTTTGATGAAAAATCGGGGATTTTGACCCAAAAATTGGGATTTTTAACCCATAAATTGGGGTTTTTTGATCAAAATTTGGAATTTTTGACCCAAGTTTGGGTTTTTTTGGCCCAAAATTGGGGTTTTTTTACCCAAAATTGGGGTTTTTGACCCAAACCCCATTTGTGGGGCTGCCCCACAGATCTGGGACCCCCAAAAATCCGAATTTTCACCCCAAAAAATTGGGATTTTCACCCCAAAATTGGGATTTTTTGACCCAAAATTTGGGATTTTCACCCCAAGAATTGGAATTTTTGCCCAAAATTGGGAATTTTTTGACCCAAAATCGGGGTTTTTTGACCCAAACCCCACTTGTGGGGCAGCCCCACAGATCTGGGACCCCCAAAAATCCAAATTTTCACCCCAAATTTGGGAATTTTATTCCCAAAATTTGGGATTTTCACCCCAAAAATTGGAATTTTTACCCAAATTTGGGTTTTTTTGACCCAAAATTGGGATTTTTTGACCCAAAATTGGGTTTTTTTGACCCAAACCCCACTTGTGGGGCAGCCCCACAGATCTGGGACCCCCAAAAATCTGAATTTTTACCCCAAATTTGGGCATTTTCCACCCAAAAATTGCGATTTTCACCCCAAATCTTGGGAGATTTTATCCAAAAATTGGAATTTTTACCCAAATTTGGGGTTTTTTGACCCAAAATCGGGGTTTTTTGACCCAAACCCCACTTGTGGGGCAGCCCCACAGATCTGGAACCCCCAAAAATCCGAATTTTTACCCCAAAACTGGGGTTTTTTTGACCCAAAATTGGGATTTTTTGCCCAAAACCGGGCATTTTTAACCCAAAAAATTGGAATTTTTACCCAAAATCGGGGATTTTTAACCCAAAATTGGGGTTTTTTGACCCAAACCCCACTTGTGGGGCAGCCCCACAGATCTGGGACCCCTCCCCAGCCCCCCCGGACCCCCCACACGTTTTTTTTTTGGGCACCCAGCGCCGCCCCACGGAAGCTTCCGGAACCTCCCCCCCACGGATCAGCCCCACCCCAAATTCACTTGTGGGGCAGAGACGGAGCCCGAGACCCCCAAGTTCCACTTGTGGGGCACCTGGAGACCCCCAAGTTCCACTTGTGGGGCACCTGGAGACCCCCAAGTTCCACTTGTGGGGCACCTGGAGACCCCCAAGTTCCACTTGTGGGGCACCTGGAGACCCCCAAGTTCCACTTGTGGGGCAGAGAATGGAACCTGAGACCCCCAAGTTTCACTTATGGGGCAGGAAATGGACTTGGACCCCCCAAAATTCACTTGTGGGGCACCTGGAGACCCCCAAGTTCCACTTGTGGGGCAGGAAATGGACCTTGAGACCCCCAAAATTCACTTGTGGGGCAGAGACGGAGCCTGGGACCCCCAAATTTCACTTGTGGGGCAGAGAATGGAACCTGAGACCCCCAAGTTCCACTTGTGGGGCAGAGACGGAGCTTGGACCCCCCAAAAATTCCATCTATGGGGCAGAAACGGATTCCAGTGACCCCCAAGTTTCACTTGTGGGGCAGAGACGGAGCCCGAGACCCCCAAGTTCCACTTGTGGGGCAGAAATGGACCTTGAGACCCCCAAGTTCCACTTGTGGGGCAGAGACGGAGCCTGAGACCCCCAAGTTCCACTTGTGGGGCAGGAAATGGACTTGGACCCCCCAAATTCCATCTATGGGGCAGAGAATGGACTTGGAGACCCCCAAAATTCACTTGTGGGGCACCTGGAGACCCCCAAGTTCCACTTGTGGGGCAGAGAATGGATTTGGACCCCCCAAAATTCCATCTATGGGGCAGAAACGGAGGCTGAGACCCCCAAGTTCCACTTGTGGGGCAGAGAATGGAACCTGAGACCCCCAAGTTCCACTTGTGGGGCAGGAAATGGAACCTGAGACCCCCAAAATTCACTTGTGGGGCACCTGGAGACCCCCAAGTTCCACTTGTGGGGCAGAGAATGGACTTGGACCCCCAAGTTTTCACTTGTGGGGCAGAGAATGGAACCTGAGACCCCCAAGTTCCACTTGTGGGGCAGGAAATGGACTTGGACCCCCCAAATTCCATCTATGGGGCAGAAATGGATTCCAGTGACCCCCAAGTTTCACTTGTGGGGCAGAAACGGAGCTTGGACCCCCCAAAATTCCATCTATGGGGCAGAGACGGATTCCAGTGACCCCCAAGTTCCACTTATGGGGCAGAAACGAAGCCTGAGACCCCCAAGTTCCACTTGTGGGGCAGAAATCGACTTCAGTGACCCCCAAGTTTCACTTATGGGGCAGAGAACGAGATTTGGACCCCCAAAATTTCACTTGTGGGGCAGAGACGGAGCCTGAGACCCCCAAGTTCCACTTGTGGGGCAGAGAATGGACTTGGACCCCCCAAAATTTCATCTATGGGGCAGAAACGGAGGCTGAGACCCCCAAGTTCCACTTGTGGGGCACCTGGAGACCCCCAAGTTCCACTTGTGGGGCAGGAAATGGACCTTGAGACCCCCATAATTCCATCTATGGGGCAGAGAATGGACTTGGAGACCCCCAAAATTCACTTGTGGGGCAGAGAATGGATTCCAGTGACCCCCAAGTTCCACTTATGGGGCAGAAACGGAGCCTGAGAACCCAAAGTTCACTTGTGGGGCAGAGAACGAGACTTGGACCCCCAAGTTCCACTTGTGGGGCAGAGAATGGACTCAGAGACCCCAAAAATTCATCTATGGGGCAGGAAATGGACTTGGAGACCCCCAAGTTTCACTTGTGGGGCAGAAACGGAGACTGAGACCCCAAATTTCCACTTGTGGGGCTGGAACGGATTCCAGCGACCCCCAAGTTCACTTGTGGGGCAGAAAAGGAACTTTGAGACCCCAAACTCCACTTATGGGGCAGGAAATCGACTCCAGCGACCCCCAAATTTCACTTGTGGGGCAGAAAAATGAATTTTAAGACCCCGAATTTCACTTATGGGGCAGAAAAATCAACTTCAAGACGCCAAACTTCACTTGTGGGGCAGAGATCGGATTTTAAGACCCCAAATCTCAACTTGTGGGGCAGAACCGGATTCCTGCGACCCCCAAGTTCACTTATGGGGCAGAAAATCAACTCTAACACCCCAAACTTCACTTGTGGGGCAGAAAAATCAACTCTAAGACCCCAAATCTCAACTTGTGGGGCAGAACCGGATTCCAGCGACCCCCAAGTTCACTTGTGGGGCAGGAAAGGGACTTTAAGACCCCAAACTTCACTTGTGGGGCAGAAACGGATTCGAGCGACCCCCAAGTTCACTTGTGGGGCAGAAAAATGAACTTTGGGACCCCAAACTCCACTTATGGGGCAGAAACGGATTCCAGCGACCCCCAAGTTCACTTATGGGGCAGGAAATCAACTCTAAGACCCCAAACTCAACTTGTGGGGCAGAGATCGGATTCCAGCGACCCCCAAGTTCACTTGTGGGGCAGAAAAAGGAACTTCGGGACCCCAAACTCCACTTGTGGGGCAGGAAATCAACTCTAAGACCCCAAACTTCACTTATGGGGCAGAAACAGATTTCAGCGACCCCCAACTTCACATGTGGGGCAGAAAAATCGACTTCAAGGCCCCAAACTCCACTTGTGGGGCAGGAAATCGACTCCAGTGACCCCAAACTTCACTTATGGGGCAGAAACGGAATCCAGTGACCCCCAAGTTCCACTTGTGGGGCAGAAAAATCGACTCCAGTGACCCCAAACTCCACTTGTGGGGCAGAAATGGATTCCAGCGACCCCCAAGTTCCACTTGTGGGGCAGGAAAGGGACTTTAAGACCCCAAACTTCACTTGTGGGGCAGGAAATCGACTCCAGCGACCCCCAAGTTCACTTGTGGGGCAGAGATCGGATTTTAAGACCCCAAATCTCAACTTGTGGGGCAGAACCGGATTCCAGCGACCCCCAAGTTCACTTATGGGGCAGAAAATCAACTCTAAGACCCCAAAATTTCACTTATGGGGCAGAAAAATCAACTTTAAGACCCCAAATCTCAACTTATGGGGCAGAAAAAGCAACTTTAAAACCCCAAAATTTCACTTATGGGGCAGAAAAAGCAACTTTAAAACCCCAAACTCCACTTATGGGGCAGAAAAATCGACTTTAAAACCCCAAAATTTCGACTTTTTTGGGGCAAAAAAAAACGAACTTTGAGTTTCCCCCCCCCTCGAGTTTCATTTTGGGGCAGAAAAAGGAACTTTTAAAGACCCCAAAATTGGGATTTTTGGGGCAGAAAACGGAACTTTGAAACCCCTCCCCCCTCCCCAAGAGCTTCACTTGTGGGGCAGCCGCCGGACACGCCCCCTCCCCGGAAGTCTCCGCCCCCTAAACGCCAAATATGGAAGTGTGGGAGGGGTTTTGTGAAGCGGGGGCGGGGCGGGGGGTTGGGCGTGGCTTGGAAAAGGCGGGGAAAAAACCTGGGGGGGGGGGCGGAGCTTGAAGCTCCGCCCCTTTTTTGCTGACGTCACGCCCTTTCCCCTCCCCTCCCCCCCGCTTTGGCCCCGCCCCCGTCTCTCGCCAGGCCACGCCCAGGGGATTCAAGAGGAAGATTGCGGTGCTGTGTGAGTGGGCGTGGCCTCGGGGAGGGGGCGGGGCTTAATTCGGGAGGGGGTTGGGGAGAGTGGGAGGGGCTTGGGTATGCAAATGAGGGGGTGGGGCTTGAGTTGGAACAGGTTTGAGGCGCTGGGAGGGGTTTGGGTATGCAAATGAGGGGGCGGGGCTTCAGTTGCAATAGGTTTGAGGCGCTGGGAGGGGTTTGGGTATGCAAATGAGGGGGCGGGGCTTTAGTTAAGGCAAATAACTCGCAGTGGGAGGGAATCTAATATGCAAATTAGGAGGTAAGAGGGGTCTGCGTATGCAAATGAGGGGCCAGGACTTAACTTGGGAGGGGTTGGGGAGAGTGGGAGGGGTTTGGGTATGCAAATGAGGGGGTGGGGATTGAGTTGGAATGGGTTATTGGGAGAGGGAGTGGTTTGGGTATGCAAATGAGAAGGTGGAGCTGAAATTAAGGTGAGTTATAGCAAGTAAAAGGTATTCTGATATGCAAATTAGGATATGGGAGGGGTTTGGATATGCAAATGAGGGGGCAGGACTTCAGTTGGGAGGGGTTTAAGGCACTGGGAGGGGTTTTGGTATGCAAATGAGGGGCGGGGCTTTAGTTACAGCAGGAGATTGGGAGTGGGAGGGAATCCGGTATGCAAATTAGCAGGTAAGAGAGGTTTGGGTATGCAAATGAGGGGGCGGGAATTGATTTGGGGTGAGTTATCGGGTGTGGGAGGGATCTGGTATGCAAATTAGGTGTTAGGAGGACTTTGGGTATGCAAATGAGAGGGTGGGGCCTAACTTCAGGTGGGTTATTGGGAGTGGGAGGGGTTTGGGTATGCAAATGAGAGGGTTCGGCTTGAATGGGGGTTGGTTATAGGAAAGGGGAGGAGTCCCGGTATGCAAATGAGGGGGTGGGGCTGGATTTGAGGTGGGTTATTGGGAGGGGGAGGGGTCTCGGTATGCAAATGAGGGGGTGGGGTTTGAGTTAAGGTGGGTTATTGGAAGTGGGTGGGATTGCAGTATGGAAATTAGGATGTGGGGGGGATTCTGACATGCAAATGAGGGGGTGGGGCTGGATTTGGGGTGAATTATTGGGAGTGGGAGGGGTTTTGGTATGCAAATGAGGGACAGGGATTTAATTGAGGTGGGTTCTATAAAATGGGAGGGGTTTGGGTATGCAAATGAGGGGGCGGGGTTGAAATTGAGGGGTTGTGTATGCAAATGAGGGGGTTGGGCCTGAATCTGTGTGGGTTATTGAAATTGGGAGGGATTGTGGTATGCAAATGAAGGGGCGGGGCTGGAACCGGGTTATCGGGAGCGGGACAGGGTCGCAGATGCAAATTAGATGCAAATTAGCCTCAGGGCTTGATCGGGAGGGGTTTTACATATGCTAATTAGAGGCGTGGCTTCCATTTTAATGTGCTTCGGGAGTGGGCGGGGTTTGGATATGCAAATTCGAGGGGGCGGGGCTAAACCCTTATTAATTGTAATTAATAGGAAAATTAAAAATGGTAATTTATGCAAATTTATGCAAATCAGCGGCCAGAAGCAGCCTGGAGCTCAAGGGGGGCTGGGCTTAATTTTAATTAATGAATAATAAGTCACTAATAATTAATGCTAATAATATTAGGATAATGGACGAATAAAGGGTTAATTAACGGTTCTAATTTATGCAAATTTATGCAAATCAGCGGCCAGAAGCAGCCTGGAGCTCAAGGAGGGCTGGGCTTAGCCGTAATTATTAATTAATAAAGGGTTAATAATTAGTGCTAATAAAATGATAATAATTGATGAATAGAGGGCAAATTAACGATTCTAATTTATGCAAATTTATGCAAATCAGCGGCCAGGGGCAGCCTGGAGCCCGGGGGGGGGCTGGGCTTAATTTTAATTAATAAATAATAAGTCACTAATAATTAATGCTAATAACATTAGGATAATAGACGAATAAAGGGTAAATTAAGGGTTCTAATTTATGCAAATTTATGCAAATCAGCGGCTAGGGGCAGCCTGGAGCCCGAGGGGTACAGGGCTTAGCCATAATTATTAACTAATGAAGAGCTAATAATTAGTGCTAATAAAACGATAATAATTGACGAATAAAGAGCAAATTAACGATTCTAATTTATGCAAATTTATGCAAATCAGCGGCCAGGGGTGGCCTGAAGCCCGGGGGGGGTTGGGCTTAGCTTTTATTAATAAATAATAAATCACTAATAATTAATGCTAATAAAATCAGGATAACGAATGAACTAAGGGTAAATTAACGATGCTAATTTATGCAAATTTATGCAAATCAGCGGCCAGGGGCAGCCTGGAGCCCGAGGGGGGCGGGGCCGGCTCGGGGGGGCCCCGGAAGCGTCGCTGGGGGGCCACGACCCCCAAGAAACCCTCGATCAACATCAGCACCGATTCCCTCAAGGTGAGCCCCCAAAAATTCCCAAAAAATTCCAAAAAAATTCCCAAAAATTCCCAAAATTCCGGGAAAACCTCGGGAAGAAATTCCCCATTTTTTTTAGAACTTTTTTCGGGTGAAAATCCGGCGTTTTCGGGTCAAAAAACTGATTTTTTACGGGAAAAATTTGATTTTTTCCTTCGGTTTTCTCGGGTTTTTTTTTCTCCGGAATTTTTTTACAAAGTTTTTTTTTTTCCAAGTTTTCCCCAAAATCCCCGAATTTTTCCCCAAATTTTGAACAAAATTCCCGAATTTTTTCCCGGATTTTCCCAAAATTTCTGGATTTTCCCCCGAAATTTTCAGGTTTTTCCCAAAATTCCCAAATTTTTCCCCAAAATTCCAATTTTTTTCCCAAATTTTCCCAAAATCCCCGAATTTTCCCCAAAATCCCCAAATTTTTTCTCCAAAATCCCCACATTTCAACCAAAATTCCCAAATTTTTTCCCGAATTTTCCCAAAATTCCCGGATTTTCCCGCAAAATTCCGGAATTTTCCCAAAATTCCCGGATTTTCCCTCAATTCTTCTCCCCTCCCCCCAGGGGCTGATCCCGGACATCCGGGGCGGGGCGGGGGCGGAGCCTCCGGATCCTCCCCCGGAACCCTCGGTGGGCGTGGCCGGAAGCGGGGGGGAGGGGCCGGAACCGGAAGTGGGGGAGTCGGGGGGCGTGGCCTCCTCCTCCGCTTCCCCTTCCGGCCCCGCCCCCCTGCCCCACCCCCCGCTGCTGCTCCCCTCCCCCCACCACCACGGGGGGGCGGGGCTGAAGATCTGCAGGACGGTCACTCAGGTCAGGCCACGCCCACAAACCCCAGACCCCGCCCACAACCCGGTAAACCCTGCCCACAACCCTTTAAACCCCGCCCACAATCCTGAAACCCCGCCCACAGCCCTTTAAACCCCGCCCACACTCCTGAAACCCCGCCCACAATCCTGAAACCCCGCCCACAGCCTTCAAACCCCGCCCACAACCCCTTAAACCCCGCCCACAGCCCTTTAAACCCCGCCCACTACCCTTTAAACCCTGCCCACACTCCTGAAACCCCGCCCACAATCCTTAAACCACGCCCCTTCCTCAAGCCCCACCCACAACCCCATAAACCACGCCCCCTTATCGAGCCCCGCCCACAACTCTCAAGCTTTGCCCACTTCATTAAGCCCCGCCCCCCTTTTTAAGCCCCGCCCCACCCTTAAATAGATAATTGGCTCCTCCCCCTCTAAGCTCCTCCCCTTTTAAAGCCACCCCTTTAGCCCCGCCCCTTTTTCCAAGCCCCTCCCCCTTTAAGCCCCACCCCCCACTCCTTGTCCCTCTCCTTTCTCTAAGCCCCGCCCCCTCTCTCCGAGCCCCTCCCTCTGCCTCTGGCCCCGCCCCCTCTGGCTCTAAGCCCCGCCCCCTCTGGCTCTAAGCCCCGCCCCCTCTGGCCCCGCCCCCAGGTGGTTCCCGGCGAGAACGGCCGGGGGGAGGGGCAGGAGGAGGAGGAGGAAGAGGAGGGGGAGGAGAGCGACGAAGGGGGCGGGGCCGGGGGGCGGGGCCCGGACCAGCACAAGCCCCGCCCCTCCCTCCCCGCCCCGGTGACGTCATCGGCGGGGGGAGGGGCGGCCCCTCCCCCGCCTTCGGCGGCGGCCACGCCCTCCTCGGGAGAGGGGGAGGGGCGAGGGGGTGAGTGAGGGGGAGGGGCTTAGAGGGAAGGGGAGGGGCTTAAAGGGTGGGGGAGGGGCTTTGAAAATTAAGGGAGGGGCTTAAAAGGGTGGGACAAAGAGGGGGAGGGGCTTAAAAATTGGGGGTGGGGCTTCAAAGGGTGGGGGAGGGGCTTAAAGGACTGGGATAAAAAGGGGAGGGGCTTGAAGGGGTGTGGGGAATGAGGGGGCGGGGCTTAAAGGGGTGGGGGAAATGGGGGCGGGGCTTAAAATTTGGGGGAGGGGCTAAAAGGACTGGGATAAAAAGGGGAGGGGCTTAAAGGGGTGTGGGGAATGAGGGGGCGGGGCTTAAAGGGGTGGGGAAAGAATGGGGAGGGGCTTAAAGATGGGGAGGGGCTTTAAAAATTGGGGGAGGGGCTTAAAAGGGTGGGACAGAGAGGGGGAGGGGCTAAAAGGACTGGGATAAAAAGGGGAGGGGCTTAAAGGGGTGTGGGGAATGAGGGGGCGGGGCTTAAAGGGATGGGGAGGGGCTTAAAATTTGGGGGAGGGGCTTAAAGGACTGGGATAAAAAGGGGAGGGGCTTAAAGGGGTGTGGGGAATGAGGGGGCGGGGCTTAAAGGGGTGGGGGGAAATGGGGGCGGGGCTTAAAGATGGGCTTTAAAATTGGGGGGAGGGGCTTAAAAGGGTGGGACAGAGAGGGGGAGGGGCTTAAAGGACTGGGATAAAAAGGGGAGGGGCTTAAAGGGGTGTGGGGAATGAGGGGGAGGGGCTTAAAGGTTGGGGGAGGGGCTAAAAACGCCTTAAAAAACCCTTAAAAAATCGTAAAAAATCATAAAAATTAATTAAAAAATCGGGGTTTTTTTTAAATTTTAATTGATGACGTCATTCCGTTGGCCACGCCCCTTATTAGGCGAGGCCCCGCCCCCTGCCCGGCGGTCTCAGGGCCCCCCCTGGCGGCCGGGGGCGCTGCTGCTGCTGCCCGTGGACGAACCGGTGAGGGCGGCGCCCCGCCCCTCCCCCCCCCGGCACCGCCCCTCCCCCATCGTGCACCTCTGCAACCTGGTGAGAGCTGGGGGAGGGGCGGGGGGGGTTGGGGGATTTTTGGGGAATTTTTGGGAATTTTTGGGGATTTTTTGGGGATTTTTTGGGGATTTTTTGGGGATTTTTGGGGGGATTTTTTTGGGAATTTTGGGGGATTTTTGGGGAATTTTTTTGGGATTTTTTTGGGGATTTTTTTTGGAATTTTTGGGGATTTTTTGGGAATTTTTGGGGGATTTTTTTGGGAATTTTTGGGGATTTTTTTCGGATTTTTTTGGGGAATTTTGGGAATTTTTTGGGGATTTTTTGGGGGATTTTTTGGGGGATTTTTTTGGGAATTTTTGGGATTTTTTGGGGATTTTTCAGGGATTTTTTGGGGATTTTTTGGGGAATTTTTAGGGAATTTTTGGGAAATTTTGGGGGATTTTTTGGGGGATTTTTCAGGGATTTTTTGGGATTTTTCAGGGATTTTTTGGGAATTTTTGGGGATTTTTTGGGATTTTTGGGGGATTTTTTGGGGATTTTTTGGGGATTTTTTGGGGATTTTTTTGGGGATTTTTGGGAATTTTTTGGGGAATTTTTAGGGAATTTTTTGGGGTTTTTTTTTTGGAAATTTTTGGGAATTTTTAGGTAAATATTAAGAGGATTTTGGGGGAATTTTTTGGGATTTTTTTGGGATTTTTTTTGGATTTTTGGGGACTTTTTGGGGAATTTTTAGGTAAATTTTAAGAGATCTTTTTTGGATTTTTGGGGATTTTTGTGGTATTTTTTTGGGAAATTTTAGGGACTTTTGGGGATTTTTTTGGGAATTTTGGGGGATTTTTTGGGGGATTTTTTTGGGAAATTTTGGTGGATTTGGGGGAATTTTTGGGAATTTTTTGGACCATTTTTGCGTCGTTTTAGATCAATTTTGGGTCAGTTTTGGGCAAAATTTTGTGTCGTTTTGGGTCAATTTTAGGTCAATTTTGGGTCAATTCTCGGTCATTTTTTGGTCATTTTGCGTCATTTTCGGTCATTTTTTGGATCAAATTTTGGGTCATTTTTGGGTCAATTTTGTGTCATTTTGGGTCAATTTTGGGTCAATTTTGGCTCATTTCTTGGATCATTTTTGAGTCATTTTTGGGTCATTTTGGTTCATTTTTGGCTGATTTTTAGTTCTCTTTGGGTCAGATTTGGGTCAATTTTGGATCATTTTTGGGTCATTTTTGGGTCATTTTTAGATTATTTTTCTGTCAATTTTGGGTCATTTTTGGGTCAATTTTGGATCATATTGAGTCATTTTTGGTCATTTTTGGGTCATTTTGAGTCATTTTTGATCAATTTTGGGTCAATTTTAGGTCAATTTTGGGTCATGTTCTGGATCATTTTTGGGTCATTTTAGATCAATTTTGGGTCATTTTTGGGTCAATTTTGGTTCATTTTTGGGTCAATTTTTGGACAATTTTGTTTAAATTTTGGGTCAGTTTTGGGTCATTTTTGGGTCATTTTGGGTCATTTTGAGTCATTTTTGGGTCATTTTTGGGTCAATTTTGAGTCATTTTAGGGTCATTTTTGGGTCATTTTTAGATTATTTTTCTGTCAATTTTGGGTCATTTTTGAGTCATTTTTTGCATCATTTTTGAGTCATTTTGGGTCAGTTTTGGGCCAAATTTTGGGTCATTTTTGGATCAATTTTGGGTCAATTTTAGATCAATTTTGGGTCATTTTTGGTCAATTTTGTGTCATTTTGAGTCATTTTTGGTCATTTTTGGTTCAATTTTTGGACAATTTTGTTTAAATTTTGAGTCATTTTGTGTCATTTTTGGGTCATTTTTGGGTCAATTTTGGTCATTTTTCTTCGTTTTTCCCCATTTTTTCCCCATTTTTTCCCCGTTTTTCCCCCTTTTTCCCATTTTCCCCCTTTTTTTCCCCGTTTCCAGGTGCGTCCCTTCACCCTGGGGCAGCTCAAGGAGCTCCTGGGCCGCACCGGGCGCCTCAAGGACGACGGATTCTGGATCGACCGCATCAAATCCCACTGCTTCGTCACGGTGAGGAAACGGGGCGAAAAACCCCGAATTCGGGAAAAAAACGGGGCTCAGCCAAAAAAACGGGGGCGGAAACGGGGAATTCGGGGAAAAAACGGCATTTTTTGGGTAAAAATCGGGATTTTTGTAGGGAAAAATGGGAATTTTTGAGGGGAAAATGCGAATTTTTAAGAGAAAAAATTCGAATTTTTAAGGGAAAAAATGTGAATTTTTAAGGGAAAAATGTGAATTTTTAGAGATAAATGTGAATTTTTAAGAGAAAAAATGAGAATTTTTAAGGGGAAAATTAATTTATAGGAAAAATGCGAATTTTTAAGGGAAAAAATGGGAATTTTTAAGGGAAAAAATGTGAATTTTTGAGAGAAAAAATGGGAATTTTTAAGGGAAAAAATGTGAATTTTTAAGGGAAAAAATAAGAATTTTTAAGGGAAAAAATGGGAATTTTTAAGAGAAAAACTGTGAATTTTTAGGGATAAAATTTGATTTTTTTGAGAGTGAAAAAATGTGAATTTTTGAGAGAAAAAAAACCCGAATTTTTTATGGAGAAAAATGTGAATTTTTAAGGAAAAAAAAATAATTTTTAGGAGAAAAAATGTAAATTTTTAGAGATAAGATTTGGTTTTTTTGAGAGTGAAAAAATGTGAATTTTTTATGGAGAAAAATGTGAATTTTTAAGGGAAAAAATGGGGATTTTTAAGAGAAAAAATGGGAATTTTTTAAACAAAAAATGTGAATTTTTAGCGATAAAATTTGGTTTTTTTTGAGAGTGAAAAAATGTGAATTTTTGAGAGAAAAAACCCGAATTTTTTAGGGAGGAAAATGTGAATTTTTAAGGGAAAAATGGGAATATTTAAGGTTAAAAAGGGATTTTTTAAGGAAACAAAAAATGTGGATTTTTAGGGGAATATTCACTGAATTCTCCCCAAAATTTCCCTGAGAATTCCCAAAATGCCCCAAAATACACCCAAAAAAAACCCCAAAAATTCACTTTTTACCCCTAAAACTATCAAATTTCACCAAAATCCCCCAAAATCTTTTCCCAAAAATCCTTAAATTTTCCCAAAATTCCCAAAATCCCCAAAATTCCCCAAAATTCCCCCCAAAAAACCCCAAAAAAAACCCCAAAAATTCGCTTTTTACCCCAAAAAAACCCCAAATTTCGCCAAAATCGCCCAAAATTTTCTCCCAAAAATCCTTTAAATTTTCCAAAATTCCCAAAATTTCCCCAAAATTCCCAAAAATCCCCAAAATTCCCCAAAATTCCCCAAAATTCCCCCAAAAAAACCCCAAAAACACCTCAAAAAAATCCCAAAAATTCACTTTTTACCCCTAAAATCCCCAAATTTCTCCAAAAAACCCCAAAATTTTCTCCCAAAAATTCTTAAATTTTCCCAAAATTCCCCAAAATTTCCGTAAAATTCCCAAAATTCCCCCAAAATTTCCCAAAAAAACCCACAAAAAACCCCAAAAAATTCACTTTTTACCCCAAAAAAACCCCAAATTTCGCCAAAATCGCCCAAAATTTTCTCCCAAAAATCCTTTAAATTCTCCAAAATTTCCCAAATTTCCCCCAAATCCCCAAAATTCCCCAAAATCCCCAAAATTCCCCCAAAATTCCCCCAAAAAACCCCAAAAAAACCCCCAAAAATTCGATTTTTACCCCTAAAATCCCCAAATTTCTCCAAAAAACCCCAAAATCTTTACCCAAAAATTCTTAAATTTTCCCAGAATTCCCAAAAATCCCCAAAATCCCCAAAATTCCCCAAAATTCTTCCAAAAACACCCCAAAAAAACCCCAAAAAAACCCCAAAAATTCACTTTTCGCCCCCAAAATCTCCCCAAAAACCCCAAATTTCTGGGGATTTTCGCGGGGTTTTTTCCCCTCCCGCCCTCGGGGGAGCCCCGGGGGATTCCGGGAAGGGCCGGAACCTTCCGGAACCTTCCGGAATTCCGGGATTTTCCCCCCAGTACTGCTCGGTGGAGGAGGCGGTGGCCACGCGCGAGGCCCTGCACGGCGTCAAGTGGCCCCAGTCCAACCCCAAGGTGCTCGCGGCCGACTTCGCCCAGCAGGAGGAGGTGAGACGGAAACTTCCGGAAGCTTGGGAATTCTCTGGGAATTTTGGGAATTTTCGGGGATTTTTCGGGATTTTTTGGGATTTTTTGGGGTTTTTTTGGGATTTTTTGGGATTTTTTTGGGGATTTTTTGGGAATTTTTGGGGAATTTTTTAGGGATTTTTTGGGATTTTTTGGGATTTTTTTCGGATTTTTGGGGGATTTTTCTGGGATTATTTTGGGATTTTTTGGGAATTTTTTAGGGATTTTTTGGGGATTTTCTGGGGATTTTTTTGGGATTTTTTTTGCATTTTTTAGGATTTTTTTGGGGATTTTTTTCAAATTTTTTACGAATTTTTTGGGATTTTTTGGGGATTTTTTGGGATTTTTTTGGGATTTTTTGGGGATTTTTTTGGGATTTTTTGGGGATTTTTTGGGGATTTTCGGGATTTTTTGGGATTTTTTTGGGATTTTTTTGGGATTTTTTTTTTGTTTTTTTTGGATTTTTTGGGGATTTTTTGGGGATTTTTTTGAAATTTTTTGGGATTTTTTGGGGATTTTTTGGGGATTTTTTTGGAATTTTTTTGGGATTTTTTAGGGATTTTTTTGGGATTTTTTTGGGATTTTTTTGGGGATTTTCTGGGGATTTTTTGGGATTTTTTTGGGAATTTTTTGGGATTTTTTGGGGATTTTTTGGGATTTTTTGGGATTTTTTGGGGATTTTTTTGGGAATTTTTTGGGGATTTTTTGGAAATTTTTGGGAATTTTTTAGGATTTTTTTTAGGATTTTTTTCGAATTTTTTATGAATTTTTTGGGATTTTTTGGGGATTTTTAAAGGAATTTTTTTGGGATTTTTTTGGGATTTTTTTTTGATTTTTTGGGATTTTTTTTGGCACTTTTTAGGATTTCTTTTAGGATTTTTTTGTAAATTTTTGGGATTTTTTGGGGATTTTTTGGGATTTTTTGGGATTTTTTGGGGACTTTTTGGGATTTTTTTGGGATTTTTTAGGGATTTTTTTGGGGATTTTTTGGGAATTCTCTGGGATTTTTTAGGGATTTTTGGGGGATTTTTTTTGATTTTTTTTGGGTTTTTTCACGAATTTTTTGGGATTTTTGGGGGGATTTATTTTGAGGATTTTTGGGAATTTTTGGGGAATTTTTGGGGATTTTTTTGGGAATTTTTTGGAATTTTTTCAGATTTTTTTGGGATTTTTTTGGGATTTTTTTTGGATTTTTTTTTATTTTTTAAGGGTTTTTTTTGTGGATTTTTGAAGAATTTTTGGGATTTTTCAGGGGGGATTTTGGGGGAGTTTTCTTGGGATTTGGGAATTTTCCGGGAATTTGGGAATTTTGGGAATTTTTGGGGATTTTTTGGGGAATTTTTTTGGATTTTTTGGGGAATTTTTGGGGATTTTTTTGGGGGAATTTTGGGCGATTTTGGGAAAATTTGGGGGGGGAATTTCCGGGAATTTTGGGGAATTTTTTGGCGGGAATTTCTGGGAATTTTTCCCGGGAAACTCCCGGAATTTTTCCCGCCAAATTCCCAACGTAAACCCCTCCCCTTTTTTCTTTTCCCCCTCCCCCTTTTACCCCCCGTCCTTTTGACTCCTCCCCCTTGCCCTTGGCCCCTCCCCTTGGCTCCTCCCCTTTTCTTTTGGCCCCTCCTCCTTTCCCTTGGCTCCTCCCCCTTTTAACTCCTCCCTCTTTCTCTTGGCCCCTCCCCTTTTGGCTCCTCCCCCTTTTTCCTTTTCCTACTTTTGGCTCCTCCCCCTTTCTCTTGGCCCCTCCCCCTTTCCCCTTTCTCTTGGTCCCTCCCCCTTTCCCCTTGGCCCCTCCCCCTTTCCCCTTTGGCTCCTCCCCTTTTGGCCCCTTTCCCTTGGCCCCGCCCCCTTTTCCTGGCCCCGCCCCCAGCTGGATTTCCACCGCGGCCTCCTGGCCCCGCCCCCCGGCTCCTCCCCCTCCCCTTTAACGCCCCGCCCCTCCCCCCCTTTCCCCCCCGCCCCTCCCCCCGGCTCCTCCTCCTCGGGGGGCGTGTCCCCGCCCGGCCACGCCCCCCGGGGGGCGGAGCCCTGGCAGTGGGCGGAGCGCGAGCGCGAGCGTTCCCGCCGGGAGCGCGCCCGCGAGCAGCGCGAGTGGGACCGGGGCAAGAGCCCCGCCCCTTCCGGGACACGCCCACTTCCGGCGGGGGGCGGGGCCACCCCGGGACACGCCCCCCGCGACGCCCGCGGCAGCCGGGGGCGGCTGCAAGGGGGCGGGGACAAGGAGAAGGGGCGGGGCCAGCGGGAGGCGCGGCCCGAGAGGAAAGGTGAGGCCTTATATGGTAAAAAAAAGGGGGCGGGGCTTGGTGGTGGGAGGGGCTTGGTGACCGTATATGGGCATTGGAGGAGTGGGAGGGGCTTTATAAGGGAGTGGGAGTGGCTTAAATAGGGGTGGGAGGGGTTTAATGGCCGTATTTGGGCATTGGGAGAAGTGGGAGGGGCCTAAAGTGGAGTGGGAGGGGCTTAATGACCATATATGGGCATTGGGAAAAGTGGGAGGGGTTTAGAAGGGAGTAGGAGGAGCTTTAAGGGCAGTGGGAGGGGCTTAGAAGTGTCTGGGAGGGGCTTAATAACCATATATGGGCTTTATGGGGGAGTGGGAGTGGCTTAAATGAGGGTGGGAGGGGCTTAATGGCCATATTTGGGCATTGGGAAAAGTGGGAGGGGTTTAGAAGGGAGTAGGAGGGGCTTTAAGGGCAGTGGGAGGGGCTTAGAAGTGTCTGGGAGGGGCTTAATGGCCATATATGGGCATTACGGGTAGTGGGCGGGGCTTTATGGGGGAGTGGGAGTGGCTTAAATAGGGGTGGGAGGGGTTTAATTGCCATATTTGGACATTGGGAGAAGTGGGAGGGGCCTAAAGTGTAGTGGGAGGGGCTTGGTGGCCATATAAGGGCATTGGGAGGAGTGGGTGGGGTTTAGAATGAAATGGGAGGGGCTTTAAGGGCAGTGGGAGTGGCTTAAATAAGGGTGGGAGGGGCTTAATGGCCATATATGGGCATTGGAGGAGTGGGAGGGGCTTAAATAGGGGTGGGAGGGGCTTAATGGCCATATTTGGGCATTGAGAGAAGTGGGAGGGGCCTAAAGTGGAGTGGGAGGGGCTTCGGTGACCATATATGGGCATTAATTGGTAGTGGGAGGGGTTTGAAGTGGGTGGGCGTGGCCTATGTGGGAGTGGGAGGAGCTTTGTGACCATATATGGGCGTTTGTCAAAAGTGGGAGGGGCTTGAATGGGTGGGAGGGGCTTAAGGACCATGTATGGGCCTAGAACGGTGGAGGGAGGAGCTTCAAGGTCGTGGGCGTGGCCCAAAGAGGGCGGGGCAAACTCAGTGCCCTTTTATGGGCATTGACAGTTGGTGGGAGGGGCTTAAACGCGGTGGGCGTGGCCTAAAGGTATTCAATGACCTTATATGGGTATGAAGTGAGAGTTGGAGGAGCTTGACTGGGTGGGCGTGGCCTAAATAAGAAATGGGCGTGGTTTAATGACCATATATGGGCATGAAGTATGAGTGGGAGGAGCTTGAGTGGGTGGGCGTGGCCTAAATAAGAAATGGGCGTGGCTTATTGACCATTACAGACATGAAGTAAAAGGGGGAGGAGCTTAAGCGGGTGGGCGTGGCCTAAATAAGAAATGGGCGTGGCTTAATGACCAGATATGGACATGAAGTAGAGTGGGAGGAGCTTAAGTGGGTGGGCGTGTCCTAAAGAGGAAATGGGCGTGGCTTAACGACCATATATGGGACTTTAACAAAAGTGGGCGTGGCCAAATTCAATCAACGAGGAAGGGGCGTGTCCGAACGGGGTATCGGCGCGGGGTGGGCGTGGCCTGTGACGTCACAGGGGGCGTGTCCCTCACCTCGTTTTGGCCCCGCCCCCTCAGAGAAGCCCCCGGAAGAGCCCCCGGCCAAACTATTGGACGATTTGTTCCGGAAGACCAAAGCGGCGCCCTGCATCTATTGGCTGCCGCTGACCGACTCCCAGGTGCTCATTTGCATACATTTGCATGCGGCGTGGGGGGGGGAGGGGAACGGAGAGAAGGGAAAAAATTCGGGGTTAAAAGGTGAAAATTTGGGGTTTTTTGGGTGGAAATTCGGATTTTTGGGAGGATTTTGGGGATGTTTGGGATCTGATTTGTTTCTAATTTGCATAAATTTGCATAACCGTCTACTGAATCTCCTGCCAAAAACGGGAATTCTTTCCAAAAATGTGAACTTTAACCCCAAAATCTCCATTTTTTTCCCCAAAAAATTCTTAACTTCTCTTCTTGTTAATTTGCTTGCAATATTGTATCTAATTTGCATAAATTTGCATAACCAGGTACATTTTTCTCCAAAATCTCTTTGATTTTCATTAGAAATTACTAAAAAAACGTGAATTTATTGACTAAAAACCCGATTTTTTCCCCCAAAAAAACCCCTTATGGTTTTGTTAATTTAAATTGGAAACGCTTTCTAATTTGCATAAATTTGCATAACCATCTACTGAATTTCCTGCCAAAAACGAGAATTCTTTGCAAAAACGTGAATTTTATCCCCAAAATCTCCGTTTTTTTCCCAAAAAAAATCCCTTAACCCTAAATTTTGTTAAGACCCAATTGATTTCTAATTTGCATAAATTTGCATAACCATCTACTGAATCTCCTGCCAAAAACGAGAATTCTTTCCAAAAACATGAACTTTAACCCCAAAATCTCCATTTTTCTCCCCAAAAAAACCCCTTAACCTAAGATTTTGTTAATTTGGGATCCGATTTGTTCCTAATTTGCATAAATTTGCATAACCAGCTGCTGAATCTCCTGCCAAAAACGAGAATTCTTTCCAAAAATGTGAATTTTAACCCCAAAATCTCCATTTTTTTCCCCAAAAAATTCTTAATCTCTCTTTTTGGTAATTTGCATACAATATTGCATCTAATTTGCATAAATTTGCATAACCATCTACTGAATCTCCTGCCAAAAACGAGAATTCTTTCCAAAAATGTGAACTTTAACCCCAAAATCTCCATTTTTTTCCCCAAAAAATTCTTAACTTCTCTTCTTGTTAATTTGCTTGCAATATTGTATCTAATTTGCATAAATTTGCATAACCATCTACTGAATCTTTTGCCAAAAACGAGAATTTTTTCCAAAAACGTGAATTTTAATCTCAAAATCTCCGGTTTTTTCCCCTCAAAAAATTCCTTAACGTAAGATTTTGTTAATTTAAATTAAAAACGCTTTCTAATTTGCATAAATTTGCATAACCATCTACTGAACCTCCTGCCAAAAACGAGAATTCTTTCCAAAAACGTGAATTTTAACCTCAAAATCTCCGTTTTTTTCCCCAAAAAAACCTTTTAACCTAAGATTTTGTTAGTTTGGGATCCGATTCGCTCCTAATTTGCATAAATTTGCATAACCAGCTGCTGCAGAAGCAGGCGGAGCGAGCGGCGCGGGCGCGGGAACGGGAGCGGCGCCGGAAGGAACAGGAAGAGGAGGAGCTCCGGCAACGCCAGATGGGCGGGGCCGCCGGAGGGGGCGTGGCCGGAGGGGGCGGGGCTTCCTCCGCTTCCGGCCCCGCCCACTCGCGCGCTTCCGGCGGGGGCGGGGCTTCGCAGAGGGGGGGTGGGGGGGGTTCCCGGAAGAGGCGGAGCCGGAGTCGGAGCCCGCCCAGCAGGGGGCGGCGCTAAAGGGCGGGGAGGGGGAGGGGCGGAAGCTTCCGGAAGCCGAAGGGGGGGGAGGGGAAAAAATGGGGAATAAAAAATGGGGGAAAAAAAGAGGAAAAAAGAAAAAATTCGTGCGGGTTTTTTTGGGGGGGAAAAATGGGGATTTTGGGGGGAAAAAAATGAGGATTTTTTGGGTGGAAAAATGGGATTTTTTTGGGGGAAAAATTGAGGATTTTTGGGGGTAAAAAAATGAGGATTTTTTGGGGGAAAATGGGATTTTTTTGGAGTTTTTTTTGGTGTAAAAATTGGGGATTTTTGGGGAAAAAAATGAACATTTTTTGGGGGGGAAAATTGGGAATTTGGGGGGGAAAATTGGGTTTTTTGGAGATTTTTTTGGGTGGAAAAATTGGGGCTTTTGGGTGGAAAAAAGTGGATTTTTTGGGGGGAAAATTATGAACATTTTTTAGGGTAAAAATGGGATTTTTTTTGGGTGGAAAAATTGGGGATTTTGGGGGGGAAAAATGAACATTTTTTGGGGAGAAAATGGGATTTTTTTGGGGATTTTTTGGTGGAAAAATTGGGGATTTTTGGGGGAAAAATTGGGAATTTTTGGGGGGGAAATTGGGGATTTTTGGGGGGAAAAATTGGGAATTTTGGGGGAAAAATTGGGGTTTTTGGGTGGAAAAAAGTGGATTTTTTTGGGGGAAAAAAATGAACATTTTTTGGGGGGAAAATGGGATTTTTTGGGGGATTTTTTGGTGGAAAAATTGGGGATTTTTAGGGGGAAAATGGGATTTTTTTGGGAATTTTTTTTGAGATTTTTTGGGTGGAAAAATTGGGGATTTTGGGGGGGAAAAATGAGGATTTTTTGGGGGGAAAATGGGATTTTTTTTGGAGTTTTTTTGGGTGGAAAAATTGGGGATTTTGGGTGGAAAAATTGGGAATTTTTGGGGGAAAAATTGGGGCTTTTGGGTGGAAAAAAGTGGATTTTTTTGGGGGAAAATTATGAACATTTTTTAGGGTAAAAATGGGATTTTTTTGGGGTGGAAAAATTGGGGATTTTCGGAAAAAATGAGGGGGTTTTTGGGGGGAAAATGGGATTTTTTGGGGAATTTTTTGGTGGAAGAATTGTGGATTTTTGGGGGGAAAAATGGGGATTTGGGGGGGTTTTTTTGGGGGGGAAAAATTGGGGATTTTGGGGGAAAAAAAGAGGATTTTTTTAGGGGAAAAAATGGGATTTTTTGGGTGGAAAAATTGGGGATTTTGGGGGGGAAAAATGGGGATTTTTGGGGGGAAAAATGGGATTTTTTGGGGATTTTTTGGTGGAAAAATTGGGGATTTTGGGGGGGAAAATGGGATTTTTTTGGGATTTTTTTTGTATTTTTTGGGTGGAAAAATTGGGGATTTTGGGGAAAAAATTGAGGATTTTGGGGGAAAAATGAGGGTTTTTTTGGGGGGAAAATGGGATTTTTTTGGGAATTTTTTTTATATTTTTTGGGGGGAAAAATTGAGAATTTTGGGGAAAAAATGAAAATTTTTTAAGGGGTAAAAATGGGATTTTTTTGCGAGATTTTTGGTGGGAAAATTGGGGAGAAAATTGGGGATTTTGGGGGGAAAAAATGGGATTTTTTGGGGTGGAAAAACTGGGGATTTTGGGGGAAAAAATGGGGATTTTTTAGGAGAAAAAATGGGATTTTGGGGGGATTTTTTTGGAGAAAAATTGGGGATTTTTGGGGAGAAAAAATAAGATTTTTTTAGGGGGAAAATGGGATTTTTTTTGGTCGGAAAACTTAGGAAAAAATTGAGAATTTTGGGATAAAAATGAGGATTTTTTTAGGAGAAAAAATGGGATTTTTTGGGTGAAAAAAATGGGGATTTTGGGGTAAAAAATGAGAATTTTTTTAAAGGGAAAATGGGATTTTTTGGGGGATTTTTTGGTGGGAAAAATTGGCGAAAATTTAAGAGTTTTTGAGGAAAAAAATCAAGATTTTTTAGGTGGAAAATGGGATTTTTTTCGAGGGAAAAATTGGGGATTTTGAGGAAAAAATTTAGGATTTTTTTAGGGGAGAAAATGGGGTTTTGGCGGGGATTTTTTTGGCGGGAAAATTGGGGAAAAAAGCGGAAATTTTGGGGGAAAAATCAGAATTTTTTGTGGAATTAGAGATTTAATTTTGTGGGTTTTTAATGGGTTTTATTGGGCATTTTTTGAGGTAAAATTGGGGAATTTGGGGTTAAAAAATGGGAATTTTGGGTTAAAAAAACCGCGGAAAATCGGATTAAAGACGGGAAAGTTCGGAGGGGAAAGATTTTGGGTGGAAATCGGGAGGAAAATGCGGGAATTTGGGTCAAAATCGGGAAAATTCCGAGTTAAAAATTGGAAAAAAAAATAGAAACCGGGAGGAAAAAATCGGAATTTGAAGGATATTAAGTGAAAAAATTGAACTTTTGTAATCCTGGAGATAATTTAGAGGGTCCTGACTGGGTTTGGGGGGTGAAAAGGGAATTTTTTGGGTGGAAAAAATGAAATTTTGGTGGAAAAAATGGAATTTTCGCGGTTTTAAAGCGTTAGAGCCCCTTCGGGGTAAATTCTGGCTTCTCATTGGCTGATGGGCCTGTCAATCATCGCGTAGCGCGTTGCCATTGGCTGATCATAGGGCGGGACGCGCGGTTTCCCGCCTTTCTCATCCCATTGGTCAGCGTTCTGCGATTCCGCGCGTTGATTGGCTCTTGAGCCCGTCAATCATTTCCCCCGCCCTATGGGCGGGCATATGTACGCGCTTCTCGCGCTCTGATTGGTCGAGGCTTCGCGCGCCTCGCTCCCATTGGCTGCCGAGTCCTCCCCTCACGCTCATTTCCATCATGGCGGCGGGCGAGGCGGTCGCGTTGCTGGAGGCGCTGCGGGCTCAGGTGAGACCCCAAAATCTCAACAAAAAAACCCCAAAATTGGACGAAATTGCCCCAAAATGACGCTCCGGGGTCTCCGCAGGCGGCGGAAGTGGCGGCGCACGGGCGGGAAATGCTGCGGAGAGTGAGGGGAGGACGGCTCGACACCAAGGAGGTACCGGAGGGGCGGGAATTTGGGAAAATCCTGAGGGGAAATTGGGGAATTTTGGGGGGAATTTTGGGATCTCTGAGGGAATTTGGGGTCCCTGAGGGGAATTTTGGGGATCCCGAGGATATTTTTGGGGATTTTGAGGGGATTTAAGGGAATTTTGACGGGATTTTGGGATTCCTGAGGGAAATTTGAGGGAATTTTGGGATTCCTGAGGGAATTTTGGGCGGAATTTTGAAATCCTGAGGGAATTTTGGGGTCCCTGAGGGGAATTTTGGGGATTTTGAGGGAATTTAAGGGAATTTTAAGGGGGAATTTGGGGGATCCTGAGGGAAATTTGGGGATTCCTGAGGGAAATTTGGGATCCCTGAGGGGATTTGGGTGATCCTGAGGGAATTTCGGGGTCCCTGAGGGAAATTTGGGATCTCTGAGGGGAATTCGTGGGATTTTGGGGGGAATTTTGGGATTCCTGAGGGGAATTTTGGGTTCTTTAAGGGGTTTTGGAGATCCCTGAGGAGATTTGAGGGATCCCGAGGGGATTTTGAGGGGATTTAAGGGAATTTTTAGGGGAAATTTGGGAGATCCGGAGGGAAACTTGGGATCTCTGAGGGAATTTTGGGGGATCCTGAGGGGAATTTTGGAATCTTGAGGGGATTTAAGGGAATTTTAAAGGGATTTGGGGGATCCCTGAGGGAATTTTGAGGGAATTTTGGGATTTTTGAGGGGATTTTGAAATCCTGAGGGAATTTTGAAATCCTGAGGGAATTTTGGGATCCCTGAGGGGATTTGGGGGATCCCGAGGAGGATTTGGGAGAATTTTTTGGGTTTTTGGGGATATTTCGGGGGCGATTTTTGGGGCGATTTCTGGGGATTTTGGAGTCAAATTTTGAGGATTTTTTTGGGGCAATTCCTGGGTATTTTGGGTATTTTTTTGGGGCAATTTCGGGCATTTTTTGGGGGCGATTTCCGGCTATTTGTGGTGATTTTTCCGGGGTAACTCTGTGCTACTCCCTGGATATTTTTGGGGTGAAACTGGGCAGTTTTGGGGTTCCCTTTCCCCCTTGCAGGGCCTGTCCCTGCTGGAGCTGCGCTCGGGGTCCCTCCTGAGCTACCTGCAGGACCTGGCCCTGCTCGTCTGCGCCAAGGCCCGGGGGGGGTCCCTGGGGGCCGCGGGGGGAGCCCGGGAGCGGCTGCTGGAGACGCGAGTGGTGAGGATTTGGGGGCAAAAACGGGGGGTTCGGGAAAATCCCGGGGTGGGGGGGGGGAAGTGGGGATTTTTGGGGATTTTTTGGGGATTTTTTGGGATTTTTAGGGGAATTTTTGGGATTTTTTTCGGGATTTTTAGGGGAATTTTTGGGATTTTTTTCGGGGATTTTTAGGGGAATTTTTGGGATTTTTTTGGGGATTTTTGGGGAATTTTTTGGGATTTTTTTTGGATTTTTTGGGGGATTTTTTTGGGAATTTTGGGGATTTTTTGGGAATTTATTTGGGAATTTTGGGGATTTTTTGGGAATTTGGGATTTTTTGGGGGGATTTTTGGGGATTTTTAGGGGAATTTTTGGGGGATTTTTAGGGGAATTTTTGGGGATTTTTTGGGATTTTTTGGGGATTTTTTGGGGGATTTTTAGGGGAATTTTTGGGATTTTTTTCGGGGATTTTTGGGGAATTTTGGGGATTTTTTTTGGATTTTTTGGGGGATTTTTTTGGGAATTTTGGGGATTTTTTGGGAATTTATTTGGGATTTTTTGGGGGGATTTTTGGGGAATTTTTTGGGAATTTTTGGGATTTTTTTGGGGATTTTTTGGGGGAATTTTTAGGAGAATTTTTGGGATTTTTTTCGGGGAATTTTTTGGGATTTTTTTTTTGATTTTTTGTGGATTTTTTGGGGAATTTCGGGGATTTCTTTTTGAGGAATTTTAAGGGGATTTTTAGGAATTTTTAGGGAAACTTTGGGGATTTTTGGGAATTTTGGGGATTTTTGGGGGATTTTTGGGGTATTTTTTGGGAATTTTTTGGGGATTTTTGGGATTTTTAGGGGAATTTTTGGGATTTTTTTGGGGGATTTTTAGGGAATTTTTGGGGGATTTTTGGGGATTTTTTTGAGATTTTTTGGGGATTTTTTGGGGAATTTCGGGGATTTTTTTTTGAGGAATTTTAAGGGGATTTTTAGGAATTTTTATGGGGACTTTGGGGGATTTTTGGGGATTTTTTGGGGGGATTTTTTGGGAATTTTTGGGGAATTTATTTGTGATTTTTGGGGAATTTATTTGTGATTTTTTTCGGGAATTTTTGGGGGATTTTTGGGGATTTTTTTGGGGATTTTTAGGGGAATTTTTGGGATTTTTTTCGGGGATTTTTGGGGAATATTTTGGGATTTTTTTTGGATTTTTTGGGGGATTTTTGGGGATTTTTTTGAGATTTTTGGGGGATTTTTTTGGGAATTTTTGGGGATTTTTGGGGATTTTGGGGGGATTTTTGGAGATTTTTTTGAGATTTTTGGGGATTTTTTGGGGATTTTTTTGGGATTTTTAGGGGAATTTTTGGGATTTTTTTCAGGGATTTTTGGGGAATTTTTTGGGATTTTTTTTGGATTTTTAGGGGGATTTTTTGGGGGATTTATTTGTGATTTTTTTTTGGGAATTTTTGGGGAAATTTGGGGATTTTTTCGAGAATTTTTTGGGACTTTTTGGGGCAATTTTTGGGAAATTTTTTGGGATTTTTTTCAGGAATTTTTTGGGATTTTTTCAGGAATTTTTGGGGATTTTTTGGGGATTTTTGGGATTTTTTTGGGATTCTTTTGGATTTTATTTTTCATTTTTTGGGAATTTTTTGGGAATTTTTTGGGGAGTTTTTTTGGGGATTTTTGGGGACTTTTTGGGAATTTTTTCTGGAATTTTTGGGGTTTTTTTTGAGATTTTTTGGGGAATTTGTTGGGATTTTTGGGTGGAATTTTGTGAATTTTTCTTTTTGGGGCGGATTCCGGCGTTTTCGGGGTTGATCCCACAAGCCCCGCCCCCTTTTCCGCAGGTGCTGGAGAAGCTCCGCCCCCTGGAGCAGCGCCTCAAGTATCACCTGGAGAAACTCCTCAGGGCGGCGGCCTCGGGGGGGCGTGGTCAGTGCTGGCCCCGCCCCCTTTTCCCCATGACCACGCCCCCTTTCCCCCCTCCCCCCCCCCCACACCCGTTTTCAGTTTGATTGACAGCTGTCAATCAATCCCCGCAGGCGCCGAGGATCCCCTGAGCTTCCGCCCCGCCCCTTCCAACATGGCGGCGCAGGTGAGGGCGGGGCTTAGAGCGGGGTGGGCGGGGCCAAATGGGTTATGTGGGCGTGGCCTAAACCAGGCAGGGTTTAAGGGGTTAAATGGGGGTCAAATGGGCGTGGCTTAAGGGGGAAATGGGCGGGGTTTAAGGGGTTAAATGGGCGGGGCTTCAGCTGGGAGTGGGTGGGGTTTAAGGGGTCAAATGGGCGTGGCTTAAAGGGGAAATGGGTGGGGTTTAAGGTGTTAAATGGGCGTGGCTTTAAGGGAAAATGGGCGGGGTTAAGGGGTCAAATGGGCGGGGCTTAAGGAAAAGTGGGTGGGGCTTAAGGGCTTAAATGGGCTGTGTTGAAATGTATAAGTGGGCGTGGCCTAAGGGCAAAGTGGGCGGGGTTTAAGGCGTTAAATGGGCGTGGCTTAAAAAGAAATGGGTGGGGTTTAAGGGGTTAAATGGGCGTGGCTTAAGATATGAGTGGGCGGGGTTTAAGGGGTTAAGTGGGCGGGGTTTAAAGGGAAAAGGAACTTGAGCGGTGAAGTGGGCGTGGCTTAAGCAGCAAGGGGGTGGAGTTTAAAGCAGAAATGGGCGTGGCTTGTGGGTAAAATGGGCGTGGTTTGTGGGATTTGTGGGCGTGGTTTGCTCGGTGGGCGTGGCCTGAGTGGGCGTGTCCCGCAGGAGGAAGAGGAGGAGGAGGAAGAGGAGGAGCGAGGCCAAGGGGGCGGAGCCAAAGCCCCGGGGTTGGGGGGAGGGCGGCGCTACGTCCCGCCCCGGCTGGTGCCCGTCAGCTGCGGTGAGACCCCCGAAAAACAGCCAAAAACGCCCAAAATGAACCACAATCAACCCAAAAACACCCAAAATGAACCGAAATCGGCAGAATTCAACCCAAAATCTGAAAAATTCCACCCAAAATTACCCAAAAACAGCCAAAATGAACCAAAATCCACCCAAAAACGCCCAAAATGAACCGAAATCGGCAAAATTCCACCCAAAATCTGAAAAATTCCACCGAAAATTACCCAAAATGAACCAAAATCCACCCAAAACTAACCAAAATGAAACAAAACCCACCCAAAATGAACCAAAATCGGCAGAATTCAACCCAAAATTACCCCAAAACACCCAAAAACACCGAAAATGAACCAAAATCCACCCAAAAACAGCCAAAATGAACCAAAATTGGCAGAATTCAACCCAAAATCTGAAAAATTCCACCCAAAATCTGAAAAATTCCACCCAAAACCGCCCAAAATCGGCTCAAAATTACCCAAAATCCACCCAAATCCACCCAAAATGAACCAAAATCGGCCAAATTCGACCCAAAATCTCCAGAAATCGACCCAAAATCACCCAAAAACACCCAAAAATACCCAAAATGGGCCAAAATCCACCCAAAAACAACCAAAATGAACCAAAATCGGCCAAATTTGACACAAAATCTGAAAAATTCCACCCAAAAACAGCCAAAATGAACCAAAATTGGCAGAATTCAACCCAAAATCTGAAAAATTCCACCCAAAATTACCCAAAATCGACCCAAATCCACCCAAAATGAACCAAAATCTGCCAAATTCGAACCAAAATTACTCAAAATCGACTTAAAATCACCCAAAAGCTGCAAAATTTGACCCAAAATGAACCAAAATCAGCAAAATTCGACCCAAAATCTCCAGAAATCGACCCAAAATCACCCAAAAACACCCAAAAATACCCAAAATGAACCAAAATCACCCAAAATCCACCCAAAATTGGCCAAAATCTCCAGAAATTGACCCAAAATCAGCCCAAGATCTGTAAAAATTGACCCAAAATTACCCAAAATTGACCCAAAATCACCCAAAATCGTCAGAATTTGACCCAAAATCCCAAATTTTCACCCAAAACTCCCTAAAAATTCACATTTTATCCCCAAAAATTCACATTTTATCCCAAAAGATCCCAATTTTTTCCCAAAAAATCCCAAATTTATCCCAAAATCCCAAATTTTATCCCCAAAATTCCCAATTTTAATCCCAAAAATTCCAATTTTCCACCCAAAACTCCCCAAAAAATTCACATTTTAACCCCAAAAATCCCAAATTTTACCCAAAAAAATCCCAATTTTATCCCAAAATTCCCAATTTTAATCCCCAAAAATCCCAATTTTTCACCCAAAACTCCCCAAAAATTCACATTTTTTCCCAAAAAATTCACATTTTATTACAAAAAATTCCAATTTTTTCCCAAAAATTCACATTTTTACCCCAAAAATCCCCAATTTATCCCGAAAAAATCCCAATTTTTTCCCAAAATTCCACATTTTACCCCCAAAAATCCCCATTTTTTCCCCAAATCCCCGTTTTTCACCCCAATTTTTAACCCTTTCCCGTTCCAGATCCGGCTCCGGATCCCGAATCCCGATCCCGATCCCGGCTCCGGCTCCGGGCTTTGAGCTCGGCAATCCCAAAATGCCCAATTTTAACCCCAAAAATCCCAAATTTATCCCCAAAAATCCCAAATTTTCACCCAAAATTCCACATTTTCCACCCAAAAATCCCAAAAATCCCAATTTTAATCCCAAAAATCCCAAATTTTATCCCAAAAAACCCCAGATTTTCACCCAAAACTCCACATTTTCCACCCAAAACTCCCAAATTTATCCCAAAATCCAAATTTTCACCCAAAACTCCCCAAAAATTCACATTTTATCCCCAAAAATTCACATTTTTTCCCAATTTTTTTCTAAAAATACCAAATTTTTTCCCCAAAAATCCCAATTTTACCCCAAAATTCCACATTTTAACCCCAAAACTCCCAAATTTTATCCCAAAACTCCCCAAAAATCCCCATTTTTTCCCAAAATCCCCGTTTTTCACCCCAATTTTTAACCCTTTCCGTTCCAGATCCGGCTCCGGATCCCGAATCCCGATCCCGCTCCCGGCTCCGGCTCCGGGCTTTGAGCTCGGCCGCGCTCCGGGAGCTGCGCCAGGAGTTGGGGGAGGGGCCCCTGGAGGAGGGGGCGGGGCTGCAGCCCCCGCAGCGCCAGGAGATCCAGAGGTGCGGAAAATTCCGGAAAACTCCGGGGAAAATGCGGGAAAATGCGGGAAAAATGCGGGAAAAATGCGGGGGAAATTTGGGGGAAATTTGGGAATTTTTGGGGAATTTTTGGGATTTTTTTGGGAATTTTTTGAAATTTTTTGGGAATTTTTTGGGATTTTTTTTGGAATTTTTGGGGGAATTTTGGGGAAATTTTTGGGAATTTTTGGGGGATTTTTTTTGAAATTTTTTGGGAGTTTTTTGGGAATTTTTTGGGATTTTTTGGGGAACTTTTGGGAATTTTTTACGATTTTTGGGGATTTTTTGGGGAATTTTTTGGGAATTTTTGGGATTTTTTGGGGGATTTTTTTTGAAATTTTTTTGGGTTTTTTGGGAATTTTTGGGGGATTTTTTGGGAATTTATAGGGAATTTTTGGGATTTTTTTTTGAAATTTTTTGGGGAAATTTTGGGATTTTTTTGGGGTTTTTTTTGAAATTTTTTTGGGATTTTTTTGGGAATTTTTGGGGAATTTGGGGGAATTTTTTGGGGATTTTGGGGAATTTTTTTGGGGAATTTTTGGGAATGTTTTGGGATTTTTTGGGGAATTTTTGGGATTTTTTTTTTAAATTTTTTGGGGAATTTTGGGGGAATTTTTGGGGATTTTTTTTGAGATTTTTTTGGGATTTTTTTGGGACTTTTTGGGGAAATTTTGGGATTTTTTGGGGATTTTTTTTTAAATTTTTCTGGGGATTTTTTGGGGAATTTTTTGGGAATTTTTGGGAATTTTTTGGGAATTTTTGGGATTTTTTGGGGGGTTTTTTTTGAAATTTTTTGGGATTTTTGAGGGTTTTTTTGGGAATTTTTTTGGGATTTTTTGGGAATTTTCTGGGAATTTTGGGGGAAATTTTGGGATTTTTGGGAGATTTTTTTTGAAATTTTTTGGGGTTTTTTTGGGAATTTTTTTGGGGAATTTTTGGGGGATTTTTTTTGGGAACTTTTGGGAATTTTTGGGAATTTTTTACAATTTTTTGGGATTTTTTTGGGAATTTTTGAGGAATTTTTGGGAATTTTTTTGGATTTTTTTTGAAATTTTTTTGGGATTTTTTGCGAATTTTTTGGGGATTTTTGGGTCAATTTTGATCCAAATTTGGTCAATTTTGGGTCAATTTTTACGGAATTTGGGTCATTTCGGGTCAATTCGACCCTCCCGGATCAGAATTTGGGGGTTTCGAGGTGGATTTTGGGTGAAATTCGGGCGATTTTGGGTCAATTTCTGCCATTTTTAACAAAACCTGAGCAATTTTTGGGTCAATTTTGGGCTGAATTTGGTCAATTTTGGGTCAATTTTTACCGAATTTGGGTCATTTTGGGTCAATTCGACCCTCCCGGATCAGAATTTGGGGGTTTGGAGTCGGATTTTGGGTGAAATCCGGGCGATTTTGGGGTTTTTTCGGGCGCAGGCGGCGCTGGGAGGAGTCGATGCTGCAGCGCCTCAGCGCCCCCTGCCGGCGGCGCCGGGGGGCGGGGCCTGGCCTGGATGACGTCACCAACTTCGGGGCTTTTCCCGCCCTTTTGGGAGCGGCCAATCAGGTGAGAGGGGGGCGGGGCTTGGGGGGGGAAATGGCGGGAAATGGGGAAAAATGGGGGAAAAATGGGAAAAATTGGGGAAAAATTGGGAAAAATGGGAAAAAATGGGGAAAAAATGGGGGAAATTGGGAAAAAAAGGGTTAAAAATTGGAAAAATTAGGAAAAAATGGGGAAAAATTGGGAAAAATTGGGAAAAAATGGGGAAAAATTGGGAAAAAATGGGAAAAAATGATGGAAAAAATGGAAAAAGTTGGGAAAAAATGGGGAAAAAATGGGAAAAAAAGGGAAAAATTGGGAAAAAATCAGAAAAAATTGGGAAAAAATGGGGGAAAATGGGAAAAAATGGGGAAAAAATGAAGAAAAAAATCAGAAAAAAAATTGGAGGGAATTTTGGGGGGAAAATTAAAAAAAAAATTGGGAAAAGTGGGGGGAAAAAATGGGAAAAAATTGAAGGAAAAAAATGAGGAAAATCGAGGGGAAAATGGGAAAAATGAAGGGAAGGGGAATTTTGGGGAATTTTGGGTGGAAAAATGGGAATTTTGGGGGATTTTGGGTTAAAATTTGGGAATTTTGGGGAATTTGGGGTGAAATTGGGGAATTTTGGGGTGAAATTGGGGAATTTTGGGACAAAAATTTGGGGATTTTGGGAATTTTGGGGTGAAATTTGTGAGTTTTGGGGGATTTTGGGTGAAATTGGGGATTTTTGGGTTAAAAATTGGGGATTTTGGGGTGAAATGTGGGAATTTTGGGGTGAAATTGATGAATTTTGGGGTTAAATGTGGGAATTTTGGAGTGAAATTTGGGAACTTTGGGGAATTTTGAGGTGAAATTGGGGAATTTTGGGGTTGAAATTGGGGAATTTTGGGGTTAAATGTGGGAATTTTGGGGGATTTTGGGGCGAAATTTGGGGATTTTGGGTTGAAATGTGGGAATTTTGGGGTTAAATTTGGGAATTTTGGGGAATTTTGGTCTGAAATTTGGGAATTTTGGGGTTGAAATTTGGGATTTTTTGGGTAAAATTTGGGAATTTTTGAGATAAAAACGGGAATTTTGAGGTGAAATTGGGGGATTTTGGGGAATTTTGGGCTGAAATTGATGAATTTTGGGGTTAAATGTGGGAATTTTTGGGAATTTTGAGGTAAAATTTGTGAATTTTGGGGTGAAATTGGGGAATTTGGGGGTGAAATTTGGGAATTTTGGGGAATTTTGGGCTGAAATTGAGGAATTTTGGGGTTAAATCTGGGAATTTTGGGGGATTTTGAAGTGAAATTTGGGAATTTTGGGGTGAAATTGGGGAATTTTGGGGTGAGAAATAAGAATTTTGGGGAATTTTGGGTTGAAATTTGAGAATTTTGGGGGATTTGGGGCTGAAATTTGGGAATTTTGAGGTGAAATTGGGGAATTTTGGGGAATTTTGGGCTGAAATTGGGGAATTTTGGGCTGAAATTGGGGAATTTTGGGGCGAATTTGGGGAATTTTGTGAATTTCCCCCCCTCAGGAATCGTCGGAGCCGCCGCGGAAAAAGAGAAAAAAACCCAAAATGGGGAAAAGAAAAGGGAGAAAAGGTGAGAGGGGAAAAACCAGAAAAAACCAGTTTGGACCAGTAAAAACCAGTTTAAACCAGTATAAACCAGTCTAAACCAGTATAAACCAGTTTAAACCAGTATAAACCAGTATAAACCAGTTTGAACCAGTTTAAACCAGTCCAAACCAGTAAAAACCAGTTTAGACCAGTTTGAACCAGTTTAAACCAGTTTGGACCAGTAAAAACCAGTTTAAACCAGTTCAAACCAGTCCAAACCAGTCCAAACCAGTATAAACCAGTTCAAACCAGTCCAAACCAGTTCAAACCAGTCCAAACCAGTCCAAACCAGTACAAACCAGTCCAAACCAGTCCAAACCAGTCCAAACCAGTCCAAACCAGTATAAACCAGTATAAACCAGTATAAACCAGTTCAGACCAGTTCAAACCAGTATAAACCAGTTTAAACCAGTATAAACCAGTCCAAACCAGTATAAACCAGTTTAATCCGGTTTAATCCGGTTTAAACCAGTAAAAACCAGTTCAAACCAGTATAAACCAGTCCAAACCAGTCCAAACCAGTCCAAACCAGTCCAAACCAGTCCAAACCAGTCACTCCCAGTTTCCCCCCCCCAGGTTTCCGCCGTCGCCGCTGAATTCGCCAATAAAACGTCGTGGCCTCGTTTGCATCTCATTTGCATCTCGTTTGCATCTCGTTTGCATCTCGTTTGCATCTCGTTTGCATCCGTGTGACGTCATTTCCGCGCCGGGGGAGGGGGGAAAGGTCCGGGAAGACCCAAAATTCCGGGGTTTGGGCCCGAAATTCCCAGGGTTTTTCCTCAAAAAAAATTCCCAAAAATTCCCCCCCAAAAAAATCCCAAAAATTCCCAAAAAATTCCCAAAAAATCTCAAAAAATCACGAAAAAATCACAAAAAATCCCCCAAAAAAATCCCCAAAAAATCCCCAAAAAAATACAAAAAAAATCAAAAAAAAATCCACAAAAAATTCCCAGAAATTCCCAAAAAATCCCCAAAAAAATAAAAAAAAAAAATCACAAAAAATCCCCAAAAATCGCCAAAAATTCCCCAAAAAAATCACAAAAAATCCCCAAAAAATCCCCAAAAAAATACAAAAAAAATCGAAAAAAAATCCCCCAAAAATTCCCAAAAATTCCCAAAATATCCCCAAAAAAATAAAAAAAAAATCACAAAAAATCCCCAAAAATCGCCAAAAATTCTCAAAAAAATCACAAAAAATCCCCAAAAAATCCCCAAAAAAATACAAAAAAAATTGAAAAAAAATCCCCAAAAAATTCCCAAAAAATTCCCAAAATATCCCCAAAAAAATAAAAAAAAAAATCACAAAAAATCCCCAAAAATCGCCAAAAATTCCCAAAAAAAATCACAAAAAAAATCCCGAAAATTCCCCCAAAAAAATTCCCAAAAAATCCCCAAAAAATCCAAAAATATCCAAAAAAAAACCCCCCAAAAATCGCCAAAAATTCACAAAAAAATCACAAAAAAAATCACAAAAATTCACAAAAAGAATCCCAAAAATTCCACAAAAATCCCCCAAAAATTCCCCCAAAAAATCACAAAATTTCCCCAAAAAATTCTCAAAATTTCGTTTTTTATTTCCTAAAGAAAACCAATTATTCTTCAAAAAAATTCCCAAAAATAACCATAAAGATAATAAAAAAATATGAGTAAATTCAAATTTTGTTCACCAAAAACCCCAATTTTTCCCCCCAAAAAAATTCCCCAAAAATCTGAATAAATTCCGGTTTTTTCCCTCAAAAAATCCCAAAAAAGTCATAAAAAAATCACAAAAAAACCCCCAAAAAATAAAAAAAAATCCCCAAAAATCCCCAAAAAATCAAAAAAAAAATCCAAAAAAGTCATAAAAAAACAAAAAAAAATCCCCAAAAAAATCCCCAAAAAAATCCCCAAAAAATTCCATTTTTACCCCCCAATTTTTCCCAAAAAAATCCCACAAAAAATCCAAAAAAAATCATAAAATACCAAAAAAAAAAATCCCAAAAAAAATCCCCAAAAAATCGACAAAAAATCCCAGAAAAGTCATAAAAAAGTTCTTAAAAAATGCCCAAAAAATCCGAAAAAATCCCCAAGAAATCACAAAAAAATCTCAACAAAATCTCTAAAAAATCCCAAATAATCACCAAAAAATCCCCAAAAAATCAAAAAAAATCTCAAAAAATTCCCCAAAAATTCCATTTTTACCCCCCAATTTTTCCCCAAAAATCCCCTGAAAAATCAAAAAAAAATCCAAAAAAATCACAAAAAAATCACAAAAAAATAACAAAAAAATAACAAAAAATTCCCCAAAAAACCACAAAAAATCCCAAAAAATCCCCCAAAAAATAAAAAAAAATCCCAAAAAAATCCACCAAAAAATCACAAAAAAATCTCAAAAAATCCCCCAAAAAATCCCCAAAAAATCTCAAAAAATTCCCAAAAAAATCTCAAAAAATCCCCCAAAAAATCACAAAAAATCCAAAAAAAATCACAAAAAATCCCAAAAAAAATCACAAAAAAATCACAAAAAATCACAAAAAAATCAGAAAAAAATCCCAAAAATGCCCCAAAAATCCCCAAAAAATCCCGAAAAATCATAAAAAAATCCCTAAAAAATTCCAAAAAAAATCAGAAAAAAGTGACAAAAAATCCCCAAAAAATCCCCCAAAAAATCCCAAAAAAAATCCCCAAAAAATCACAAAAAAATCACAAAAAATCCCTAAAAAAACCTCAAAAAATCCCTTAAAAATCAAAAAAAAATCCCTAAAAAATCCCCAAAAAATCCCAAAAAAATACCCAAAAAATCCCAAAAAAATACCCAAAAAATCCCAAAAAATCCCAAAAAATTCCCCAAAAATTCCATTTTTACCCCCCAATTTTTCCCCAAAAATCCCCAAAAAATCCCAAAAAAATTCCAAAAAAATCCGAAAAAAACCACAGAAAATTCCAGATGAATTCCACTTTATTTTTGCCCAAATTCCCGTGTTTTTGCCCCAAATCCCCGCTCCCTTCCCGTAGCGCTCCTGCAGCTGCGCCACGCAGTCGCAGCTCACCTGTCTCCAGCCCTGGGGTCCCACCTGCAGCACGCGCTCGCTGCCCCCCGACTCTCGCCCCAAAAATGGCAATTTTACACCAAAAGAAATCCCCGTTTTTTACACCAAAACGTCCCCGGAAAATCCCTAAAAGATTACAGAAAAATCTCAAAAAAATCACCAAAAAATCATAAAAAAATTACAGAAAAATCTCAAAAAAATCCCAAAAAAAATCAGAAAAAAATCACAAAAAATCCCAAAAAAATCACAAAAAAATCACAAAAATAATCCCCAAAAAATCACAAAAAATCACAAAAAAATCAGAAAAAAATCCCCAAAAATGCCCCAAAAATCCCCAAAAAATCCCAAAAAATCATAAAAAAATCCCAAAAAATCATAAAAAAATCATAAAAAAAATCCCAAAAATGCCCCAAAAATCCCCAAAAAAATCCCAAAAAAATCATAAAAAACCAAAAAAAAATCCCCAAAAAATCATAAAAAAATCCCAAAAAATCCCCAAAAAAACCTCAAAAAATCCCTTAAAAATCAAAAAAAAATCCCCAAAAAATCCCAAAAAATCCCAAAAAATCCCAAAAAATTCCCCAAAAAATCCCCAAAAAAATCCCAAAAAAACCCCAAAAAAACCACAAAAATTCACAGAAAATTCCCGATCAATTCCACTTTATTTTTGCCCAAAATCCCGTTTTTTGCCCTCACTTCCCGTGGCGCTCGTGCAGCTGCGCCACGCAGTCGCAGCTCACCTGTCTCCAGCCCTGGGGTCCCACCTGCAGCACGCGCTCGCTGCCCCCCGACTCTCGCCCCAAAAATGGCAATTTTACACCAAAAGAAATCCCCGTTTTTTACACCAAAACGTCCCCGGAAAATCCCTAAAAAATTACAGAAAAATCGCAAAAAAAATCACAAAAAAATCATAAAAAAATCACAAAAAAATCCAAAAAAAACTCAAAAAAATCCCAAAAAAATCCCCAAAAAATCAGAAAAAAATCACAAAAAATCCCAAAAAAATCACAAAAAAATCACAAAAAAATCCCAAAAAAACCTCAAAAAATCCCCCAAAAAATCACAAAAAAATCACAAAAAATCACAAAAAAATCAGAAAAAAATACCTAAAAAATTCCAAAAAAAATCAGAAAAAAATGACAAAAAATCATAAAAAAATCCCAAAAACTCCCCAAAAAAATCCCAAAAAAATCTCAAAAAATCACAAAAAAATCACAAAAAAATCACAAAAAAATCACCAAAAAATCCCAAAAAATCCCAAAAAATCCCCAAAAAATTCCCCAAAAAGTCCAAAAAAATTTTCTAAAAATCCCCAAAAATCCCACTTTTATTTCCCCAAAACCCCCAATTTTTTCTCCAAAAAATCCCAAAAAAAACCCCAAAAAAAACCCCAAAAAATCCCAAAAAAACCACAAAAAATCACAAAAAATTCCAGATGAATTCCACTTTATTTTTGCCCAAATTCCCGTGTTTTTGCCCCAAATCCCCGCTCCCTTCCCGTAGCGCTCGTGCAGCTGCGCCACGCAGTCGCAGCTCACCTGTCTCCAGCCCTGGGGTCCCACCTGCAGCACGCGCTCGCTGCCCCCCGACTCTCGCCCCAAAAATGGCAATTTTACACCAAAAGAAATCCCCGTTTTTTACACCAAAACGTCCCCGGAAAATCCCTAAAAAATTACAGAAAAATCTCAAAAAAATCACAAAAAAATCACAAAAAAATCCCAAAAAATCCCAAAAAAATCACAATAAAATTCCCCAAAAAATCATAAAAAAACGAAAAAAAATCCCAAAAAAATCAGAAAAAAATCACAAAAAATCCCAAAAAAATCACAAAAAAATCACAAAAAAATCCCAAAAAAACCTCAAAAAATCCCCAAAAAATCACAAAAAAATCACAAAAAAATCAGAAAAAAATCCCCAAAAATGCCCCAAAAATCCCCAAAAAATCCCAAAAAATCATAAAAAAATCCCTAAAAAATTCCAAAAAAAATCAGAAAAAAATGACAAAAAATCCCCAAAAAATCCCCCAAAAAATCACAAAAAATCCCAAAAAAATCACCAAAAAATCCCAAAAAATCCCAAAAAATCCCCAAAAAATTCCCCAAGAAGTCCAAAAATATTTTCTAAAAATCCCCAAAAATCCCACTTTTATTTCCCCAAAACCCCCAATTTTTTCTCCAAAAAATCCCCAAAAAAACCCCAAAAAAAACCCCAAAAAATCCAAAAAAAACCACAAAAAATCACAAAAAATTCCAGATGAATTCCACTTTATTTTTGCCCAAATTCCCGTGTTTTTGCCCCAAATCCCCGCTCCCTTCCCGTAGCGCTCGTGCAGCTGCGCCACGCAGTCGCAGCTCACCTGTCTCCAGCCCTGGGGTCCCACCTGCAGCACGCGCTCGCTGCCCCCCGACTCTCGCCCCAAAAATGGCAATTTTACACCAAAAGAAATCCCCGTTTTTTACACCAAAACGTCCCCGGAAAATCCCTAAAAAATTACAGAAAAATCGCAAAAAAATCATAAAAAAATCACAAAAAAATCGCAAAAAAATCTCAAAAAATCACAAAAAAATCACAAAAAAATCACAAAAAATCCCAAAAAAATCACAATAAAATTCCCCAAAAAATCATAAAAAAACGAAAAAAAATCCCCAAAAAATCTCAAAAAAATCACAAAAAATCCCATAAAAAATCACAAAAAAATCACAAAAAATCCCAAAAAAATCCCAAAAAAATCTCAAAAAATCACAAAAAATCATAAAAAAATACCTAAAAAATCCTCAAAAAAAATCAGAAAAAATGACAAAAAATCCCCAAAAAATCCCCAAAAAATCCCCAAAAATCCCAAAAAAATCCTTAAAAAATCCCCAAAAAATCCCCAAAAAAATCCCCAAAAATTCCATTTTTAACCCCCAATTTTTCCCCAAAAATCCCCAAAAAATCCCAAAAAAATCCCAAAAAAACCACAAAAAACCACAGAAAATTCCCGATCAATTCCACTTTATTTTTGCCCAAATTCCCGTGTTTTTGCCCCAAATCCCCGCTCCCTTCCCGTAGCGCTCGTGCAGCTGCGCCACGCAGTCGCAGCTCACCTGTCTCCAGCCCTGGGGTCCCACCTGCAGCACGCGCTCGCTGCCCCCCGACTCTCGCCCCAAAAATGGCAATTTTACACCAAAAGAAATCCCCGTTTTTTACACCAAAACGTCCCCGGAAAATCCCTAAAAAATTACAGAAAAATCTCAAAAAAATCACAAAAAAATCATAAAAAAATTGCAAAAAAATCACAAAAAAAATCCCCAAAAAATCACCAAAAAATCACAAAAAATCCCCAAAAAAATCCCCAAAAAATCACAAAAAATCTCAAAAAAAATCCCCAAAAAATCCCAAAAAATTCCCAAAAAAATCTCAAAAAATCCCCAAAAAATCCCCAAAAAATCACAAAAAATCCCCAAAAAAATCCCCAAAAAATCACAAAAAAATCTCAAAAAATCACAAAAAAATCAGAAAAAAATCCCCAAAAATGCCCCAAAAATCCCCAAAAAAATCCCAAAAAAATCATAAAAAAATCACCAAAAAATCACCAAAAAATCACAAAAAAAATCTCAAAAAATCCCAAAAAAATCCTTAAAAAATCCCCAAAAAATCCCAAAAAATTCCCCAAAAATTCCATTTTTACCCCCCAATTTTTCCCCAAAAAATCCCCAAAAAAATCCCAAAAAATCCCAAAAAATCCCAAAAAAACCCACAAAAAACCACAAAAAATTCCAGATGAATTCCACTTTATTTTTGCCCAAATTCCCGTGTTTTTGCCCCGTTTTCCCCTCACTTCCCGTAGCGCTCGTGCAGCTGCGCCACGCAGTCGCAGCTCACCTGTCTCCAGCCCTGGGGTCCCACCTGCAGCACGCGCTCGCTGCCCCCCGACTCTCGCCCCAAAAATGGCAATTTTACACCAAAAGAAATCCCCGTTTTTTACACCAAAACGTCCCCGGAAAATCCCTAAAAAATTACAGAAAAATCTCAAAAAAATCACAAAAAAATCAGAAAAAAATTACAGAAAAATCTCAAAAAAATCACCAAAAAATCACAAAAAATCCCAAAAAAAATCCCCAAAAAATCCCAAAAAATTCCCAAAAAAATCACAAAAAATCCCCAAAAATTCCCAAAAAAATCTCCAAAAATCCCCAAAAAAATCACAAAAAATCCCCAAAAAATCCCCAAAAAATCCCAAAAAAATCACCAAAAAATCACAAAAAAATCTCAAAAAATCACAAAAAAATCAGAAAAAAATCCCCAAAAATGCCCCAAAAATCCCCAAAAAATCCCGAAAAATCATAAAAAAATCCCTAAAAAATTCCAAAAAAAATCAGAAAAAAATGACAAAAAAACCACAAAAAATCCCCAAAAAATCCCAAAAAAATTACCAAAAAATCCATAAAAATCCCAAAAAATCCCCAAAAAATTCCCCAAAAAGTCCAAAAAAATTTTCTAAAAATCCCCAAAAATCCCACTTTTATTTCCCCAAAACCCCCAATTTTTTTTCCAAAAAATCCCCAAAAAAATCCCCAAAAAATCCCAAAAAAAACCACAAAAAACCACAAAAAATTCCAGATGAATTCCACTTTATTTTTGCCCAAATTCCCGTGTTTTTGCCCCAAATCCCCGCTCCCTTCCCGTAGCGCTCGTGCAGCTGCGCCACGCAGTCGCAGCTCACCTGTCTCCAGCCCTGGGGTCCCACCTGCAGCACGCGCTCGCTGCCCCCCGACTCTCGCCCCAAAAATGGCAATTTTACACCAAAAGAAATCCCCGTTTTTTACACCAAAACGTCCCCGGAAAATCCCTAAAAAATTACAGAAAAATCATAAAAAAATCACAAAAAATCACAAAAAAATTACAGAAAAATCTCAAAAAAATCACCAAAAAATCACAAAAAATCCCAAAAAAAATCCCCAAAAAATCCCAAAAAATTCCCAAAAAAATCACAAAAAATCCCAAAAAATTCCCAAAAAAATCTCCAAAAATCCCCAAAAAAATCACAAAAAATCCCCAAAAAATCCCCAAAAAATCCCAAAAAAATCACCAAAAAATCACAAAAAAATCTCAAAAAATCACAAAAAAATCAGAAAAAAATCCCCAAAAATGCCCCCAAAATCCCCAAAAAATCCCAAAAAATCATAAAAAAATCCCTAAAAAATTCCAAAAAAAAATCAGAAAAAAATGACAAAAAATCCCCAAAAAATCCCCCAAAAAATCACAAAAAATCCCAAAAAAATCACCAAAAAATCCCAAAAAATCCCAAAAAATCCCCAAAAAATTCCCCAAGAAGTCCAAAAAAATTTTCTAAAAATCCCCAAAAATCCCACTTTTATTTCCCCAAAACCCCCAATTTTTTCTCCAAAAAATCCCCAAAAAAATCCCCAAAAAATCCCCAAAAAATCCCCAAAAAACCCCAAAAAATCCCAAAAAAACCACAAAAATTCACAGAAAATTCCCGATCAATTCCACTTTATTTTTGCCCAAATTCCCGTGTTTTTGCCCCAAATCCCCGCTCCCTTCCCGTAGCGCTCCTGCAGCTGCGCCACGCAGTCGCAGCTCACCTGTCTCCAGCCCTGGGGTCCCACCTGCAGCACGCGCTCGCTGCCCCCCGACTCTCGCCCCAAAAATGGCAATTTTACACCAAAAGAAATCCCCGTTTTTTACACCAAAACGTCCCCCAAAAATCCCTAAAAAATTACAGAAAAATCTCAAAAAAATCACAAAAAAATCAGAAAAAATCTCAAAAATATCACCAAAAAAATCATAAAAAAATCCAAAAAAAATCACAAAAAATCCCAAAAAAAATCCCCAAAAAAATCAGAAAAAAATCACAAAAAATCCCAAAAAAATCCCAAAAAAATCTCAAAAAAATCACAAAAAAATCCCCAAAAATCCCAAAAAAATCATAAAAAAATCCCTAAAAAATTACAAAAAAATACCAACAAAATCAGAAAAATATGACAAAAAAACCCCCAAAAAATCAGAAAAAAATCCTCAAAAAAATCATAAAAAAATCAAAAAAATCACCAAAAAATCCCAAATAAATCCCAAAAAAATCCCCAAAAAATCACAAAAAAATCAGAAAAAAATCCCTAAAAATGCCCCAAAAAATCCCCAAAAAATCCCCAAAAAATCCCAAAAAATCCCAAAAAAATCCTTAAAAAATCCCCAAAAAATCTCAAAAAATTCCCCAAAAAATTCCATTTTTACCCCCCAATTTTTCCCCAAAAATCCCCAAAAAATCCCCAAAAAATCCCAAAAAAACCCCAAAAAAACCACAAAAAATTCCCGATCAATTCCACTTTATTTTTGCCCAAATTCCCGTGTTTTTGCCCCGTTTTCCCCTCCCTTCCCGTAGCGCTCGTGCAGCTGCGCCACGCAGTCGCAGCTCACCTGTCTCCAGCCCTGGGGTCCCACCTGCAGCACGCGCTCGCTGCCCCCCGACTCTCGCCCCAAAAATGGCAATTTTACACCAAAAGAAATCCCCGTTTTTTACACCAAAACGTCCCCGGAAAATCCCTAAAAAATTACAGAAAAATCTCAAAAAAATCATAAAAATATCAGAAAAAAATTACAAAAAATCACAAAAAAAATCACAAAAAAATCACGAAAAAATCCCTAAAAAATTCCAAAAAATTCTCAAAAAATCACCAAAAAATCACAAAAAAAATCACAAAAAATCTCAAAAAAAATCCCCAAAAAATCCCAAAAAATTCCCCAAAAAATCTCCAAAAATCCCCAAAAAAATCACAAAAAATCCCCAAAAAATCCCCCAAAAAATCACAAAAAAATCTCAAAAAAATCACAAAAAAATCTCAAAAAATCACAAAAAAATCAGAAAAAAATCCCCAAAAATGCCCCAAAAATCCCCAAAAAATCCCAAGAAATCATAAAAAAATCCCTAAAAAATTCCAAAAAAAATCAGAAAAAAATGACAAAAAATCCCCAAAAAATCCTCCAAAAAACCCCAAAAAATCCCCAAAAAAACCCCAAAAAATCCAAAAAAATCCACAAAAAATCACAAAAAATTCCAGATGAATTCCACTTTATTTTTGCCCAAATTCCCGTGTTTTTGCCCCAAATCCCCGCTCCCTTCCCGTAGCGCTCGTGCAGCTGCGCCACGCAGTCGCAGCTCACCTGTCTCCAGCCCTGGGGTCCCACCTGCAGCACGCGCTCGCTGCCCCCCGACTCTCGCCCCAAAAATGGCAATTTTACACCAAAAGAAATCCCCGTTTTTTACACCAAAACGTGCCCCAAAAATCCTTAAAAAATTACAGAAAAATCTCAAAAAAAATCCAAAAAAAATCACAAAAAAATCACAAAAAAATCTCAAAAAAAAAATCACAAAAAAAATCACCAAAAATCCCAAAAAAAATCTCAAAAAAATCCTTAAAAAATCCCAAAAAAATCACAAAAAATCCCCAAAAAAATCTCAAAAAAATCCTTAAAAAATCACAAAAAAATCACAAAAAAATCTCAAAAAATCACAAAAAGATCAGAAAAAAATCCCCAAAAATGCCTCAAAAATCCCCAAAAAATCCCAAAAAAATCATAAAAAAATACCTAAAAAATTCCAAAAAAAATCAGAAAAAAATGACAAAAAATCCCCAAAAATCCCCCAAAAAATCACAAAAAATCCCCAAAAAATCACAAAAAATCCCAAAAAAATCCCAAAAAAATCACAAAAAAATCCCAAAAAAATCACCAAAAAAACCCCAAAAAATCCCCAAAAAATCTCAAAAAAATCACAAAAAATCCCATAAAAAATCACAAAAAAATCACAAAAAATCCCAAAAAAATCCCAAAAAAATCTCAAAAAATCACAAAAAATCATAAAAAAATCCCTAAAAAATTCCAAAAAAAATCAGAAAAAAATGACAAAAAATCCCCAAAAAATCCCCCAAAAAATCCCAAAAAATCCCAAAAAAATCCTTAAAAAATCCCAAAAAAATCCCAAAAAATTCCCCAAAAATTCCATTTTTACCCCCCCATTTTTCCCCAAAAATCCCCAAAAAAAATCCCAAAAAATCCCAAAAAAACCACAAAAAAATCACAAAAAATTCCAGACAAATTCCACTTTATTCCCCAAAAATCCCAATTTATTTTTGCCCAAATTCCCGTGTTTTTGCCCCGTTTTCCCCTCACTTCCCGTAGCGCTCGTGCAGCTGCGCCACGCAGTCGCAGCTCACCTGTCTCCAGCCCTGGGGTCCCACCTGCAGCACGCGCTCGCTGCCCCCCGACTCTCGCCCCAAAAATGGCAATTTTACACCAAAAGAAATCCCCGTTTTTTACACCAAAACGTCCCCGGAAAATCCCTAAAAAATTACAGAAAAATCTCAAAAAAATCATAAAAAAATCACAAAAAAATTACAGAAAAATCTCAAAAAAAAATCACAAAAAAAATCACAAAAAAATCACAAAAAAATCTCAAAAAAAAATCACCAAAAAAATCACCAAAAATCCCCAAAAAAACTCAAAAAAATCCTTAAAAAATCCCAAAAAAATCACAAAAAAATCACAAAAAATCCCAAAAAAATCAGAAAAAAATCCCCAAAAATGCCCCAAAAATCCCCAAAAAATCCCAAAAAATCATAAAAAAATCCCTAAAAAATTCCAAAAAAAATCAGAAAAAAATGACAAAAAATCACCAAAAAATCCCAAAAAATCCCAAAAAATCCCCAAAAAATCACAAAAAAATCACAAAAAATCCCCAAAAAAATCCCCAAAAAAATCCCCAAAAAATCACAAAAAAACCACAAAAAAATCCCAAAAAACCCCAAAAAAATCCCCAAAAAATCCAAAAAAAACCACAAAAAACCACAAAAAATTCCAGATGAATTCCACTTTATTTTTGCCCAAATTCCCGTGTTTTTGCCCCAAATCCCCGCTCCCTTCCCGTGGCGCTCGTGCAGCTGCGCCACGCAGTCGCAGCTCACCTGTCTCCAGCCCTGGGGTCCCACCTGCAGCACGCGCTCGCTGCCCCCCGACTCTCGCCCCAAAAATGGCAATTTTACACCAAAAGAAATCCCCGTTTTTTACACCAAAACGTCCCCGGAAAATCCCTAAAAAATTACAGAAAAATCGCAAAAAATGACAAAAAAAATCAGAAAAAAATTACAAAAAAAATCTCAAAAAAATCACAAAAAAATCACAAAAAATCACCAAAAAATCACAAAAAATCCCCAAAAAAATCCCCAAAAAATCACAAAAAATCTCAAAAAAAATCCCCAAAAAATCCCAAAAAATTCCCAAAAAAATCTCCAAAAATCCCCAAAAAAATCACAAAAAAATCCCCAAAAAATCCCCAAAAAATCACAAAAAAATCCCCAAAAAATCCCCAAAAAATCACAAAAAAATCACAAAAAATCACAAAAAAATCACAAAAAAATCCCCAAAAAATCCCCAAAAAATCATAAAAAATCCCCAAAAAAATCAGAAAAAAATCCCCCAAAAAATCATAAAAAAACGAAAAAAAATCCCCCAAAAAATCCCAAAAAAATCTCAAAAAATCACAAAAAATCCCAAAAAAATCCCCAAAAAAATCACAAAAAATCCCCCAAAAAATCACAAAAAAATCCCTAAAAAATCCAAAAAAATCCCCAAAAAAACCTCAAAAAATCCCTTAAAAATCAAAAAAAATCCCCAAAAAAATCCTTAAAAAATCCCAAAAATATCATAAAAAAACTCCAGAAAAATCAGAAAAAAATGACAAAAAACCCAAAAAAAATCCCAAAAAAATCCCAAAAAATTCCCCCAAAATTCCATTTTTACCCCCCAATTTTTCCCTAAAAATCCCCAAAAAAATCCCAAAAAAACCACAAAAATTCACAGAAAATTCCCGATCAATTCCACTTTATTTTTGCCCAAATTCCCGTGTTTTTGCCCCAAATCCCCGCTCCCTTCCCGTGGCGCTCCTGCAGCTGCGCCACGCAGTCGCAGCTCACCTGTCTCCAGCCCTGGGGTCCCACCTGCAGCACGCGCTCGCTGCCCCCCGACTCTCGCCCCAAAAATGGCAATTTTACACCAAAAGAAATCCCCGTTTTTTACACCAAAACGTCCCCGGAAAATCCCTAAAAAATTACAGAAAAATCTCAAAAAAATCACAGAAAAATCACCAAAAAATTACAAAAAATCCCCAAAAAAATCCCCAAAAATCACAAAAAATCCAAAAAAAATCCCAAAAAAATCACAAAAAAATCACAAAAAATTCCCAAAATAATCCAAAAAAATCACAAAAAATCCCCAAAAAAATCCCCCAAAAATCCCCAAAAAATCTAAAAAAATCCCCAATAAATCACAAAAAATCACAAAAAAATCACAAAAAAATTCCCCAAAAAATCATAAAAAAACGAAAAAAAATCCCCAAAAAAACCACAAAAAAATCACAAAAAATCCCCAAAAAATCCCAAAAAAATCTCAAAAAATCACAAAAAATCATAAAAAAATCCCTAAAAAATTCCAAAAAAAATCAGAAAAAAATGACAAAAAATCCCCAAAAAATCCCCCAAAAATCCAAAAAAATCCCAAAAAAATAAAAAAAAATCACCAAAAAAATCCCAAAAAATCCCAAAAAAATTCCATTTTTACCCCCCAATTTTTCCCCAAAAATCCCCAAAAAAATCCCAAAAAAAACCCCAAAAAATCCCAAAAAAACCACAAAAATTCACAGAAAATTCCCGATCAATTCCACTTTATTTTTGCCCAAATTCCCGTGTTTTTGCCCCAAATCCCCGCTCCCTTCCCGTGGCGCTCGTGCAGCTGCGCCACGCAGTCGCAGCTCACCTGTCTCCAGCCCTGGGGTCCCACCTGCAGCACGCGCTCGCTGCCCCCCGACTCTCGCCCCAAAAATGGCAATTTTACACCAAAAGAAATCCCCGTTTTTTACACCAAAACGTCCCCGGAAAATCCCTAAAAAATTACAGAAAAATCTCAAAAAAATCATAAAAATATCAGAAAAAAATTACAAAAAATCACAAAAAAAATCACAAAAAAATCACGAAAAAATCCCTAAAAAATTCCAAAAAATTCTCAAAAAATCACCAAAAAATCACAAAAAAAATCACAAAAAATCTCAAAAAAAATCCCCAAAAAATCCCAAAAAATTCCCCAAAAAATCTCCAAAAATCCCCAAAAAAATCACAAAAAATCCCCAAAAAATCCCCCAAAAAATCACAAAAAAATCTCAAAAAAATCACAAAAAAATCTCAAAAAATCACAAAAAAATCAGAAAAAAATCCCCAAAAATGCCCCAAAAATCCCCAAAAAATCCCAAAAAATCATAAAAAAATCCCTAAAAAATTCCAAAAAAAATCAGAAAAAAATGACAAAAAATCCCCAAAAATCCCCCAAAAAATCCCAAAAAATCCCAAAAAAATCCTTAAAAAATCCCCAAAAAATCCCAAAAAATTCCCCAAAAATTCCATTTTTAACCCCCAATTTTTCCCCAAAAATCCCAAAAAAATCCCAAAAAAATTCCAAAAAAATCCCAAAAAAACCACAAAAAATCACAAAAAATTCCAGATGAATTCCACTTTATTTTTGCCCAAATTCCCGTGTTTTTGCCCCAAATCCCCGCTCCCTTCCCGTAGCGCTCGTGCAGCTGCGCCACGCAGTCGCAGCTCACCTGTCTCCAGCCCTGGGGTCCCACCTGCAGCACGCGCTCGCTGCCCCCCGACTCTCGCCCCAAAAATGGCAATTTTACACCAAAAGAAATCCCCGTTTTTTACACCAAAACGTCCCCCAAAAATCCCTGAAAAATTACAGAAAAATCTCAAAAAAATCACAAAAAAATCAGAAAAAATCTCAAAAATATCACCAAAAAAATCATAAAAAAATCCAAAAAAAATCACAAAAAATCCCAAAAAAAATCCCCAAAAAAATCAGAAAAAATCTCAAAAATATCACCAAAAAAATCATAAAAAAATCCAAAAAAAATCACAAAAAATCCCAAAAAAAATCCCCAAAAAAATCAGAAAAAAATCACAAAAAATCCCAAAAAAATCCCAAAAAAATCTCAAAAAAATCACAAAAAAATCCCCAAAAATCCCAAAAAAATCATAAAAAAAACCCTAAAAAATTACAAAAAAATACCAACAAAATCAGAAAAATATGACAAAAAAACCCCCAAAAAATCAGAAAAAAATCCTCAAAAAAATCATAAAAAAATCAAAAAAATCACCAAAAAATCCCAAATAAATCCCAAAAAAATCCCCAAAAAATCACAAAAAAATCAGAAAAAAATCCCTAAAAATGCCCCAAAAAATCCCCAAAAAATCCCCAAAAAATCCCAAAAAATCCCAAAAAAATCCTTAAAAAATCCCCAAAAAATCCCAAAAAATTCCCCAAAAATTCCATTTTTAACCCCCAATTTTTCCCCAAAAATCCCCAAAAAATCCCAAAAAAATCCGAAAAAAACCACAAAAATTCACAGAAAATTCCAGATGAATTCCACTTTATTTTTGCCCAAATTCCCGTGTTTTTGCCCCGTTTTCCCCTCACTTCCCGTAGCGCTCGTGCAGCTGCGCCACGCAGTCGCAGCTCACCTGTCTCCAGCCCTGGGGTCCCACCTGCAGCACGCGCTCGCTGCCCCCCGACTCTCGCCCCAAAAATGGCAATTTTACACCAAAAGAAATCCCCGTTTTTTACACCAAAACGTCCCCGGAAAATCCCTAAAAAATTACAGAAAAATCGCAAAAAAAATCACAAAAAAATCACCAAAAAATCACAAAAAAATCACAAAAAATCACAAAAAAATCTCAAAAAAATCACAAAAAAATCACAAAAAAATCACAAAAAAATCATAAAAAAATCACAAAAAAATCACAAAAAAATCACAAAAAAATCACAAAAAAATCATAAAAAAATCACAAAAAAATCTCAAAAAATCACAAAAAAATCTCGAAAAAAATCAAAAAAATCACAAAAAAATCTCAAAAAAATCTCAAAAAAATCCCAAAAAAATCCCAAAAAATCCCCCAAAAAATCACAAAAAAATCCCAAAAAAATCACCAAAAAATCCCAAAAAATCCCAAAAAATCCCCCAAAAATTCCCCAAAAAGTCCAAAAAAATTTTCTAAAAATCCCCAAAAATCCCACTTTTATTTCCCCAAAACCCCCAATTTTTTCTCCAAAAAATCCCCAAAAAAATCCCCAAAAAAACCCCAAAAAATCCCAAAAAAATCACAAAAAATCCCCAAAAAAACCACAAAAATTCACAAAAAATTCCAGATGAATTCCACTTTATTTTTGCCCAAATTCCCGTGTTTTTGCCCCAAATCCCCGCTCCCTTCCCGTAGCGCTCGTGCAGCTGCGCCACGCAGTCGCAGCTCACCTGTCTCCAGCCCTGGGGTCCCACCTGCAGCACGCGCTCGCTGCCCCCCGACTCTCGCCCCAAAAATGGCAATTTTACACCAAAAGAAATCCCCGTTTTTTACACCAAAACGTCCCCGGAAAATCCCTAAAAAATTACAGAAAAATCTCAAAAAAAATCACAAAAAAAATCATAAAAAAATTACAGAAAAATCTCAAAAAAATCACCAAAAAAATCACCAAAAAAATCACCAAAAAAATCACCAAAAAAATCACCAAAAAATCACAAAAAAATCTAAAAAAAAATCTAAAAAAAATCCCCAAAAAATCACAAAAAAATCCCTCAAAAAATCCAAAAAAAATCACAAAAAATCACAAAAAAATCAGAAAAAAATCCCAAAAAAATCATAAAAACCCAAAAAAAAATCCCCAAAAAAACCTCAAAAATCCCAAAAAAATCCTTAAAAAATCACAAAAATATCCCCAAAAATCCCCAAAAAATCAGAAAAAAATTCCAAAAAAATCAGAAAAAAATGACAAAAAACCCCCAAAAAATCCCAAAAAAATCCCAAAAAATTCCCCAAAAATTCCATTTTTACCCCCCAATTTTCCCCCTAAATTCCCCTGAAAAATCTCAAAAAATCCCAAAAAAATCCCAAAAAAATCCCAAAAAAACCACAAAAAAACCACAAAAAATTCCAGACAAATTCCACTTTATTCCCCAAAAAACCCCAATTTATTTTTGCCCAAATTCCCGTGTTTTTGCCCCAAATCCCCGCTCCCTTCCCGTAGCGCTCGTGCAGCTGCGCCACGCAGTCGCAGCTCACCTGTCTCCAGCCCTGGGGTCCCACCTGCAGCACGCGCTCGCTGCCCCCCGACTCTCGCCCCAAAAATGGCAATTTTACACCAAAAGAAATCCCCGTTTTTTACACCAAAATGTCCCCGGAAAATCCCTAAAAAATTACAGAAAAATCTCAAAAAAAATCCAAAAAAAATCACAAAAAAATCACAAAAAAATCTCAAAAAAAAATCACAAAAAAAATCACCAAAAATCCCAAAAAAAATCTCAAAAAAATCCTTAAAAAATCCCAAAAAAATCACAAAAAATCCCCAAAAAAATCTCAAAAAAATCCTTAAAAAATCCCAAAAAAATCACAAAAAAATCACAAAAAATCCCAAAAAAATCAGAAAAAAATCCCCAAAAATGCCCCAAAAATCCCCAAAAAATCCCAAAAAATCATAAAAAAATCCCTAAAAAATTCCAAAAAAAATCAGAAAAAAATGACAAAAAATCACCAAAAAATCCCAAAAAATCCCAAAAAATCCCCAAAAAATCACAAAAAAATCACAAAAAATCCCCAAAAAAACCTCAAAAAATCCCTTAAAAATCAAAAAAAAATCCCAAAAAAATCCCCCAAAAAATCCCTTAAAAATCAAAAAAAAATCCCTAAAAAATCCCAAAAAAATCCCAAAAAAATACCCAAAAAATCCCAAAAAATCCCAAAAAATTCCCCAAAAATTCCATTTTTACCCCCCAATTTTTCCCCAAAATTCCCCCAAAAAATCCCAAAAAAACCCCGAGAAAAATCCGAAAAAAACCACAAAAAACCCACAAAAAATTCCAGACAAATTCCACTTTATTCCCCAAAAATCCCAATTTATTTTTGCCCAAATTCCCGTGTTTTTGCCCCAAATCCCCGCTCCCTTCCCGTAGCGCTCGTGCAGCTGCGCCACGCAGTCGCAGCTCACCTGTCTCCAGCCCTGGGGTCCCACCTGCAGCACGCGCTCGCTGCCCCCCGACTCTCGCCCCAAAAATGGCAATTTTACACCAAAAGAAATCCCCGTTTTTTACACCAAAACGTCCCCGGAAAATCCCTAAAAAATTACAGGAAAATCTCAAAAAAAATCACAAAAAAATCAGAAAAAAATTACAGAAAAATCTCAAAAAAATCATAAAAAAATCACAAAAAATCACAAAAAAATCATAAAAAATCCCAAAAAAATCTCCAAAAATCCCCCAAAAAATCTCGAAAAAATCACAAAAAATCCCAAAAAAATCACAAAAAATCCCCAAAAAAATCACAAAAAAATCACAAAAAAATCTCAAAAAATCCCCCAAAAAATCCCGAAAAACCCCAAAAAAATCCCCAAAAAATCCCAAAAAAACCACAAAAATTCACAGAAAATTCCCGATCAATTCCACTTTATTTTTGCCCAAAATCCCGTTTTTTGCCCTCACTTCCCGTAGCGCTCGTGCAGCTGCGCCACGCAGTCGCAGCTCACCTGTCTCCAGCCCTGGGGTCCCACCTGCAGCACGCGCACGCTGCCCCCCGAGTAGGCGTCGCGCGTGGCCGCCTGGAAGATGGCGCGGCGAGCCAGGGCCAGCGCCTCCTCCTCGCTGGCCACCGGCTCCGCCAGCCCCCGGTCCAGCACGCCGTAGGCGTACGAGGAGCCCGAGCCCACGGCGAACGCCGAGCCGGCCACGCGCTGGCCCTCGCTGTCCACGTAGTATAAACCTGGGGGGAAAGGAAGGGGCGTGGCTAGTGGGTTTGGGGGGCGTGGCTACCGAGTTTGGGGTCATTAGGAACGGGTTTGGAGTCATTAGGATCGATTTTCAGGATGTGGCTGGTGAGTTTGGGGGTATGGCTACCGACTTTGGGGGTGTGGCTACCAACTTCGGGGGTGTGGCTACCGACTTTGGGGGTGTGGCCAGTGAGTTTGGGTCATTAGGAACGAGTTTGGAGTCATTACGATCAATTTTCAGGATGTGGCTAGTGAGTTTGGGGGTGTGGCTACCAACTTTGGGGGCGTGGCTAGTGAGTTTGGGTCATTAGGAACCACTTTGGGGTCATTAGGAACAAGTTTGGAGTCATTAGAATCGATTTTCAGGATGTGGCTAGTGAGTTTGGGGGTGTGGCTACCAAATTTGGGGGCGTGGCTACCAAGTTTGGGGTCATTAGGAACCAGTTTGGGCCATTAGGAGTCAGTTTGGGGTCATCAGAAGCAATTCTGGGGGTGTGGCTACCAGTTTTGGAGGCGTGGCTAGTGAGTTTGCGTCATTAGGAACCACTTTGGGGTCATTAGGAACAAGTTTGGAGTCATTAGGATCGATTTTCAGGATGTGGCTAGCGAGTTTGGGGGTGTGGCTACCAAGTTTGGGGTCATTAGGAACCAGTTTGGGCCATTAGGAGTCAGTCTAGGGTCATTAGAAGCCGTTTTGGGGTCATTTGGATCGGTTTCGGGGGTGTGGCTAGTGAGTTTGGGGGTGTGGCTACCAACTTTGGGGGCCTGGCGAGTGAGATTAGGTTGTTAGGAAGGAGTTTGGGCCATTAGGAGTCAGTTTGGGGTCATCAGAAGCAATTCTGGGGGTGTGGCTACCAGTTTGTGGGGTGTGGCTACCAACTTTGGGGGCGTGGCGAGTGAGTTGGGGCCATTAGAATTGAGCTTGGGCTCATTAGGAGATAATTTGGGCTCATTAGGAGTGATTATGGAGGCGTGGCTACCAACTTCGGGGGCGTGGCTACCAAGTTAGGGGCGTGGCTACCGACTTTGGGGGCGTGGCTACCAACTTTGGGGGCGTGGCTACCAAGTTCCGACCTGTGGCGAGCGACTCTGAGTCACTGCGAGTCCATTCCAGGCCATTAAGAGCAACTTTGGGGGCGTGGCCACTGAATTAGGGGGCGTGGCCACAATTTAATACCAGGGTGTTCAGCTGGGGGGCGTGGCCAGCGCCTTTGGGGGCGTGGCTAAGGGTCTGGGGGGCATGGGTTGCTCTTTTGGGGCGTGGCTTAGTGGCTTGGGGGCGTGATTTGCTTTTGGGGGCGTGGCTAAGGGCTTGGGGGTGTGGTTTCCCGTCTGTGGGCATGGCTAATGCATTTAGGGGCGTGGCTTGCTCTTTTGGGGGTGTGGCTTCTAGGTTTGGATGTGTTGCTTGTCCTTTTGGGGGCGTGGCTTCTCTTTTGGAGGCGTGGTTTGCCTTTGGGGGCGTGGCTAAGGCATTGGGGGCGTGGCTAAAGCGTTTTCCCGCCCTTTTTTAACCCTTTCCCTGCCGTTTTTCACCCATTTTTAACGCGATTTCCACCCAATTTTCACTCCCAGTCCAAACCAGTTCAAACCAGTCCAAACCAGTAACCCCAGCCCCCATTTCCCGCCATTTTTAACCCTTTCACACCCATTTTTAACCCTTTATTTACCATTTTTAACCCTTTACTTACCATTTTTAACCCTTTTTTTCCCATTTTTAACCATTTTCAACCCATTATTAACCCAATTTTCCCCGTTTTTAACCCAATTATCAGTCCCAGTACAAACCAGTACAAACCAGTAACCCCAGACCCCATTTTCCCCATTTTTAACCCATTTTTAACCCTTTTTAACCCTTTTTAACCCTTTTTAACCCTTTTTTCCCCATTTTTCACCCAATTTTCACCCAATTTTCCCCGTTTTTCCCCCAATTTTCCCTCTCAGTCCCTCCCAGTTCATCCCAGTATAAACCAGTATAAACCAGTACAAACCAGTAACCCCAGACCCCATTTTAACCATTTTTAACCCTTTTTTCCCCATTTCTCACCCAATTTTCCCCATTTTTCACCCAATTTTCCCTCCCAGTCCCTCCCAGTCCCTCCCAGTATAAACCAGTAACCCCAGATCCCATTTCCCCCATTTTTAACCCATTTTTAACCCATTTTTTCCCATTTTTCACCAATTTTTTACCCATTTTTAACCCTTTTTTTCCCAATTTTCACCCAATTTTCCCCCATTTTTAACCCATTTTTTACCCATTTTTAACCCATTTTTTCCCCAATTTACCCCCATTTTTAACCTTTTTTTTCCCAATTTTAACCCTTTTTTTCCCAATTTTCCCCCAATTTTCCCCCATTTTTCCCCCAATTTTCACCCAATTTTTCCCCAATTTTCCCCATTTTTCCCCCAATTTTCCCCCATTTTTCACCCAATTTCCCCCAATTTTCACCCAATTTTCCCCCATTTTTCCCCCATTTTTAACCCATTTTTAACCCATTTTTAACCCATTTTTAACCCAATTTTCCCCCATTTTTCCCCCAATTTTCCCCCAATTTTCCCCCAATTTTTCCCCAATTTCCCCCAATTTTCCCCCAATTTTCCCCCAATTTTCACCCAATTTTCCCCCATTTTTCACCCATTTTTTCCCATTTTTAACCCATTTTTCCCCATTTTTAACCCATTTTTCCCCCTTTTTTTCACCCATTTTTTCCCCATTTTTAACCCAATTTTCCCCCGATTTTCCCCCAATTTTCCCCCATTTTTCCCCCATTTTTCCCCCAATTTCCCCCCAATTTTCCCCCAATTTCCCCCCAATTTCCCCCAATTTTCCCCGTTCCCCCCAGTTTCCCCTCCCAGTCCAAACCAGTATAAACCAGTCCCTGGCCCGCGCTTGTCCCAGCCGCACACCATGGTGCCCAGGCTCAGCCCCGTGCCCTTGTACTGGTAGACCAGGTTGGCCAGCAGCTTGGAGGCGGCGGCCACCGACACGGGCTGCTCATCCCAGTCCAAACCAGTTCATCCCAGTTCAGACCACTTCAGAGCAGGAACCCCACACCCCCTTTCAAACATTTTTAACACATTTTTAACCCATTTTTAACCCATTTTTAACCCTTTTTTACCCATTTTTAACCCATTTTTAACCCAATTTATCCCCATTTTTTCCCCATTTTTAACCCATTTTTAACCTATTTTTAACTTGTTTTTTCCCCAATTTTTTCCCATTTTTAAACCTTTTTTTCCCATTTTTAACCCTTTTTTTCCCATTTTTCACCCATTTTTAACCCATTTTTTCCCCATTTTTAACCCATTTTTTACCCATTTTTTCCCCATTTTTAACCCATTTTTTCCCAATTTTTCCCCTTTTTTTCCCCATTTTTAACCCATTTTTTCCCAATTTTTTCCCCAATTTACCCCCATTTTTAACCCTTTTTTTCCCCATTTTTTCCCCATTTTTAACCCATTTTTTCCCAATTTTTTCCCCAATTTACCCCCATTTTTCCCCCAATTTCCCCCCATTTTTCCCCCATTTTTCCCCCATTTTTCCCCCATTTTTCCCCCAATTTTCCCCCAATTTCCCCCCATTTTTCCCCCAATTTCCCCCCAATTTTCCCCATTTTTCCCCCATTTTTCCCCCAATTTCCCCCCATTTTTCCCCCATTTTTCCCCCAATTTTCCCCCAATTTTCCCCCAATTTTCCCCCGATTTTCCCCCGATTTCCCCCCAATTTTCCCCAATTTTCCCCCCAGTTTCCCCTCCCGGTACCTGGCCCGCGCTTGTCCCAGCCGCACACCATGGTGCCCAGGCTCAGCCCCGTGCCCTTGTACTGGTAGACCAGGTTGGCCAGCAGCTTGGAGGCGGCGGCCACCGACACGGGCTCCTTGTTGCGCAGCTCCTGCACGCGGCTCTGCCGGGCCACCAGCCGCTGCCAGAAGCTGCAGTCGGCGGCGCCGCCCGCCAGCGTGCCCAGGATGTGCCGGGTGATGCCCAGCGCCTTCCGCACCGACTGCGAGGCGATGTACGAGCCCGCCGTGGCGCGCGAGTCCACGGCCACCGTCACCCCGAAGGGGGTCTGTGCCAAACAAAAAATCACAATTTTTTACCATTTTTTAGGATTTTTCACCATTTTTTTAGCATTTTTTACCATTTTTTTAGGATTTTTTACCATTTTTTTAGGATTTTTTACCAATTTTTTCTGATTTTTACCATTTTTTTAGGATTTTTTACCATTTTTTTAGGATTTTTTACCAATTTTTTCTGATTTTTTACCATTTTTTACCATTTTTTTCTGATTTTTTTACCATTTTTTTTCCATTTTTTACCATTTTTTTCCCATTTTTTTCCCCTTTTTTCCCCTTTTTTTCCCCTTTTTTCCCCTTTTTTCCCCATTTTTTTCCCCTTTTTTCCCCATTTTTTCCCAACTTTTTACCATTTTTTACCAATTTTTTCCCAATTTTTTCCCAATTTTTTCCCCATTTTTTCCCATTTTTTCACTATTTTTTCCCTTATTTTTTCCCATTTTTTCCCCTATTTTATACCATTTTTTGTATCATTTTTTCCCCATTTTTCCCCATTTTTTCCCATTTTTTCCCCATTTTTTCCCATTTTTTCCCCATTTTCCCCGTTAGTTTCCCCATTTCATTCTCCCCCGGCGCGTTCCGCACCGACTGCGAGGCGATGGACGAGCGGCCGTGGCGCCAGAGTCCACGGCCACCGTCACCCCGAAGGGGGTCTGTGCCAAACAAAAAATCACAATTTTTTACCATTTTTTTAGGATTTTTCACCATTTTTTTAGGATTTTTTACCATTTTTTTAGGATTTTTTACCAATTTTTTCTGATTTTTACCATTTTTTTAGGATTTTTTACCATTTTTTTAGGATTTTTTACCATTTTTTTAGGATTTTTTACCAATTTTTACCATTTTTTTAGGATTTTTTTACCATTTTTTTTCCATTTTTTACCATTTTTTTCTGATTTTTTTACCATTTTTTTTCCATTTTTTACCATTTTTTTCCCATTTTTTTCCCATTTTTTTCCCAATTTTTTCCCATTTTTTCCCCATTTTTTCCCATTTTTTCCCCTTTTTTCCCCATTTTTTCCCATTTTTTTACCATTTTTTTTAGGATTTTTTCCATTTTTTTCTGATTTTTTACCATTTTTTTCTGATTTTTTACCATTTTTTCCCCCATTTTTTCCCATTTTTTCCCAATTTTTTCCCATTTTTTCCCAATTTTTTCCCATTTTTTCCCCATTTTTTCCCATTTTTTCCCCATTTTTTCCCAATTTTTCCCAATTTTTCCCCATTTTTTCCCATTTTTTCCCAATTTTTTCCCATTTTTTCCCCATTTTTTCCCATTTTTTCCCCATTTTTTCCCATTTTTACCCAATTTTTTCCCATTTTTTCCTAAGTTTTTCCTCATTTTTTCCCCATTTTTTCCTGATTTTTTCCCCATTTTTTCCCATTATTTTCCCCATTTTCCCCATTTTTTACCCATTTTTCCCCATTTTCCCCATTTTCCCCGTTTTCCCCCATTTCATTCTCCCCCGGCGCGTTCCGCACCGACTGCGAGGCGATGGACGAGCGGCCGTGGCGCGCGAGTCCACGGCCACCGTCACCCCGAAGGGGGTCTGGGGAAACAGGAACAGAATCACAATTTATACCAATTTTTTCTGATTTTTTACCAATTTTTTAGGATTTTTTACCAATTTTTTCTGATTTTTTTACCAATTTTTTCTGATTTTTTACCATTTTTTTCGGATTTTTTACCAATTTTTTAGGATTTTTTACCATTTTTTTACCATTTTTTCCCATTTTTTCCCATTTTTTTTCCATTTTTTTCGGAATTTTTTCCCCAGTTTTTACCATTTTTTTCGCATTTTTTACCATTTTTTTAGGATTTTTTACCCTTTTTTTAGCATTTTTTACCATTTTTCCCCATTTTTTCCCCATTTTTTCCCATTTTTTACCACTTTTTTACCATTTCTTCCCAATTTTTTACCCATTTTTAACCCATTTTTCCCCATTTTTCCCCATTTTTTCCCAATTTTTCCCATTTTTCCCATTTTTTCCCCATTTTCCCAGCATTTTTTTACTGGATTTTTTGGGTCCAAAAATCAAATTTTGAGGGATTTTTAGGTCCCAAAGTCGATTTTTGGGTCAAAAAAGCCAATTTTTAGGTCCCAAAGTCGATTTTTGGGTCAAAAAAGCCAATTTTGAGGTGCCCAAAGGGGATTTTTGGGTCAAAAAAGCCAATTTTGAGGTGCCCAAGGGGATTTTTTGGGTCAAAAAAGCCAATTTTGAGGTGCCCAAAGGGATTTTTTGGGTCAAAAAAGCCAATTTTTAGGTCCCAAAGTCGATTTTTGGGTCAAAAAAGACAAATTTGAGGTGCCCAAAGGGATTTTTTGGGTCAAAAAAGGCAATTTTGAGGTGCCCAAAAGAATTTTTTGGGTCAAAAAAGGGAATTTTTAGGTCCCAAAAGGATTTTTTGGGTCAAAAAAGCCAATTTTGAGGTGCCCAAAGTCGATTTTTGGGTCAAAAAAAGCCAATTTTGAGGCGCCCAAAGGCATTTTTTGGGTCAAAAAAGCCAATTTTTGGTCCCAAAGTCGATTTTTGGGTCAAAAAAGCCAATTTTGAGGTCCCAAAGGGATTTTTGGGTCAAAAAAAGCCAATTTTGAGGTGCCCAAAGTCGATTTTTGGGTCAAAAAAGCCAATTTTGAGGTGCCCAAAGTCGATTTTTGGGTCAAAAAAGCCAATTTTGAGGTGCCCAAAAGAATTTTTTGGGTCAAAAAAGGGAATTTTGAGGTGCCCAAAGGGGATTTTTGGGTCGAAAAACCCAATTTTTGGGTCCAAAAACCAAATTTTGAGGGATTTTTAGGTCCCAAAGTCGATTTTTGGGTCAAAAAAGGGAATTTTTAGGTCCCAAAGTCAATTTTTGGGTCAAAAAAGGGAATTTTGAGGTGCCCAGACGGGATTTTTAGGTCCCAAAGTCGATTTTTGGGTCAAAAAAGCCAAATTTGAGGTGCCCAAAGGGATTTTTTGGGTCAAAAAAGGGAATTTTGAGGCGCCTGGATGGAATTTTTTGGTCCCAAATACAATTTTGAGGTCCGGAAACCAAATTTTGAGGCGCCCAGACGGGATTTTTAGGTCGAAAAACCCAATTTTTGGGTCAAAAAAGCCAATTTTGAGGTGCCCAAAAGGATTTTTTGGGTCAAAAAAGCCAATTTTGGGGTCCGGAAACCAAATTCTGAGGCGCCCAGACGGGATTTTTAGGTCCCAAAGTCGATTTTTGGGTCAAAAAAGGGAATTTTTAGGTCCCAAAGTTGATTTTTGGGTCAAAAAAGCCAAATTTGAGGCGCCTGGATGGAATCTTTTGGTCCCAAGTACAATTTTGGGGTCCGGAAACCAAATTTTGAGGCGCCCAGACGGGATTTTTAGGTCCCAAAGTCGATTTTCGCCTCAAAAAAACCGATTTTCGCCTCAAAAACTCCGATTTTTCAGCCTTTTCCCCCTCACCTTAAAGGCCAGAGTTGTCGTTCCGTGCAGCATCTCGAAGCCGGGCCCATCCAACACCGCCTGAACCCCGCACGGCGGAGCCGCCAAAGCCCGCGGAGGACCGGGAGGATCCCTCAGGATTTCCGGGATAGCTTCGGAATCTTCTGGAAAACCTTTGGAATATCCCGGGAAACATTTGGAAAACTCCGGCAGCTCCGAGCGGAGGACGCTGGCCAGCGCCATCTTGGATGAGGGCGGCTGAGGGGAAGGCGGGGGGGGGGGGGAGAGGTGACGCCTACAAAATGGCGGCGGTGAGGGCGGCCGGCCGCCATTTTGGTTAAGGGCAAAGCGAAGCTGAGGCGCGAAATGGCGGGCGCGCATGCGCAGAAAGCGCTGAGGGGAGGCGTGAAGGAGACGGCGCCATTTTGGTTGAGGGCGGAGCGAGGAGGAAAAGGGCGCGAAATGGCGGCGGCGCATGCGCAGAGCGGGAGGGGGAAAAGGGCGGGAAGGCGCCGGCGCCATTTTGGCTGAGGGCATGACTCGGAGGGAGGGGAAAAAAATTGGAATTAAAGGCGGAAAATGAGGCGGAAAAATGGGATTTTCGGTAAATATAAATTGTCCCGGTTCTTCCCAGTCCCTCCCAGTAACTCCCAGTTGTCCCCAAGGCTCCCCTTGTCGCCAAAGGTCCCCTCAGTCCCGGCATCGTCCCTCACGGTCCCCCCAGCCCCTCACGGTGACCCCAAATCCCCTCCCAGTTCCTCCCAGTAACCTCAAATCCCCTCCCAGTTCCTCCCAGTGACCTCAAATCCCCTCCCAGTGACCTCAAATCCTCTCCGGGTCCCTCCCAGTTTCCTCCCGGTAACTCCCAGTCCTTCCCAGTAACCCCCAAATCCCCTCCCAGTAACCTCAAAACCTTTCCCAGTAACCCCAAATCCCTTCCCAGTCTCTCCCAGTTCCTCACGGTGACCCCAAATCCCTTCCCAGTCTCTCCCAGTTCCTTACAGTGACCCCAAACCCCCTCACACTTTTCCCCCAGTTTATCCCAGTGACCCCAAACCCCCTCCCAGTTCCTCCCAGTCCCTCCCAGTTTGTCCCAGTCCCTCCTGGTGACCCCAAACCCCCTCCCAGTTCCTCCCAGTTCCCTCCCAGTCTCTCCCAGTGACCCCAAACCCCCTCACAGTGACCCCAAATCCCCTCCCAGTGACCCCAAATCCTCTCCCAGTCTCTCCCAGTTCCTCCCAGTAATCCCAAACCCCCTCACAGTGACCCCAAATCCCCTCCCAGTGACCCCAAATCCTCTCCCAGTCTCTCCCAGTTCCTCCCAGTGACCCCAAACCCCCTCACACTTTTCCCCCAGTTTACCCTAATCCCCTCCCAGTCCCTCCCGGTGACCCCAAACCCCCTCCCAGTGACCCCAAATCCCCTCCCAGTCCCTCCCAGTTCCTCCCAGTAACCCCAAATCCCTTCCCAGTGACCCCAAACCCACTCCCAGTGACCCCAAATCCCCTCCCAGTCCCTCCCAGTCCATCCCAGTTCATCCCAGTGACCCCAAATCCCCTCCCAGTAACCCCAAAACCCCTCCCAGTGACCCCAAAACCCCTCCCAGTTCCTCCCAGTGACCCCAAACCCCCTCCCAGTCCCTCCCAGTCCCTCCCAGTTTGTCCCAGTTCCCTCCCAGTTTGTCCCAGTTCCTCCCAGTAACCCCAAACCCCCTCCCAGTAACCCCAAATCCCCTCCCAGTCCATCCCAGTCCCTCCCAGTTCCCTCCCAGTTCATCCCAGTGACCCCAAACCCCCTCCCAGTTTGTCCCAGTTCCCTCCCAGTCCCTCCCAGTTCTCTCCCAGTTCCTCCCAGTAACCCCAAACCCCCTCCCAGTCCCTCCCAGTCCAGCCCAGTTTGTCCCAGTTCCTCCCAGTTCCTCCCAGTCCTTCCCAGTGACCCCAAACCCCCTCACAGTGACCCCAAATCCCCTCACAGTGACCCCAAATCCCCTCCCAGTTCCTCCCAGTTCCTCCCAGTTCCCTCCCAGTTCCTCCCAGTTCCCTCCCAGTAACTTCCAGTTCCTCCCAGTGACCCCAAATCCCCTCCCAGTCCCTCCCAGTTCCTCCCAGTCCCTCCCAGTGACCCCAAACCCCCTCCCAGTGACCCCAAATCCCCTTCCAGTCCCTCCCAGTTTGTCCCAGTAACCCTAAATCCCCTCCCAGTTCCTCCCAGTGACCCCAAAACCCCTCCCAGTCCCTCCCAGTGACCCCAAATCCCCTCCCAGTCCCTCCCAGTTTGTCCCAGTAACCCTAAATCCCCTCCCAGTTCCTCCCAGTGACCCCAAAACCCCTCCCAGTTTGTCCCAGTTCCTCCCAGTTTGTCCCAGTTCCTCCCAGTAACCCCAGATCCCCTCCCAGTGACCCCAAAACCCCTCCCGGTGACCCCAAATCCCCTCCCAGTCCGTCCCAGTTTGTCCCAGTTCCTCCCAGTTTGTCCCAGTTCCTCCCAGTAACCCCAGATCCCCTCCCAGTGACCCCAAAACCCCTCCCAGTCCCTCCCAGTTCATCCCAGTCCCTCCCAGTTCCTCCCAGTCCCTCCCAGTCCCTCCCAGTGACCCCAAAACTCCTCCCAGTCCATCCCAGTTTGTCCCAGTAACCCTAAATCCCCTCCCAGTTTGTCCCAGTGACCCCAAAACCCCTCCCAGTACCTTCCAGTTCCTCCCAGTCCCTCCCAGTGACCCCAAATCTCCTCCCAGTGACCCCAAATCCCCTCCCAGTCCATCCCAGTCCCTCCCAGTTCCCTCCCAGTTCCCTCCCAGTAACCCCAAACCCCCTCCCAGTTTGTCCCAGTTCCTCCCAGTAACCCCAAAACCCCTCCCGGTGACCCCAAAACCCCTCCCAGTTCCTCCCAGTGACCCCAAATCCCCTCCCAGTGTGTCCCAGTTTGTCCCAGTGTGTCCCAGTTTGTCCCAGTTTGTCCCAGTCCCTCCCAGTTTGTCCCGCTTTGTCCCAGTTTGTCCCAGTTTATCCCAGTTTATCCCAGTTTATCCCGGTTTATCCCAGTTTGTCCCGGTGTGTCCCAGTTTATCCCAGTTTATCCCAGTTTGTCCCGGTTTGTCCCAGTCCCTCCCAGTTTGTCCCAGTTTGTCCCGGTTTGTCCCGGTTTATCCCAGTTTATCCCGGTTTATCCCAGTTTGTCCCGGTCCGTCCCAGTCCGGGATGTGGCGCGGGGGCAGCCCCGGGAGGCTCCGGGCGGTTTTTGGGGGGTCCCGGCCGAGCTCGGGGGGGTCCCCGCGAGCCCTGGAGGGGAAAGTGGCGCTGGTGACGGCGGGGACCGACGGGTGAGTGACACCCCCGAAACCGCGGGGATTCACCCCAAAAATCAGCCCGGAAATCGCCGGGATTCACCCCAAAAATCAGCCCCGAAACCGCGGGGATTCACCCCAAAATCCGGACCGGAAATCGCCGGGATTCACCCCAAAAATCAGCCCGGAAATACCCAAAATTCACCCCAAAAATCACCGGGATTCACCCCAAAAATCACCGGGATTCACCCCAAAAATCACCCCCGAAACCGCGGGGATTCACCCCAAAATTCACCGGGATTCACCCCAAAAATCACCGGGATTCACCCCCGAAACCGCGGGGATTCACCCCAAAAATCAGCCCCGAAACCGCGGGGATTCACCCCAAAAATCGCCGGGATTCACCCCAAAAATCACCGGGATTCACCCCAAAATCCAGCCCGGAAATCGCCGGGATTCACCCCAAAAATCAGCCCCGAAACCGCCGGGATTCACCCCAAAATCCAGCCCCGAAATCGCCGGGATTCACCCCAAAAATCACCCCCGAAACCGCGGGGATTCACCCCAAAAATCACCGGGATTCACCCCAAAATCACCGGGATTCACCCCAAAATCCAGCCCTGAAATCACCGGGATTCACCCCAAAATTCACCCCAAAATCCGGACCGGAAATCGCCGGGATTCACCCCAAAATCCAGCCCGGAAATACACAAAATTCACCCCAAAAATCACCCCCGAAACCGCGGGGATTCACCCCAAAAATCACCGGGATTCACCCCAAAAATCCCCGGGATTCACCCCCGAAACCGCGGGGATTCACCCCAAAAATCAGCCCGGAAATGCCCCAAAATCCAGCCCGGAAATACCCAAAATCCAGCCCTGAAATACCCAAAATTCACCCCAAAATCCAGCCCCGAAACCGCCGGGATTCACCCCAAAAATCACCGGGATTCACCCCAAAATCCAGCCCGGAAATGCCCGAAATTCACCCCAAAATCCAGCCCCAAAAATCACCGGGATTTACCCCAAAATTCACCCCAAAATTCACCCCAAAATCCCCAAAATTTACCCCAAAAATTCACCACAAAATTCACAAAATTCACCCCAAAATTCACCCCAAAATTCACAAAATTTATTTCAAAATTCACCCGGAAATTCACAGAATTCACCCCAAAATTCGCCCCAAAATCCCCGGAATTCAGCCCAAAATTCACCCCAAAATTAACCCCAAAATCCCCAAAATTCACCCCAAAAATTCACCAAAAAATTTACAAAATTCAGCCCCAAAATCCCCGGGATTCACCCCAAAATCCAGCCCAATTCACCTCAGGTGACCCCAGGTGTCCCCAAAACCCCTCCAGGTGTGTCCCAGGTGACCCCAGGTGTCCCCTCACCTGTCCAGGTGTGGCCCCTCCCCCCCAGGTGTCCCCAGGTGTCCCCAAAACCCCCCCAGGTGTCCCCAGGTGTGTCCCAGGTGAGCTCAGGTGTCCCCAAAACCTGTCCCAGGTGTGGCCCCTCCCCCCCTCAGGTGTCCCCAGGTGAGCTCAGGTGACCCCAAAACCCCCCAGGTGTCCCCAGGTGTGTCCAGGTGTGTCCCAAACCCCCCCAGGTGTGTCCCAGGTGTCCCCTCACCTGTCCAGGTGTGTCCCAGGTGTGTCCCAGGTGACCCCAAACCTGTCCCAGGTGACCCCAGGTGTCCCCTCACCTGTCCAGGTGTGTCCCAGGTGACCCCAGGTGTGTCCCAAACCCCTCCAGGTGTGTCCCAGGTGACCTCAGGTGTCCCCAGGTGTCCCCAAACCTGTCCCAGGTGTGCCCCAGGTGTCCCCTCACCTGTCCAGGTGTGTCCCAGGTGACCCCAAATCCCCCCCAGGTGTGTCCAGGTGTGTCCAGGTGTGTCCCAGGTGACCCCAAACCTGTCCCAGGTGACCCCAGGTGTCTCTCAAGTGTCCCCCAGGTAACCCCCAGACCCCCTCAGGTGTCCCCAGGTGAGCTCAGGTGACCCCAGGTGTGGCCCAGGTGACCCCAAACCTGTCCAGGTGAGCTCAGGTGACCCCAAAACCCCTCCAGGTGTGTCCCAGGTGTCCCCAGGTGTCCCCAGGTGTCCCCAGGTGAGCTCAGGTGACCCCAAAACCCCCCCAGGTGACCCCAGACCTGTCCCAGGTGTGCCCCAGGTGTCCCCTCACCTGTCCAGGTGTGGCCCCGCCCCTCCAGGTGTGACCCCAGGTGTCCCCAAACCCCCCCAGGTGTCCCCAGGTGTGTCCCAGGTGTGGCCCCGCCCCCCCAGGTGTGTCCCAGGTGTGGCCCCGCCCCTCCAGGTGTGTCCCAGGTGTGGCCCCTCCCCCCCAGGTGTGTCCCAGGTGTGGCCCCGCCCCCCCAGGTGTGTCCCAGGTGACCCCAGGTGTCCCCAAACCCCCCCAGGTGACCCCAGACCTGTCCAGGTGTGGCCCCTCCCCCCCAGGTGTGGCCCCTCCCCCCCAGGTGTGGCCCCTCCCCCCAGGTGTGGCCCCGCCCCCCCAGGTGTGGCCCCTCCCCCCCAGGTGCATCCCCTCCCCCCCCAGGTGTGGCCCCGCCCCCCCGGTGACGTCACCTGTGTTCCAGGATCGGATTGGCCGTGGCCGAGGCTCTGGGCGTGGCCGGGGCTCAGGTGTTCGTCAGCTCCCGCCACGCCCACAACGTCCAGAGAGCCCTGCAGCACCTGAGGGGGCGGGGCCTGCAGGTGAGGGGGCGGGGCTTGTATAGGAAATCACCTGAGGGGGCGGGGCCTGCAGGTGAGGGGGCGGGGCTTCAATGGGAGAGCACCTGAGGGGGCGGGGCCTGCATGGAAATCACCTGAGGGGGCGGGGCCTGCAGGTGAGGGGCGGGGCTTGCATAGGAAATCACCTGGGGGGGCGGGGCTTTCATGGGAATCACCTGAGGGGGCGTGGCCTGCAGGTGAGGGGGCGGGGCTTGTATAGGAAATCACCTGAGGGGGCGGGGCCTGCAGGTAAGGGGCGGGGCTTCAATGGGAGAACACCTGAGGGGGCGGGGCCTGCATGGAAATCACCTGAGGGGGCGGGGCCTGCAGGTGAGGGGGCGGGGCTTCAATGGGAGAGCACATGAGGGGGCGGGGCCTGCATGGGAAATCACCTCAGGGGGCGGGGCCTGCCGGTGAGGGGGCGGGGCTTGCATAGCCAATCACCTGAGTGGGCGTGGCATGCATAGGAAATGAGCTTAGGGGCGGGGCTAGCATAGCAAATCACCTGAGGGGGCGTGGCTTGCATATTAAATGAGCTGAGGGGGTGGGGCTTCTCAAAGGAAAACAGCTGGGGGCGGGGCTTGCATAGTAAATAGGACAAGGGGGCGGGGCTTGCATAGGAGATCAGCTGGGGGTGGGGCTTGCATAAGAAATGAGCTCGGGGTGGGTCTTGCATATGAAATTAGCTATGGGCGTGGCTTGCATAGGAAATGATCTGTGGGCGTGGCTTGCATAGGAAATTAGATATGGGCGGGGCTTGCATATGAAATTAGCTATGGGCGGGGCTTGCATAGGAAATGATCTGTGGGCGTGGCTTGCATATGAAATTAGCTATGGGCGGGGCTTGCATAGTAAATAACCCGAGGGGCGGGGCTTGTGTAACCACACGAGGGGCGTGGCTTGAATAGTAAATAGACCGGGGGGCGTGGCTTGCATACAAAATGAGCCGAGTGGGCGGGGTTTTTTGGGGGGGGTGGTGTCACGTGACTGAGAGTGGGCGTGGCCGGCAGGTGAGCGGCGTCACGTGTCACGTGGGCGTGGCCGAGGAGCGGGAGCGGATGGTGCAGGAGGTGAGAGAAACTTCCGGAAACTTCCGGGAACTTCCGGGAACTTCCGGCCAGGGTTTTGGGGCAAATTCCGCCGGTTTTGGGCAATTTCCGTGGTTTTTGGTTCATTTTGGTCATTTTGGGGTCGGTTTTTGTCATTTTGGGTCAATTTCGGCCATTTTGGGTCGATTTTGATCATTTTTGGGTCGATTTTGGGTCAATTTCCTCCATTTTTGGGTCGATTTTGATCATTTTTGGGTCAATTTTGGCCATTTTTGGGTCAATTTTTGTTCAATTTCCTCCACTTTGGGTCAATTTTGGCCGTTTTTGGGTCAATTTGCTCCATTTTTGGGTCATTTTTGTCATTTTTGGATCAATTTTCTCCATTTCGTGTCATTTTTGCCCATTTTTGGGTCAATTTTCTCCGTTTTCGGCCAATTTTGGCCATTTTTGAGTCAATTTTCTCCATTTTGGGTTGATCTTGGTCAGTTTTGGGTCAATTTTCTCCATTTTGGGTCAATTTTGATCATTTTTGGGTCAATTTTCTCCATTTTGGGTCGATTTTCTCCGGTTTTGGGCCAAATTCCTCCATTTTTGGGTCAATTTTGGTCATTTTGGGTCATTTTGGCCATTTTACGTCAATTTTCTCCATTTTGGGTCAATTTTGGCCATTTTTGGGTCAATTTTGGGAATTATTTTGGCCATTTTTGGGTGAATTTTCTCCATTTTGGGTCCATTTTGGTCATTTTGGGCCAAATTCCTCCATTTTTGGGTCAATTTTGGTCATTTTGGGTCAATTCCTCCATTTTTGGGTCAATTTTGGCCATTTTTGGGTCATTTTGGCCATTTTTGGGTCATTTTGGCCATTTTACGTCAATTTTCTCCATTTTGGGTCAATTTTGGCCATTTTTGGGTCAATTTTGGGAATTATTTTGGCCATTTTTGGGTCAATTTTGGTCATTTTGGGTCAATTTCTTCATTTTTGGGTCATTTTGGCCATTTTTGGGTCAATTTTCTCCATTTTGGGTCGATTTTCTCCGTTTTTGGGCCAAATTCCTCCATTTTTGGGTCAATTTTGGTCATTTTGGGCCAAATTCCTCCATTTTTGGGTCAATTTTGGTCATTTTGGGCAAAATTCCTCCATTTTTGGGTCAATTTTGGTCATTTTGGGCCAAATTCCTCCATTTTTAGGTCAATTTTGCTCATTTTTGGGTCAATTTTGGCCATTTTACGTCAATTTTCTCCATTTTTCGGTCCCATTTTCTCCATTTTTGGGTCAAATTTCTCCATTTTTGGGTCAATTTTGGTCATTTCTTGCCCAATTCCTCCATTTCTGGGTCGATTTTTCCCGTTTTTTCCCGTTTTTTCCCGTTTTTTCCCGTTTTTTCCCCGTTTTTCCCGGGAATCCCCCCTCACCTGCCTCACCTGAGCTCACCTGGGCAGGCCCTGAACACCTTTGGCGCCATCGACATCCTCGTCTCCAACGCCGCCGTCAATCCTCACCTGGGCCCCGCCCTCGACGCCGACGAGCGCACCTGGGACAAGGTCAGGCCACGCCCACCCGGCCACGCCCGCCTTTTTCCCGCCAAAACCCAAAAAACCCCCGATTTTTCCCCAATTTTTTTCCCCAAATTAATTCAATTTTTTCCCCAATTTTTTCCCCAAATTAATTTAATTTTTTCCCCAATTTTTTTCCCAAATTAATTTAATTTTTTCCCAATTTTTTCCCCAATTTTTCCCCAATTTTTCCCCAATTTTGTCCAAATTTTTCCCCAATTTTTCCCCAATTTTTCCTCAAATTAATTTAATTTTTCCCTATTTTTTCCCCATTTTTTCCCCAATTTTTCCCCAATTTTTCCCCAATTTTTCCCCAAATTAATTTAATTTTTCCCAATTTTTTCCCCAATTTTTCCCCCAAATTAATTTAATTTTTTCCCAATTTTTTCCCCAATTTTTTTCCCAAATTAATTTAATTTTTCCCAATTTTTTCCCCAATTTTTTCCCCAAATTAATTTAATTTTTTCCCCAATTTTTTTCCCAAATTAATTTAATTTTTCCCCAATTTTTTCCCCAATTTTTCCCCAATTTTTCCCCAATTTTGTCCAAATTTTTCCCCAATTTTTCCCCAATTTTTCCCCAAATTAATTTAATTTTTTCCCCATTTTTTCCCCAATTTTTCCCCAATTTTTCCCCAATTTTGTCCAAATTTTTCCCCAAATTAATTTAATTTTTTCCCAATTTTTTCCCCAATTTTTTTCCCAAATTAATTTAATTTTTCCCCATTTTTTCCCCATTTTTTCCCCAATTTTTCCCCAATTTTTCCCCAATTTTTCCCCAAATTAATTTAATTTTTTCCCAATTTTTTCCCCAATTTTTCCCCAAATTAATTTAATTTTTTCCTTAATTTTTTCCCCATTTTTTCCCCAATTTTTCCCCAATTTTTCCCCAAATTAATTTAATTTTTCCCCAATTTTTTCCCCAATTTTTCCCCAATTTTGTCCAAATTTTTCCCCAATTTTTCCCCAATTTTTCCCCAAATTAATTTAATTTTTTCCCAATTTTTCCCCAATTTTTCCCCAATTTTTCCCCCAAATTAATTTAATTTTTTCCCCATTTTTTCCCCATTTTTTCCCCAATTTTGTCCAAATTTTTCCCCAATTTTCCCCCATTTTTTCCCCCAAATTCCCCCAATTTTTCCCCAATTTTTTCCCCAAATTAATTTAATTTTTCCCCAATTTTCCCCCAAATTCCCCCAATTTTTCCCCAATTTTTTCCCCCAAATTAATTTAATTTTTTACCCATTTTTCCCCCAATTTTGTCCAAATTTTTCCCCAATTTTCCCCCAATTTTCCCCCCAAAATTTCCCCCATTTTCTTCCCAAATTTTCCCATTTTTTCCCCATTTTTCCCAATTTTTTTCCCTTTTTTTTTCCCCAATTTTTTGATGATGTCACCCCCTCACAAACCCCGCCCCCTTTCACAAACCCCACCCCCAAAGATGTCAGTCATTTACAAACCCCGCCCCCTTTTACAAACCCCACCCCCCCATGACGTCACTCTTTCACAAACCCCACCCCTTTTCACAATCCCCGCCCTATTTTAGAAACCCCGCCCCCAATGACATCACCCCTTTCACAAACCCCGCCCACAGTGACGTCACTCATTCACAAACCCCGCCCCTTTCACAAATTCCACCCCCAATGACATCACTCTTTCCCCAAACCCCGCCCCCTTTCCCAAACCCCGCCCCCTTCCCAAACCCCGCCCCCAATGACATCACTCTTTCCCCGAACCCCGCCCCCTTTCCCAACCCCCGCCCCTTTCTCAAGCCCCGCCCCCAATGACATCACTCTTTCCCCGAACCCCACCCCCTTTCGCAAGCCCCGCCCCTCCTCTGACGTCACGTCCGGCCCCGCCCCCTCAGGTGTTCCAGGTGAACGTGACGGCGGCGGCCATGTTGGTGCGGCTGGTGGTGCCACACATGGAGAGACGCGGGTGACTGGGGGGGACTGGGTTATACTGGTTTGAACTGGTTTGGACTGGGAGGGACTGGGAGGGACTGGGAGGGGAGAAATGGGGGAAAAACGGGGGAAAACGGGGAAAAAATGGTGAAAATAGGAGAAAAAATGGGGAAAATAGGGGGAAAAATGGGGGAAAAATGGTAAATAAAGGGTTAAAAATGGCGGGAAATGGGGGTTGGGGTTACTGGTTTGAACTGGTTTATACTGGTTTGGACTGGGAGGGACTGGGAGGGACTGGGAGGGGAGAAATGGGGGAAAAACGGGGGAAATCGGTGAAAAAATGGGGAAAATTGGGGGAAAAATGGGGAAAATAGGGGGAAAAATGGGGGAAAAATGGTAAATAAAGGGTTAAAAATGGGGAGGAAAGGGTTAAAAATGGGGGGAAATGGGGGTTGGGGTTACTGGTTTATACTGGGAGGGACTGGGAGGGACTGGGAGGGGGAGAAATGGGGGAAAAACGGGGAAAAAATGGTGAAAATAGGAGAAAAAATGGGGAAAATAGGGGGAAAAATGGGGAAAAATGGGGAGGAAAGGGTTAAAAATGGCGGGAAATGGGGGCTGGGGTCACTGGTCTATACTGGTTTATACTGGTTTGAACTGGGAGGGAACTGGGAGGGACTGGGAGGGGTAAAAATGGTAAATAAAGGGTTAAAAATGGGAAAAAATGGGGAAAAATGGGGAAAAATGGGGAAAAACGTGGGTTTGGGGTTACTGGTTTATACTGGTTTATACTGGGAGGGGGAAAAATGGGGTAAAAATGGTAAATAAAGGGTTAAAAATGGGGAATAAAGGGTTAAAAATGGCGGGAAATGTGGTCTGGGGTTACTGGTTTGTACTGGTTTATACTGGGAGGGACTGGGAGCTCCCCCCATGCTTCCGGCTGTGGGGGGCGTGGCTTCCCTTGACTGACAGCTCCCTCCTTTAGGGGCGGGGCCATCGTGCTGATGTCATCGATCGCCGGCTACCAGCCAATGGCGGTGAGACTGGTTTATACTGGTTTATACTGGTTTATACTGGGTTATACTGGTTTAGACTGGTTTGAACTGGTTTAGACTGGTTTATACTGGTTTATACTGGTTTATACTGGTTTATACTGGTTTAGACTGGTTTATACTGGTTTATACTGGTTTATACTGGTTTAGACTGGTTTATACTGGTTTAGACTGGTTTAGACTGGTTTAGACTGGTTTATACTGGGTTATACTGGTTTATACTGGTTTGAACTGGTTTATACTGGTTTGTACTGGTTCGAACTGGTTTATACTGGTTCATACTGGTCCATACTGGTTTATACTGGTCCATACTGGTCCATACTGGTTTATACTGGTCCATACTGGTCCATACTGGTTTATACTGGTCCATACTGGTTTATACTGGTTTATACTGGTTTAGACTGGTTTGAACTGGGTTATACTGGTTTAGACTGGTTTGAACTGGGTTATACTGGTTTGGACTGGTTTATACTGGGAGGGACTGGTTTATACTGGTTTAAACTGGTTTAAACTGGTTTATACTGGTTTAGACTGGTCCATACCGGTTTATACTGGTCCATACTGGTCCATACTGGTCCATACTGGTCCATACTGGTTTATACTGGTCCATACTGGTTTCACCCATTCCCTCCCTGTTTAACCCCGGGGTGGGTGGGCGGGGCGGGGCTGTGGGCGTGTCCGCCGGCCATGCTAACGAGGTGGGCGTGTCCCGGCGGCGGTGACGTCACAGGGGCTGGGCCCGTACGGCGTCAGCAAGGCGGCGCTGCTGGGGCTGGTGGCGGCGCTGAGCCCGGAGCTGCTGCCCCGGGGGATCCGCGTCAACGGCGTCGCCCCCGGGCTGGTCCGGACACGATTCAGCGCCGCCGTGAGCTGGGCGGGGGACTGGGAGGGACTGGGTTATACTGGGTTATACTGGGAGGGACTGGGAGGGACTGGGAGGGGAAAAATGGGGAGAAATGGGGAAAAAAACGGGGAAAATTGGTGAAAAAATGGGGAAAATATGGGAAAGAAAGGGTTAAAAATGGGAAAGAAAGGGTTAAAAATGGGGAGGAAAGGGTTAAAAATGGGGGAAATGGGGGTTGGGGTTACTGGTTTGTACTGGTTTGTACTGGTTTGTACTGGGAGGGACTGGGAGGGACTGGGAGGGGGAGAAATGGGGGAAAAACGGGGGAAATCGGTGAAAAAATGGGGAAAAAGGGGTTAAAAATGGGGAAGAAAGAGTTAAAAATGGGGAGGAAAGGGTTAAAAATGGCGGGAAATGGGGGTTGGGGTTACTGGTTTGTACTGGTTTATACTGGTTTATACTGGGAGGGGGAAAAATGGGGAAAATCGGTGAAAAAATGGCGAAAATAGGGGGAAAAATGGGGAAAAATGGTGAAAAAGGGGTTAAAAATGGGGAATAAAGGGTTAAAAATGGGGGGAAATGGGGTTGGGGTTACTGGTTTCTACTGGTTTGTACTGGGAGGGACTGGTTTATACTGGTTTATACTGGTTTATACTGGGAGGGGAAAAACGGGGGAAAAACGGGGGAAAACGTGGAAAATCGGTGAAAAAATGGGGAAAATAGGGGGGAAAATGGTAAATAAAGGGTTAAAAATGGGGAAGAAAGGGTTAAAAATGGCGGGAAATGGGGTTTGGGGTTACTGGTTTATACTGGTTTATACTGGTTTGTACTGGGAGGGACTGGGAGGGGAAAAATGGGAGGAAAATGGGGAAAAATGGGGAAAAATGGGGAAAAATGGGGAAAATCGGTGAAAAAATGGGGAAAAAATGGGGGAAAAATGGGGAAAAATGGGTTAAAAATGGGGAGGAAAGGGTTAAAAATGGGGGGAAATGGGGGCTGGGGTTACTGGTTTGTACTGGTTTGTACTGGGAGGGACTGGGAGGGGAGAAATGGGGAGAAATGGGGAAAAAAACGGGGAAAATTGGTGAAAAAATGGGGAAAATAGGGGAAAAAATGGGGAAGAAAGAGTTAAAAATGGGGAGGAAAGGGTTAAAAATGGCGGGAAATGGGGTCTGGGGTTACTGGTTTGTACTGGTTTATACTGGTTTATACTGGGAGGGGGAAAAATGGGGAAAATCGGTGAAAAAATGGGGAAAATATGGGAAAGAAAGGGTTAAAAATGGGGAAGAAAGGGTTAAAAATGGGGGAAATGGGGGTTGGGGTTACTGGTTTGTACTGGGAGGGACTGGGTTATACTGGGTTATACTGGGAGGGGCTGGGAGGGGAAAAATGGGGAGAAATGGGGAAAAAAACGGGGAAAATTGGTGAAAAAATGGGGAAAATATGGGAAAGAAAGGGTTAAAAATGGGGAAGAAAGGGTTAAAAATGGGGAGGAAAGGGTTAAAAATGGGGGAAATGGGGGTTGGGGTTACTGGTTTGTACTGGGAGGGACTGGGTTATACTGGGTTATACTGGGAGGGACTGGGAGGGGAAAAATGGGGAGAAATGGGGAAAAAATGGGGAAAAATGGGTTAAAAATGGCGGGAAATGGGGTTTGGGGTTACTGGTTTGGACTGGTTTGTACTGGTTTGTACTGGGAGGGGAAAAACGGGGGAAAAATGGGGAAAAATGGGGAAAAATGGGGAAAATAGGGGGAAAAATGGGGAAAATAGGGGGAAAAATGGTAAATAAAGGGTTAAAAATGGGGAATAAAGGGTTAAAAATGGGGGGAAATGGGGGTTGGGGTTACTGGTTTATACTGGGTTATACTGGGAGGGACTGGGAGGGGAAGAAATGGGGAAAAAATGGGGAAAACGGGAAAAAATGGGGAAAATAGGGTTAAAAATGGGGAAGAAAGGGTTAAAAATGGGGAGGAAAGGGTTAAAAATGGGGGAAATGGGGTTGGGGTTACTGGTTTATACTGGGAGGGACTGGGTTATACTGGGTTATACTGGGTTATACTGGGAGGGACTGGGAGGGGGAGAAATGGGGGAAAAACGGGGAAAATCGGTGAAAATAGGGGGAAAAATGGGGAAAATATGGGGAAGAAAGGGTTAAAAATGGTGGGGAATGGGGTCTGGGGTTACTGGTTTGAACTGGTTTGTACTGGGAGGGACTGGGAGGGGCTGGGAGGGGGAGAAATGGGGAAAAATGGGGGAAATCAGTGAAAAAATGGGGAAAAAATGGGGAAAAATGAGGAAAATAGGGGGAAAATGGGGAATAAAGGGTTAAAAATGGCGGGAAATGGGGGTTGGGGTTACTGGTTTATACTGGTTTGGACTGGGAGGGACTGGGTTATACTGGGTTATACTGGGTTATACTGGGTTATACTGGGAGGGGGAGAAATGGGGGAAAAACGGGGAAAAACGGGGGAAAAATGGGGAAAATATGGCGAAGAAAGGGTTAAAAATGGCGGGGAATGGGGTTTGGGGTTAGTGGTTTATACTGGTTTGTACTGGTTTGGACTGGGAGGGACTGGGAGGGGAAAAATGGGAGGAAAACGGGGAAAAATGGGGAAAAATGGGGGAAATCGGTGAAAAAATGGGGAAAATAGGGGGAAAAATGGGAAAGAAAGGGTTAAAAATGGTAAATAAAGGGTTAAAAGTGGGGAGGAAAGGGTTAAAAATGGCGGAAATGGGGGCTGGGGTTACTGGTTTGTACTGGTTTATACTGGTTTAGACCGGTTTGAACCGGTTTTTCCCGCTTTCCCCAGCTGTGGCAGGACGAGGCCGTGCTGGAGAAGGCGCTGGGAGCCCTGGGAGCGCTGAGGTGAGAGCCCAGTCCCCTCCCAGTATAAACCAGTCCAAACCAGTAACCCCCCGAGCCCCGTTTCCCGCCATTTTCCGCCATCTTGGTTCCATTGTCCGCCATCTTGTTTCCATTTTTTTCCCCATTTTTTCCCATTTTTCCCCGTTTTTCCCCCATTTCCCGCCTCCCCCAGTCCCTCCCAGTCCCTCCCAGTCCAAACCAGTTACCCCACCCCCCGTTTCCCGCCTTTTTCCGCCATCTTGTTTCCATTGTCCGCCATCTTGTTTCCAATTTTTTCCCATTTTTCTCCATTTTTCCCATTTTTTTCCCATTTTTCCCCATTTCTCCCCTCCCTCAGCCCCTCCCAGTCCAAACCAGTCCAAACCAGTAACCCCAACCCCCATTTCCCACCATTGTCCGCCATCTTGTTTCCGTTTTCCGCCATCTTGTTTCCATTTTTTTCCCCATTTTTCCCCATTTTTTCCCATTTTCTCCCCATTTCTCCCCTCCCCCAGCCCCTCCCAGCCCCTCCCAGTCCCTCCCAGTACAAACCAGTAACCCCAACCCCCGTTTCCCGCCATTTTCCGCCATCTTGTTTCCCTTTGCCGCCATCTTGTTTCCATTTTTTTCCCATTTTTTCCCTTTTTCCCCCGTTTTTCCCCATTTTTTCAATGTTTTTTCCCCATTTCTCCCCTCCCCCAGTCCCTCCCAGCCCCTCCCAGCCCCTCCCAGTCCAAACCAGTAACCCCAACCCCCGTTTCCCGCCATTTTCCGCCATCTTGTTTCCGGTTTCCGCCATCTTGGTTCCGTTTTCCGCCATCTTGGTTCCATTTTTTCCCATTTTTTCCCCATTTTTTTCCATTTTTCCCCCATTTCTCCCCTCCCCCAGCCCCTCCCAGCCCCTCCCACCCCTCCCAGCCCCTCCCAGTATAAACCAGTAACCCCAACCCCCATTTCCCGCCATTTGCCGCCATCTTGTTTCCGTTTTCCACCATCTTGGTTCCGTTTTCCGCCATCTTGGTTCCATTTTTTCCCCATTTTTCCCATTTTTTTCCCATTTTTCCCATTTTCTCCCCATTTCTCCCCTCTCCCACCCCTCCCAGCCCCTCCCAGTATAAACCAGTAACCCCCAGTCCCCGCAGGCTGGGCGAGCCGCAGGAAGTGGCGGCGGCCGTGCTCTTCCTGGTGTCCCCCCAGGCCTCCTTCGTGGCCGGACAGACGCTGCTGGTGGCCGGAGGGGGCGGGGCCAGGCTCTGACCACGCCTCCTCCCTCATTAACATGCGAAATCTATGCAAATTTATGCGAATTTACGCGGATTTTACCGAGGCGTGGTATATCGGCTGTATGCAAATGAGGTGTTGATTAAAGATGGCGGAGCTGGTGCTTTGTGGGAGGGACTGGTTTGTACTGGTTTGTACTGGGAGGGACTGGGAGGGGGCGGGACAGAGCGGTTTATACCGGTTTAAACTGGTTTATACTGGTTTATACTGGTTTGGACTGGTTTATACTGGTTTATACTGGTTTATACTGGTTTGAACTGGTTTATACTGGTTTGGACTGGTTTGTACTGGTTTATACTGGTTTGGACTGGTTTAAACTGGTTTATACTGGTTTATACTGGTTTATACTGGTTTAGACTGGTTTATACTGGTTTGAACTGGTTTAAACTGGTTTATACTGGTTTATACTGGTTTATACTGGTTTGAACTGGTTTAAACTGGTTTATAGTGGTTTATACTGGTTTATACTGGTTTGAACTGGTTTAAACTGGTTTATACTGGTTTATACTGGTTTGAACTGGTTTATACTGGTTTATACTGGTTTGGACTGGTTTATACTGGTTTATACTGGTTTATACTGGTCCATACTGGTTTATACTGGGAGGAGACTGGGAGGGGGGCGGGGCCCACTTAAAGCTGCCTTAAAGGGGCAGCGGCGCCTCCCAGTTCAAACCAGTATAAACCAGTAAGCGCCAAACCCCCTCCCAGTATAAACCAGTTCAATCCCAGTTCAATCCCAGTTCAGCCCAGTTCAATCCCAGTTCAATCCCAGTTCAATCCCAGTTCAATCCCAGTCCATCCCAGTCCATCCCAGTTCAGCCCAGTTCAATCCCAGTTCAATCCCAGTTCAATCCCAGTCCATCCCAGTTCAATCCCAGTCCATCCCAGTTCATCCCAGTTCAATCCCAGTCCATCCCAGTCCATCCCAGTTCAATCCCAGTTCAATCCCAGTCCATCCCAGTCCATCCCAGTTCATCCCAGTCCATCCCAGTTCATCCCAGTTCAATCCCAGTTCAATCCCAGTCCATCCCAGTTCAATCCCAGTCCATCCCAGTCCATCCCAGTTCATCCCAGTCCATCCCAGTTCATCCCAGTTCAATCCCAGTCAATCCCAGTCCATCCCAGTTCAATCCCAGTTCAATCCCAGTCCATCCCAGTCCATCCCAGTTCAATCCCAGTCCATCCCAGTCCATCCCAGTTCAATCCCAGTCCATCCCAGTTCATCCCAGTCCATCCCAGTTCATCCCAGTTCAATCCCAGTTCAATCCCAGTTCATCCCAGTTCAATCCCAGTTCAATCCCAGTTCAATCCCAGTTCAATCCCAGTTCAGCCCAGTTCAATCCCAGTCCATCCCAGTTCATCCCAGTTCATCCCAGTTCATCCCAGTCCATCCCAGTTCCATCCCAGTCCATCCCAGTTCATCCCAGTTCAATCCCAGTCCATCCCAGTCCATCCCAGTTCATCCCAGTTCAATCCCAGTCCATCCCAGTCCATCCCAGTTCAATCCCAGTCCATCCCAGTTCATCCCAGTTCAATCCCAGTCCATCCCAGTTCAATCCCAGTTCAATCCCAGTTCAATCCCAGTCCATCCCAGTTCAATCCCAGTTCAATCCCAGTTCAATCCCAGTTCATCCCAGTCCATCCCAGTCCATCCCAGTTCAATCCCAGTTCAATCCCAGTTCAATCCCAGTTCATCCCAGTTCAATCCCAGTTCAATCCCAGTTCAATCCCAGTTCATCCCAGTTCATCCCAGTTCAATCCCAGTTCATCCCAGTTCAATCCCAGTCCATCCCAGTCCATCCCAGTTCATCCCAGTTCAATCCCAGTCCATCCCAGTTCAATCCCAGTCCATCCCAGTCCATCCCAGTTCATCCCAGTCCATCCCAGTTCAATCCCAGTTCATCCCAGTTCATCCCAGTTCAATCCCAGTTCATCCCAGTTCAGCCCAGTTCATCCCAGTTCAATCCCAGTCCATCCCAGTTCATCCCAGTTCATCCCAGTTCAATCCCAGTCCATCCCAGTTCAATCCCAGTTCAATCCCAGTTCAATCCCAGTCCATCCCAGTCCATCCCAGTTCAATCCCAGTTCATCCCAGTTCAATCCCAGTTCATCCCAGTCCATCCCAGTTCAATCCCAGTTCATCCCAGTTCAATCCCAGTCCATCCCAGTCCATCCCAGTCCCTCCCAGTCCAAACCAGTACAAACCAGTCCCGACGCCGAAATTTGTGAATTTTTATTTTTTTTATTTTTTTTTTTTATTTTTTATTTTTCCGATTCCCAAAAAAAAAAAAAAAAAAAAAAAAAAAATTCCCAAAAAATCCAAAAAATTCCCAAAAATTCCCCAAAATTCCAACCCCGGGAGGGGGCGGGGCCGAGGACAGGGGGGGGGCGGAGCCGAGGATGATGAGGCCACGCCCCCTTTTCCCGCCCAAAAAAACCGGGGGGGAGGAGCCTGGAGAAGGGGAAAAGGGGGCGTGGCTTGAAAAAGGGCGGGAAAAGGAAAAGGGGGCGGAGCCAAAAAATCTCACCTGGAAAAGAGAAAAGGGGGAGGGGTTAGAGAGGAACTGGCCTGAACTGGTTTATACTGGTTTATACTGGTTTATACTGGTCTGAACTGGTTTATACTGGTTTAGACTGGTTTAGACTGGTTTATACTGGTTTAAACTGGGTTATACTGGTTTAGACTGGTTTATACTGGTTTATACTGGTTTAGACTGGTTTAGACTGGTTTATACTGGTTTATACTGGTTTAGACTGGTTTAGACTGGTTTATACTGGTTTAAACTGGTTTATACTGGTTTGAACTGGTTTATACTGGTTTAGACTGGTTTATACTGGTTTAGACTGGTTTATACTGGTTTAAACTGGTCCATACTGGTCTGAACTGGTCTGAACTGGTTTAAACTGGTTTATACTGGTCCATACTGGTTTATACTGGTCTGAACTGTTTTTTACTGGCCTGAACTGGTTTATACTGGTCTAAACTGGTTTTTTCTGGTCTGAACTGGTTTAGACTGGTCTATACTGGTTTATACTGGTTTAGACTGGTTTATACTGGTCTAAACTGGTTTGTCCTGGTCTGAACTGGTTTGAACTGGTTTATACTGGTCCATACTGGTCCATACTGGTTTGTACTGGTTTATACTGGTCTGAACTGGTCCATACTGGTCTATACCGGTTTATACTGGTTTGTACCGGTTTATACTGGTTTTTACTGGTTTATACTGGTTTAGACTGGTTTAAACTGGTCTATACTGGTCCATACTGGTCTATACTGGTCCATACTGGTTTAAACTGGTTTATACTGGTTTGAACTGGTTTATACTGGTTCATACTGGTCCATACTGGTTTAAACTGGTTTATACTGGTTTATACTGGTCCGTACTGGTGTCACTCACATGGTTTGGGGCGAGAACAGCCCGGACAGGCTCAGACACTGCGACGCCAAATTGAGGGCGGGGCTCAGGGCTGGGGGAGGGGCGAGAGAGAGAGGGGGGAGGGGTCAGGGGGGGGAGGGGTCAGGGGGGGATCCCGGAATTGCCAGAAATTCCCGGAATTCCCCCCAAAAATTCCCACCAAAAAATTCCCAGAAATTCCAAAAAAATTCCCAAAAAATTCCCAGAAAATTCCCCAAAAATTCCCAGAAAATTCCCCCAAAATTCCCAAAAAATTCCACCCCAAATTCCCCCAAATATCCCAAAAATTTCCTCAAATTTCCACAAAATTTCCCCAAATTTCCCCCCAAAATTCCCCCAAAATTCCCAAATTCCCCCCAAAATTCCCAAATTTCTCCCAAAATCCCCCAAATTCCCCCAAAATTCCCCAAATTTCCACAAATTTCCCCTAAAATTCCCAAATTTCCCCCAAAATTCCCAAATTCCCCCCAAAATTCCCAAATATCTCCCAAAATCCCCCAAATTTCCCCCAAAATTCCCGCAAATTTCCCCCAGAATTCCCAAATTTCCCCCAAATTCCCCCAATTTTAACCAATTCCTCCCAAATTCCCCCCAAAATTCCCCAAATTTCCCCCAAATTCCCCCAATTTTAACCAATTCCTCCCAAATTCCCCCCAAAATTCCCCAAATTTCCCCCAAATTCCCCCAATTTTAACCAATTCCTCCCAAATTCCCCCCAAAATTCCCCAAATTCCCCAAAATTCCCCCAATTTTAACAAATTCCTCCCAAAATTCTCCCAAAGTTCCCCCAAAATTCCCCCATTTTTTCCCCAAAATTCCCAATTTTACCCCCAAATTTCCTCCAAAATTCCCAAATTTACCCCCCAATTTTTCCCCAAAATTCCCGAATTTCCCCAGAATCCCAAATTTTTCCCAAAATTCCAATTTTTTCCCCCAAAATTCCGATTTTTTCCCCCAAAATCCCCCAATTTTAACCAATTCCTCCCAAATTCCCCCCAAAATTCCCCAAATTTTCCCCAAAATTCCCATAATTCCCCCCAAAATTCCCCAAAATTCTCTGAAATTCCCCCAAATTCCCTCAAAATCCCCTCCAAAATTCCCAAAATTCCCAGATTTCCCCCAAAATTCCCCAAATTTCCCCCAATTCCCCCCAAAACTCCCAAAATTCCTCCAAAATCCCCAGAATTTCCCCCAAAATTTTCCCAATTTTAACAAATTCCCCACAAAATTCCCCCCAAAATTTTCCCCAAAATTCCCCGAATTTCCCCCAAAATTCCCCGAAATTCCCGGATTTCCCCTCGAAATTCCCAAATTTCCCCCCAAAATTCCCAAATTTTCCCCAAAATTCCCCGAAATTCCCGGATTTCCCCCCCAAATCCCCAAATTTCCCAAATTTCCCCCAAATTCCCCCCAAAATCCCCAAATTTCCCCAAAATTCCCCCCAGAATTCCCAGATTTCCCACCCAAAATTCCCAAATTCCCCCAAATTTCCCCCCAGAATTCCCGGATTTTCCCCAAATTCCCAGATTTTCCCGAAAATCCCCGGATTTTCCCGGAATTCCCGGATTTCCCCCCAATTCCGGTACCGGTCAGCGCCGCCGGGTTCAGCCCCCCCAGGGGGGTCAGGGCCCCGTTCAGCTGCTGCAGCGCGGCCTGGGCGGGGGCGGGGAGCTGCAGCCCCGAACCTGACCCAAAAACACCCAAAATTAACCCAAAATCACCCCAAAATCGAAATCAGCGACGTCAGAAACCCCAAAAACCCCAAAATCCCCCAAATTGAGCCCAAAATTGGCCCCGTTCAGCTGCTGCAGCGCGGCCTGGGCGGGGGCGGGGAGCTGCAGCCCCGAACCTGACCCAAAAACACCCAAAATTAACCCAAAAACACCCAAAATCAACCCAAAATCAACCCAAAAACACCCAAAATCAGCCCGAAATCGGAATCAGCGAGGTCAGAAACCCCAAAAACACGAAAATTAACCCAAAAACCCCAAAATTAACCCAAAACCACCCAAAATCAACCCAAAATCGGAATCAGAGACCCCAAAAACACCAAAATTCCCCAAAATCCCACAAATTGAGCCCAAAATTGGAGTCAGAGACATCAAAAATCCCAAAATTGCCCCAAAAATCAGAATCAGAGACCCCAAAAACACCAAAATTCCCCAAATTGAGCCCAAAATTGGAATCAGAGACCCCAAAAACACCAAAATTCCCAAATTGAGCCCAAAATTGGCTCAAAATCGACCCAAAATCGGAATCAGAAACCCCAAAAAACCCAAAAAAGCCCCAAAACACCCAAAATTAACCCAAAATTAACCCTGAATTAACCCAAAAACACCCAAAATCACCCCAAAATCGGAATCAGTGACGTCAGAAACCCCAAAAACACCAAAATCCCCCAAACTGAGCCCAAAATTGGCTCAAAATCGACCCAAAATCGGAATCAGACACCAAAAACTATCAAAAACCCCCGAAAAAGCCCCAAAAACACCAAATTAACCCAAAATCACCCCAAAATCTGAATCAGCGACGTCAGAAACCCCAAAAACACCAAAATCCCCCAAACTGAGCCCAAAATTGGGGTCGGAGACACCAAAAACACCCAAAAACTTCACCTGGGAGCTCCAAAACCCTCCAGGTGTCCCCAGGTGTCCCCAGGTGTGTCCCAGCTGTGTCACCTGTCCCCAGGTGTGTCCAAAACCCCTCCAGGTGTGTCCACACCTATCTCAGGTGTCCCCAGGTGTCACTCAAACCCCTCCAAATCCTCTCCAGGTGTCCCCAGGTGTCCCCAGGTGTCCCAGGTGTGTCCCCAGGTCAGGTTTTGGTGTCCCCAGGTGTCCCCAGGTGAGCTCAGGTGAGCCCCAGGTGTCACTCAAACCCCTCCAGGTGTGTCCCAGGTATCCCCAGGTGTGTCCTCAGGTGTGTCAGCTGTCCCCAGGTGTGTCTCAGGTGAGGTTTTGGTGTCCCCAGGTGTGTCTCAGGTAACCCCAGGTGTGTCCCAGGTGTCACTCAAACCCCTCCAGGTGTCCCCAGGTGTGTCCAGGTGTGTCCCCAGGTGTGTCACCTGTCCCCAGGTGTCCCCAGGTGAACTCAGGTGAGCCCCAGGTGTCACTCAAACCCCTCCAGGTGTGTCCCCAGGTGTCCCCAGGTGTCCCCAGGTGTGTCCCAGGTGAACTCAGGTGAGCTCAGGTGTATCTCAGGTGTGCCCAGGTGTGTCCAGGTGTGTCCCAGGTGTGTCACCTGTCCCCAGGTGTCCCCAGGTGCGCCCCGCCCTCACCTTCCGCCAGCTTGGCCATCAGCTGCAGCCTCCCCGCGGCCGTGCCCAGCTCGGGCTCCTCCCCGCAGGTGAGGGCGTGGCCGGGCGTGGCTCAAACCCCTCCAGGTGTCCCCAGGTGTGTCCCAGGTGTGTCCCAGGTGTCACTCAAACCCCTCCAGGTGTGTCCCAGGTGTGTCTCAGGTGTGCCCAGGTGTATCCAAGTGTCACTCAAACCCCTCCAGGTGTGCCCAGGTGTGTCCCAGGTGTCCCCAGGTGTGTCCCAGGTGTATCTCAGGTGTGTCCCAGGTGTCCCCAGGTGTGTCCCAGGTGAGGTTTTGGTGTCCCCAGGTGTCCCCAGGTGTCCCCAGGTGTGTCCCCAGACCCCCCAGGTGTGTCCCAGGTGTCCCCAGGTGAGCTCAGGTGTATCTCAGGTGTGTCCCCAGGTGTCCCCAGGTGTCCCCAGGTGTGTCCCCAAACCCCCCCAGGTGTCCCCAGGTGCGCCCCGCCCTCACCTTCCGCCAGCTTGGCCATCAGCTGCAGCCTCCCCGCGGCCGTGCCCAGCTCGGGCTCCTCCCCGCAGGTGAGGGCGTGGCCGGGCGTGGCTCAAACCCCTCCAGGTGTGCCCAGGTGTGTCCCAGGTGTCACTCAAACCCCTCCAGGTGTCCCCAGGTGTGTCCCCAGGTGTCCCCACGTGTCCCCAGGTGTATCCAGGTGTCACTCAATCCCCTCCAGGTGTGTCCAGGTGAGCTCAGGTGACCTCCGGTGTCACTCAAACCCCTCCAAATCCTCTCCAGGTGTCCCCAGGTGTGTCCCACACCTATCTCAGGTGTCCCCAGGTGTCCCCAGGTGTGTCCCAGGTGTATCTCAGGTGTCCCCAGGTGTCCCCAGGTGAGCTCAGGTGAGTCCCAGGTGTCACTCAAACCCCTCCAGGTGTCCCCAGGTGTCCCCAGGTGTCCCCAGGTGTGTCCCAGGTGAGGTTTTGGTGTCCCCAGGTGTCCCCAGGTGTCCCCAGCTGTATCTCAGGTGTATCTCAGGTGTCCCCAGGTGTGTCTCAGGTGAGGTTTTGGTGTCCCCAGGTGTGTCCCAGGTGTCCCCAGGTGTGTCCCAGGTGAGCTCAGGTGAGCTCAGGTGTGTCCCCAGGTGTGTCCAGGTGTGTCTCAGGTGAGGTTTTGGTGTCCCCAGGTGTCCCCAGGTGTCCCCAGGTGTCCCCAGGTGAGCTCAGGTGAGCTCAGGTGTATCTCAGGTGTGTCTCAGGTGTCCCCAGGTGTCCCCAGGTGTGTCCCAGGTGAACTCAGGTGAGCTCAGGTGTATCTCAGGTGTGCCCAGGTGTGTCCAGGTGTGTCCCAGGTGTGTCACCTGTCCCCAGGTGTCCCCAGGTGCGCCCCGCCCTCACCTTCCGCCAGCTTGGCCATCAGCTGCAGCCTCCCCGCGGCCGTGCCCAGCTCGGGCTCCTCCCCGCAGGTGAGGGCGTGGCCGGGCGTGGCCGCGGGGGCGGGGCCGGGCCCCTCGGGGAAGGCGACGTCGGCGGAGCCGTCGGGGCGCTCGCTCACCTGGCCCACGCGCATCGGCCGCCCGGCCAGCTCGAAGCCGTTCAGCTGCTCCAGGGCGCGCCGGGCGCACTCCGCCTCCGAGAACTGGGGAGAAAAAATGGGAAATTGGGAAAAAACGGGAATTTTTAAAAAAAAAATGGGAAAAAACGGGGAAAAAATGGATTTTTTATGAATTTTTTTTGATTTTTTTTGGATTTTTTTGGGTTTTTAAATGGTTTTGTGTCATGTAAATACAAGGAAACATGATTTTTGGGGAAAAAAAGAGAAAAAATGGCGATTTTTGGGGAAAAAATGGATTTTTTATGATTTTTTTTCGATTTTTTTTGGATTTTTTATGAATTTTTTTGGGTTTTTTACAAAATTTTTTGGGGTTTTTAAATGGTTTTGTGTCATGTAAATACAAGAAAAGATGGTTTTGGGGAAAAAATGGGAGATTTTGGGAAAAAATGTTAAAAAATGGATTTTTTATGTATTTTTTATGATTTTTTTTTGGATTTTTTGTGATTTTTTTTGGGTTTTTTAGGGGATTTTTGGGGTTTTTAAATGGTTTTGTGTCATGTGAGAATGAGAGAAGATGGTTTTGGGGAAAAAATCGACGATCTTGGGAAAAACCAAAAAAAAATGGATTTTTTATGAATTTTTTTGGGATTTTTTTTGATTTTTTAGGAATTTTTTATGATTTTTTTTTGATTTTTTAGAAGATTTTTTGGGGTTTTTAAATGGTTTTGGGTCATGTGAGAACAAGAAAAGATGGTTTTGGGGAAAAATGGGAAAAAATGGGGATTTTTGGGGAAAAAACGGATTTTTTATGATTTTTTTACGATTTTTTTTCGATTTTTTTTCGATTTTTTTTGGATTTTTTATGAATTTTTTTGGGTTTTTTACAAAATTTTTTGGGGTTTTTAAATGGTTTTGGGTCATGTGAGGAAGAGAGAAGATGATTTCGGGGAGATAATCGACGATTTTGGGAAAAAATGGAATTTTTGAGGAAAAAACGGATTTTTGATGATTTTTTTTGGATTTTTTTTGGATTTTTTATGAATTTTTTATGATTTTTTTGGGTTTTTTTTATGAATTTTTTTGGGGTTTTTTGCAGAATTTTTTGGAGTTTTTAAATGGTTTTGTGTCATGTAAGTAAAAGAAAAGATGATTTTGGGGAGAAAATCGACGATTTTGGGAAAAAATGGGAAAAAAAATGGAATTTTTAGCGAAAAACCGAGATTTTTTGGTGAAAAATGAGATTTTTTTAGGGGAAAAAATGGGAAAAAATGGGGATTATTTTAAGGAAAAATTGAGGATTTTTTGGCAAAAAATGAGGATTTTTTTAAGAAAAATTGGGGTTTTTTTCGTGAAAAATGTGAATTTTTGAGAATAAAATGGAATTTTTTTACTTAAAAAATGGGGATTTTTAGCAAAAAAACCCAGGATTTTTTAGTCAAAAAATGTTGATTTTTTTGAGGTTAAAAATGAGGATTTTGGAATGAAAAATGGGGATTTTTTTAGTGCTAAAATTGGTGTTTTTGGGGGTTTGTTTTTGGGGTGTTTTTGGGGTTTTTGGGAAGGCAATGGGGTCCCATCGGCCCCCCCGGGCAGCTCGAAGCCGTTCAGCTGCTCCAGGGCGCGCCGGGCGCGCTCCGCCTCCGAGAACTGGGGGGAAAAACACCAAATTTGGGATTTTTTTAAAAAAAAATGGGGATTTTTGGTGAAAAAATGGATTTTTTATGGATTTTTTTTGATTTTTTTTGGATTTTTTTTGGATTTTTTTTGGACTTTTTTTGGATTTTTTTGGGTTTTTAAATGCTTTTGTGTCATGTAAATACAAGGAAAGATGATTTTTGGGGAAAAGAAGAGAAAAATGGTGATTTTTGGGGAAAAACGGATTTTTTATGATTTTTTTATGATTTTTTGGGATTTTTTGTGATTTTTTTTGGGTTTTTTATGAATTTTTATGGGGTTTTTAGGAATTTTTGTGGTTTTTTTAAATGGTTTCGTGTCATGTGAGAATGAGAGAAAATGGTTTTGGGGAAAAACGGGAGAAAATGGGGATTTTGGGGAAAAAACGGATTTTTTATGATTTTTTTATGATTTTTTTTGGATTTTTTTTCGATTTTTTTTGGATTTTTTATGATTTTTTTGGGGTTTTTTACAAAATTTTTTGGGGTTTTTAAATGGTTTTGGGTCATGTAAATACAAGAGAAGATGGTTTTGGGGAAAAAATCGGAGATTTTGGGAAAAAATGTTAAAAAATGGATTTTTTATGTATTTTTTATGATTTTTTTTGGATTTTTTTGGATTTTTTTCGGATTTTTTTTGGATTTTTTGCGATTTTTTAGGGGATTTTTTGGGGCTTTTAAATGGTTTTGTGTCATGTGAGAATGAGAGAAGATGGTTTTGGGGAAAAAATCGACGATCTTGGGAAAAACCAAAAAAAAATGGATTTTTTATGAATTTTTTTGGGATTTTTTTTGATTTTTTAGGAATTTTTTATGATTTTTTTTTGATTTTTTAGGGGATTTTTTGGGGTTTTTAAATGGTTTTGGGTCATGTGAGAACAAGAAAAGATGGTTTTGGGGAAAAATGGGAAAAAATGGGGATTTTTGGGGAAAAAATGGATTTCTTAGGAATTTTTTTTGATTTTTTTTTTATTTTTTTTGGATTTTTTTTGATTTTTTTTGGATTTTTTGTGATTTTTTTGGGGTTTTTTACAGAATTTTTTGGGGTTTTTAAATGGTTTTGTGTCATGTGAGTAAAAGAAAATATGATTTTGGGGAGAAAATCGACGATTTTGGGAAAAAATGGGAAAAAAATGGAATTTTTAGCGAAAAACCGAGATTTTTTGGTGAAAAATGAGATTTTTTTAGGGGAAAAAATGGGAAAAAATGGGGATTATTTTAAGGAAAAATTGAGGATTTTTTAAGAAAAAATTGAGATTTTTTTAAAGAAAAATTGGGGTTTTTTGAGGGAAAAATGTGAATTTTTGAGAATAAAATGGAATTTTTTTACTTAAAAAATGAGGATTTTTTGCGAAAAACCCAGGATTTTTTAGTCAAAAAATGTTGATTTTTTTGAGGTTAAAAATGAGGATTTTGGAACGAAAAAATTGGGATTTTTTCCTGATAAAATTGGGATTTTTTACGGTTTTTATGGATTTTTTTTTTTGGTGAAAAAACAGAATTTTTGTGGGATTTTTTTTGGGAAGAAATGGAATTATTTGGGGAAAAAAAGTGATTTTTTTTGGGAAAAAATCCAATTTTTTTGAGGGAAAAATGGACTTTTAGAGAAAAAATGGATTTTTCCCATTTTCCCCCTTTTTTTTCTCATTTTTTTTCCTTTTTTTTTTCATTTTTTTTCCCTTTTTTTTCCTGTTTTTTCCCCCATTTATTCCCTTTTTTCCATTTTTCCCATTTTTTGTGTTTTTCACCCCATTTTCCCCCCCTTGATGACGTCACTCACATCAATAATTCAAATTTTTTCCTGTTTTTTCCCCATTTTTTGCCCGTTTTTCCTCGTTTTTTCCCCGTTTTTTTGGGGATTTTTTCCCCTTTTTTTCCCTTTTTTGATTTTTCCCGTTTTTTGCGTTTTTCACCCCGTTTTTCCCCCCCCGATGACGTCACTCACGGTGATGAAGCCGTAGCCCTTGGACTGCCCGGTCTCGGGGTCGCGCATCAGGACGATGCTGTCAATCTGGAAATCACCCAAAATCACCCAAAATCACCCCAAAATCACCCAAAATCACCCAAAAACAACCAAAATCACCACAAAATCACCCAAAAACACCCAAAATCAACCCAAAAACACCAAAAATCATCAAAATTCACCCAAAATCACCCAAAATCATCCAAAAACACCCAAAATGACCCAAAATCACCAAAAATCAACAAAAATCACCCAAATTCATCAAAAATCACCCAGAATGCCCCAAAACCACCCAAAATGACCCAAAACCACCAAAAATCCCCCCAAAATCACCCCAAATCACCAAAAATCACCCAAAACCACCCAAATTCACCCAGAATCACCCAAATTCACCCGAAAATGACCAAAAATGACCAAAAATCAACAAAAATCACCCCAAATTCACCCAAAAGGACCCAAAATCACCCGAAATCACCCAGAATGACCCAAATCCACCCAAAATTCATCAAAATGACCCAAAATGACCCAAGTAGACCCAAAATTGACCCCAAATCCCCCAAATTTGACCAAAATCCACCAAAATCCGCCCGAAATTCCCATTTTTAACCCCAAAATTCCCATTTTTAACCCCAAAATCCCCAAATCTCCCTTTTTTCTCCCGTTTTTTCCCAAAATCCCCGTTTTTAACCCCAAAAATCCCCATTTTTAACCCTTTCTTTTCCCCATGTTCTTCTATAATTTCCCCATTTTTTCACGGATTTTCCCCAAATTTCCACCGATTTTCCCCAAATTTTCACTGATTTTCACCAAATTTCACCATTTTTAACCAAAATCCCCATTTTTCCCCCCAAAATCCCCATTTTTAACCCCAAAATCCCCACTTTTATATCAAAAATCCCCATTTCTACCCTTAACTCCGCCATTTATCCACTGATTTTCCCCAAATTTTCACCCCCATTTTCCCCAAAATCCCCATTTTTTGCCCCAAAACCCCAAAATTTACCCCAAAATTTCCACTTTTATACCAAAAATCCCCACTCTTATATCAAAAATCCCCATTTTTGCCCTTAACTCCGCCATTTTTCCACCGATTTTCCCCAAATTTTCACTGATTTTCCCCAAATTTCACCTTTTTTAACCCAAATCCCCATTTTTCCCCCCAAAATCCCCATTTTTAACCCCAAAATTCCCACTTTTATATCAAAAATCCCCATTTTTAACCCTTTCTTCCCCATTTTTGCCCTTAACTCCGCCATTTTTCCACCGATTTTCCCCATTTTTTCACCGATTTTCCCCAAATTTTCACCGATTTTCCCCAAATTTTCACTGATTTTCCCCAAATTTCACTATTTTTAACCAAAATCCCCATTTTTAACCTCAAAACCCCCACTTTTATATCAAAAATCCCCATTTTTCCCCTTAACTCCGCCATTTTTTCACCGATTTTCCCCAAATTTTCACCGTTCCCCCCCAAATTTTCACCATTTTCCCAAAATCCCCCTTTTTCACCCCAAAATCCCCATTTTTCACCCCAAAACCCCAAATTTCACCCCAAAAATCCCCATTTTTACATCAAAAATCCCCATTTTTAACCCTTTCTTCCCCATTTTTAACCCTTTGTTATCCATTTTTGCCCTTAACTCCGCCATTTTTTGCTCGATTTTCCCCAAATTTTCACCGATTTTCCCCAAATTTTCACTGATTTTCCCCAAATTTCACCATTTGTAACCAAAATCCCTCTTTTTCCCCCCAAAATTCCCATTTTTAACCCCAAAATCCCCACTCTTATATCAAAAAATCCCCATTTTTGCCCTTAACTCCGCCACTTTTTGCTCGATTTTCCCCATTTTTTCACCGTTCTCCCCCCAATTTTCACTGATTTTCACCAAATTTCACCATTTTTAACCAAAATCCCCATTTTTCCCCCCAAAATCCCCATTTTTAACCCCAAAAATCCCCATTTTTAACCCTTTCTTCCCCATTTTTAACCCTTTCTTCCCCATTTTTGCCCCTAACTCCGCCATTTTTCCACCGATTTTCCCCATTTTTTCACCGTTCTCCCCATTTTTTCACCGTTCCCCCCCAAATCTTCACCCCCATTTTCCCAAAATCCCCCTTTTTCGCCCCAAAATCCCAAATTTCCCCCAAAATTTTCATTTTTAACCCCAAAATCCCCACTCTTATATCAAAAATCCCCATTTTTAACCCTTTCTTCCCCATTTTTGTCCCTAACTCCGCCATTTTTTCACCGATTTTCCCCAAATTTTCACCCCCATTTTCCCCAAAATCCCCATTTTTTGCCCCAAAACCCCAAATTTCCCCCCAAAATCCCCATTTTTAACCCCAAAATCCCCATTTTTAACCCCAAAATTCCCACTCTTATATCAAAAATCCCCATTTTTGCCCTTAACTCCGCCATTTTTCCACCGATTTTCCCCATTTTTTCACCGATTTTCCCCATTTTTTCACCGTTCCCCCCCAAATTTTCCCCCCCATTTTCCCAAAATCCCCATTTTTCGCCCCGAAACGCCCTCCCCACCTTCCCGAAGGGCTCGAAGATGCCCCTGAGCATCTCCTTGGTGATGTTGCAGTGCAGGGAGCCGACGTAGAGCCGCAAGGGGCCTCCCGAGCCCTTCTGCAGGGGCGCCGCCATGGCCGCCAGGCGGTTCTTCTCCGCCTGCGGGGGAGGGGACAGGTGGGCGCAGGTGAGGGGGGGGGAGGGGACAGGTGAGGGGGGAGGGGAGGGGAAAGGGGGAAAAAAAAACGGGGAGAAACGGTGAAGAAATGGTGAAAATCGGGCGAAAAATGGCTGAAATATGCAGGAAAATGGTGAAAATTGACCCAAAAATGGCTGAAATTGACCCAAAAGTGGGCAAAATTTGACCCAAAATTGACCCAGAATTGACCCAGAATTGACCCAAAAACTACCTGAAATTGAACCAAAATTCACCCAAAAATGACCAAAATCGGCCCAAAAATGACCAAAATTGACCCAAAAATGATCGAAATTGACTCAAAAATGACCAAAATTGACCCAAAATTTGACCCAAAATTGACCCAAAAACTACCCAAAATTGAACTAAAATCGACCCAAAAATGAGCAAAATCGACCCAAAAATGACCGAAATTGGCCCAAAAATGACCAAAATTGACCCAAAATCGACCCAAAAATGGCCAAAATTTGACCCAAAATTGACTCAAAAATTACCCAAAATTGACCTAAAATTTGACCCAAAAATGGCCAAAATCCACCCAAAAATGACCAAAATTGACTCAAAAATGACCAAAATTGACCCAAAATCCAGCCCAGGTGAGCTCAGGTGGGCGCAGGTGAGGGGGGGGGGGAGGGGACAGGTGAGGGGGGAGGGGAGGAAAAGGGGGAAAAAAAAATGGGGAGAAACGGTGAAGAAATGGTGAAAATCGGGCGAAAAATGGCTGAGTTAGACCCAAAAATGGCTGAAATTGACCCAAAATTTGACCCAAAATTCACCCAAAATTGACCCAGAACTGACCCAAAAACTACCCAAAATTGAACTAAAATCGACGCAAAAATGACCAAAATCGACCCAAAAATGATCGAAATCGGCCCAAAAATGACCAAAATTGACCCAAAATCGACCCAAAAATGGCCAAAATTTGACCCAAAATTGAGCCAAAATCGACCCAAAAATTACCCAAAATTGACTCAAAATCAACCCAAAAATGACCAAAATTTGAGCCAAAAATGACCAAAAATGACCCAAAAATGACCAAAATTGACCCAAAAATGGCCAAAATCCACCCAAAAATGACCAAAATTGACTCAAAAATGACCAAAAATGGCCCAAAAATGACCAGAATTGACTCAAAAATGACCAAAATTGACCCAAAATTTGATCCAGAATTCACCCAAAATTGACCCGAAAATGACCCAAAATTGACCCAAAAATTAACGAAATTGACTCAGAAATGGCTGAAATCAACCCAAAAACGACCAAAATCGACCCAAAAATGGCCAGAATTGACCTAAAATGGCTCAAAGTGACCCCAAAATGGCTGAAATTGACCCAAAATGCAGCCCAGGTGAGCTCAGGTGGGCGCAGGTGAGGGGGGGGGGAGGGGACAGGTGAGGGGGGAGGGGAGGGAAAGGGGGAAAAAAAAATGGGGAGAAACGGTGAAGAAATGGTGAAAATCGGGTGAAAAATGGCTGAAATATGCAGGAAAATGGTAAAAAATGACCCGAAAATGGCTGAAATTGACCCAAAATTTGACCCAAAATCGACCCAAAATTGACCCAAAAATGACCAAAATTTGAGCCAAAAATGACCAAAATTGACCCAAAATTTGACCCAAAATTCACCCAAAATTGACCCAAAAATTACCTGAAATTGAACCAAAATTCACCCAAAAATGACCAAAATTGGCCCAAAAATGACCAAAATTGACCCAAAAATGATCGAAATTGACTCAAAAATGACCAAAATTGACCCAAAATTTGACCCAAAATTGACCCAAAATTGACCCAAAATTGACCCAAAAATGGCCAAAATTTGACCCAAAAATGACCCAAAATCGACCCAAAAATTACCCAAAATTGACTCAAAATCAACCCAAAAATGACCAAAATTTGAGCCAAAAATGACCAAAATCAGCCCAAAAATGACCAAAATTGACCCAAAATTTGACCCAAAAATGACCCAAAATCGACCCAAAAATGATCGAAATTGACCAAGAAATGACCAAAATCGACCCAAAAATGGCCAGAATTGACCTAAAATGGCTCAAAGTGACTCAAAAATGACCAAAATTGACCCAAAATGCAGCCCAGGTGAGCTCAGGTGGGCGCAGGTGAGGGGGGGGGGGAGGGGACAGGTGAGGGGGGAGGGGAGGAAAAGGGGGAAAAAAAAACGGGGAGAAACGGTGAAGAAATGGTGAAAATCGGGCGAAAAATGGCTGAGTTAGACCCAAAAATGGTGAAAATTGACCCAAAAGTGGCTGAAATTGACCAAAATTTGACTCAGAATAGACAAAAAAATTACCCAAAATTCACCCAAAATTTGACCCAAAAATGACCAAAATCGGCCCAAAAATGACCAAAATTGACCCAAAAATGACCAAAATTGACCCAAAATTTGACCCAAAATTCACCCAAAATCGACCCAGAACTGACCCAAAAACTACCCAAAATTGAACTAAAATCGACGCAAAAATGACCAAAATCGACCCAAAAATGATCGAAATCGGCCCAAAAATGACCAAAATTTGACCCAAAATTGACCCAAAAACTACTCGAAATTGAACTAAAATCGACCCAAAAATGAGCAAAATCGACCCAAAAATGACCGAAATTGGCCCAAAAATGACCAAAATTGACCCAAAATCGACCCAAAAATGGCCAAAATTTGACCCAAAATTGAGCCAAAATCGACCCAAAAATTACCCAAAATTGACTCAAAATCAACCCAAAAATGACCAAAATTTGAGCCAAAAATGACCCAAAAATGACCAAAATCGGCCCAAAAATGACCAAAATTGACCCAAAATTGACCCAGAAATTACCTGAAATTGACCCAAAATTTTACCCAAAAATGACCAAAATCAACCCGAAAATGATCAAAATTTGATCCAAAAATGACCAAAAATGACCCAAAAATGACCAGAATTGACCCAAAAATGACCCAAAATCGACCCAAAAATGGCCAAAATTGACCCAAAGTTTGACCCAAAATCGACCCAAAATTGACCCAAAATTTGACCCAAAAATGTTAAAAAACGCTCGGGAAGGTCCTGGAAGCTCCATAAAAATTCCTAAAAAATTCCCCCAAAAAATTGAAAAAAATTCCAAAAAATTCCTAAAAAATTCCCAAAAAATTCCCAAAAATTCCCCAAAATCCCAGAAAATTCCCCAAAATCCCAGAAAATTCCCAAAAATTCCGTGGAATCTTTTAAAGGTCCTGAAAGGTCACAAAAACACCCAAAAAGCAACGGAAAGGTCCTGAAAGCTGCATAAAAAAACCTCTGAAACACCCCGAAAAAATTTAAAAAAAATCAGAAAAATTCCCAAAAATCCCCAAAATTCCCTGGAATCTTTTAAAGGTCTTGAAAGGTCACAAAAACACCCAAAAACCAACTAAAAGGTCCTGAAAGCTGCAAAAAAAAAACGCTTTAAAAAATGATAAAAATCCCCAAATTATCAGAAAAAAATCGGGAAAATTCCCAAAAAATTCCCCAAAATTCCCAGGAATCCTCTAAAAGTCCCGAAAGGTCAGAAAAACACCTCAGAAACACTTGGAAAGGTCCTCAAAGCTGCATAATAAAAAGCTAAAAAACCCCCCAAAAATCAAAAAAAATTCCGAAAAAAATGGGGAAAATTCCCAGAAAATTCCCAAAAATTCCCCAAAATCCCAAATCATCCCTGGAATCTTTTAAAGGTCCTGAAAGATCAAAAAAAGGCCTCAAAATAATTACAGCAGTCCTGGAAGATGCATAAAAAAAATGCTAAAAAACCTCCGAAAAAAACGCAAAAAAAATCTGAAAAAAATCGGGAAAATTCCCAAAAAATTCCCAAAAATTCCCAGGAATTCTCTAAAGGTCCTGAAAGGTCAGAGAAACACCCAAAAAGCAATGAAAAGGTCCTGAAAGCTGCAAAAAAAAATCTAAAAAAATCCCAAAAAAATCCAAAAAAAATCCAAAAAAAATCAGAAAAAAATGGGGAAAATTCCAGGAAAATTCCCGGAATTCCCAGAAGGTTCCAGAAGCTCACCTGGGACGCCTGGACGATGATGGGCACCCCCAGGAGGCGCTGGCCCGTCAGGCCGATGGCCAAGGGCACCGATTGGATCTCGCAGAATTCCACGTAGGCGATGCCTTTGGAACGTCGGGAATTCCGGTCCGAGATGATCCGGACGTCCCGGACCTGGGAAAAGGGGAAAAAACAGGGATGGGAAAAGGTGGGGATTTTTTGGGATTTTTTTGGGGTTTTTTTGGGGGTTTTTGGGATTTTTTGGGGATTTTTTGGGATTTTTTTTTGATTTTTTGGGGATTATTTGGGATTTTTTGGGGATTTTTTGGGGATTTTTTAAGGAAATTTTTGGGATTTTTTTTTGAGATTTTTTAGGGAATTTTTTGGGGAATTTTTGGGGATTTTTGGGGATTTTTTGGGGATTTTTTTGGATTTTTTGGGGATTTTTTTTGGATTTTTTGGGGAGTTTTTGGGATTTTTTAAGGAATTTTTTGGGGTTTTTTTGTTTTTTGGGAATTTTTTGTCATTTTTTGGGATTTTTTGGGGGGATTTTTTGGGGATTTTTTTGGATTCTTTTGGATTTTTGGGGGGATTTTTTGGGGACTTTTTGGGATTTTTTAAGGAATTTTTTGGGATTTTTTGGGATTTTTTTTTGATTTTTTGGGGATTTTTTGGGGATTTTTTGGGATTTTTTTAGGGAATTTTTTTTGGATTTTTTGGGATTTTTTTGGGATTTTTTTGGGATTTTTTGGGGATTTTTTGGGATTTTTTGGGATTTTTTGGGAATTTTTGAGGGATTTTTTGGGGATTTTTTGGGGAATTTTTAAGGAATTTTTTGGGATTTTTTTGGGATTTTTTTGGATTTTTGGGAATTTTTTGGGATTTTTGGGGGTTTTTTTTGGATTTTTTGGGATTTTTTTAGGGAATTTTTTTGGGAATTTTTTGGGATTGTTTGGGGATTTTTTTGGATTTTTTGGGGATTTTTTTGGGATTTTTTAAGGAATTTTTTGGGATTTTTTTGGGATTTTTTGGGATTTTTTTAGGGAATTTTTTGGGGAATTTTTTGGGAATTTTTGGGGATTTTTTGGGGATTTTTTTGGGAATTTTTGGGGATTTTTTGGGGATTTTTTGGGAATTTTTGGGGATTTTTGGGGGATTTTTTGGGGATTTTTGGGGGATTTTTTGGGGATTTTTGGGGATTTTTTTGGGGATTTTTGGGGATTTTTTGGGGATTTTTTGGGATTTTTTTTTATTTTTTTAGGGAATTTTTTTGGGAATTTTTGGGGATTTTTGGGGATTTTTTTGGGAATTTTTGGGGATTTTTTTGGGAATTTTTGGGGATATTTTTGATTTTTTAAGGAATTTTTTTGGATTTTTTTTGGATTATTATGGGGATTATTTTTGGATTTTTTTGGGATTTTTTTCAGAATTTTTGGGGATTTTTGGGGGATTTTTGGGGGGTTTTGGGGGGTTTTTGGGGAGTTTTTTGGGATTTTTTGGGGGGTTTTTTGGGATTTTTTTGGGGTGTTTTGGGAATTTTTAGGAATTTTCGGGGAATTTTTTTAGGGATTTTTTGGGGGTTTTTAGGGATTTCTGCGGGATTTTTAAAGGGATTTTTGGGAATTTTTTTTGGGATTTTTTGGCAATTTTTAGGAACTTTTTTGGGGATTTTTTAAGGATTTTTGGGGGTTTTTTTTGATTTTTGGGGTTTTTTTTGATTTTTCCTGAATTTTCCCTGAATTTTTCTGGAATTTCCTGGGGATTTTTCCAGAATTTTCCCTGAATTTTCCCGGGATTTTCCCAGAATTTTCCCAGGATTTTCCCAGAATTTTCCCGGGATATTTTCCAGAATTTCCTGGGGATTTTTTCCAGAATTTTCCCTGAATTTTCCCGGGATTTTCCCTGAATTTTTCCAGAATTTCCTGGGGATTTTTCCAGAATTTTCCCTGAATTTTCCCGGGATTTTCCCAGAATTTTCCCAGGATTTTCCCAGAATTTTCCCGGGATATTTTCCAGAATTTCCTGGGGATTTTTTCCAGAATTTTCCCTGATTTTTCCGGGGATTTTTCCCTGAATTTTCCTTGAATTTTCTGGGGATTTTTCTGGAACTTTCCCTGAATTTTCCCGGGATTTTCCCTGAATTTTCCCAGAACTTTCCCTGAATTTTCCCTGAATTTTTCCGGAATTTCCTGGGGATTTTCCGAGAATTTTCCCGGAATTTTTCTGGAATTTTCTGGGGACTTTTCCTGGGGACTTTCCCAGGATTTTTCCCAGAATTTTCCCTGAATTTTCCCTGAATTTTTCCGGAATTTCCTGGGGATTTTCCGAGAATTTTCCCGGAATTTTTCTGGAATTTTCTGGGGACTTTTCCTGGGGACTTTCCCAGGATTTTTCCCAGAATTTTCCCTGAATTTTCCCTGAATTTTTCCGGAATTTTCTGGGGACTTTTCCCGGATTTTTCCCGGAATTTTCCCGGAATTTTCCCGGAATTTTCCCGCTGTTTCCCGCTGTTTTCCCGGGGATTTTCCGGAACGTTCCGCCGCACCTTTCCGACGGCGGAGAAGAAATCCTCGAGGTCGCGGGGCCGGATGCGGGCGGCCAGCTGCATGCAGAAAACCGTCCTGGCGTCCCTCTCCTCGGGGCTCAGCGACCCCAGCGGCTCCCTGGGAAACGGGGAGGGGCGGAATTCCCAAAAATTCCCGAAATTCCCGGAATTCCCAAAAAAAATCCCGCGAGAAAAGGCCCAAAAACGACAAAAATGGACCCAAAATTGACCCGAAATTGACTAAAATTGAGCAAAATGGACCCAAAATGAATCAAAAAATTCCCTGGGGAAGGGGGGGAGAGGAATTCCCAAAAATTCCCGAAATTTCCGGAATTCCCAAAAAAATCCCGCGAGAAAAGGCCCAAAATTGACAAAAATAGCCCCAAAATTGACCCCAAATTGACTAAAATTGAGCAAAATGGACCCAAAATGAATCAAAAAATTCCCTGGGGAAGGGGGGGAGAGGAATTCCCAAAAATTCCCGAAATTTCCGGAATTCCCAAAAAAATCCCGCGAGAAAAGGCCCAAAATTGACAAAAATAGCCCCAAAATTGACCCCAAATTGACTAAAATTGAGCAAAATGGACCCAAAATGAATCCAAAAGTTCCCTGGGAAAGGTGGAAGAGGCTCCTGGGACGGAATTCCCAAAAAATCCCAAAATTCCCGGAATTCCCCAAAAAAATCCCGCGAGAAAAGACCCAAAAATGACAAAAATAGCACCAAAAATGACCAAAATTGACCAAAATTGAGCAAAATGGACCCAAAATGAATCCAAAAGTTCCCTGGGAAAGGTGGAAGAGGCTCCTGGGACGGAATTCCCAAAAATTCCCAAAATTCCCACGGAATTCCCAAAAAATCCCGCAGGAAAAGGCCCAAAAACGACAAAAATGGACCCAAAAATGACCAAAATTGACTCGAAATTGACCAGAATTGAGCAAAATGGACCCAAAATGAATCCAAAAATTCCCTGGGAAAAAGGGGGAGAGGAATTCCCAAGAATTCCCAAAATTCCCGGAATTCCCAAAAAAAATCCCGCGAGAAAAGGCCCAAAAATGACAAAAATAGCACCAAAAATGACCAAAATTGACCAAAATTGAGCAAAATGGACCCAAAATGAGCCCAAAAATTCCCTGGGAAACGGGGGGGGAGAGGAATTCCCAAAAATTCCCGGAATTCCCAAAAAAAATCCCGCGAGAAAAGACCCAAAATCGACAAAAATGGCCCCAAAAATGACCCGAAATTGACTCGAAATTGACCTGAAATTGACTAAAATGGACCCAAAATGAACCCAAAAATTCCCTGGGAAAAGGGGGGGGGGCGGAATTCCCAAAAATTCCCAAAATTCCCGGAATTCCCAAAAAAAATCCCGCGAGAAAAGACCCAAAATCGACAAAAACAGTCCCAAAATCGCAGTTTTTCCTCCCAAAAAATCCCCATTTTTTCCCCTTCTTTTTCACCTAAAATTCCCATTTTTTTCCCAGAATTCCCCGTTTTTCCCCATTTTTTCCCAAAATTCCCATTTTTCCCCATTTTCCCCCAAAATTCCCGATTTTTTTCCCAATTTTCCCTCAATTTTTCCCATTTCTTTCCCCATTTTTCCCCCAAAATTCCCATTTTTCCCCCAAAAAACCTCAATTTTTCCAATTTTTCCTGTTTTTTTTCCCAGAATTCCCATTTTTTCCCATTTTTTCTCAAAATTCCCATTTTTTCCCTAAAATCCCCATTTTTTCCCGATTTTTTCCCCTTTTTTGTCCCATTTTCCCCGTTTTCCACCCCATATTTCTCCTGTTTTTTTCCTGGAATTCTCATTTTTTCCCATTTTCCCCACTTTTCCCCATTTTTTTCCCAATTTTTTCCCCTAAAATCCCCATTTTTTCCCCCAGAATTCCCATTTTTTCTCATTTTCCCCATTTTTTCCCTATTTTTTTCCCCAGAATTCCCGGGTTTTCCCCCTTTTTTTCCCAAAATTCCCATTTTTTCCCCATTTTTCCCCAGAATTCACGGTTTTTTCCCCATTTTTTTCCCGTTTTTTTCCCCAAAATTCCCATTTTTTCCCATTTTCCCTGTTTTCCACCGCATTTTTCCCCCGTTTTTTCCCAGAATTCCCGGTTTTTCCCCCGTTTTTTCCCCGTTTTTTCCCAAACTTCCCATTTTTTCCCTGTTTTTTCCCAGAATTCACTGTTTTTTCCCCATTTTTTTCCCATTTTTTCCCAGAATTCCCGGTTTTTTCCCCATTTTTTCCCATTTTCCCCGTTTTTTCCCCCGTTTTTTCCCGTTTTCCCGGTTTTTCCCCCCGTTTCTCTGCCCCCTCACCTCCCGGGGCTCTCCCGGTACAGGGGGCTCTTGCTGTGCCCGAAACGGCGCCTGCGGAACCGGAATCCCCCGTTACCATCCCCAACCCGGAAATTCCCGCCAAAACACACGGAAATTCCCGCCAAAACCCACCCGGAGTTCCCGCCAAAACCCACGGAAATTCCCGCCAAAACCAGCCCCCGGAGTTCCCGCCAAAACCCCCGGAAATTCCCGCCAAAACCCACGGAAATTCCCGCCAAAACCCACGGAAATTCCCGCCAAAACCCACGGAAATTCCCGCCAAAACCCACGGAAATTCCCGCCAAAACCCACGGAAATTCCCGCCAAAACCAACCCCCGGAGTTCCCGCCAGAATCCCCGGAGTTCCCGCCAAAATCCCAGGAGTTCCCGCCAAAACCAACCCCCGTAATTCCCGCCAAAACCCCCAGAGTTCCCGCCAAAATTCCTGGAATTCCCGCGAAAACCAACCTCCGGAATTCCCGCCAAAACCGACGGAATTCCCGCCAAAACAAACCCCCGGATTTCCCGCCAAAACCCCCGGAGTTCCCGCCAAAACCAAGCCCCGGAATTTCCCGCCAAAACCCACCCTGGGGATTCCCGCCAGAATCCCCGGAGTTCCCGCCAAAACCCACAGAATTCCCGCCAAAACAAACCCCTGGAGTTCCCGCCAAAATCGCCGGATTTCCTGCCAGGAATGAGGGCCGGCATTTCGGGGTCAGAATTCCAGGATTTTGGGTCGGAATCCGGGGATTTTGGGCAATTCCGTGCTGGAACTCCGGGATTTTGAGCAGAAATTCCCAAATTTGGGGCTGGAATTCCCGGATTTGGGCCGAAATTCCGGGATTTTGGTCAATTTCGCAGCAGAATTCCCAAATTTGGGCCGGAATCCGGGGATTTTGGCGGGAAATCTGGGGATTTTGGCGGGAAATCCTGGATCTTGGCGGGAAATCCTGGATCTTGGCGGGAGATCCTGGATTTTGGCGGGAATCCCGGGATTTTGGCGGGAATCCCGGGATTTTCAGCCGAAATTCCGGGATTTTGGTGGAAAATCCCGGATTTGGGATGGAATTCCGGGATTTTGAGCCAGAATCCCAGGATTTTGGCGTGTAATCCAGAGATTTTGGCGGGAAATCCTGGATTTTGGCGGGAAATTCTGGGATTTTGGCGGGAAATTCCGGGAATTTTGGCGGGAAATCCGCGGATTTTGAGCGGGAATGCCGGGATTTGGGGCCGTTCCCGCCGGGAATCCCGTGTTGTTTTTCCCGGGAATCCCGTGGTGTTTTTCCCGGGAATCCCGTGGTGTTTTTCCCGGGAATCCCGTGTTGTTTTTCCCGGGAATCCCGTGGTGTTTTCCCCCCCCCTCCCCCACCTGGCCCTCTCCTCGCGGCTCCGCCGTTCCCGGCTCCGGCTCCTCCGGCGCTCCCGGCTCCGGCTCCGGTGGCGGCTCCGGCGCTCCCGGCTGCGGCTCCGGCGGCGCCGATCCCGCTCCCGGTCCCGGCTCCGGCTGCAGGGAAATCCACGGGGAATTCCCAGGAAATTCCCCCCAAAATTCCCAGGAAATTCCCAAAAAATTCCCAAAAAATTCCCAAAAAATTAAAAAAAAAATTCCCAAAAAATTCCCAGGAAATTCCCCCAAAATTCCCAAAAAATTCCCCCCAAAAAATCCCCCAAAGTTCCCAGAAAATTCCCAGAAAATTCCCAGAAAATTCCCCCAAAATTCCCAAAAAATCTCCCCAAAATTCCCAGAAAATTCCAAAAAAATTCCCAAAAAATTCCTCCAAAATTCCCACAAAATTCCAAAAAAATTCCCTGAAAATTCCCAGAAAATCCCCATGAAATTCCCAAAAACTCCCCAGGAAATTCCCCCAAAATTCCCAAAAAATTTCCACAAAATTCCAAGAAAATTTAAAAAAAAATCCCAGGAAATTCCCCCCAAAATTCCCCCAAAATTGCCAGAAAATTCCCCCAAAATTCCTAAAAAATTCCCAGCAAATTCCCAAGAAATTCCCTGAAAATTCAAAAAATATCCCAGAAAATTCCCAAAAAACTCCCCCAAAATTCCCAGAAAATTCCTAAAAAACGTCCAGGAAAATTAAAAAAAAATACCTAAAAAATTCCTAAAAGATTCCCAGAAAGTTCCAAAAATTCCCTGAAAATTCCCAGAAAAATTTCCCCAAAATTAAAAAAAAAAAACAACCCGAAAATTCCCCCCAAAATTCCCAGAAAATTCCTGAAAAAAAATTCCTAAAAAATTCCAGAAAAATTCACAGAAAATTCCTGGAAAATCCCCCCAAAATTCCCAGAGAATTTCCCCAAAAAAATTCCTAATAAATTTCCAGGAGAAAAAATTTCCCCCAAAATTCCCAAATTTCCCCCCAAAATCCCCAAATTTCCCCAGAATTCCCAAATTTCCCCCAAAATTTCCCAGATTTTCCCCCAAAATTCCCAAATTTTCTCCCAAAATTCCCAGATTTCCCCCGAATTTCCCCCAAATTTCCCCCAGAATTCCCGAATTTCCCCCCAAAATCCCCAAATTTCCCCCAGAATTCCCAAATTTCCCCCAAAATTCCCAAAATTTCCCCCAAAATTCCCAAAATTTCCCCCAAAATTCCCAAATTTCCCCCAAAATTCCCGAATTTCCCCCAAAATTCCCAAATTTTCCCCCAAAATTCCCCCAAAATTCCCGAATTTCCCCCAAAATTCCCAAATTTCCCCCCAAAATTCCCCCAGAATTCCCAAAATTCCCCCAGAATTCCCGAATTTCCCCCAGAATTCCCAAATTTCCCCAGAATTCCCCCCAAAAATCCCCAAATTTCCCCCAAAAATTCCCAAAATTCCCCCAAAAATCCCCAAATTTCCCCCAAAAATTCCCAAAATTCCCCCAAAAATCCCCAAATTTCCCCCAAAATTCCCAAATTTTCCCCAAAAATTCCCGAATTTCCCCCAAAATTCCCAAAATTTCCCCCAAAATCCCCAAATTTCCCCCCAAAATCCCCTAATTTCCCCCAAAATTCCCAAATTTCCCCCCAGAATTCCCAAATTTTCTCCCAAAATTCCCAGATTTCCCCCGAATTTCCCCCAAATTTCCCCCAGAATTCCCAAATTTCCCCCAGAATTCCCAAATTTCCCCCAGAATTCCCGAATTTCCTCCCAAAATTCCCAAATTTCCCCCCCAAATTCCCAAATTTCCCCCAAAATTCCCAAATTTCCCCCCAAAATTCCCAAAATTTCCCCCAAAATTCCCGAATTTCCCCCAAATTCCCCAAATTTCCCCCCAAAATTCCCAAATTTTCCCCAAAAATTCCCGAATTTCCCCCAAAATTCCCAAATTTCCCCCAAAATTCCCAAATTTCCCCCAAAATTCCCAAATTTCCCCCCAAAATTTCCCAGATTTTCCCCCAAAATTCCCAAATTTCCCCCCAAAATTCCCGAATTTCCCCCAAAATTCCCAAATTTCCCCCCCAAATTCCCAGATTTCCCCCAGAATTCCCGAATTTCCCCCCAAAACTCCCAAAATTTCCCCCAAAATCCCCAAATTCCCTCCAAAATTCCCAAATTTCCCCCAAAATTCCCAAATTTCCCCCAGAATTCCCAAATTTCCCCAGAATTCCCGAATTTCCTCCCAAAATTCCAAAATTTCCCCCAAAATTCCCCCAGAATTCCCAAATTTCCCCCAGAATTCCCAATTTTCCCCCAAAATTCCCAAATTTCCCAAAAAATTTCCCAAATTTCCCCCAAAATTCCCGAATTTCCCCCAAAATCCCACGAATTTCCCCCAAAATTCCCAAATTTCCCCCAAAAATCCCCAAATTTTCCCCAAAATTCCCCCAGAATTCCCGAATTTCCCCCAGAATTCCCAGATTTCCCCCAGAATTCCCGAATTTCCCCACCTGTGTCTGTGCTCGCGGCTCCGGCTCCGGCTCCGCTTCTTCCGGCTGCTGAAACCCCGGAAAATTCCGGAAAATTCCGGGAAAATTCCGGGAAAAATCCCTCGAAATCCCCAAATTCCCACCCCAGATTCCCAAAATCTGGGAATTCCCACCCGAAATCCGGGAATTGTGAATCAGAATCCCAAAATTCCGACCCAAATTCCCAAAAAATCCCGGAATTCTGAGCCAAAATCCCGGAATTTTCACCCAAAATCCCCCAAAAACTTGGAATTCCGACCCAAATTCCAAAAAATCCCGGAATTCCGTCCCAAAATCCAGGGATTTTCACCCCAAATCTGGGAATTTTCACCCAAAATCCCCCAAAATCCAGGGATTTTCACCCAAAATCTGGGAACTTTTACCCAAAATCTTGGAATTCTGAGCCAAATTCCCAAAAAAACCCGAAATTCTGACCCGAAATCTTGGAATTCCCACCCAAAATCCCCCAAAATCCCGGAATTCTGACCCAAAATCCGGGAACTTTCACCCAAAATCCGGGAATTTTCACCCAAAATCTGGGAATTCTGAGCCAAAATGCCCCAAAATCCTGGAATTCCGGCCCAGAATTCCCCGAATTCCCGGAATTCCGGGATTTCCTCACCTGCTCCCGCTCTCCTTCTTGGGCTCCTTCGGCTCCTCCGGCGGCGCCTGCTGCAAAATTCCCGGGAAATTCCCAAAAACATTCCCGGAAAATTCCCAAAAATTCCTCCAAAATTCCCAAAAATTCCCTAAAAATTCCCAAAGAATTCCCCAAAAAATTCCAAAAAAATTCCCTAAAAATTTCCCCAAAATTCCCAAAAATTCCCCCAAAAATTCCCCAAAAAGTCCCAAAAAATCAAAAAAAAATTCCCCCCAAATTCAAAAAAAATTCCCAGAAATTTCCCCAAAAATTCCCAAAATTTCCCTAAAAAATCCCCAAAAAATTCCCCCCAAAATTCCCTAAAAATTGCCCAAAAATCCCCCCAAAATTCCTCTCAAATTCCCAAAATTTCCCCCCAAAAATCCCAAAAATTCCCCCAAAATTTCCCAAAGAATTCCCAAAAAAATTCCCAGAAAATTCCAAAAAAATCCCCCCAAAATTTCCCCCAAAAAATCCCAAAAATTCCCTAAAAATTCCCCCAAAAATACCAAAAATTCCCCAAAAATTCCCCCCAAAAATCCCCCCAAAATGCCCAGTATTCCCAAAATTCCCAAGAATTTCCCAGAATTCCTCAAAATTCTCTCCCAGAAATCCCAAAAAATTCCCGAGAAATTCCCAAAATTCCCCCAAAATCCCAAAATTCCCACCCCAAATTCCCAGAATTCCCCAAATTCCCCGGAAATCCCCGAAATTCCTCGAAATTCCCACCCAGAAATTCCCAAAAAATTCCCAAAATCCCCCCAAAATAATCCCAAAAAATTCCCCCCAAATTCCCAAGAAATTCCAAAAAAAATCCACAAAAAATTCCCCAAAAATTCCAAAAAAATTCCCAGAAATTTCCCCCCAAAATTCCCGAAAATTCCCAGAATCCCCCAAATTCCCACCCAGAAATCCCAAAAAATCCCCAAGAAATTCCCAAAATTCCCCAAAAATCCCAAAATTCCCCCAAAATTCCCAGAATCCCCCAGAATTCCCAGGAATTTCCCAGAATTCCCCAAATTCCCACCCAGAATTCCCAGAATTCCCAGGAAATTCCAAAAAATTCCTAAAAAATTCCAAAAAAATCCCAAAATTCCCCCCAAAAATCCAAAAAAAAATCCCAAAAAATTCCCAAAATTCCCAGAATTCCCAAAACTCCCCAAATTCCCAGAATTCCCCAAATTCCCACCCAGAATTCCCAGAATTCCCAGGAAATTCCCGGAATTCCCACCTGGGCCGGGGCCGGCTCCGCTGGGGCCTTGGAAGGGCCGGGCTGGGCCTGGAAAAATGGGGAAAAAACGGGGAAATTTGGGAAAATTGGGGAAAAAATGGGGAAATTTGGGGAAAAACGGGAAAATTTGGGAAAATTGGGGAAAAAATGGGAAAAATGGGGGAAAAACGGGAAAATTTGGGAAAATTGGAGGCAAAAATGGGGAAAAATGGGGAAAAAATGGGGAAATTTGGGGGAAATTGGGGAAAATAATGGGGAAAAATGGGGAAATTTTAGGGAAAAATGGGGAAATTTGAGAAAATTGGAGGCAAAAATGGGGAAATTTGGGAAAATTGGGAAAAAAAATGGGAAAAATGGGGAAATTTTAGAGGAAAATGGAGGAAAATTGAGAAAATTTGGGAAAATTGGAACAAAAAATGGACAAAATTGGGAAAAACGAAGCCAAAAATTGGTGAAAAAAATGGGAAAATTGGGAAAAATGGAACAAAAATTGGGGAAAAATGGGAAAATTGGGAAAAATGGAGCCAAAAATGGGGAAAAAATGGGAAAAATTGGGAAAAATGGAACAAAAATTGGGAAAATTGGGAAAAACTGAGTCAAAAATTGGGAAAAAATGGGAAAAATTGGGAAAAAACGGAACAAAAATGAGGAAAATTGGGAAAAATGGAACAAAAAATGGGGAAAATTGGGGAAAATGGAACAAAAAATGGGAAAAATTGGGAAAAATGGAACAAAAAATGGGAAAATTGGGAAAAATTGAGTCAAAAATTGGGGAAAAATGGGAAAAATTGGGAAAAAACAGAAGAAAAATGAGGAAAATTGGGAAAAATGGAGCCAAAAATTGGGAAAAAATGGGAAAAATTTGGAATAATGGAGCTAAAAATTGGGAAAACTGGAAAACTTTGGGGGAAAATGGAACAAAAATGAGGAAAATTGGGAAAAATTGAGTCAAAAATTGGGAAAAAAATGGGAAAAAATTGGGAAAATTGGGTGAAATTGACCCAAAATTGTGAATTTTGGGTGGAAACGGAGCCAAACCGAGGGGAAAAAAGGGAAAAAAGGGGAAAAGCCATTCCCAGAATTCCCAGAATTCCCGGAATTCCCGGAATTCCCGGAATTCCCGGAATTCCCTCACCTCCTCCTTCTTGTAGGGCGCCTCCAGCATGGCCTCGATGACGATGTCGAAGTCGTCTGACGTCATCGCGTCGGCCTGGCGGGAAATTGATTTTGGAGGGAAAAAAAAGGGCGGGAAAAGTTTAAAATTCCGGGATTTTATTTTATTTTATTTTATTTTGTTTTATTTTATTTTATTTTATTGGGAATTTTTTTGGCGCTCGCTCACCGGGTCCGGCAGAGTTTTGGATCCCCCCGATTCCATCCCGGGGATTTTTTTTTGGGGGGGGGGGAAAACCCCCGGAATCCGGGAATTCCTTTTTTCCTGCGGTGGTGACGTCACAATGTGGGGGAAAAAAACACAAAGGTGACGTCATCGAAATGACGTCACTACCCCACTGAACCCTTTTAGCCACGCCCCCTCCTATTGCCGGCAATGGCGCACAAACCACGCCCCCTCCCCGCTGCCGTCAACGACGTGCAGGCCACGCCCCCTCAGCGAAGCCACGCCCCCTCCCATTGCCGGCAATGTTACTCAAGCCACGCCCCCTCAGCGAAGCGACGCCCCTTCCTATTGTGGGCAGCGGCGCCTAAGCCACGCCCCCTCCCCTAAGCCACGCCCCCTCTCCCCCCCTCCCCTCACGGCTTTGGCGCCCCCTGGCGGCGCCGCCCTCACGGCTCCGTTTCCCGCCCTTCCCCCCCCCCCCCGTTAAATCCCCACCCCTCCCCCTTCTCCGCTTCTCCGCCGCTCCCCCCGCCCGGAGTGACGTCACGCCTGACGTCATATCGCGACAGCGCTGCCGATCTTACCGGCCCCCCCTGAACCCCGAAGCGGCGGCGGCGGCGGCGGCGGCGGCGGCCCCGGACGCGGCGGCAAAGATGGCGGCGGCCTCCAGAACCTTCCCCCCCCCTCCTCCTTCGCCCTGCCCGCGGCGCTCGCCCCGCCCACTTCGCGCTCCTATTGGCTGCGGCGCGGCGTTGCCGCCTCGCTATTGGTCGGGGGTTTTGTCCGTCAAAGCTCGGCGGCGCTGATTGGTCGCTGAGCCTCCAAGTGTCGGAGCGGCTGATTGGTGGATGAGACGCGCGTTGTGATTGGCTGAGAGAGGCGAAAGGGGCGAGCCCCGCCCCTTCCCGCTGCGCCGTCGTCATGGCAACGCGGCCTAGCGCGGCCTGCGGAGCCTGAGCTCGAGTAAGGAGGAACCGCGGCGTCCAAAAACTCGGGAATAAAATGGGAATTTTGGGAATAAAATCCTGGAAATGGGATTAAAAAGCGCTGAGGGAAGCGCGGGGGGCGGCGAGGGGCGGCAGGGAGGGATTTGAAACGCTTAAAACGACGCGGTTTAAAAAGAGAGGGACAACAAAGCTAAAATAAATCCAAATATTCCCTAAATTCTGCCCTCGGTCAAAATTCCCAAAGTTTTATCGGATATTCCTCATTTCTCCCGATTTTTCTGCTTTGGAGGCAAAGGGGGCTCAGTTTGAGGGGATTTGGGTTTAAAATCCTCAATATTGGAGCCAATTCGCCTCAAATTGATCAAAAAATTGGAACAAATTCCTTCAAATTCACCTCAAATTGGGATTTTTGGGGATTTTTCCAGAGTTTTTTTTGGGATTTCTTTGTTTTTTTGGGTTTTTTTGTGATTTGGGGGTTTTTTTCTGAGTTTTTTTAATTTTAATTTTGATTTTTGGGGGTTTTTTTTACTGAATTTTTTATAGTTTTGATTTTTGAGTTTTTTTTCCTGAATTTTTTATAATTTTAATTTTAATTTTTGAAGGTTTTTTTTTAAAGGATTTTTTTTGGAGATTTTTCCGGGAATTTTTTGGGAATTTTTATGGGAATTTAGGGAGGTTTTAAAGAGGTTTTTTGTGTGATTTTTTTCTATTTTCTTTTTTAAGTTTAAAAAGTTTTTTTAGCAGATTTTACTTTTATTTCCAAAGATTTATTTGGAATTTTTTAAATTTTTTTTTTTTCGATTTTCCTTGGAGATTTTTTGGGAATTTTTCCCGATTTTTCTCTGATTTTTAAATTAATTTTCCCGGATATTTTCCGACATTTCCCCGTTTTTATTTCATTTTTTTATTCCATTTTTAAATTTTTTAAGAATTTTCCTGGATCTGCCCAAATTTTCCCAGAATTTTCCCCGTTTTTCTCCAAAATTCCTTAAACTCACCCCAAATTTTCCCAGATTTTATTCCAAAATTCCCATTTTTCTTTAATTTAACCCAAAAATTCCAATTTTTATCCTCATAAATTCCAAAAAAATTCCCATTTTTGGGAAAATTTTTCCGTTTTCCCCCCAAAACTTCTCCCTTTTACCCCCAAAAATTCCATTTTCTCCCCAAAATTCCCCAAATTTTTCCCGTTTTCCCCAAAAATTTTCCCCATTTTTCCCCTTTTTTTCCAATTTTCCTCCCAAAATTCCATTTTTTTCCACTAAAATTCTACTTTTTCCCCCCAAAATTCCACTTTTTACCTCCAAATTCCCCTCAAAATTCCCAGATTTTCTCTGAAATCCCCGGATTTTCCCCCAAAATGCCATTTTTTCCCTCAAAATTCACCTTTTTTTCCCCCCAAAATTCCGTTTCCCCCCCAAAATTCCCAAATTTTCCCCCAAAATCCCCAAATTTCTCCCCAAAATTCCCAATTTTTCCCCAAAATCCCATTTTTCCCCCCCAAAAAATTCCCAATTTTCCCCAAAATTCCCAATTTTTCCCCAAATTCCCAAGTTTTTCCCCAAAACCCATTTTTTTCCCCAAAAAATTCCCATTTTTTCATCCAAAATCTCAAATTTTTCCTCCAAAATTCCCGATTTTTTCCAAAATCCCCGTTTTTGTTCCCCAAAATTCCCAAATTTCCCCCCAAATTCCCAAATTTTCCCCCAATTTTTCCCCCAAAATTCCCAAATTCCCCCCAAAATTCCCAATTTTCCCCAGCTTTCCCCCCAAAATCCCAAATTTCTCCCAAAATTCCCAAATTCCCCCCAAAATCCCCAAATTTCCCCCCCAAATTCCCATTTTTCCCCCAAAATCCCAAATTTTTCCCCAAAATTCCCATTTTCCCCCGATTTTTCCCCAAAATTCTTTTTTTTCCGCCCAAATTTCTAAATTTTTCCCCCAAAAATTTCCAAATTTCCCCCAAAAGTCCCAAATTTTCCCCCCAAAATCCCCAAATTCCCCCCAAAATCCCCTTTTTTCCCCCCAAAATCTCAAATTTTTCCTTTCAAATTCCCAATTTTTCCCAAAATCCCTGTTTTTCTCCCCAAAATCCAAATTTTTCGCCCAAAATCACCAAATTCCCCCCAAAATTCCCAAATTCGCCCCATAATCCCAAATTTCCCCCCAAAATTCCCAATTTTTCACCAAAATTCCCATTTTTCCCCCCCAAAATCCCCAAATTTCCCCCCAAAATCCCCAAATTTCCCCCAAAATCCCCAAATTCCTCCCAAAATCCCCAAATTTTCCCCCAAAATCCCCAAATTTCTCACAAAATCCCCAAATTTCCCCCCCAAATTCCCATTTTTCCCCAAAATCCCCAAATTCCTCCCAAAATCCCCAAATTTCCCCCCCAAATTCCCATTTTTCCCCAAAAATCCAAAATTTCCCCCCAAAATTCCCATTTTCCCCCATTTTTCCCCAAAATCCCCATTTTTCCCCCCAAAATCCCCAAATTTTCCCCTAAAATTCCCAAATTTTCCCCCAAAATTCCCAAATTTCCCCCCAAAATTCCCATTTTTCTCCAAAAATCCCAAATTTTTCCCCAGTTTTTCCCCAAAATCCCCTTTTTTCACCCCAAAATCCCCATTTTTTTCCCAAAATCCCCAAATTTTTCTCCCAAAATTCCCATTTTTTCCCAAAATCCCCATTTTTTTCACCAAAATTCCCAAATTCCCCCCAAAATTTCCATTTTCCCCCATTTTCCCCAAAATCCCCCTTTTTCCCCCCAAAATAAACCACTCCGGACTCTCCGCGGGGGTGGGGGGCGGGGCCGTGCTTTATTCCGTCGCGTGTGACGTCACGGGGGGGGAGGGGTCACGTGACCTCCCCGCTCACAGCCCGATGGTGTAGGAGCGGCCGCTGGGGTTGTGGAGGGCGGAGCAAGCCGGTGACGTCACCGCCCACTCGTACCAGACCTTGCTGGGCGTGGCCACGCGCCAGAACGCCACCGACACTTCCTGCCCCGCCCGCACCGGCACCGGCTGCTGTTGGGGGGAGGGGAGAAAGGGGCGTGGTCAGCGCGGACACGCCCACCGAGACGGCCGACGATGGGCGAGGGCGTGGCCACGCCCACCAAGATGGCGGCTGGTGGTCATAGGTTTGGCCATGCCCACCAAGATGGCTGACGATGGTTGAGGGTGTGGCCACGCCCACCAAGATGGCCACCAGGGGAAATTAACATGGCCACGCCCACCAAGACGGCTGACGATGGTTAAGGGCGTGGCCACGCCCACCAAGATGGCGGCTGGTGGTCACAGGTTTGGCCACGCCCACCAAGATGGCTGACAGTGGTTAAGGGAGTGGCCACGCCCACCAAGATGGCGGCTGGTGGTCATAGGTTTGGCCACGCCCACCAAGGTGGCTGACGATGGTTGAGTGGCCACGCCCACCAAAATGGCCGATGATGGTTGAGGGTGTGGCCACGCCCACCAAGATGGCCACCAGGGGAAATTAATATGGTCACGCCCATCAAGATGGCCGCCTGGGGAAATTAACATGGCCACGCCCACCAAGATGGCTGACGATGGTTAAGGGCGTGGCCACGCCCACCAAGATGACGGCTGGTGGTCATAGGTTTGGTCACGCCTACCAAGATGGCTGACGATGGTTGAGGGAGTGGCCACGCCCACCAAGATGGCCACCAGGGGAAATTAACATGGCCACGCCCACCAAGATGGCCACCAGGGGAAATTAACATGGCCACGCCCACCAAGATGGCCACCAGGGGAAATTAATATGGCCACGCCCACCAAAATGGCTGATGACGGCTGAGGGCGTAGCCATGCCCAGCAAGATGGCCGACGATGGTTAAGGGTGTGGCCACGCCCACCAAGATGGCCACCAGGGGAAATTAATATGGTCACGCCCATCAAGATGGCCGCCTGGGGAAATTAACATGGCCACGCCCACCAAGATAGCCACCAAGGGAAATTAACATGGCCACACCCACCAAGATGGCTGACGATGGTTAAGGGCGTGGCCACACCCACCAAGATGACGGCTGGTGGTCATAGGTTTGGTCACGCCCACCAAGATGGCTGACGATGGTTAAGGGAGTGGCCACGCCCACCAAGATGGCGGCTGGTGGTCATAGGTTTGGCCACGCCCACCAAGGTGGCATACGATGGTAAAAAAAGTGGCCACGCCCACCAAGATGGCAACCAGGGGAAATTAACATGGCCACGCCCACCAAAATGGCCGACGATGGCTGACGGTGTGGCCACGCCCACAAAGATGGCTGACGATGTTTAAGGTTGTGGCCACGCCCACCAAGATGGCCACCAATGGTTTGTGAGGGTGGCCACGCCCACCAAGATGGACAACAATGGTTAAGGGCGTGGCCACACCCACCAAGATCGCCGCCAGGGGAAATTAACATGGCCACGCCCACCAAAGATGGCGGCCAGGGTAGATTTGCATAGCCACACCCCCAAAATGGCCGCCAACGCTTCGCGTAGGTGGCCACGCCCACCCGTAACCCCTGCGGGTTAATTTGCATAAACCACACCCACCAAGGGTTAATTTGCATGGCCACGCCCACCGCCCCGCCCACCATTTTCCAAGATGGCCGCCGATGACGTCATCAATTCGGTTTTTTCCCCTTTTCTCCCCCAAATTTTGGCGGATTTTTCCCGAATTTTTTTTGTTTTTCCCGGGAATTTTTGGTCTTTTTCCCCCTCTGGAATTTTTTTGGGATTTTTGGTTCGGTTCCATCCCAAAATTTTTTTTTTGGGAATTTTTTTTTTTATATTTTTGCCCCAAATCCTTTAAAATTCCCCCAATTTTTCCCCAATTTTCCAGGAATTTTTTTTTTTGGGAATTCCATCAAAACTCCCCTTTTTTATTCTTAAAAAAAACCCCAAAATTCCCAAAAAAACTCCCAAAAACCCCAAAAATTCCCAATTTTTTTTCATTTCCTCCTCAAATTTTCCCCTTTTTTCCCAAAATTCCCATTTTTCCGCGCCTTCCCGACTCACCTTGATCGGGAAAAAAATGGGAAACCAGGAGAACAATCCCGGCGAATGCGTCTCGGGTCGGATGCCTGGAAATTCCCAGAAAAACTCCCAAAAAATTCCCAAAAAAATTCCCAAAAAAATTCCCAAAATTCCCAAGGTTATCCCGAATTTTTCACGATTTTTTCCCCAATTTTCCCCATTTTTTCCCATTTTTTTTCACATTTTTAATAATTTTTTCCTAGTTTTTCTCCACATTTTTCTCCGATTTTTTCTCCAATTTTTCCCTATTTTTTTCCCCATTTTTCCTCAATTTCCCCCAATTTTTCCCGATTTTTTCCCATTTTTTTCCCCATTTTTTCCCCAATTTTCCCGATTTTTTTCCCATTTTTTTCCCCATTTTTAGTAATTTTTTCCTATTTTTTTCCACTTTTTTCCCTGATTTTTCTCCAATTTTTCCCCATTTTTTTCCCTATTTTTTTCCCCATTTTTCCCCAATTTTCCCCCATTTTTCCCCCATTTTTTCCCCAATTTTTCCCCCCATTTTCCCCATTATTTTTTCCCCATTATTTCCCCACATTTTCCCCTCATTTTTCCCCAAAATTTCCCCAATTTTCCCCCAATTTTTCCCCATTTTTTGCCCATTATTTCCCCCCATTTTTCCCCATTTTTTCCCAATTTTCCCCCATTTTTATTCAAATTTTTCCCCATTTTATTCCATTTTTTCCCCCCATTTTTTGCCCAATTTTTCCCCATTTTTCCCCTTTTTTTTGCTCATTTTTTCCCCAATTTTTCCCCAATTTTTCCCCCCATTTTTCCCATTATTTTCCCCCATTTTCCCCAATTTTTCCCCATTTTTCCCCCATTTTTTCCCCAATTTTCACCCAATTTTCCCCCAATTTTCACCAATTTTCCCCATTTTTTCCCCAATTTTTCCCAATTTCCCCCCGTTTTCCCCCATTTTTCCCCATTTTTCCCCCAATTTTTCCCCATTTTTCCCCAATTTCCCCCAATTTTTCCCCATTTTTACCCTTTTTTTTCCCCATTTTTCCCTCCAATTTTCCCCCATTTTTCCCCCAATTTTTCCCCAATTTTCCCCCATTTTTCCCCATTTTTCCCCCATTTTCCCCCAATATTCCCCCCATTTTTCCCCCAATTTTTCCCCATTTTTCCCCCCTGTTTTCCCCCATTTTTTCCCAATTTTCCCCCGTTTTTCCCGCACTCAGGGTGAATTTTTCCCCAATTTCCCCCTGTTTTTCCCAATTTCCCCCCATTTTTCCCCAATTTTCCCCATTTTTCCCCAATTTTCCCCATTTTTCCCCATTTTTTACCCAATTTCACCCATTTTTCCCCCAATTTTCCCCCAGTTTTCCCCATTTTTCCCCAATTTTCCCCATTTTTTTCCAATATCCCCCCGTTTCCCCCCGTTTTTCCCAATTTCCCCCATTTTTCCCCATTTTTCCCCATTTTTTCCCAATTTCCCCATTTTTCCCCCCGTTTTTCCCGCACTCAGGGTGAATTTTCCCCCATTTTTTCCCAATTTCCCCATTTTTCCCCAATTTCCCCATTTTTTCCCCGTTTTCCCGCACTCAGGGTGAATTTTTCCCCAATTTCCCCCATTTTTTCCCCATTTTTCCCCCATTTTTTCCCAATTTCCCCCATTTTTTCCCAATTTCCCCATTTTCCCCCCGTTTTCCCGCACTCAGGGTGAATTTTCCCCCATTTTTTCCCAATTTTCCCCCGTTTTTCCCAATTTTTCCCCCATTTTTTCCCCATTTTTCCCCCAATTTTTCCCCATTTTTCCACTTTTTTTTCTCATTTTTTCCCCATTTTTTCCCCAATTTTTCCCCCAATTTTTCCCATTATTTCCCCCAATTTTTCCCAATTTACCCACATTTTTCCCCCCCAATTTTCCACATTTTCCCCCCCATTTTCCCCCCAATTTCCCCCAGTTTTTCCCCATTTTTCCCCCCGTTTTTCCCGCACTCAGGGTGAAGTTTTCCCCAATTTCCCCCATTTTTCCCAATTTTCCCATTTTTCCCCCGTTTTCCCCGCACTCAGGGTGAATTTTTCCCCAATTTTTCCCAATTTCCCCATTTTTCCCCCAATTTTTCTCCATTTTTCCCCCATTTTTTCCCCAATTTTCCTCCAATTTTTCCCCATTTTTCCCCTTTTTTTTGCTCATTTTTTCCCCAATTTTCCCCCAATTTTTCCCCCAATTTTTCCCATTATTTCCCCCAATTTTTCCCAATTTCCCCCCATTTTTCCCCCCCAATTTTCCCAATTTCCCCCCATTTTTCCCCCCCAATTTTCCCCGTTTTTTCCCATTTTTCCCCCCATTTTCCCGCACTCAGGGTGAATTTTTCCCCAATTTTCCCCATTTTTTCCCAATTTTCCCCATTTTTCCCCCCGTTTTTCCCGCACTCAGGGTGAATTTCCCCCATTTTTTCCCAATTTTCCCCATTTTTTCCCCATTTTTCCCCCCGTTTTTCCCGCACTCAGGGTGAATTTTTCCCCAATTTTTTCCCCAATTTTCCCCATTTTTTCCCAATTTCCCCATTTTTCCCCCCGTTTTTCCCGCACTCAGCGTGACGTCGCCGTAGAGCCGCGTCTCGAAGTATCCGGCGAATCCGTGCAGCACCGTCCCCACCTCCACCCGCCAGCTCAGCTCCGTGTAGCGGCTGTTATCCGGAGAAACTTCTGGAAAAAACCCCCAAAAAAACCCCAAAACACCCTCAAAAAAAATCCCCCTTTTTTTCCACCCAAATTCGGATTTTTCCGCATTTTTTCCCATTTTTTTGTGGTTTTTAATTTGAATTTTATCGGTAAATTTATCTCGATTTTCAGCCAAATTCCTGATATTTTTCACGGATTTTTTTTCCCCGTTTTTTTCCCATTTTTTCCCAAATTTTCCCCCTTTTTTTCCCAATTTTCCCCGGATTTTTCCCAATTTTTTCCCAAATTTTTCCCCATTTTTCCTCCAATTTTTCCCAGATTTTTCCCCAATTTTACCCCCAATTTTTCCCCAATTTTTCCCAGATTTTTCCCAGATTTTTCCCCAATTTTTACAGGATTTTTTCCCAAATTTTTCCCCATTTTTTCCCAATTTTTCTCAAATTTTCCCCGGATTTTTCCCCAACTTTCCCCCATTTTTCCCCGTTTTTCCCCTTTTTTTCTCAAATTTTCCCCCATTTTTTCCCAATTTTTCCTGATTTTTTTTCCATTTTTTCCTGGATTTTTCCCACTTTTTTTCCCAAATTCATCCCAATTTTTCCCCAGGTTTTTTTCACATTTTTTCCCAAATTTTTTCGGGATTTTTCCCCCATTTTTTCCCAATTTTCCCTGGATTTTTCCCCAATTTTTCCCAATTTTCCCCCCATTTTTCCCAGATTTTCCCCCCATTTTTCCTGGATTTTTCCCCAATTTTTCCCCAATTTTTCCCAGATTTTTCCCCCAATTTTTCCCAGATTTTTCCCAGATTTTTCCCCCATTTTTCCGGGATTTTTCCCCAATTTTTTCCCCAATTTTCCCCCAATTTTTCCCCATTTTTCCCCATTTATTTCCCGCCGTTTTTCCGGAACTTTCCTCACCGGGATTGGGATGCCGGAAGCTGAAGCAGGGAAGGGGCGGAGCCACCTGATGGAAATTGTGGAGCCTCACCACGTAGGGGGTCTCAAACTGAGCCTGCAAAATCCCCAAAATCCCCCAAAATTCCCAAAAATTCCTCCACTCCCAATCCCAAATTCCCCATTTCCCATTTTCCCAGCAATTTTCCCATTTTTCCCTGATTTTTTCCCATTTTTTTCCCTGATTTTTCCCCATATTTCCCATCGATTTTCCCATTTTTCCCTGATTTTTCCCATTTTCCCCTGATTTTTCCCATCATTTTTCCCATTTTTCCCATCATTTTTCCCATTTTTCCCTGATTTTTCCCCATTTTTCCCTCATTTTTCCCATTTTTCCCTCATTTTTCCCTTTTTTCCATCAATTTTCCCATTTTCCCTGATTTTTTCCCATTTTTCCCTGATTTTTTCCCATTTTTCCGATTTTTCCCATTTTTCCCTCCAAATTCCCACCAAAAAATTCCCCAAAATTGCAATTTTTTTCCCCAATTTTTTCCCCATTTTTTCCCCCAAAATTCCCAAATTTTCCCCCCAAAATTTCCCAAAATTCTCTTCTTTTTCCCTCATTTTCCCCAAAAAAATTTTAAAAAATTCCCCAAAAAATCCAAAAAAATTCCAAAAAATCCCAGAAATTCCCAAAATCCAAAAAAATCCCCAAAAATCCCCCAAAAATGCAAAAAAGTTCCAAAAAAATTCTCCAAAAAAATCCCCAAAAAATTTCAAAAAAATCCCAAAAAATCTCAAAAAATCCCAAAAAAATCCCAAAAAAATCCCCAAAAAATCCCCCAAAAATCCCCAAAAAATCCCCCCAAAATCCCCCAAAAAATCCCCCAAAAAATCCCCCAAAAATCCAAAAAAATCCCCAAAAAAATCCCCAAAAAAATCCCCAAAAAATCCCCCAAAAATTCCCAAAAATCCCAAAAAAATCCCCCCAAAAAATCCCAAAAAGTCCCCAAAAAATCCCAAAAAATCCCCAAAAAATCCCAAAAAATCCCCCAAAAATTCCCCAAAAAATCCCAAAAAAACCCAAAAAAAATCCCCAAAAAAATCCAAAAAAAATCCCCAAAAAATCCCCAAAAAATTCCCAAAAAACCCCAAAAAAAACCCCAAAAAACCCCCAAAAAATCCCCAAAAAACCCCAAAAAAACCCCAAAAAATCCCAAAAAAATCCCAAAAAAATCCCCCAAAAAATTCCCCAACCTCCCCCCATCCCCCCCCCGCATTTTTCCCGCCCGGAATTCCCGGAATTCCCGTTCTTTTTCCCGGGATTCACCTCGGGGTGCCGGTCGTGCTCGCGGCAGCCTCGCACTTCGTTGTAGAGCTTGGAGGAGGAGACGGGAGCCAGGAAGGAGGTGTAGGATTGGGGGATGGAAACTCCGTCCTCTGCCATTCCCAGAGGGAAAAATTCCCAAAATTCCACAGAATTCCACAAAATTCCCAAAATTCCACAAAATTCCCGCGGTTTCCCAACCAAAATCCACTTTTTTTCCCCCAAAAATCCCATTTTTTACCCCCAAAATTCCGTTTTTTCCCCAAAAATTCCCATTTTTTTCCCCCAAAAATTTCGTTTTTACCCCCCAAAATTCCCATTTTTTTCCCACCCAAAATCCCAGAAAATTCCCCCCAAAATTTCGGTTTTCCCACCCAAAATCCCCTTTTTTTTCCCCAAAAATTCCCATTTTTTCCACACCCAAAATCCCAGATTTTCCCCACAAAATTCCCATTTTTCCCACCCAAAATTCCCATTTTTCCCACCAAAATTCCCATTTTTTTCTCCCAAAAATTCCCATTTTTCTTCACCCAAAATTCCCATTTTTTTCCCGTCCAAAATTCCCATTTTTCACACCCCAAAATCCCAGATTTTCCCCCCAAAAATCCCATTTTTTTACCCTCAAAATTCCCATTTTTCCCACCCCAAATCCCCTTTTTTCCCCAAAAAATTCCATTTTTCCCACCCAAAATCCGCGTTTTTTCCCCCAAAATTCCCATTTTTTTCCCCAAAAATTCCCATTTTTACCCCCAAAATTCCCATTTTTTCCCTCAAAAATTCCCATTTTTTTCCCCAAAAATTCCCATTTTTTTCCCCCAAAAATTTCGTTTTTACGCCCCAAAAATTCCCATTTTTTTCCCATCCAAAATTCCCATTTTTCCCACCCCGAAATCCCATTTTTTTCCGCAAAAAATTCCATTTTTCCCACCCAAAATTCCCGTTTTTCCCCCCAAAATTCCCATTTTTTTACCATCCAAAATTCCCATTTTTCCCCCCAAAAATTCCCCTTTTTCCCCCCCAAAATTCCCATTTTTTCCACTCCCAAAATCCCTGGTTTTCCCCCCAAAATTCCAATTTTTTTCCCACCCAAAATTCCCATTTTTCTCACCCTGAAATTCCCAGTTGTTTCCCCCAAAAATTCCCATTTTTCCCACCCAAAATCCCAATTTTTTTCCCCCAAAATTCCCATTTTTTTCCCCCCAAAATTCCCATTTTTTTCCCCCAAAATTCCCATTTTTCTCACCCCAAAATCCCAGGTTTTTTCCCCAAAAATTCCCATTTTTTCCCCATTTTTTCTCCAATTTCCTCCGGATTTTTTTCCCCAGAATCCCCAAATTTTTCCCCATTTTTCCCCAATTTTTCCCCATTTTTTCCCAATTTTTCCCCATTTTATTCCCAATTTATTCCCATTTTTTCCCCAATTTTTATCCAATTTTTCCCCATTTTTTCTCCGATTTTCCCTGGGTTTTTTCCCCCAAAATCCCCAAATTTTTCCCCATTTTTCCCCACTTTATTCCCATTTTATTTCCATTTTTCCCCCATTTTTCCCCATTTTTTCCCCATTTTTTCCCCGATTTTCCCCGGGTTTTTTTCCCCCGAATCCCCAATTTTTTCCCCCAGAATTCCCAGATTTTCCCGGATTTTTCCGGAATTTTCTCCCACCTTTCAGGCACCCCCGTGCCCCATCCAGGCACTCTGGGGACAGCTCCTGATCCCATTATTCCCCATTTTTCCCCAATTTTTCCCCAATTTCTCCCCATTTTTTCCCCATTTTTTCCCCAATTTTTTCCCCATTTTTCCCCATTTTTTCCCCATTTTATTTCCATTTTTTCCCCATTTTTTCCCAATTTTTCCCCAATTTTTCCCCATTTTTCCCCAATTTTTTCCCCCATTTTTCCCCCATTTTTTCCCCATTTTTCCCCCATTTTTTCCCCATTTTTTCCCCATTTTATTCCCATTTTTACCCATTTTTTCCCCAATTTTTCCCCATTTTTCCCCCATTTTTTCCCCATTTTTTCCCCAATTTTCCCCCCATTTTTACCCAATTTTTTTCCCGTTTTTCCCAATTTTTTTCCTCATTTTTCCCCAATTTTTCCCCAATTTTCCCCCATTTTCCCCCATTTTTTCCCCATTTTATTTCCATTTTTTCCCCATTTTTCCCCATTTTTTCCCCCATTTTTTCTCCGATTTTCCCCGGGTTTTTTTCCCCAAAATCCCCAAATTTTCCCCCAGATTTCCAAAATTTTTCCCCATTTTTCCCCATTTTATTCCCATTTTTTCCCCATTTTATTCCCATTTTTCCCCCATTTTTCCCATTTTTTCCCCATTTTTTCCCCGATTTTCCCCGGGTTTTTTTCCCCACAATTCCCAAGAATTCCTGGATTTTTCCCAGATTTTTTCCAGATTTTCCCGGATTTTTTCCGGAACTTTCTCCCACCTTTCAGGCACCCCCGGGCCCCATCCAGGCACTCCGGGCTCAGCTCGTTGTCCCCGAAGGATCCCAGCAGCTCCGACACCACCAGATCCGCCGGCTCCGGCGCCGCCCAGCCCCGCATGTCCCGCGCCACCACCGACACCTGCGAGCCCCACTCCTCCCACTGGCAGTTCTCCAGCCTGCAATTAGCGCTAATTAGCGCTAATTAGCTCATTAATAATCATTAATAACCCCCAGAGCAATCGCGGGTTAAATCCGATAAGGGATCAATGAGTTATCGGTGATCAATAACACTCCCCGCTCCCTCCAGTGCCATTTTCCTGCTCTTAAAAAGTCTTAATTTGTTCATTAATGGCACTAATTAGCCGTAATTAGCATTAATTAGCTCCTTAGTAATCATTAATAACCCCCCGGAGCGATCGCGGGTTCAATCCGATAAGGGATCGATAAATTATCGGTGATCAATAACCCTCCCTGATCCCCCCAGTGCCATTTTCCTGCTCTTAAACAGCCTTAATTGGCCTTAATTAGGCCATTAATGGCCCTAATTAGCCGTAATTAGCATTAATTAACTCGTTAATAATCATTAATAACCCCCAGAGCAATCGCGGGTTCATTCTGATAAGGGATCGATAAATTATTGGTGATCAATAACCCTCCCTGATCCCCCCAATGTCATTTTCCTGCTCTTAATTAGCCTTAATTAGCCTTGATTGGTTCATTAATGGCCCTAATTAGCCGTAATTAGCATTAATTAACTCGTTAATAATCATTAATAACCCCCAGAGCAATCGCGGGTTCATTCTGATAAGGGATCAATGAGTTATTGGTGATCAATAACCCTCCCTGATCCCCCCAGTGCCATTTTTCTGCTCTTAATTAGCCTTAATTACCCTTACTTAGTTCATTAATGGCCCTAATTAGCCGTAATTAGCGCTAATTAGCTCCTTAATAATCATTAATAACCCCCCGGAGCGATCGCGGGTTCAATCCGATAAGGGATCGATAAATTATCGGTGATCAATAACCCTCCCTGATCCCCCCAGTGGGAATTTCCACTCTTAATTAGCCTTAATTAGCCTTGATTAGGCCATTAATGGCCCTAATTAGCATTAATTAGCTCGTTAATAATCATTAATAATCCCCAGAGCAATCGCGGGTTAAATCCGATAAGGGATCGATGAGTTATCGGTGATCAATAACCCTCCCCGCTCCCTCCAGTGGGAATTTCCACTCTTAATTAGCCTTAATTAGCCTTGATTAGGTCATTAGTGGCCCTAATTAGCCGTAATTAGCTCCTTAATAATGATTAATAACCCCCCGGAGTAATCGCGGGTTCAATCCGATAAGGGATCGATAAATTATTGGTGATCAATAACCCTCCCTGATCCCCCCAGTGTCATTTTTCTGCTCTTAATTAGCCTTAATTAGCCTTGATTAGGTCATTAATGGCCCTAATTAGACGTAATTAGCACTGATTAGCTCCTTAATAATCATTAATTACCCCCCGGAGCAATCGCGGGTTCAATCCGATAAGGGATCGATAAATTATCGGTGATCAATAACCATCCCTGATCCCCCCAGTGCCATTTTTCTGCTCTTAATTAGCCTTAATTAGCCTTGATTAGGTCATTAATAGCCGTAATTAGCACTGATTAGCTCATTAATAAACCTTAATAAGCCCCCGATCGATTAATAACTCTCTAATCAATAGCGGGTTAAATCCGATAAGGGATCGATAAATTATCGGTGATCAATAACCCTCCCTGGTGATCAATAACCCTCCCTGATCCCCCCAGTGCCATTTTCCTGCTCTTAAAAAGCCTTAATTAGTTCATTAATGGCCCTAATTAGCATTAATTAGCATTAATTAGCTCCTTAATAATCATTAATAACCCCCTGGAGCGATCGCGGGTTAAATCCGATAAGGGATCAATGAGTTATTGGTGATCAATAACCCTCCCTGATCCCCCCAGTGCCATTTTCCTGCTCTTAATAAGCCTTAATTCCTTCATTAATGGCCCTAATTAGCCATAATTAGCATTAATTAGCTCCTTAATAATCATTAATAACTCCCGGAGCCATCGCGGGTTCAATCCGATAAGGGATCGATAAATTATCGGTGATCAATAACCCTCCCCGCTCCCCCCAATGCCATTTTCCTGTCCTTAATAAGCCTTAATTACCCTTAATTAGTTCATTAATGGCCCTAATTAGCATTAATTAGCATTAATTAGCTCCTTAATAATGATTAATAACCCCCCGGAGCCATCGCGGGTTCAATCCGATAAGGGATCAATAAATTATTGGTGATCAATAACCCTCCCCACTCCCCCCAATGCCATTTTCCTGTCCTTAATAAGCCTTAATTACCCTTAATTAGTTCATTAATGGCCCTAATTAGCCATAATTAGCATTAATTAGCTCATTAATAATCATTAATAACCCCCCGGAGCGATCGCGGGTTAAATCCGATAAGGGATCAATGAGTTATCGGTGATCAATAACCCTCCCTGATCCCCCCAGTGGGAATTTCCACTCTTAATTAACCTTAATTAGGCCATTAATTAGCCTTAATTAGCCTTAATTAGTTCATTAATGGCCCTAATTAGCCGTAATTAGGTCATTAATGGCCTTAATTAGCCTTAATTAGCCTTGATTAGCTGTAATTAGCTCATTAATGGCCTTAATTAGCCGTAGTTAAATGGATTATTGATGGGTTATTGTTCAGTTATTGATCAGTTATTGATGGGTTATTGATGGGTTATTGATTGGTTATTGAAGGGTTATTGATCGGTTATCAATGGGTTATTGATCGGTTATTGATGGGCTATTGATCGGTTATTGATCGGTTATTGATCGGTTATTGATCGGTTATTGATTGGTTATTGGTGGGTTATTGATGGGTTATTGATTGGTTATCGATCAATTGCTATGGATGGGTTATTGATCAGTTATTGATCGGTTATTGATCGGTTATTGATGGGTTATCAATGGGTTATCAATCAATCGCTATGGATGGGTTATTGATGGGTTATTGATGGGTTATTGATTGGTTATTGATGGGTTGTTGATGGGTTATCGATCAATCGCTATGGATGGCTTATTGATCGGTTATTGATCGGCTATTGATGGGTTATTGATGGGTTATTGGTGGGTTATTGATGGGTTATCAATGGGTTATCGATCAATCGCTATGGATGGGTTATTGATCGGTTATTGATCGGTTATTGATCGGTTATTGATGGGTTATCAATGGGTTACCGATCAATTGCTATGGATGGGTTATGGATGGGTTATTGATCACCACGGATGGGTTATCGATGGGTTATTGATGGGTTATTGATCACCACCGATGGGTTATCGATGGGTTATTGATCAATCGCTATGGATGGGTTATGGATGGGTTATTGATCACCACCGATGGGTTATCGATGGGTTATCGATCGCTATCGATGGGTTATCGATTGGTTATGGATGGGTTATGGATGGGTTATTGATCAATCGCTATGGATGGGTTATGGATGGGTTATCGATGGGTTATGGATGGGTTATTGATCACCACCGATGGATTATCGATGGGTTATTGATCGCTATCGATGGGTTATCGATGGGTTATCGATCGGCACTCACGTGACGACGGCGTTGGGGTTTGATGGGTTATGGATGGGTTATGGATGAGTTATTGATCACTATTGATGTGTTATCGATGGGTTATCGATGGGTTATCGATGGGTTATTGATCGGCACTCACGTGACGACGGCGTTGGGGTTTGATGGGTTATGGATGGGTTATTGATCATTATTGATGGGTTATGGATGGGTTATTGATCAATCGCTATGGATGGGTTATGGATGGGTTATTGATCACCACCGATGGGTTATCGATGGGTTATCGATCGGCACTCACGTGACGACGGCGTTGGGGTTTGATGGGTTATGGATGGGTTATGGATGGGTTATTGATCACTATGGACGGGTTATCGAAGGGTTATTGATGCTATCGATGGGTTATCGATGGGTTATCGATGGGTTATCGATCGGCACTCACGTGACGACGGCGTTGGGGTTTTTCTCCACGGCGTACAGACGCAGCCGCGCCCCGGCCTGGCGAGCGGCTCGGAGCGCCGCGGCCACCAGCGGCCCCCGGCCCGCGCCCAGCACCATCACCACCCTGAGAACAGCCAAAAACACCCTCAAAACACCCAAAAACACCCGAAAACACCCCAAAAACACCCCGAAATCACCCAAAATCACCCCAATTCACCCCAAAATCACCATCACCACCCTGAGAACAGCTGGAAACAGCCGAAATCACCCCAAAATCACCCCAAAACAGCCCGAAAACACCCCAAAACAGCCCAAAACAGTCCAAAAACACCCGAAAACACCCCAAAATCACCCCAAAACACCCCAAAACACCCCAAAAGCACCATCACCACCCTGAGAACAGCCGGAAACAGCCGAAATCACCCCAAAAACACCCAAAAACAGCCCAAAACAGCCCAAAAACAGCAAAAAACACCCAAAAACACCCCAAAACAGCCCAAAAACACCCCAAATCACCCCAAAATCACCCAAAACCAGCCAGAAACACCCCAAAAACACCCTCAAAACACCCAAAAACACCCGAAAACACCCGAAAAACACCCCAAAACAGCCCAAAAACACCATCACCACCCTGAGAACAGCCGGAAACAGCCGAAATCACCCCAAAAACACCCGAAAACACCCAAAAACACCCGAAAACACCCAAAATCACCCCAAAAACACCATCACCACCCTGAGAACAGCCGGAAACAGCCGAAATCACCCCAAAATCACCCAAAAACACCCAAAACAGCCCAAAAACACCCAAAAACACCACAAAACAGCCCAAAAACACCCGAAAACACCCCAAAAACAACCCAAAACCAGCCCAAAAACAGCCAAAAACACCCCAAAAACACCCAAAAACACCCCAAAACAGCCAAAACAGCCAAAACAGCCCAAAAACACCCTCAAAACACCCAAAAACCACTCAGAAATCACCCCAAAATCACCCAAAAACAGCCCAAAACCACCCAAAACCAGCCAGAAACACCCCAAAAACACCCTCAAAACACCAAAGAACACCCGAAAACACCCCAAAAACACCCCGAAAGCACCCAGAAACACCCCAAAACACCCCAAAAACACCCAAAAACACCCGAAATCACCCCAAATCACCCCAAAATCACCCGAAAACACCCCAAAATCACCCAAAAACACCCAAAATCACCCAAAATCACCCAGAATGACCCAAAATCACCCCGAAATCCGCTCCGGGAACCCCAAAAAACCCCAAAATCAACCCAAAATAACCCAAAATCACCCAAAAACACCCGAAATTACCCAAATCACCCCAAAACCAGCCCAAATTCACCCAAAACCACCCCGAAATCCGCTCTGGGAACCCCAAAAATCACCCAAAAACACCCAAAAACACCCAAATTCACCCCAAAATCACCCAAATGTCCCCCCCCAAAACAAGGATTTTTGGGGACTTTGGGCTGTTTTGGGTGGGATTTTCTGGGAATTCTGGAACGTTCCAGGCGGATTTTTGGGGATTCCGGGATATTTGGGATGGCTTTTTGGGAATTCCGGGGGTTTCGAGCTGTTTTTGGGTCGAATTCCTGGAATTTTGGGGCAAATATTTGGGATTTGGGGTCAATTTCGAGGTGATTTTTGGGGACTTTGGGCTGTTTTGGGTGGGATTTTCTGGGAATTCTGGAACGTTCCAGGCGGATTTTTGGGAATTCCGGGATATTTGGGATGGGTTTTTGGGAATTCCGGGGGTTTCGAGCTGATTTTGGGTCGAATTCCCGGGATTTTGGGGCGAATTTTTTGGATTTTGGGTCAATTTTTGAGGTGATTTTTGGGGACTTTGGGCTGTTTTGGGTGGGATTTTCTGGGAATTCTGGAACGTTCCAGGCGGATTTTTGGGAATTCCGGGATATTTGGGATGGGTTTTCGGGAATTCCGGGGGTTTCGAGCTGATTTTGGGTCGAATTCCCGGGATTTTGGGGCGAGTATTTGGGATTTTGGGTCAATTTTGAGGGGATTTTTGGGGACTTTGGGCTGTTTTGGGTGGGATTTTCTGGGAATTCTGGAACGTTCCAGGCGGATTTTGGGGAATTCTGGGATATTTGGGATGGGTTTTTGGGAATTCCGGGGGTTTCGAGCTGTTTTTGGGTCGAATTCCCGGGATTTTGGGCCCGTTTTGGGGCGAATTTTTGGGATTTTGGGTCAATTTTGAGGGGATTTTTGGGGAGTTTGGGCTGTTTTGGGTGGGATTTTCTGGGAATTCTGGAACGTTCCGGGCGGATTTTTGAGAATTCCGGGATATTTGGGATGGGTTTTTGGGAATTCCGGGGGTTTCCAGGCGATTTTGGGTCAAATTCCTGGGATTTTGGGCCCGTTGTGGGGCGAATTTGAGGGATTTTGAGTCAATTTTCGAGGGGATTTTTGGGGAGTTTGGGCTGTTTTGGGTGGGATTTTCTGGGAATTCTGGAACGTTCCGGGCGGATTTTTGGGAATTCCGGGATATTTGGGATGGGTTTTTGGGAATTCCGGGGGTTTCGAGCTGATTTTGGGTCGAATTCCTGGGATTTTGGGGCCGTTTTGGGGCGAATTTGAGGGATTTTGGGTCAATTTTTGAGGGGATTTTTGGGGACTTTGGGCTGTTTTGGGTGGGATTTTCTGGGAATTCTGGAACGTTCCAGGCGGATTTTTGGGGATTCCGGGATATTTGGGATGGCTTTTTGGGAATTCCGGGGGTTTCGAGGCGATTTTGGGTCGAATTCCTGGAATTTTGGGGCAAATATTTGGGATTTGGGGTCAATTTCGAGGTGATTTTTGGGGACTTTGGGCTGTTTTGGGTGGGATTTTCTGGGAATTCTGGAACGTTCCAGGCGGATTTTTGGGAATTCCGGGATATTTGGGATGGGTTTTTGGGAATTCCGGGGGTTTCGAGCTGATTTTGGGTCGAATTCCCGGGATTTTGGGGCGAATTTTTTGGATTTTGGGTCAATTTTTGAGGTGATTTTTGGGGACTTTGGGCTGTTTTGGGTGGGATTTTCTGGGAATTCTGGAACGTTCCAGGCGGATTTTTGGGAATTCCGGGATATTTGGGATGGGTTTTCGGGAATTCCGGGGGTTTCGAGCTGATTTTGGGTCGAATTCCCGGGATTTTGGGGCGAGTATTTGGGATTTTGGGTCAATTTTGAGGGGATTTTTGGGGACTTTGGGCTGTTTTGGGTGGGATTTTCTGGGAATTCTGGAACGTTCCAGGCGGATTTTGGGGAATTCTGGGATATTTGGGATGGGTTTTTGGGAATTCCGGGGGTTTCGAGCTGTTTTTGGGTCGAATTCCCGGGATTTTGGGCCCGTTTTGGGGCGAATTTTTGGGATTTTGGGTCAATTTTGAGGGGATTTTTGGGGAGTTTGGGCTGTTTTGGGTGGGATTTTCTGGGAATTCTGGAACGTTCCGGGCGGATTTTTGAGAATTCCGGGATATTTGGGATGGGTTTTTGGGAATTCCGGGGGTTTCCAGGCGATTTTGGGTCAAATTCCTGGGATTTTGGGCCCGTTGTGGGGCGAATTTGAGGGATTTTGAGTCAATTTTCGAGGGGATTTTTGGGGAGTTTGGGCTGTTTTGGGTGGGATTTTCTGGGAATTCTGGAACGTTCCGGGCGGATTTTTGGGAATTCCGGGATATTTGGGATGGGTTTTTGGGAATTCCGGGGGTTTCGAGCTGATTTTGGGTCGAATTCCTGGGATTTTGGGGCCGTTTTGGGGCGAATTTGAGGGATTTTGGGTCAATTTTTGAGGGGATTTTTGGGGACTTTGGGCTGTTTTGGGTGGGATTTTCTGGGAATTCTGGAACGTTCCAGGCGGATTTTTGGGGATTCCGGGATATTTGGGATGGCTTTTTGGGAATTCCGGGGGTTTCGAGGCGATTTTGGGTCGAATTCCTGGAATTTTGGGGCAAATATTTGGGATTTGGGGTCAATTTCGAGGTGATTTTTGGGGACTTTGGGCTGTTTTGGGTGGGATTTTCTGGGAATTCTGGAACGTTCCAGGCGGATTTTTGGGAATTCCGGGATATTTGGGATGGGTTTTTGGGAATTCCGGGGGTTTCGAGCTGATTTTGGGTCGAATTCCCGGGATTTTGGGGCGAATTTTTTGGATTTTGGGTCAATTTTTGAGGTGATTTTTGGGGACTTTGGGCTGTTTTGGGTGGGATTTTCTGGGAATTCTGGAACGTTCCAGGCGGATTTTTGGGAATTCCGGGATATTTGGGATGGGTTTTCGGGAATTCCGGGGGTTTCGAGCTGATTTTGGGTCGAATTCCCGGGATTTTGGGGCGAGTATTTGGGATTTTGGGTCAATTTTGAGGTGATTTTTGGGGACTTTGGGCGGTTTTGGGTGGGATTTTCTGGGAATTCTGGAACGTTCCGGGCGGATTTTTGGGAATTCCGGGATATTTGGGATGGGTTTTTGGGAATTCCGGGGGTTTCCAGGCGATTTTGGGTGGATTTTGGGGTGAATTCCGGGGATTTTGGGGCACTCACTGCACGTTCGTCTCTCGCTCCCCTTCAGGGACCCGGTCCTGGAGACACTTGTAAATGGCCTGGAGAATATGCAAATTTATGCAAATTTATGCAAATTAGAGACAAACCACACCCACCATACCCTTTAATCAACCTGTCAGCCTTAATTACCGGAGCGGCCATGCAAATTAAGGCTCAAATCACTCTGGAAACATGCAAATTAAGGGGCTGAATATGCAAAATGCAGTGTGGTATGCAAAGGAGGGCGTGGATATGCAAATTAGGCTGGTTTTTAATTGGGTTGTGTTAATTTTCATGCAAATCGCATCGATTCTGATGCCCAATCAACAGTTAATTAATAAGCTCCTAATTAAGTATTACATGCAAAAGTAATTAATTAATAGCCACAATTAAATGTTTACATAATTCTTAATTTTATGCAAATTAGGTGATGCTGAAAGAAAGTTGATTTATGCAAATGAAGCTGCTAGTACAGCTCAATACTGTAAATTAATTAAGCTAATTAACATGCAAATCTGACAATAAAAATAATTTGCATAAAGCGCCCAACAATGCTAATTATACAAATCCCAGAATAACTCCGTGTATGCAAATTAGGAAACAATTTATGCAAATCACAGCATGATTTGCCTAATTTAATAATGTATTCACGATGCAATCGTACTTATGCAAATCACTGATTTAATTAATGCACATGCTATGCAAATTTGCAAATAACTTACGCATATCATTGGGCACTTTATGCAAATTACCGAGAATTCCATGCAAATTAATGCAAATTACTAGATACTATTTTATTGACCACATTATGCAAATCAGCTGCTGATTCATGCAAATTCCCCATCGCTTTATGCAAATCTATGCAGATTAGGGCGCCAGCCGATAACCCACAGGGGTGGTGTTTGTATGCAAATGAGATGCAAATTGCAAACCCTTTTGACTGATATATGTGGGCGTGTAAATAAACAGGAAATTGGATGCAAATGAGATGCAAATGAGGAAAAGCTTCTGAGCGGCATGTGGGCGTGCCAATGGATGGTAATTGTATGTAAATGAGATGCAAATGAGATGTAAATGTAAAACCGCTTCTGCGCGGCTTGTGGGCGTGCCAATGGGATAAGAATTGTATGTAAATGAGATGCAAATGAGATGTAAATGTCAAAACACTTTTGAGCGGCATGTGGGCGGGCTAATGAGATGGGAGTTACATGCAAATGATATGCAAATGAGATATAAATGAGAAAAAGCTTCTGAGCGGTGTGTGGGTGTGTCCATAGGATGAAAATTTGGATTTAAATGAGATTCAAATGAGATGTAAATGTGGAAACGCTTTTGAGCAGCGTGTGGGCGTGCCAATGGGATGGGAATTACATGTAAATGATATGCAAATGAGATATAAATGAGAAAACGCTTCTGAGCGGCGTGTGGGCGTGACAAAGGGATGGAAATTTAGATTTAAATGAGATGCAAATGAGATGCAAACGTGGAAACACTTTTGAGCGTCACGTGGGCGGGCTAATGGATTGGTAATTATATGTAAATGATATGCAAATGAGACATAAATGAGAAAACGCTTCTGAGTAGAGTGTGGGCGTGCCAAAGGGATGGGAAATTTGATGCAAATGAGATGCAAATGAGATGCAAACATGGAAACACATCTGAGCAGTGTGTGGGCGTGACAAAGGGATGAAAATTTGGATTTAAATGAGATGCAAATGAGATGTAAATGTGGAAACGCTTTTGAGCAGCGTGTGGGCGTGCCAATGGGATGGGAATTACATGTAAATGATATGCAAATGAGATATAAATGAGAAAACGCTTCTGAGCGGCGTGTGGGCGTGACAAAGGGATGGAAATTTAGATTTAAATGAGATGCAAATGAGATGCAAACTTGGAAACACTTTTGAGCGTCACGTGGGCGGGCTAATGGATTGGTAATTATATGTAAATGATATGCAAATGAGACATAAATGAGAAAACGCTTCTGAGTAGAGTGTGGGCGTGCCAAAGGGATGGGAAATTTGATGCAAATGAGATGCAAATGAGATGCAAACATGGAAACACATCTGAGCAGTGTGTGGGCGTGACAAAGGGATGAAAATTTGGATTTAAATGAGATGCAAATGAGATGTAAATGTGGAAACGCTTTTGAGCGGCGTGTGGGCGTGCCAATGGGATGGGAATTACATGTAAATGATATGCAAATGAGATATAAATGAAAAAACGCTTCTGAGCGGTGTGTGGGTGTGTCCATAGGATGAAAATTTGGATTTAAATGAGATGCAAATGAGATGTAAATGTGAAAACACTTCTGAGCAGTGTGTGGGCGGGCTAATGGAATGGGAATTGGATGCAGATGAGATGCAAATGAGATGCAAATGAGCTGACCTGCTGGTACTGGCAGTACTTGATGGGATCCTTCTCGAAGACCTCGTAGGTTTGGGATTCCAGGTTGTCCATCAGGGGCTGCGGAATTCCCGGGAAAAAATCCGGGATTTTCACCCAAAATTCCCGGGATTTTCACCCAAAATTCCAGGAAAATTTCTGGGATTTTCACCCAAAATTCCACAAAAAATTCCCGGGATTTTCACCCAAAATTCCATGAAAATTCCTGGGATTTTCACCCAAAATTCCCGGGATTTTCACCCAAAATTCCCGGGATTTTCACCCAAAATTCCCGGGATTTTCACCCAAAATTCCACAAAAAATTCCTGGGATTTTCACCCAAAATTCCCGGGATTTTCACCCAAAATTCCCGGGATTTTCACCCAAAATTCCCGGGATTTTCACCCAAAATTCCACAAAAAATTCCCGGGATTTTCACCCAAAATTCCACAAAAAATTCCCGGGATTTTCACCCAAAATTCCCGGGATTTTCACCCAAAATTCCCGGGATTTTCACCCGAAATTCCCGGGATTTTCACCCAAAATTCCCCAAAATTCCCGGGATTTTCACCCAAAATTCCACAAAAAATTCCCGGGATTTTCACCCAAAATTCCATGAAAAATTCCCGGGATTTTCACCCAAAATTCCCGGGATTTTCACCCAAAATTCCCCAGAAATTCCCGGGATTTTCACCCAAAATTCCACAGAAATTCTGGGGATTTTCACCCAAAATTCCACCAAAATTCCCGGGATTTTCACCCAAAATTCCCCAAAATTCCCGGGATTTTCACCCAAAATTCCACAGAAATTCACAGGATTTTCACCCAAAATTCCCGGGATTTTCACCCAAAATTCCCGGGATTTTCACCCAAAATTCCACCAAAATTCCCGGGATTTTCACCCAAAATTCCCGGGATTTTCACCCAAAATTCCAGGAAAATTCCCGGGATTTTCACCCAAAATTCCACAAAAATTCCCGGGATTTTCACCCGAAATTCCCGGGATTTTCACCCAAAATTCCCCAAAATCCCCGGGATTTTCACCCAAAATTCCCGGAATTTTCACCCAAAATTCCACCAAAATTCCTGGGATTTTCACCCAAAATTCCACAAAAATTCCCGGGATTTTCACCCAAAATTCCACGAAAATCTCCGGGATTTTCACCCAAAATTCCCGGGATTTTCACCCAAAATTCCAGGAAAATTCCCGGGATTTTCACCCGAAATTCCACAAAAATTCCCATTTTTTTTGTCAGAATTCAGCCAAAAATTCCCGATTTTTACATAAAAATTCCCAATTTTTCCCTCAAAATTCCTGAACTGGGATTGAACTGGGATGAACTGGGATTGAACTGGGATTGAACTGGGATGAACTGGGATTGAACTGGGATGGACTGGGATGAACTGGGATGGACTGGGATTGAACTGGGATTGAACTGGGATTGAACTGGGATTGAACTGGGATGAACTGGGATTGAACTGGGATTGAACTGGGATTGAACTGGGATTGAACTGGGATTGAACTGGGAGGTCACTGGGCTGAACTGGGCTGAACTGGGCTGAACTGGGCTGAACTGGGAGCCCACCTGCAGCGGGCTCTGCAGGTAATCCTCGTAGCCACACTGGGATTGAACTGGGATTGAACTGGGATTGAACTGGGATTGAACTGGGAGGTCACTGGGCTGAACTGGGCTGAACTGGGCCGAACTGGGCTGAACTGGGAGCCCACCTGCAGCGGGCTCTGCAGGTAATCCTCGTAGCCGCACTGGGATTGAACTGGGATGAACTGGGATTGAACTGGGATTGAACTGGGATTGAACTGGGCTGAACTGGGATTGAACTGGGATTGAACTGGGAGGTCACTGGGCTGAACTGGGATTGAACTGGGATTGAACTGGGATTGAACTGGGCTGAACTGGGCTGAACTGGGCTGAACTGGGCTGAACTGGGAGCCCACCTGCAGCGGGCTCTGCAGGTAATCCTCGTAGCCACACTGGGATTGAACTGGGATTGAACTGGGATTGAACTGGGATTGAACTGGGATTGAACTGGGATTGAACTGGGCTGAACTGGGCTGAACTGGGCCGAACTGGGCCGAACTGGGCTGAACTGGGAGCCCACCTGCAGCGGGCTCTGCAGGTAATCCTCGTAGCCACACTGGGCTGAACTGGGATGAACTGGGATTGAACTGGGATTGAACTGGGATTGAACTGGGATTGAACTGGGATTGAACTGGGATTGAACTGGGATTGAACTGGGATGGAACTGGGCTGAACTGGGATGGACTAGGCTGAACTGGGAGCCCACCTGCAACGGGCTCTGCAGGTAATCCTCGTAGCCACACTGGGATTGAACTGGGATTGAACTGGGATTGAACTGGGATTGAACTGGGATTGAACTGGGATTGAACTGGGAGGTCACTGGGCTGAACTGGGCCAAACTGGGCTGAACTGGGAGCCCACCTGCAGCGGGCTCTGCAGGTAATCCTCGTAGCCGCGGGCGTACAGCTCGTAGGCCGAGGGCGGGGGCCGGTGCTGGCCCAGGTGCTCCAGGTACTGCAGGTACGCGGCCAGGGGGCGTCCGCCGTGCCGGGGGGCTCCCTGCACGATGATCTGCACGTCCAGCTGTGGGGGAAACCAGTATGAACCAGTATGAACCAGTATGAACCAGTATAAACCAGTATAAACCAGTATGGGATTTTTTTCCCTGTTTTTTTCCCCTTTTTTTCCCCATTTTTTGCTGGTTTTGGTGCTCCCAGTTTGGTCTCCTACAGAGTTCAGGGAGGGAATCCCAGTATAAACCAGTATAAACCAGTATAAACCAGTATAAACCAGTATGAACCAGTATAAACCAGTATGGGATTTTTTTCCCTTTTTTTTCCCATTTTTTTCCCCATTTTTTTCCCATTTTTTTGTGATTTTTCCCCATTTTTTGCTGGTTTTGGTGCTCCCAGTTTGGTTTCCTGACAGAATTCGGAGAGGAAATCCCAGTATAAACCAGTATAAACCAGTATAAACCAGTATAAACCAGTATGGGCTTTTTTTCCTCTTTTTTTCCCATTTTTTTCCCATTTTTTTGTGATTTTTTCCCCATTTTTTGCTGGTTTTGGTGCTCCCAGTTTGGTCTCCTTCAGAGTTCAGGGAGGGAATCCCAGTATAACCCAGTATAACCCAGTATAAACCAGTATAAACCAGTATAAACCAGTATGGGCTTTTTTCCCTGTTTTTTTCCCGTTTTTTTTTCCATTTTTTCCCATTTTTTCCCATTTTTTTGTGATTTTTCCCCATTTTTTGATGGTTTTGGTGCTCCCAGTTTGGTCTCCCGACAGAATTCAGGGAGGGAATCCCAGTATAAACCAGTATAAACCAGTATAAACCAGTATAAACCAGTATGGAATTTTTTTCCCCATTTTTTTCCCTTTTTTTTGTGATTTTTCCCCATTTTTTGCTGGTTTTGGTGCTCCCAGTTTGGTCTCCTGGCAGAATTCGGAGAGGAAATCCCAGTATAAACCAGTATAAACCAGTACAAACCAGTATAAACCAGTATGGGCTTTTTATCCCCTTTTTTTCCCCTTTTTTTCCCATTTTTTCCCATTTTTTCCAATTTTTTTCCCATTTTTTGTGATTTTTCCCCATTTTTTGATGGTTTTGGTGCTCCCAGTTTGGTCTCCTGACAGAATTCAGGGAGAGAATCCCAGTATAAACCAGTATAAACCAGTATAAACCAGTATAAACCAGTATAAACCAGTATAAACCAGTATGGGATTTTTTTCCCCTTTTTTTCCCATTTTTTCCCATTTTTTTGTGATTTTTCCCCATTTTTTGATGGTTTTGGTGCTCCCAGTTTGGTCTCCTGACAGAGTTCAGGGATGGAATCCCAGTATAAACCAGTATAAACCAGTACAAACCAGTTTAAACCAGTCTAAACCAGTATAAACCAGTATAAACCAGTATGGGATTTTTTTCCCCTTTTTTTCCCCATTTTTTTCCCATTTTTTTGTGATTTTTCCCCATTTTTTGCTGGTTTTGGTGGTCCCACTTTTGTTTCCTTCAGAGTTCAGGGAGAGAATCCCAGTATAAACCAGTATAAACCAGTATAAACCAGTATAAACCAGTATAAACCAGTATACACCAGTATGGGATTTTTTTCCCCTTTTTATCCCCTTTTTTTCCCATTTTTTCCAATTTTTTCCCCATTTTTTTGTGATTTTTCCCCATTTTTTGATGGTTTTGGTGCTCCCAGTTTGGTTTCCCGGCAGAGTTCAGGGAGACAATCCCAGTATAAACCAGTATAAACCAGTATAAACCAGTACAAACCAGTATAAACCAGTATGGGATTTTTTCCCCTTTTTTTCCCATTTTTTTCCCCATTTTTTCCCATTTTTTTGTGATTTTTCCCATTTTTTGATGGTTTTGATGGTCCCAGTTTGGTCTCCTTCAGAGTTCAGGGAGGGGAATCCCAGTATAAACCAGTATAAACCAGTACAAACCAGTATAAACCAGTATAAACCAGTATAAACCAGTATAAACCAGTCTAAACCAGTATAAACCAGTATAAACCAGTCCAAACCAGTCTAAACCAGTATAAACCAGTATAAACCAGTATAAACCAGTATAAACCAGTACAAACCAGTAACCCCAACCCCCACATTAAATCACTTTTAACCCTTTCTGTGCTGTTTTGAACCCCATTTTTGCCATTTTTCACTCGTTTTTCCCCGTTTTTTCGCCCTCCCGCCCCTCCCAGTATAAACCAGTCCAAACCAGTATAAACCAGTCCAAACCAGTACCTTGAGCAGCTGTCCCAGCAGGCGCTGGTGGCCCCGGCCCAGCACTGGGAATCCTTTCTTGTTGGTGAGGAAGAGGCGGGTGGGGAGCAGCACGGCCCGCACCGGCTCCCCCAGCCAGCGCGCCAGGGCGGGGCCAGACGGCAGGTCCGGGCCCAGTTCCAGGGCTGGAAAACCAGTATAAACCAGTATAAACCAGTATAAACCAGTATGGACCAGTATAAACCAGTATAGCCCCATATAACCCATTATAGACCAGTATAAACCAGTATAAACCAGCCAGGGCGGGGCCAGACGGCAGATCCGGGCCCAGTTCCAGGGCTGGAAAACCAGTATGGACCAGTATAAACCAGTATAAACCAGTATGGACCAGTATAAACCAGTATGGACCAGTACAAACCAGTACAAACCAGTATAAACCAGTATAGCCCCATATAACCCATTATAGACCAGTATAAACCAGTATAAACCAGTATAGACCAGCCAGGGCGGGGCCAGACGGCAGGTCCGGGCCCAGTTCCAGGGCTGGAAAACCAGTATGGACCAGTATGGACCAGTATGGACCAGTATGGACCAGTATAAACCAGTATGGACCAGTATAGCCCCATATAACCCATTATAGACCAGTATAAACCAGTATAAACCAGTATAAACCAGTATAAACCAGCCAGGGCGGGGCCCGACGGCAAATCCGGGCCCAGTTCCAGAGCTGGAAAACCAGTATGGACCAGTATAAACCAGTATAAACCAGTATGGACCAGTATAAACCAGTATAGCCCCATATAACCCATTATAGACCAGTATAAACCAGTATAAACCAGTATAAACCAGTATAAACCAGTATAAACCAGTATAAACCAGTATAAACCAGCCAGGGCGGGGCCAGACGGCAAATCCGGGCCCAGTTCCAGGGCTGGAAAACCAGTACGGACAAGTATAAACCAGTATAAACCAGTATGGACCAGTATAAACCAGTATGGACCAGTACAAACCAGTACAAACCAGTATAAACCAGTATAGCCCCATATAACCCATTATAGACCAGTATAAACCAGTATAAACCAGTATAAACCAGCCAGGGCGGGGCCAGACGGCAAATCCGGGCCCAGTTCCAGGGCTGGAAAACCAGTATAAACCAGTATAAACCAGTATAAACCAGTATAACCCAGTATAACCCAGTATAAACCAGTTCAAACCAGTATGGACCAGTATGGACCAGTATGGACCACCCAGGGTGGGGTCAGATGCCCCGCCCTATCTCCCTTGGCCCCACCCCTTCCCCCTTTAACCCCGCCCCTTTCCCCTTTAGCCCCACCCCTTTTTCTTTAACCCCACCCATTTCCCTTTAACCCCACCCCTTTCCCCTTTAGCCCCACCCCTTTCCCTTTAACCCCGCCCCTTTCCCTTTAACCCCACCCATTTCAAATTAGCCCCACCCCTTTCCCCTTTAGCCCTGCCCATTTCCCTTTAACCCCGCCCCTTTCCCTTTAACGCCACTTCTTTGTCTTTAACCCCACCCCTTTCCCTTTAGCCACACCCCTTTCCTTTTAACCCCACCCCTTCCCCTTTAACCCCGCCCCTTTCCCTTTAACCCCGCCCCTTTCCCTTTAGCCACGCCCATTTCCCTTTAATCCCACCCCTTTCCTTTTAACCCCGCCCCTTTCCCTTTAACCCCGCCCCTTCTCTTTAACCCCACCCCTTTCCCCTTTAGCCCCGCCCATTTCCCTCTAGATCCGCCCCTTTCCCTTTAACCCCGCCCCTTTCTCTTTAACCCCACCCCTTTCCCCTTTAACCCAGCCACTTTCCCTTTAACTCAGCCCATTTTCCTTTAAACCCGCCCCTTTCTCTTTAATCCCACCCCTTTCCCTTTAACCCCGCCCCTTTCCCTTTAACCCCACCCCTTTCCTTTTAACCCCGCCCCTTTCCCTTTAACCCCGCCCCTTCTCTTTAACCCCACCCCTTTCCCCTTTAGCCCCGCCCATTTCCCTTTAGATCCGCCCCTTTCCCTTTAACCCCGCCCCTTTCTCTTTAACCCCGCCCCTTTCCCCTTTAGCCCCACCCATTTCCCTTTAACCCGGCCCCTTTCCCTTTAACTCCGCCCATTTTACTTTAACCCCGCCCCTTTCCTTTAACCCCGCCCCTTTCCCTTTAACCCCACCCCTTTCCCTTTAACCCCGCCCATTTCTCTTTAATCCTGCTCATTTCCCTTTAACCCCACCCCTTTCCCCTGGCCCCGCCCCTTTTTCTTTACCCCACCCATTTCCCTTTAACCACGCCCCTTTCCCCTTTAGCCCCACCCCTTTCCCTTTAACCCCACCCATTTCCCTTTAACCCAGCCCCTTTCCCTTTAACCCCACCCCTTTCCCTTTAACCCTGCCCCTTTCTCTGGCCCCACCCCTTTCCCCTGGCCCCACCCATTTTTCTTTAATCCCGCCCCTTTCCCTGGCCCCACCCCTTTCCCCTGGCCCCGCCCCTTTCCCTTTAACCCCACCCATTTCCCTTTAACCCCGCCCCTTTCTCCTTTAGCCCCACCCCTTTCCTTTTAACCCCGCCCCTTTCCCTTTAACCCCGCCCCTTCTCTTTAACCCCACCCCTTTCCCCTTTAGCCCCACCCATTTCCCTTTAACCCCACCCCTTTCCTTTTAACCCTGCCCCTTTCCCTTTAACCCCGCCCCTTCTCTTTAACCCCACCCCTTTCCTTTTAGCCCCACCCCTTTCCCCTTAAACTCCGCCCCTTTCCCCTCTGGCCCCGCCCCTTTCCCTGGCCCCGCCCCTTTCCCTTTAACGCCACTTTCTCTTTAACCCCACCCCTTTCCCCTTTAACCCCACCCTTTTCCCTTTGGCCCCACCCCTTTTCCCTGGCCCCGCCCCTTTTCCCTTTGGCCCCGCCCTTTCCCCTGGCCCCGCCCCTTTCCCCTGGCCCCGCCCCTCACCGAGCGCCAGCCTCTTGTTGTAATCCAGGAGAGTGCGGAAGTTGTGCCACCTGCAAAAGGGGGAGGGGCTATGCAAATTAACACACAAATCCCGGGAAAAATTCCAAAAATTCCCCAAACCCCGCACGGGGACGGCCCCGCCCCCAAATCCCCGAAATTTCCCTTTTTTACCCCAAAAAAAAATCCCAAAATTCCCCAAAAATTCCCAAAATTCCCCCCAAAAATTCCCCATTTTTTACCCCAAAAATAAATTCCCCAAATTCCCCAAAAATTCCCAAAATTCCTCCCAAAAATTCCCATTTTTTACCCCAAAAAAAATCCCAAAATTCCCCAAAAATTCCCGAAATTCCCCGAACCCCGCACGGGGACGGCCCCGCCCCCAAATCCCCGAAATTTCCCTTTTTTACCCAAAAAAAAAATCCCAAAATTCCCCAAAAATTCCCAAAATTCCCCCCTAAAAATTCCCATTTTTTACCCCTAAAAAAATCCCAAAATTCCCAAAAAATTCCCAAATTCCCCCCAAAAATTCCCCATTTTTACCCCCCAAAAAAATTCCCAAAATTCCCCAAAAATTCCCCCCAAAAATTCCCCAATTTTTACCCCAAAAAAATAAATCCCAAAATTCCCCAAAAATTCCCAAAATTCCCCAAACCCCGCACGGGGACGGCCCCGCCCCCAAATCCCCGAAAATTCCCTTTTTAACCCCCAAAAAAATCCAAAAATTCCCCAAAAATTCCCAAATTCCCCCCAAAAATTCCAATTTTTCCCCAAAAATTCCCAAATTTCCCCCCAAAAAATCCCATTTTTTTACCTCAAAATTCCAATTTTTTCCCCAAAAATTCCCAAATTTCCCCCCAAAAATTCCCAAGTTTCCCCCAAAAATTCCATTTTTTTCCCAAAATTCCCAAACTTCCCCCCAAAAATTCCAATTTTTTACCCCACAATTCCAATTTTTTCCCAAAATTCCCAAATTTCCTCCTAAAAATTCCCAAATTTCCCCCAAAAATTCCATTTTTTACCCCAAAATTCCAATTTTTTCCCAAAATTCCCGAACTTCCCCCCAAAAATTCCCATTTTTTACCCCAGAACTCCTGGATTTTTCCCAGAATTCCCATTTTTTCCCAAAATTCCCCTAAAATTCCAATTTCTTCCCCAAAATTCCCAAATTTTCACCAAAATTTCCCCGAAACTCCCCATTTTTCCCCCAGAATTCCCAGATTTTTCCCAGAATTCCCCATTTTTCCCGCCAAAACTTCCATTTTTTTCCCCAAAATTCCCATTTTTCCCCAAAAAATCCCCCAAAAATCCCAAATTTTCCCCCAAAATTCCCAAATTTTCCCCCAAAATCCCCATTTATCCCCCAAATTTCACCTAAAATTCCCATATTTTTCCCCAAAAATTCCCATTTTTCCCAAAATTTGACCTAAAATTCCCAATTCTTTTCCCAAAATCCCCAATTTTTCCCCAAAATTCCCATTTTAACCCCAAAAATCCCCAATTTTCCCCCAAAATTCCCAATTTTTTCCCCAAAAATTCCCATTTTTCCCCAAAAACTCCCAGATTTTTCCCACAATTCCCCACTTTTCCCCCAAATCCCCATTTTTTTTCCCAAAATTCCCATTTTTCACCCCAAATTCCCAAAATTTTCCCCCAAAATTTGACCAAAACTCCCATTTTTAACCTGAAAATTCCCAGATTTTTCCCAAAACTCCCAATTTTAACCCTAAAAATTCGCTGATTTTCCCCCAAAATTCCCATTTTTCCCCCAAAATTTCACCAAAATTCCCATTTTTTCCCCCAAAATTCCCAAATTTCCCCCCAAAAATTCCCATTTTTCCCCAGAATTCCCCATTTTTTTTCCCCACAATTCCCGGTTTTTCCGCCGGCTGTTCCGGAAGGTTCCACCCCTCCCCCCCCCCGGCTGTTCCAGAAGGTTCCGCCCCTCCCCTCCCCTCCCGGCTGTTCCGGAAGGTTCCGCCCCTCCCCCAGTCCCTCCCCCCCCGGCTGTTCCGGAAGGTTCCACCCCTCCCCCCCCGGCTGTTCCAGAAGGTTCCGCCCCTCCCCTCCCCCCCCGGCTGTTCCAGAAGGTTCCGCCCCTCCCCTCCCCTCCCGGCTGTTCCGGAAGGCTCCGCCCCTCCCCCAGCCCCTCCCCCTGCCCCTCCCCTCCCCGGCTGTTCCGGAAGGTTCCGCCCCTCCCCCCTCCCCCCCGGCTGTTCCGGAAGGTTCCGCCCCTCCCCCAGCCCCTCCCCCCGGGCTGTTCCGGAAGGTTCCACCCCTCCCCCCCTCGGCTGTTCCGGAAGGTTCCGCCCCTCCCCCTCCCCTCCCCCCCCGGGCTGTTCCGGAAGGTTCCGCCCCTCCCCTCCCCCCCGGCTGTTCCGGAAGGTTCCGCCCCTCCCCCAGCCCCTCCCCCAGCCCCTCCCCCAGCCCCTCCCCCCCCGGCTGTTCCGGAAGGTTCCGCCCCTCCCCCCTCTCTCACCATTCCCAGGTGTTCCCCTCGTCCCCTCCCCCCGGCGCCTCCTCGTTCCCGATGACGTCATCGCGGGAATCTTCCGGAGCCACCAGCGGCACCTGCACCCAGAACTGAGCCCGGGACACCAGTAAGGACCAGTATAGACCAGTATAAACCAGTATGGACCAGTATAAACCAGTATAAACCAGTATGGACCAGTATAAACCAGTATAAACCAGTACGGACCAGTATGGACCAGTATAAACCAGTATAAACCAGTATGGACCAGTATGGACCAGTACAAACCAGTATGGACCAGTATGGACCGGTATAAACCAGTATGGACCAGTACGGACCAGTATAAACCAGTAACTGCATTTCCCGCCATTTTCCTTCCATTTTTTCACCGATTTTCACTGTTTTTCCCCCATTTTTCCCCATTTCTCCCCCTCCCACTCCCCTCCCAGTATAAACCAGTACAAACCAGTAACCCCAACACTATTTCCCCCCATTTTTAACCCTTTATTTACCATTTTTAACCCTTTCTTTCCCATTTTTCCCCCTATTTTCCCCATTTTTCCCCCTATTTCCCTCATTTTTTCCCCGTTTTTTCCCCGTTTCTCCCCATTTCTCCCCCTCCCAGTACAAACCAGTACAAACCAGTAACCCCAACCCCCATTTCCCGCCATTTTTAACCCTTTCTTCCCCATTTTTCCCCTATTTTCCCCATTTTTTCACCGATTTTCCCCATTTTTTCCCCATTTTTCCCCGTTTTTCCCCCATTTCTCCCCCTCCCAGTCCAAACCAGTACAAACCAGTATAAACCAGTAACCCCAAACCCCATTTTCCCCCTTTTTTAACCCTTTATTCCCCATTTTTAACCCTTTATTTACCATATTTCCCCATTTTTCCCCCTATTTTCCCCATTTTTTCACCGATTTCCCCCGTTTTTTCGCCGTTTCTCCCCATTTCTCCCCTTCCCAGTCCCTCCCAGTCCCTCCCACTATAAACCAGTACAAACCAGTAACCCCAACCCCCATTTCCCCCCATTTTTAACCCTTTATTCCCCATTTTTCCCCCTATTTTCCCCATTTTCCCCCCTATTTTCCCCATTTTTTCACCGATTTTCACCATTTTTTCACCGTTTTTCCCCGTTTTTTCCCCATTTCTCCCCCTCCCAGCCCCTCCCAGTCCCTCCCAGTCCGTCCCAGCACCTGTGTGGCGTGGTGGCCGCTGTGCAGGTGGGCGCTCAGCCCCCGGGCCAGGTTGGGGTTGTGCCCCCCCCGCAGCGGCACCAGGTGAGCGGCCAGGCCCAGGTAAGCGCCGAAATCCAGCTCCTGACGCAGGGCCTGGAAGGGTTAAAAATGTCCCCAAATTGTCCCAGATTTATCCCAAAAAATTCCTGAGATTCCCAAAAAAATCCCAAAAAAAATTCCCCAAAAATCGGGGGAAATTTGGGGGAAAAATGGGGAAAAATGGGGAAAAAATTGGAGTAAAATATTAAAAAAAATGCGGGTTTTGAAGACCAAAATTGTCACAAATTTATCCCAAATTTATCCCAAATTTATCACAAAATTGTCACAAATTTTCCCCAAATTTATCCCAAAAAATTCCCAAAATCCCAAAAAAAATCGGGGGAAATTTGGGGGAAAAATGGGAAAAAAATGGGGAAAAAATGGGAAAAAATGGGGAAAAAATGGGGATTTTGGAGAGCAAAATTGTCACAAATTTATCCCAAATTTATCCCAAATTTATCCCAAAAAATTCCTGAAATTAAAAAAAAAAATCCAAAAAAAAATTGTGGGAAATTTGGGGGAAAAAGGGGGAAAAATGGGGAAAAAATGGGAAAAAAATGGGGAAAAATGGGAAAAAATTGGGAAAAAAATGGGAAAAAAAAGGGGATTTTGGAGAGCAAAACTGTCACAAATTTATCCCAAAATTATCCCAAATTAATCCCAAAAAAATCCTGAAATTCCCAAAAAAAATTCCCCCAAAAAATCGGGGGAAATTTGGGGGAAAAAGGGGGAAAAAATGGGAAAAAAATGGGAAAAAAATGGGGATTTTGGAGAGCAAAATTGTCACAAATTTATCTCAAATTTATCCCAAATTTATCCCAAAAAATTCCTGAAATTCCCAAAAAAAATCCCCCAAAAAATCGGGGGAAATTTGGGGGAAAAACAGCAAAAAATGGGAAAAAAATTGGTGTAAAATATTCAAAAAATGAAAGTTTTGGAGACCAAAATTCCCCCAAAATCATCCCAAAATCCCTGAGAAAAAAAAAATTCATCCAATTCTGACCCCAAATCCTTTAAAATTCACCCCAAAATTCCAGGAGGAGAAATTCCGGAATTTTCACGAAAATTCCCAAAAAAAACCCAAAAACCCCAAAATTCAACGAAATCGCCCCAAAATTCCCAAATTTCCTTGGAATCTTTGAGGATTCCCCCCCAGAATTCCTGAAAATTCCGGATTTTTCCATGAATTTTCCCGTTTTTTTTACTTTTTGGGAGTTTTTCCGGACGTGTTCCAGCGGCGAATCCGGGCGGATCCAGGGCGAGAGTTTCCCCACGATCAGGGTGTTCCAGTCTGAGCCAAAATCCCGGGGTTTGCACCCAAAATTCGGAGAATTCACCCCGAAATTCGGGAAGTTCGGCCCCGAATTCATCAAAATCGACCCCAAATTCATCAAAATCGCCCAAATTTACCCCAAAAAACCCAAATTTTGACCCAAAATTCATCAAATTCACCCCAAAATTGACAAAAATCGCCCAAATTTACCCCAAAAACCCCAAAATTCACCAAAATCCCAAAAATTTCACCCAAAATTCACCAAAATCCACCCAAAATTCATCAAAATCGCCCAAATTTACCCCAAAAACCCCAAATTTTGACCCAAAATTCATCAAATTCAATCCAAAATTGACAAAAATCACCCAAATTTACCCCAAAATTCCCCAAAATCCCAAAAAATTCACCCAAAATTCGCCAAAATCCACCCAAAATTCACCAAAATCGACCCAAATTCATCAAAATCGCCCAAATTTACCCCAAAATCCCCAAAATTGAACTCAAAATTAACAAAAATCAGCAAATTCACCCCAAAATTCACCAAAATCCCACAAATTCACCCCAAAACTCAGAAAGTTTGACCCCAAATTCATCAAAATCGCCCAAATTTACCCCAAAATCCCCAAAATTCAACCCAAAATTAATGAAAATCACCAAATTCACCCCAAAATTGACAAAAATTGCCCGAATTTACCCCAAAAACCCCAAATTTAACCCAGAATTCATCAAATTCAACCCAAAATTGACAAAAAAAACCAAATTTACCCCAAAATTCCCCAAAATCCCAAAAATTTCACCCAAAATTCGCCAAATTCACCCCAAATTCATCAAAATCACCCCAAAATCCCCTCCCAGTCCAAACCAGTCCAAACCAGTATAAACCAGTATAAACCAGTATAAACCAGTACAAAGCAGTACAAACCAGTAACCCCAAATCCAAACTTTTCCCTATTTTTCCCCAATTTTTCCCCCATTTTTCCCATTTTTAACCCATTTTTCCCCATTTCTCCCCCTCCCAGTCCCTCCCAGTATAAACCAGTACAAACCAGTATAAACCAGCCCTATTTTCCCCATTTTTTCCCCAATTTTAACCCTTTTTTCCCTATTTTTTAACCTATTTTTCCCCCTTTTTCCCCCATTTTTTCCCTTTTTGTCCCCATTTTCCCCCTCCCAGTACAAACCAGTATAAACCAGTATAAACCAGTGACCCCAAACCCCATTTTCCCCCTTTTTTCCCCCATTTTTCCCATTTTTCACCCATTTTTCCCCATTTTTTCCCATTTTTAACCCTTTCTTCCCCGTTTTTACCCCATTTTTCCCCCTCCCAGTCCCTCCCAATATAAACCAGTATAACCCAGTATAAACCAGTACAAACCAGTAACCCCAACCCCCATTTCCCGCCATTTTTAACCCTTTCTTCCCCATTTTTTCCCATTTTTTCCCATTTTTCCCCCATTTTTCCCCCTCCCAGTCCCTTCCCAGTCCCCTCCCAGTCCCTTCCCAGTCCCCTCCCAGTATAAACCAGTATAACCCAGTAACCCCAAACCCCATTTCCCCCATTTTTCCCCCATTTTTCCCATTTTTAACCCTTTTTTCCCCAATTTTTTCCCCATTTTTCCCCCATTTTTCCCCCTCCCAGTCCCTCCCAGTATAAACCAGTACAAACCAGTATAAACCAGTAACCCCAACCCCATTTCCCGCCATTTTTAACCCTTTATTCCCCATTTTTAACCCTTTCTTTACCACTTTTTCCCCATTTTCCCCCTTTTTTCCCCCATTTTTTCCCATTTTTCCCATTTTTCCCCATTTCTCCCCCTCCCAGTCCCCTCCCAGTCCCTCCCAATCCAAACCAGTATAAACCAGTAACCCCAACCCCCATTTCCCGGCATTTTTAACCCTTTCTTCCCCATTTTTTTCCCCATTTTTTCCCATTTTTTCCCATTTTTCCCCCATTTTTCCCCCTCCCAGTCCCCTCCCAGTCCCTCCCAGTCCCTCCCAGTACAAACCAGTATAAACCAGTACAAACCAGTAACCCCAAATCCCCTTTTTCCCCCATTTCCCCCCATTTTCCCCCTTTTTTCCCCCATTTTTCCCATTTTTAACCCTTTTTTAACTATTTTTTCCCTTTTTTTCCCCATTTTTCACCCATTTTTCCCCATTTTTCCCCCTCCCAGTCCCTCCCAGTACAAACCAGTACAAACCAGTAACCCCAACCCCCATTTCCCGCCATTTTTAACCCTTTATTCCCCATTTTTAACCCTTTATTTACCATTTTTAACCCTTTATTTACCATTTTTTCCCCATTTTTTCCCCATTTTTCCCCCTCCCAGTCCCTCCCAGTCCCTCCCAGTCCAAACCAGTATAAACCAGTATAAACCAGTATAAACCAGTAACCCCAAACCCCATTTCCCCCATTTTTAACCCTTTCCTCCCCATTTTTAACTCTTTATTCCCCATTTTCCCCATTTTTTCCATTTTTTCCCATTTTTTCCCCATTTTTCCCCCTCCCAGTCCCTTCCCAGTTCCTCCCAGTCCAAACCAGTATAAACCAGTATAAACCAGTATAAACCAGTAACCCCAACCCCCATTTCCCGCCATTTTTAACCCTTTCCTCCCCATTTTTAACCCATTATTTACCATTTTTAACCCTTTCTTCCCCATTTTTTTCCCCATTTTTTCCCATTTTTCCCCATTTTTTCCCCATTTTTTCCCCTCCCAGTCCCTCCCAGTATAAACCAGTACAAACCAGTAACCCCAACCCCCATTTCTGCCATTTTTAACCCTTTATTCCCCATTTTTAACCCTTTATTTACCATTTTTAACCCTTTATTTACCATTTTTAACCCTTTCTTCCCCATTTTTTCCCCCATTTTTTCCCGTTTTTCCCCATTTTTCCCCCATTTTTCCCCCTCCCAGTATAAACCAGTATAAACCAGTATAAACCAGTCCAGACCTCGTCCTGCCAGCACCAGGTCCGAGCGGGTTTGGGGCCCGGGCCGGTCCCGCGCCGGAGCCGCCGAGAATTCCCGGCGGTGCCGAGGGTGGAACAGCGGGATGCACAGGAAATCGAACCTGGGGGACACCGGTTCGGACTGGTTTGGACTGGGAAGGACTGGTTTATACTGGGAGGGGCTGGGAGGGGGAGAAATGGGGGAAAAATGGGGAAAATCGGTGAAAAAAATGGGGAAAAATGGGAAAAAATGGGGAAGAAAGGGTTAAAAATGGTAAATAAAGGGTTAAAAATGGGAAAGAAAGGGTTAAAAATGGCGGAAATGGGGGCTGGGGTTACTGGTTTATACTGGTTTGGACTGGTTTATACTGGGATGGACTGGGAGGGAACTGGTTTGTACTGGGAGGGACTGGGAGGGGGAGAAATGGGGGAAAAATGGGGAAAATGGTGAAAAAATGGGGAAAAATGGGGGGAAAATGGGGAAAATAGGGGGAAAAATGGGGGAAATATGGGAAAGAAAGGGTTAAAAATGGCAGAAATGGGGGCTGGGGTTACTGGTTTGTACTGGTTTGTACTGGGAGGGACTGGGAGGGGGAGAAATGGGGGAAAAACGGTGAAAAAATGGGGAAAATGGTGAAAAAATGGGGAAAATAGGGGGAAAAATGGGAAAAATATGGGGAAAAATGGGGAGGAAAGGGTTAAAAATGGGGAAAAATGGCGGGAAATGAGGGTAGGGGTTACTGGTTTGTACTGGTTTGTACTGGGAGGGACTGGGAGGGGAAAAATGGGGAGAAACGGGGAAAAAATGGTTAAAATAGGTCAAAAAATGGGAAAAAATGGGATTAAATGGTAAATAAAGGGTTAAAAATGGGGAGGAAAGGGTTAAAAATGGCGGGAAATGGGGTCTGGGGTTACTGGTTTGTACTGGGAGGGACTGGGATCAAACTGGGAGGGGCTGGGAGGGGGAAAAATGGGGGAAAAACGGGTTAAAAATGGGGAAAAATGGGGGTTGGGGTTACTGGTTTGTACTGGTTTATACTGGGATGAACTGGGATTGAACTGGGAATGAACTGGGAGGGAACTGGGAAGGGAAATTTGGGAATTCTGAAGAAATTTTGGGGATCCTGAGGGGAATTTGGGATCCCTGAGAGGAATTTGGGGATCCTGAGGGGAATTTGGGGATCCCTGAGGGGAATTTGGGGATCCTGAGAGGAATTTGGGGATCCCTGAGGGAATTTGGGGTCCCTGAGTGGAAATTTGGGGATCCTGAGGGGAATTTGGGGATCCCTGAGGGGAATTTGGGGATCCTGAGGGAATTTGGGGATCCCTGAGGGGAATTTTGGGGATCCTGATGGGAATTTGGGGATCCCTGAGGGGAATTTGGGGATCCTGAGGGGAATTTGGGGATCCCTGAGGGGAATTTGGGATCCCTGAGGGGAATTTGGGGATCCTGAGGGAATTTGGGGATCCCTGAGGGGAATTTGGGGATCCCTGAGGGGAATTTTGGGGATCCTGAGGGGAATTTGGGGATCCCTGAGGGGAATTTGGGGATCCTGAGGGGAATTTGGGGATCCTGAGGGGGAATTTGGGGTCCCTGAGGGGAATTTGGGGATCCCTGAGGGGAATTTGGGAATCCCTGAGGGGAATTTGGGGATCCCAGAGGGGAATTTGGGGTCCCTGAGGGGAATTTTGGGATCCCTGAGGGGAATTTGGGGATCCCTGAGGGGAATTTGGGGATCCTGAGGGGAATTTTGGGGATCCTGAGGGGAATTTGGGGATCCCTGAGGGGAATTTGGGATCCCTGAGGGGAATTTGGGATCCCTGAAGGAGTTTGGGGATCCCTGAGGGGAATTTGGGGATCCTGAGGGGAATTTGGGATCCCTGAGGGGAATTTGGGGATCCCTGAGGGGAATTTTGGGGATCCTGAGGGAATTTGGGGATCCCTGAGGGGAATTTGGGGATCCTGATGGGAATTTGGGGATCCCTGAGGGGAATTTGGGGATCCTGAGGGAATTTGGGATCCCTGAGGGGAATTTGGGGATCCTGAGGGGAATTTGGGGATCCCTGAGGGGAATTTGGGGATCCTGAGGGGAATTTGGGGTCCCTGAGGGGAATTTGGGGATCCCTGAGGGGAATTTTGGGGATCCTGAGGGAATTTGGGGATCCCTGAGGGGAATTTGGGGATCCTGAGGGGAATTTGGGGATCCCTGAGGGGAATTTGGGGATCCTGAGGGAATTTGGGATCCCTGAGGGGAATTTGGGAATCCTGAGGGGAATTTGGGGATCCTGAGGGAATTTGGGGATCCCTGAGGGGAATTTGGGATCCCTGAGGGAATTTGGGGATCCCTGAGGGGAATTTGGGGATCCTGAGGGGAATTTGGGGATCCCTGAGGGGAATTTGGGAATCCTGAGGGGAATTTGGGGATCCTGAGGGAATTTGGGGATCCCTGAGGGGAATTTGGGGATCCCTGAGGGGAATTTGGGAATCCTGAGGGGAATTTGGGAATTCTGGAAGGAATCTGGGAATTCCTGAAGGGATTTGGGGGTTCCCGAGGGGAATTTTGGGGTCCCTGAGTGGAAATTTGGGGATCCTGAGGAGATTTGGGGATCCCTGAGGGGATTTAAGGGTTCCTGAGGGGAATCTGGGAATCCTGAGGGGAATCTGGGGATCCCTGAGGGGAATTTGGGAATCCCGGAAGGAATTCGGGAATCCCTGAGAGGAATTTTGGGAATCCCTGAGGGAATTTGGGATCCCAGAGAGGAATTTGGGAATCCCTGAGGGGAATTTGGGAATCCCTGAGGGAGCCCCGCGATTCCCGCCGGAGCTCCGATCCCTCCCCAGCGCCACGCGGGGGATCCCGGGGAGGATTTTCGGGGCCTTTCCCGAGGGTTTTTTTTTTTGGGGAACGTCGGGAATTCCCGCTCTCACCCCTGCCTGGCCACGGCTCCCAGCGCTCCCGCCACCTCCGGGACGCAGCTCAGGTCGCGGCCTGAGGAGACCCGAGCGGCGCCCGCCGCTCCCGGCCCCGCCGCCATCGCTGCTCCTCTGCTCCCGCCCCCTCCGTGAGGCGCCGGCCAATCCGCGCGGAGCCCGCCCTCCATTAAGCCAATGGGGAGCCGAGAAACAGCTGTCAATCAAACCGGAGGAGCCGCGAGCCAATGGGAGAGCGCGGAGAGGCGTCAATCACGGAAAGGGGAGCCAATGAGAGCGCGGGGGTGGCTGCCAATCAAAGCGGCGGCGGGAAGATTAAACCCACCCCCTCTCAGGAGCGAGAGCCAATAGGAGGGCGGGATCGGCTGTCAATCAACGCGGAGAGCGATGAGCACGCCCACCAGCGCCGCTGAGCCAATCACAGCGCTCAGCCGGCTGTCATTCACCCCCAGAGGGGCGTGGCCTGCCTCAGACCGCCAACCAATAGGAGCTCGCTGTCATTTACCCCCCCCAAGGCCCCGCCCACTTTTCCACCTGTCAATCATTTCCCAGCATTCCCAGGCGGATTTTGGCGGGAATTTCGGGAGCTGTCAATCATCCCATATAAGGAAAGAGGAGACGGAAGTGGGCGGTGCCGGCAATATTTTAATGAGCGGCGGTGACGTCACGGGGGCGGGGGGCGGAGCTGGCGCAGGGCCCAGCGCTTCCGGTCGCTTTCCCGCCGGATCCGCCCCAATTCCAGCGCCAGATCCCGGAATTCCGGGCCCAGCCCCCGCAGCGCCGCAAGCTCCGCCCCCAAGATGGCGGCCTGCGCCTCGGCCGCGCGGCGCCGCTCCGAGAGACCCGCCCTGCAAAAGGGGAGAGGGGGCGGGGTTATGCTAATGAGGGGTGGGGGTGGGGTCATGGCAATCAGGGGCGGGGTTATGCTAATGAGGTGCATTGCTGAGGTGGGGTTATCGCAATCAGGGGCGGGGTTATGCTAATGAGGTGGATGGGTGAGGCAGGGTTATGCTAATGAAGACTACTGATGGGGTGGGGTTATGGTAATTAGGGGTGGAGTTATGCTAATGAGGCAGGAGTGGGCGGGGCAGGGTTATGGTAATCAGTTGAGTGTTTATGCTAATGAGGCATTACTTATGCTAATTAGGGGCGTGGCTACAGTGATGAGACCGTGGCTATGCTAATGAGGGGGCGTGGCTATCACTCATGTTATGCTAATGAGGGCACAGCTATGGCGGTGGCGGTTCATTATGCTAATGAGGGGGTGTGGCTATGGCTGAGGGTGGGTTATGCTAATGATGGCATTATGCTAATGAGTCATGAATAGTGTGATGAGCTGTGATATGCTAATGAGTCGTGTGGCTATGCTAATGAGGGGGCATTCCCTCAGCGCTATGCTAATGAGAGGGGTGTGCTATCTCTATGCTAATGAGGATGGGCGTGCCCTCATCTCTATGCAAATGAGGATGGGCATGCCCTCTTTGCTATGCAAATGAGGATGGGCGTGCCCTCATCTCTATGCTAATGAGGGTGGGCGTGCCCTCTTTGCTATGCTAATGAGGATGGGCGTGCCCTCCTTGCTATGCTAATGAGGATGGGCACGCCCTCATCGCTATGCTAATGAGGGGGCTGCCATCGCTCTATGCTAATTAGAGGGGCATGCCCCCTCGCTATGCTAATGAGGGGGCCGCAATCGCTATATGCTAATTAGAGGGGCGTGCCCCCTCGCTCTGCTAATGAGTGGGCGTGTCCCCGCTATGCTAATGAGGGCGGGCGTGTCCTCTCACCTGATTCGCCGGTGCGCCTCGATGGTGGGGGCGGGGTAACTGTCCAATAGGATGCGCAGCTCCTCCAGCCTGATGAATATTAATGAGCGGGTTCGGTACGTAAACGCTACGTACGGTTGGGCATGTAGATATGTAGATTAGATGCAAATGAGGCCACGCCCCCTCCTGACCTGCTCTTGAGCAGCACGGCCCCGCCCTTGGCCAGCAGGTAAAGGCCACGCCCCCGGTCCAGGTGAGCCTGGAGGGAGCCCAGGGAGCTCAGGTGGGACAGGTGAGCCAGGGAGCGGCCCAGCACCTGGGGAGGAGACCAGAACAGACCAGTATGGACCAGTATGGACCAGTATAAACCAGTACGGACCAGTATGGACCAGTATAAACCAGTATGGACCAGTATGGACCAGTATGGACCAGTATGGACCAGTATGGACCAGTATGGACCGGTATGGACCAGAACAAACCAGAATAAACCAGTATAAACCAGTATGGACCAGTATGGACCAGTATGGACCAGTATGGACCAGTATGGACCAGAACAAACCAGAATAAACCAGTATAAACCAGTATGGACCAGTATGGACCAGTATAAACTGGTAACCCCAAATCCCCATTTTTAACCCTTTATTTTCCCCTTTTCACTGCCCCAAAATCCCCCAAAACCACCCCAAAATCCCCTCCCAGTACAAACCAGTACAAACCAGTCCAAACCAGTAACCCCAACCCCCATTTCCCCCCATTTTTAACCCTTTCTTCCCCATTTTTAACCCTTTATTTACCATTTTTTCACCGACTTTTCTCATTTTTCCCCCATTTTTTCCCGTTTTTCCCCCAATTTCCCCCTCCCAGCCCCTCCCAGTCCCTCCCAGTCCCTCCCAGTACAAACCAGTAACCCCAACCCCATTTCCTGCCATTTTTAACCCTTTATTCCCCATTTTTAACCCTTTATTTACCATTTTTAACCCTTTCTTCCCCATTTTCCCACCATTTTTTCCCATTTTTTCACCAATTTTCCCCATTTTTTCCCCGTTTTTTCCCGTTTTCCCCCGGTTTTCCCCCAATTTCCCCCTCACCAGTCCCTCCCAGTACAAACCAGTACAAACCAGTAACCCCAACCCCCATTTCCCCCCATTTTTAACCCTTTCTTTGCCATTTTCCCGCCGTTTTTTCCCATTTTTTCCCTGATTTTCCCCATTTTTTCCCCATTTTTTCACCGTTTTTTCCCGTTTTTCCCCCAATTTCACCTCCCAGTCCCTCCCAGTATAAACCAGTACAAACCAGTAACCCCAAACCCCATTTCCCGCCATTTTTAACCCTTTCCTCCCCATTTTTAACCCTTTCTTTCCCATTTTTAACCATTTTTTCCTGTTTTTTCCCCATTTTTTTCCCGTTTTCCCCCGTTTTTCCCCCAATTTCCCCCTCCCAGTCCAAACCAGTATAAACCAGTCCAAGCCAGTAACCCCAACCCCCATTTCCCCCCATTTTTAACCCTTTATTTACCATTTTTAACCCTTTATTTGCCATTTTCCCACCATTTTTTCCCATTTTTTCACCGATTTTCCCCATTTTTTCCCCATTTTTTCACCGTTTTTTCCCGTTTTTCCCCCATTTTTCCCCCTCCCAGTCCAAACCAGTACAAACCAGTACAAACCAGTAACCCCAAACCCCACTTCCCCCATTTTTAACCCTTTAGTCCCTGTTTTTAACCCTTTATTTACCATTTTTTCCCCATTTTTAACCCTTTCTTCCCCATTTTTTCACTGATTTTCCCCATTTTTTTCCCGTTTTCCCCCGTTTTTCCCCCAAATTTCCCCCTCCCAGCCCCTCCCAGTCCCTCCCAGTACAAACCAGTACAAACCAGTAACCCCAACCCCCATTTCCCCCATTTTTAACCCTTTCTTCCCCATTTTTAACCCTTTATTCCCCATTTTTAACCCTTTCTTCCCCATTTTTAACCCTTTATTCCCCATTTTTCCCCCATTTTTTCCCGTTTTCCCCCGTTTTTCCCCCAATTTCCCCCTCCCAGTCCCTCCCAGTACAAACCAGTATAAACCAGTAACCCCAGCCCCCATTTCCCGCCATTTTTAACCCTTTATTCCCCATTTTTAACCCTTTCTTTGCCATTTTTTCCCAGATTTTTCACAAATTTTCCCATTTTTTTCCCAAATTTCTCTGGTTTTCCCCCATTTTTCCCCTCCCAGTCCAAACCAGTCCAAACCAGTACAAACCAGTAACCCCAACCCCCATTTCCCCCCATTTTTAACCTTTTATTCCCCATTTTTAACCCTTTCTTCGCCATTTTTTCCCCCTTTTTTCCCCATTTTTTCACCGATTTTTTCCCATTTTTTTCCCGTTTCCCCCCGTTTTTCCCCCAAATTTCCCCCTCCCAGCCCCTCCCAGTATAAACCAGTATAAACCAGTCCAAACCTGGGGGTATTCCCAGCCCGTCCTCTCCAGCTTTTCCCGCAGCCGCCGCTGCCGGAGCCGCTCCCGCTCCAGGAGCCGCCCCAGATTGGGGAGAATTCCGGGGATTTCGGGAAAAATTCCAAGAATTTCGGGGTTTTCGGGAATTCCGGGGGAAATTCCGGGAATTTCGGGAATTTTGGGGGGAATTTGGGTGATTTCGGGTGGATTTTGGGTGATTTTGGGTGGAATTTGTTGAATTTTGGGCGGATTTTGGGTGATTTTGGGTGGATTTTGGTTGATTTCGGGTGGATTTTGGGTGATTTTGGGCGGATTTTGGGTGATTTTGGGCGGATTTTGGGTGATTTTGGGTGCATTTTGGGCGATTTTGGGTGGATTTTGTTGAATTTCGGGTGGATTTTGGTTGATTTTGGGCGGAATTTGGGTAATTTCAGGTCGATTTTGGGTGATTTTGGGCGGATTTTGGGTGATTTTGGGTGGATTTTGGGTGATTTTGGGTGGATTTTGGGTGATTTCAGGATGATTTTGGGTGATTTTGGGCGGATTTTGGGTGATTTTGGGGTTTTTTGGGGGGATTTTGGGGGTTTTGGGGGGTCCCAGCAGGAAATTCCGGAGCTCTTCCCGTTTTTCCCGCAGGCGCCGCTGGAGCTCCGGGAGGAGGCGGGGGAGGAGCCGGGGGGGCTGCGGGAAATGAGGGAAAAAACGGGGATTTTGGGAAAAAAAGGGAATTTTGGGGGAAATTTGGGGATTTTGGGAAAAATTTGGGGATTTTGGGGGAAAATTTGGGAATTTTGGGGGGATTTGGGGAAAATTTGGGGGAAATTTGGGGAAATTTGGGGATTTTGGGGGGAGATTTTGGGAATTTTGGGGGAATTTTGTGAAAAATTTGGGAATTTTGGGGGAAATTTGGGGATTTTGGGGGAAATTTGGGGATTTTGGGGGGATTTGGGGGGAAATTTGGGGATTTTGGGGAGAAATTCAGGGATTTTGGGGGGAAAGTTTGGGAATTTTGGGGAAAATTTGGGGATTTTTGGGGAAAATTTGGGGGAATTTTGGGGAAAATTTGGGGGAATTTTGGGGAAATTTGGGGAAATTTGGGGAAAATTTGGGGGAATTTTGGGGAAATTTGGGAATTCTGGGGGGATTATGGGCTGAATTTTGGGGTGAATTCAGGAGATTTTGGGGCGCATTTTGAGGTGAATTTTGGGTGCATTTTGGGGTGAATTCAGGGAATTTTGGGGTGAATTTTGGGGTGAATTCAGGGGATTTTGGGGTGAATTCAGGGGATTTTGGGGTGAATTTTGGGGTGAATTCAGGAGATTTTGGGGTGAATTTTGGGGTGAATTTTTTGGATTTTGGGGTGAATTTTGGGGCGCATTTTGGGGTGAATTCAGGAGATTTTGGGGCGCATTTTGGGGTGAATTTTGGGTGAATTTTGGGGTGAATTCAGGGGATTTTGGGGCGCATTTTGGGGTGAATTCAGGGGATTTTGGGGCGCATTTTGGGGTGAATTCAGGGGATTTTGGGGTGAATTTTGGGGTGAATTCAGGAGATTTTGGGGCGCATTTTGGGGTGAATTCAGGAGATTTTGGGGTGAATTTTGGGCTGAATTTTGGGGTGAATTCAGGGGATTTTGGGGTGAATTTTGGGGTGAATTTTTGGAAATTTTGGGGTGAATTTTGGGGTGAATTCAGGGGATTTTGGAGTGAATTTGGGATGAATTTTGGGGTGAATTCAGGGGATTTTGGGGCAAATTTTGGGGTGAATTCAGGGGATTTTGGGATGAATTTTGGGTGAATTTTGGGGTGAATTCAGGGGATTTTGGGGTGAATTTTGGGGTGAATTTTGGGGTGAATTCAGGGGATTTTGGGGTGAATTTTGGGGTGAATTCAGGGGATTTTGGGGTGAATTCAGGAGATTTTGGGGTGCATTTTGGGATGAATTTGGGGTGCATTTTGGGGTGAATTCAGGGGATTTTGGGGTAAATTTTGGGGTGAATTTTGGGGTGAATTTTGGGGTGAATTTGGGGCACATTTTGGGGTGAATTCGGGGGATTTTGGGATGAATTTGGGGTGAATTTTGGGGTGAATTCAGGAGATTTTGGGATGAATTTGGGGTGAATTTTGGGGTGAATTCAGGGGATTTCGGGGCACATTTTGGGGTGAATTCAGGAGATTTTGGGGCACATTTTGGGGTGAATTGGGGGGATTTTGGGGCACATTTTGGGGTGAATTCAGGGGATTTTGGGGTGAATTCAGGAGATTTTGGGTGAATTTTGGGCTGAATTTTGGGGTGAATCCAGGGGATTTTGGGCTGAATTTAGGGGTGAATTTTGGGGTGAGTTCAGGGGATTTTGGGGCGCATTTTGGGGTGAATTTTTTGGATTTTGGGGTGAATTTTGGGGTGCATTTTGGGGTGAATTCAGGGAATTTTGGGGTGCATTTTGGGGTGAATTCAGGGAATTTTGGGGTGAATTTTGGGGTGAATTCAGGGGATTTTGGGTGAATTTTGGGGTGAATTCGGGGGATTTTGGGGTGAATTTTGGGGTGAATTCGGGGGATTTTGGGGTGAATTTTGGGCTGAATTTTGGGGTGAATTCAGGGGATTTTGGGGCACATTTTGGGATGAATTGGGGGGATTTTGGGGTGAATTTTGGGGTGAATTCAGGGGATTTTGGGCTGAATTTGGGATGAATTTTGGGTGAATTCAGGGGTGAATTCAGGGGATTTTGGGGTGAATTTGGGGCACATTTTGGGGTGAATTCAGGGGACTTTGGGATGAATTTTGGGGCACATTTTGGGGTGAATTGGGGGGATTTCGGGGCTGTCTCACCTGAGGGGGGGGCAGCAGCCCGGCCATCTCGGGGGGGCCCCGGCGCACCTGGGCCCAGGTGAGCTCCTGCTCCACGGCCCGCAGCAGCTGGAAAACATTCCGGAACCTTCCGGGAATTCCGGGCACTTGGGGCAGTTCGGGGAGGGGATTTCCAGGGAAAACTGAGGGGGATCTTTGGGGAATTTTTGGGAATTTTTTTGGGAATTTTTGGGAATTTTTGGGGATTTTTTGGGATTTTTTTGGGAATTTTGAGGGATTTTTTTGGGAATTTTTGGGAATTTTTTGGGGATTTTTTGGGGAATTTTTGGGAATTTTTTTGGGATATTTGTAGAGGATTTTGGGGAATTTTTTGGGAATTTTTTTGGGATTTTTTGAGGGAATTTAGAGGGAATTTTTAGGGAATTTTTGAGGAAATTTTGGGAATTTTTGGGAATTTTTTGGGAATTTTTTGTGAATTTTTGAGAGAATTTTTAGAGGATTTTGGGGAATTTTTTGGGAATTTTTTGGGAATTTTTGGGAATTTTTGAGGGAATTTTGGGGGAATTTTTGGGAATTTTTGGGGGAATTTTTGGGAATTTTTGGGAATTTTTTGGGGAATTTTGGGGGAATTTTTGGGAATTTTTGAGGGAATTTTTAGAGGATTTTGGGGAATTTTTTAGGAATTTTTTAGGAATTTTTGGGGAATTTTTGGGAATTTTTTGGGGAATTTTTGGGAATTTTTGAGGGAATTTTGGGGGAATTTTTTGGGAATTTTTGAGAGAATTTTTAGAGGATTTTGGGGAATTTTTTGGGATTTTTTTGGGAATCTTTTGGGGAATTTTTGGGAATTTTTGAGGGAATTTTTAGAGGATTTTAGGGAATTTTTTGGGAATTTTTGGGGGATTTTTTGGGAATTTTTAAGGGAATTTTTGAGGGAATTTTTGGGTATTTTTGAGATAATTTTGTGGGGAATTTTTGGGAATTTTTGAGGGAATTTTTGAGGGAATTTTGAGAGAATTTTGAGGGAATTTTGGGGGAATTTTTGGGAATTTTTGAGGGAATTTTTAGAGGAATTTTTGGGAATTTGGGAGGAATTTTGGGGGGAATTTTGGGGAATTTTTGAGGGATTTTTTAAAGGATTTTGGGAGGATTTTTTGGGAATTTTTTGGGGAATTTTTTGGGAATTTTTGTGGGAATTTTTGAGGGAATTTTGAGGGAATTTTGGGAGGATTTTTTGGGGGATTTTGGGAGGATTTTTTAGGGAATTTTGGGGGGATTTTGGGGGGATTTTTGGGGGGATTTTTTAGGGATTTTGGGAGGATTTTTTAAGGATTTTGGGGGGATTTTGAGAGGATTTTTTGGGGGATTTTGGGAGGATTTTTTGGGGATTTTGAGGGAATTTTGGGAGGATTTTTTGGGGGATTTTTTAGGGAATTTTGGGGGGATTTTGGGGGATTTTTTGGGGGATTTTGGGGGGATTTTTTGGGGGATTTTGGGGGGATTTTGGGGGGATTTTGGGAGGATTTTTTGGGGGATCTGGGGGGATTTTTTGGGAACTTTTGAGGGAATTTTTGAGGGAATTTTGGGAGGCTTTTTAAGGATTTTGGGGGGATTTTTGGAGGATTTTTTAGGGATTTTGAGGGAATTTTGGGAGATTTTTTGGGGGATTTTGAGGGAATTTTGGGGGAATTTTTTGGGAACTTTTGGGGGGATTTTGGGGGGATTTTTTTGGGGATTTTGGGGGGATTTTTTGGGGGAATTTTGAGAGGATTTTTTAGGGGATTTTGGGAGGATTTTTTTGGGATTTTGAGGGAATTTTGGGAGGATTTTTTGGGAATTTTTGAGGGAATTTTGGGAGGATTTTTTGGGAATTTTTGAGGGAATTTTGGGGGGATTTTGGGAGGATTTTTTGGGGATTTTGAGGGAATTTTGGGAGGATTTTTTGGGGATTTTGGGGGGATTTTTTTGGGGATTTTGGGAGGATTTTTTTGGGGATTTTGAGGGAATTTTGGGAGGATTTTTTGGGGGATTTTTGGGGGATTTTGGGACTCACAGAAGGCTCCAAATCTCGGGGGTCCCGGATCAGCTCCCCCAAAATCCTCCAGAGCAGCTCCAGGCGCAGCCAAAGCGCCCGGGCCCGGCACAGGGACACCTCGGCCTGGGGGGACCCAAAAAACACAAAATTCACCCCAAAATCCGACCCAGGGACCCCAAAAACCCCAAAATCCAACCCAAAAACCCAAACCAGGGACCCCAAAAACCCCAAAAATCCAACCCAGGAACCCCAAAAACCCCAAAATCCAACCCAAAATCCAAACCAGGGACCCAAAAACCCCAAAAATCCCAAAATTCAGCCCAGAAACCCCAAAATCCAACCCAAAAACCCCAAAATCCAAACCAGGGACCCAAAAACCCAGAAATCCAACCCAGAAATCCCCAAAAACCCCAAAATCCAACCCAAAAACCCCAAAATCCAACCCAGGGAACCCAAAAGCCCCAAAATCCAACCCCAAAACCCCAAAAATCCAATCCAGGGACCCAAAAACCCCAAAAATCCCAAAATTCACCCCAAAAACCCCAAAATCCAACCCAAAAACTCCAAACATCACCCCAAAACCACCAAAATCCGACCCAGGAACCCAAAAACCCCAAAAATCCAACCCAAAAAAACCCAAAATTCACCCCAAAACCACCAAAATCCAACCCAGGGACCCCAAAAACCCCAAAAATCCCAAAATTCACCCTAAAAACCCCAAAAACCAAACCAAAAACCCCAAAATTCACCCCAAAACCACCAAAATCCAACCCAGGGAACCCAAAAACCCCAAAAATCCCAAAATTCACCCCAGAAACCCCGAAAATCCAAACCAGGAACGCCAAAAACCCCAAAATCCAACCCAAAAACCCCAAAATTCACCCCAAAACCACCAAAATCCAACCCAGGGACCCCAAAAACCCCAAAAATCCAAACCAGGAACCCCAACAACCCCAAAATCCAACCCAAAAAACCCCAAAAATCACCCCAAAACCACCAAAATCTGACCCAGGAACCCAAAAACCCCAAAAATGACCAAAAAAAACCCCAAAACCCCCAAAATCCAACCCAAAAACCCCAAAATCCAACCCAGGGACCCCAAAATCCAACCCAAAATCCAACCCAGGGACCCCAAAAACCCCAAAAATCCAACCCAGGGACCCCAAAAACCCCAAAATCCAACCCAAAAACCCCAAAAATCCAAACCAGGAACCCAAAAACCCCAAAATCCAACCCAAAAACCCCAAAATCCAACCCAAAAACCCCAAAATCCAACCCAGGGACCCCAAAAACCCCAAAAATCCAAACCAGGGACCCCAAAAACCCCAAAATCCAACCCAAAAAACCCCAAAATCCAACCCAAAATCCAACCCAGGAACCCAAAATCCCCAAAAATCCAAACCAGGAACCCCAAAAACCCCAAAATCCAACCCAAAAAACCCCAAAAATCACCCCAAAACCACCAAAATCTGACCCAGGAACCCAAAAACCCCAAAAATGACCAAAAAAAAACCCCAAAACCCCCAAAATCCAACCCAAAAACCCCAAAATCCAACCCAGGGACCCCAAAACCCCCAAAATCCAACCCAAAATCCAACCCAGGGACCCCAAAAACCCCAAAAATCCAACCCAGGGACCCCAAAAACCCCAAAATCCAACCCAAAAACTCCAAAAATCAACCCAAAAACCCCAAAAATCCAAAAATCCAAACCAGGGACCCAAAAACCCCAAAATCCAACCCAAAAACTCCAAAAATCAACCCAAAAACCCCAAAAATCCAACCCAGGGACCCCAAAAAACCCAGAAATCCAAACCAGGGACCCCAAAGACCCCAAAAACCCCAAAATTCACCCCAAAAACCCCGAAAATCCAAACCAGGAACCCCCAAAACCCCAAAAATCCAAAGCAGGAACCCAAAAACCCCAAAAATCCCAAAATTCACCCCAGAAACCCCAAAAATCCAACCCAGGAACCCCAAAAACCCCAAAAATCCAACCCAGGAGCCCCAAAAACCCCAAAATTCACCCCAAAAACCCCAAAAATCCAACTCAGGGACCCCAAAATTCACCCCAAACCCCAAAATCCAACCCAAAATCCCCAAAATCCCCAAAATCCAACCCAAAAAACCCAAAATCTTGGAAATTTAAAGGAATTTTGGGCTGAAATTTGGGGAAAAAAGGGAAATTTGAGAGGAATTTTGGAAGAATTTGGGGAAAAATTGGGAATTTTGGGGTAAAATCCAAGAAAATTGGGAATTTTGGGGTAAAATCCAGGAAAATTGGGAATTTTTGGGGTAAAATCCAGGAAAATTGGGAATTTTGGGGTAAAATCCAGGAAAATTGGGAATTTTGGGGTAAAATCCAGGAAAATTGGGAATTTTGGGGGTAAAATTTGGGAAAATTGGGAATTTTGGGGTAAAATCCTGGAAAATTGGGAATTTTGGGGTAAAATCCTGGAAAATTGGGAATTTTGGGGTAAAATCCTGGAAAATTGGGAATTTTGGGGGTAAAATCCAGGAAAATTGGGAATTTTGGGGTAAAATCCTGGAAAATTGGGAATTTTTGGGGTAAAATCCGGGAAAATTGGGAATTTTGGGGGTAAAATTCAGGAAAATTGGGGATTTTGGGGGTAAAATCCGGGAAAATTGGGAATTTTGGGGTAAAATCCGGGAAAATTGGGAATTTTGGGGTAAAATCCAGGAAAATTGGGAATTTTGGGGGTAAAATCCAGGAAAATTGGGAATTTTGGGGGGAAATTCCGGGAAAATTGGGAATTTTGGGGGTAAAATCCAGGAAAATTGGGAATTTTGGGGTAAAATCCGGGAAAATTGGGAATTTTGGGGTAAAATCCGGGAAAATTGGGAATTTTGGGGGTAAAATTTGGGAAAACTGGGAGTTTTGGGGGTAAAATCTGGGAAAATTGGGAATTTTGGGGGTAAAACTGGGAAAATTGGGGATTTTGGGGGTAAAATCCATGAAAATTTGGAACATTTTGGGGAATTTTGGAATAATTTGGGCCTAAAACCCCTGAAAAAAGTGAATTTTTTGGGGAAAAAACCCCAAAAATCCCGAGTTAAAAATCAGGGGGAAAAAAAAAAATTAAAATTTTTAAAAAATGGGAATTTTTGTAGAATTCCTCACCCGGGTCTGGTCCCAAAATTCCCAAAATTCCCAGATTTTTTTTTTTTTTTGGGGAATTTTCTTCCCTCACCTGGCGCAGCTCCTTCTGTAGCGGGGGGCTCAGCCCATCCCCCCCCAGCAGCCCCCCCAAATCCCGGAGCAGCCGGGCCAGCCCCGGGTTGGCTCCCAGCTCCTGGGGGGTGGCGGAATTTGGGGCTTCTTCCTCTGTTTTAATTAACAAAAAAACCAAAAATATTAATTAATTAAAATTTTGGGGGTTTTAAAGGTTTTTTTTTAATTTTTTTAGGGGTTTTTTTGGTGTTTATTTTAATTTTTTGGGGTTTTTTTTTCTTACCTGGAGGCAGAGGGAGGTTCAAGGGAAGCCCCAGAGACATCGGGGGAATTTTTTGGGGACACCCCAAAAAAAATAAAAGGGTACCTGGGGAGGTCAAAATTTTATTGAGGAACCCCGAAATTAAATCGGGGAACCCCAAAATTAAATCGGGGAACCCCAAAATTAAATCAAGGAAGACCAAAATTAAATCAAGGAAGACCAAAATTAAATCAAGGAAGGACAAAATTAAATCAGGGATGGACAAAATTAAACCAGGGAAACCCAAATCCCCACCAGGACCCCCCAAAAATCCCTCAGGACTCCCTAAAATCTCCTCAGGACCCCTCAAATCCCCCTCAGGGACCCCAAATCCTCCTCATGACCCCCAAAAACCCCACAGGACCCCCCCAAAACTCCACAGGGACCTCAAAATCTCCACCAGGACCCCCTAAGTCCCTCAGGACCCCCCCGAATTCCCCTCAAGGATCTCCCCAAACCCCCTCAAGACCCCCCAAAACCCCACAGGGATCCCCCAAAATCCCTCAGGACCCCCTAAGTCCCTCAGGACCCCCCCGAATTCCCCTCAAGGATCTCCCCAAACCCCCTCAGGGCCCCCAAAAACCCCACAGGGACTCCAAAATCCCCACCGGGACCCCCCAATCCCCCTCAAGGACCCCCCTAAAACCCCTCAGAACCCCAAAATCCCAACCAGGACCCCCCAAATCCCCCTCAATGACCCCCCTAAAACCCCTCAGAACCCCAAAATCCCCACCAGGACTCCCCAAATCCCCCTCAAGGACCCCCCTAAAACCCCTCAGAACCCCAAAATCCCCACCGGGACCCCCCAAATCCCCCTCAATGACCCCCCTAAAACCCCTCAGAACCCCAAAATCCCCACCGGGACCCCCCCAAATCCCCCTCAAGGACCCCCCTAAAACCCCTCAGAACCCCTAAAACCCCTCAGGCACCGCGGAGCCCCCCCCCACCTCCCGGCCCTCCCTCAGAACCGCCCCCCGAGCCCCCCTAAACCCGTGGATTTCCCCCCAAAAAACCCGCCCAAAAAAAGCGCCCAAAAATCCGCCAGAAGCTCTCGGGAGCCTTTTCCGGCTCTTTTCCAGCATTCCCGGCCCCGTTTTCCCCATTTTTTCCCCCAAAATTCACCCGCGCCCCCCCGGGAGCCGCTTTCCCCCTCACGGCTTTCCCGCCGCGCCCGGCCACGCCCCCCCGCCGCGCCAGCCAATGGCAGCACGGGGCGGGAAAAGGACTGACCAATGGGAGCGCTGGGCGGGAAAACGCGGCTGCCAATCATAGCGCGAAGAGGTGGGGACAACGCGGTGAGTGACAGCGGAAATAACCAATGGAATGGCGGGAACGGGATAAGGCGACCAATGGGAAGTGAGTGGGCGGGACAAAGTATGCCCAGTTCCTCCCAGGGCCGCGTCCCGACCCCTAAAGGCTCCCAGTACAAACCAGTACGGAGAAGCGGCGACTTGGACGGGACTGGGAGGGAGTTTGGGTCTCACTGGGATGAACTGGGATGAACTGGGATGAACTGGGACGAACTGGGAAGGGGCGGAGCCTTCTAGCCGCGGGTGGGCACCATCGGGAGCGGCCTTAAAGCGGCAACGGCGCCTCTTAAAGGGGCAACGCCTTCTTAAAGGGGCAACAGCCTCTTAAAGGGGCAACGGCCTCTTAAAGGGGCAACGCCTTCTTAAAGGGGCAACGGCTTCTTAAAGGGGCAACGGCCCCTTAAAACGGCAACGTCCCCTTAAAACGGCAACGGCGCCTTAAAAGGGCAACGAGGCCCCTCCCCTTTAAGCCCCGCCCAACTTCTGGGTTCAATTAGCGTGGCCACGCCCCCTCCCGGTCTTTAATTAGCGCCACAAACGAATTCCCAAAAATACCCCGGGAGGGCCCCTCCCCCCCTCCCCCGACCATTTCCTTCCCGGGGAATCCCAAAAGTTTGGGGTTTTTTTTCCCGCCATTTCCCCCCAAAAAAATGAACAAATCTCCCCTCCCCCGCTCCTCAAAATAGCGGGAAAAATAATTCCCAACGTTTTGGCGGGACACCCGTTAAAAATTCCCTAAATTTTGGCTTTTTTCCCGCTTTTTTGGGGGGGGGGGTGGATGGATGACGTCACCGGCGGGTGACTCCGCTGAGTCAGCTGATCCGAGGGAAAAACGGGGGTGGGGGGAGGGGCTGACCACATCCTGCCCCTCCCCCCAGCCTCCCAGACCATCCCAAAAAAATCCTCCAAACCTCAAAAAAAAATAATAAAAAAAAAAATTGGGTTATAATAAATAAAGTCATTAATTAAAGGGGGTTTCCCGCCTTTTTTCCGGGGTCCTCCCGCCCGCCAGGGGGCGCCAACACCCGCGGCCTCCCCTCAGCGGATCCGCCTCAGGAAAAAAACCCCAAAAAACCCCGAAAAAAACCCAAAAATTCCCGTTTTTTTTTAACTTTTTCCACTCCCCCTCAAGCCCCTCCTCTCCCCCCGCCTCTTCCCGAGGTTTTTTTTTGGTTTTTTTTTTGGGAATTGTTATTTTTCCAAGCCCGAAGGATCCCCGGAGATGCTCCCGGCGCTGTTGATTTTTTGGGGGGTCCTGACCCCACCCTGCGCCCCCCAGCCTCGATTCTCGCCCGAGGTGAGACCCCCCCGACCCCTCCCCGAATTTGGGGACCCCTCCCAAAAGATTCGGCGTGGTCGAAAACCCCAGAAAAAGCGAAAATTCGGGGTTTTTAACCCAAAAAATGCGGGGTTTCCGGGGGGTTTAACCCCCAAAAATGGCGGATTTTCAAGGGGTTTAACGCTAAAAAAAAACAAATTTCGGGGGTTTTGACCCAAAAAAAGCGGGATTTCGGGGGGTTTATTCCAGAAAAAGTGTAAATTCGGGGGGTTTAAGTATAAAAAACCAAAAATTCGGGGGTTTTAACCCCAAAAAAACCCCGAAATTCCGGGGTTTTAACCCAAAAAAAGCGGAATTTCGGGGGGTTTAAACCCAAAAAACCCCGAATTTCGGGCGTTTTAACCCAAAAAAACCCGAAATTCGGGGGTTTTAACCCCAAAAAACCCCAAAATTCGGGCGTTTTAACCCAAAAAAACCCGAAATTCGGGGATTTTAACCCAAAAAATCCCGGGATTCCAGCGGTTTATCCCCCAAAAAAAGTGGAATTTTGGAGGTTTTAACCCAAAAAACCCCCAAATTTCGGGGGTTTTAAACCCAAAAAACCCAAATCTCGGAGGTTTTAACCCAAAAAATCCCCAAATTCCAGCGGTTTATCCCCAAAAAAAGCGGAATTTTTGCGGTTTTAACCCAAAAAAAGCGGAATTTTTGCGGTTTTAACCCAAATAAAGCGGAATTTCTGTGGTTTTAACCCAAAAAAAGCGGAATTTCTGCGGTTTTAACCCAAAAAAAGCGGGATTTTTGCGGTTTTAACCCAAAAAAAGCGGAATTTCGGGTTCTTTTATCCCAAAAATCCCCAAAATTCTGGCGGTTTTTAACCCAAAAATCCCCAAATTTCGGGTTTTTAACCCAAAAATCCCCAAATTTCGGGTTTTTAACCCAAAAATCCCCAAATTTTACCTCAGGTTTGGGGCAGAAAACTCCAAATTTTGGGTTGAAATCTTCAAATTTTGGCTCAAAACCCCTGAATTTTGGCTCCAAATCCCCAAATTCTGACCCGGAACCCCCAAAATTGCTCAGAAATCCCCAAATTTTGGGTTGAAATCTCCAAATTTTGGCTCAAAACCCCCAAATTTCCACGCGGGACCCCCCAAAATCCCCAAATTTTGGGTTGAAATTCCCAAATTTTTGCCCAAAACCCCCAAATTTGGGCTGAAATCTTCAAATTTTGACCCCAAACCTCCAAATTTTGACCCAAAATCCCCAAATTTTGGCTCAAAATCCCCAAATTTCCACCCGGCACTCCCCAAAATGTCCAAATTTTGGGCTGAAATCCCCAAATTTTGACTCAAAACCCCAAAATTTTGGCTCAAAACCCCCAAATTTTAACTCAAAATCCCCAAATTTTGACTCAAAACCCCCAAATTTTGACCCAAAACCCCCAAATTTCGACCCAAAATCCCCAAATTTTGACCCAAAATTCCCAAATTTTGACCCAAAACCCCCAAATTTTGACCCAAAATCCCCAAATTTCCACTCAGGACCCCCCAAAATGCCCAAATTTTGGGCTGAAATCCCCAAATTTTGGGCTGAAACCCCCAAAAATCCCCAAATTTTGAGTCAAAATCCCCAATTTTCGACCCAAAACCCCCAAATTTTGACCCAAAACCCCCAAATTTTAACTCAAAATCCCCAAATTTCGACCCAAAACCCCCAAATTTTGACCCAAAACCCCCAAATTTTGACCCAAAATCCCCAAATTTCCACTCAGGACCCCCCAAAATCCCCAAATTTTGGCTTCAAACCCCAAAATTTTGGCTCAAAACCCCCAAATTTTAACTCAAAATCCCCAAATTTTGGCTCAAAATCCCCAAATTTCCACCCAGGATCCCCCAAAATCCCCAATTTTCGACACAAAACCCCCAAATTTTGACCCAAAACCCCCAAATTTTGGGCTGAAATCCTCCAATTTTGGCTCAAAACCCCCAAATTTTCCCTCGGAACCCCCAAAAATCCCCAAATTTTGACCCAAAATCCCCAAATTTCCACTCAAAATCCCCAAATTTCCACCCGGGACCCCCCCAAATCCCCAAATTTTGGGCTGAAATCCCCAAATTTTGGGCTGAAACCCCCAAAAATCCCCAAATTTTGGCTCAAAACCCCCAAAAATCCCCAAATTTTGAGTCAAAATCCCCAAATTTTGACCCAAAACCCCCAATTTTTGACCCAAAACCCCCAAATTTTGACCCAAAATCCCCAAATTTTCCCTCGGAACCCCCCAAAATCCCCAAATTTTGGGCTGAAATCCCCAAATTTTGGGCTGAAACCCCCAAAAATCCCCAAATTTTGAGTCAAAATCCCCAATTTTCGACCCAAAACCCCCAAATTTTGACCCAAAACCCCCAAATTTTAACTCAAAATCCCCAAATTTCGATCCAAAACCCCCAAATTTTGACCCAAAACCCCCAAATTTTGACCCAAAATCCCCAAATTTCCACTCAGGACCCCCCAAAATCCCCAAATTTTGGCTTCAAACCCCAAAATTTTGGCTCAAAACCCCCAAATTTTAACTCAAAATCCCCAAATTTTGGCTCAAAATCCCCAAATTTCCACCCAGGATCCCCCAAAATCCCCAATTTTCGACACAAAACCCCCAAATTTTGACCCAAAATCCCCAAATTTTGGGTTGAAATCCTCCAATTTTGGCTCAAAACCCCCAAATTTTCCCTCGGAACCCCCAAAAATCCCCAAATTTTGGGCTGAAATCCCCAAAATTTGACTCAAAACCCCAAAATTTTGACCCAAAACCCCCAAATTTCGACCCCAAACCCCCAAATTTCCACCCAGGACCCCCCAAAATCCCCAATTTTCGACACAAAACCCCCAAATTTTGACCCAAAATCCCCAAATTTTGGGCTGAAATCCTCCAATTTTGGCTCAAAACCCCCAAATTTTCCCTCGGAACCCCCAAAAATCCCCAAATTTTGACCCAAAATCCCCAAATTTCCACTCAAAATCCCCAAATTTCCACCCGGGACCCCCCCAAATCCCCAAATTTTGGGCTGAAATCCCCAAATTTTGGGCTGAAACCCCCAAAAATCCCCAAATTTTGGCTCAAAACCCCCAAATTTCGACCCAAAATCCCCAAATTTTGACCCAAAATCCCCAAATTTTGACCCAAAACCCCCTAATTTTGACCCAAAATCCCCAAATTTCCACTCAGGACCCCCCAAAATCCCCAAATTTCGACCCAAAATCCCCAAATTTTGACCCAAAACCCCCAAATTTTGACCCAAAACCCCCAAATTTCGCCTCCAAACCCCCAAATTTCGACCCAAAACCCCCAAATTTTGGCTCAAAACCCCCAAATTTTGACCCAAAATCCCCAAATTTCCACCCAAAATCCCCGATCCCAAAAAACTTTTCCGGGATTTCCCCTCCCCCCCCGCCACGTCTCCCTCCCGCCCCTCCCCCACCCTTTTTATTTTAATTTTCCCTTTTTTCCTCTTTTTTTCCTCATTTTTTTTGGAGTTTTTTTTTAAAAAACTTTTCGGGAATTTCCGCTTTTTTTCCCCCAAAAAAAATTCCCAAAAAAAAAACCCCGGGGTGGGGGAGGGGCGAGACGTGGCCGTTCCTTCCCCTCCCCCACCCCCCTTTTTTTCCCCGTTTTTTTATCAATTTTACCGAAATTCTCGGGTTTTTCCCCAAATTTTTTAGCGGGAAAAATTCAAAATAAAAAATGGGGGGGAAGGGAGGGTGGGGGAGGGGCGGGCCAGGCGGAAATTTGAGGGAAAAAAGAGGGAAAAAATTGAAATTTTTTTGATTTTAAAAAATGTAAAAAGGGGGAAATGATGGGGGAGGGGGGGAGGGGAAATTCCAGCGGGGAGGGTCCCGAAAACACCGGAATTCAACCCCAAAAAATCCCCAAATTTACCTAAAATTTACCCAAAATTAACCCCAAAATTCACCCTAAAAAACCCGGAATTCAACCCAAAAAAATCCTTAAATTTACCCCAAAAAAATCCCAAAATTCACCCCAAAATTCACCCAAAATTTACCCAAAATTAACCCAAAAATAACCCCAAAAAATCCCAAAATTCACCCTAAAAAAAATCCCAAAATTCACCCTAAAAAACCCAAAAATAACCCCAAAAAATCCCAAAATTCACCCAAAAAAACCCCAAAATTTAACGAAAAAAATCCCAAAATTCACCCAAAATTCACCCAAAATTAACCCAAAATTTACCCCAAAAAACCCCAAAATTCACCCAAAATTCACCCAAAATTAACCCAAAATTTACCCCAAAAAACCCCGAAATTCACCCAAAAAAATCCCCAAATTCACCCCCAAAAATCCCAAAATTCACCAAAAAAAATCCCAAAATTAACCCAAAATTCACCAAAAAAACCCCAAAATTCACCCCAAAAAATCCCCGAATTTACCCAAAATTAACCCCAAAATTAACCCAAAATTCACCCAAAATTAACCCCAAAATTCACCCTAAAAAACCCCAAAATTCACCCCAAAAAACCCCAAAGTTTACGAAAAAAGTCCCAAAATTAACCCAAAATTAACCCAAAATTAACCCAAAATTCACCCCAAAAAATCCCCAAATTTACCCAAAATTTACCCAAAATTAACCCAAAGTTCACCCAAAAATCACTCAAAATTCACCCCAAAAAACCCCAAAATTTAACCAAAAAAATCCCAAAATTCACCCAAAATTCACCCAAAATTTACCCCAAAAAACCCCGAAATTCACCCAAAAAAACCCCAAAATTCACCCCCAAAAATCCCAAAATTTACCCAAAAAAATCCCAAAATTAACCCAAAATTAACCCCAAAATTAACCCTAAAAAACCCCGGAATTCATCCCGAAAAAATCCCAAAATTAACCCAAAATTCACCCAAAAAAATCCCAAAATTCACCCCAAAATTCACCCTAAAAAACCCCGGAATTCATCCCGAAAAAACCCCAAAATTCACCCCAAAAAAAACCGAAATTCACCCCAAATTCACCCAAAATTCACTCAAAAAAACCCCAAAATTCACCCAAAATTCACCAAAAAAAACCCCCAAAATTCACCCCAAAAAATCCCAAAATTAACCAAAAAAATCCCAAAATTCACCCAAAATTCACCCAAAATTAACCCTAAAAAACCCTGGGATTCATCCCGAAAAAATCCCAAAATTTACCCCAAATTCACCCAAAATTCACTCAAAAAAACCCCAAAATTCACCCCAAAAAACACCTAAAAAAACCCCCCAAAAAACTAAAAAAAGCCTAAAATCACCCGAAAAACAGCCAAAAAACACCCAAAAAACATCCAAAAAACAACCAAAAAATCTGCCTAAAAACACCCAAAAAGCTGCCAAAAAACAGCCAAAAAAAGCCGAAAAAACAACCAAAAAATACCCGAAAAACACAAAAAAAAGTGCTAAAAAACAGCCTAAAAACAGCCAAAAAACAGGCAAAAAACACCTAAAAAACACCCAAAAAAAAGGTAAAAAAAAGCCTAAAAACACCTGAAAATAGCCCAAAAAACACCCAAAAAACAGCCCAAAAAATACCCAAAATACAGCCAAAAAAACACCTAAAAAACACCAAAAAAAAGGTAAAAAAAAGCCTAAAAACACCCGAAAAACAGCCAAAAAACAGCCAAAAAAACACCTGAAAAATGCACAAAAAACACCCGAAAAACAGCCAAAAAACACCCCAAAAAACACATAAAAAAATGCACAAAAAACAGCCCAAAACAGCCAAAAAACAGCCCAAAAAACACCCCAAAAAATTCCAAAAAAACACCCCAAAACAGCCTAAAAACAGCCAAAAAACACCTGAAAAATACCAAAAAACCACCCCAAAAAACACCTAAAAAATGCACTAAAAACACCCTAAAAACAGCCAAAAAACACCCCAAAAAATAGCTAAAAAATGCACAAAAACAGCTAAAAAACACCCCCAAAAATATCTAAAAAAATGCACAAAAAACACCCCAAAACACCCAAAAAACTCCCAAAAAACACCCCAAAAAACACCCAAAAAGCACCTAAAAAACAGCCAAAAAACACCCAAAAACACCCTAAAAACACCCAAAAAACTCCCAAAAAACGGCCAAAAAACACCCAAAAACACCCTAAAAAACAGCCAAAAACCACCCCAAAAAATCCAAAAAAATTCGTAAAAAATCCCCAAAAAAACCCCAAAAAAATTCCCAAAAAATGGAAAAAATCCCCAAAAAATTCCCCCAAAATCCCAAAAAAATCCCCAAAAAAATCCTCCAAAAATTCCAAAAAAATCCAAAAAAAATCCCCAAAAATCCCCAAGAAATCTCCAAAAAAAATTCCAAAAAAAATCCCCAAAAAATCCCAAAAAAAATCCCCCAAAAATTCGTAAAAAATCCCCAAAAAATCCCCAAAAATCCTAAAAAATTCCAAAAAAATCCCCAAAAAATCCCATAAAATTCCAAAAAAAATCCCCAAAAAATCACAAAAAAATCAGAAAAAAATCCCAAAAAAATCCCAAAAAATCCAAAAAAAATCCCAAAAAATCCCAAAAAAATCCCAAAAAATTCCAAAAAAATTCGTAAAAAATCCCAAAAAAATCCCCAAAAAATCCCAAAAATTTCCCAAAAAAATCCCCAAAATTCCCCAATATCCCAATTTCCAGGCGTGGCTGCAGCAGTTCGGGTACCTGCCCCCCGGGGACCTGCGGGCGGGGACAGGGGACAAAAAACACCCCAAAAATCCCCAAAAAAATCCAAAAAAATCCCAAAAAAATTCCAAAAAAATCACAAAAAAATCACAAAAAATCACAAAAAAATCTCAAAAAAATCCCAAAAAAATCTCAAAAAAATCACAAAAAATCACAAAAAAATCTCAAAAAAATCACAAAAAAATCCCCAAAAAAATCCCAAAAATTCCCAAAAAAATCCAAAAAAATCCCCAAAAAATCCCCAAAAAATTTCAAAAAAATCCCCAAAAAATCCCAAAAAAATCCCAAAAAATCCCAAAAAAATCCCAAAAAATCCCCAAAAAATCCCCAAAAAAATCCCAAAAAAATCCCAAAAATTCCCCAATGTCCCAATTTTTAGGCGTGGCTGCAGCAGTACGGGTACCTGCCCCCCGGGGACCTGCCCCAAAAAACACCCCAAAAATCACCAAAAAAATCCCCAAAAATCACCAAAAAATCACCAAAAAATCCCCAAAAATCTCAAAAAAATTCGTAAAAAATCCCAAAAAAATCCCAAAAAAGTCCCAAAAAAATTCCCCAAAAAATCCCCAAAACATCCCCAAAAAATCCCAAAAAAATCCCAAAAAAATCCAAAAAATTCCCAAAAAATCCCCCAAAAATTCGTAAAAAATCCCAAAAAAATCCCCAAAAAAATCCAAAAAAATCCCAAAACTCTACATAAAACACCAAAAAAATCCCGAAAAATCCAAAAACAATCCCCAAAAAATCCCCAAAAAATCCTCAAAAAATCCCCAAAAAATCCCCAACAAATCCCAAAAAAATTCCCATAAAAATCCCCAAAAATCCCCAAAAAATCCCAAAAAAATCCTAAAAAATTCCAAAAAAAATCCCAAAAAATCCCCAAAAAATTCACAAAAAATCCCCCCAAAAATCCCAAAAATTCCAAAAAAAATCCCCCAAAAATCCCCAAAAATTCCAAAAAAAATCCCAAAAAAATCCAAAAAAATTCACAAAAAAATCACAAAAAAATCCCAAAAAATCCCAAAAAAATCCCCAAAAAATCCCAAAAAATTCCCCAATATCCCAATTTTTAGGCGTGGCTGCAGCAGTTCGGGTACCTGCCCCCCGGGGACCTGCGGGCGGGGACAGGGGACAAAAAACACCCCAAAAATCCCCAAAAAAATCCCCAAAAATCTCCAAAAAATCCCCAAAAATCCCCAAAAAAATCCAAAAAAAAATCCAAAAAAAATCCCCAAAAAATCACAAAAAAATCCAAAAAAATTCACCAAAAAATCCCCAAAAAATTTCAAAAAAATCCCCAAAATATCCCAAAAAAATCCCAAAAAAATCCCAAAAAAATCGCAAAAAAATCCCAAAAAATCCCAAAAAATCCCAAAAAAATCAAAAAAAAATCAAAAAAAATCCCCAAAAAATCCCCAAAAAATTTCAAAAAAATCCCCAAAAAATCGCAAAAAAATCCCAAAAAATCCAAAAAAAATCACCAAAAAATCCCAAAAAATCCCAAAAAATCCCAAAAAAATCCCAAAAAAATCCAAAAAAATCCCCAAAAAATCCCCAAAATTCCCCAAAAAATCCCCAAAAAATCCAAAAAAAATCCCAAAAAATTCCCAAAAAAATCCCAAAAAATCCCCAAAAAATCCCCAAAAAATCCCAAAAAAATCCCAAAAAATTCGTAAAAAAATTCCCAAAAAAATCTCAAAAAAATCCCAAAAAAATCCCAAAAAAATCCCAAAAAATCCCCAAAAAATCCCAAAAAAATCCCCAAAAAATCCCAAAAAAATCCCAAAAATTCCCAAAAAATCCCCAAAAAATCCCCAAAAATTCCCCAATATCCCAATTTCCAGGCGTGGCTGCAGCAGTTCGGGTACCTGCCCCCCGGGGACCTGCGGGCGGGGACAGGGGACAAAAAACACCCCAAAAATCCCTAATAAAATCCCCCAAAAAATCCCAAAAAAAATCCCAAAAAAATCCCCAAAAAATCCCAAAAAATCCCAAAAAAATCCCCAAAAAATCCCAAAAAATCCCCCAAAAATCCCAAAAAAATCCCAAAAAATTCCAAAAAAATCCCCAAAAAATCCCCCAAAAAATCCAAAAAAAATCCCAAAAAATCCCAAAAAAATCCCAAAAAATCCCCAAAAAAATCCCCAAAAAATCCCAAAAAATCCCCAAAAAATCTCAAAAAAATCCCCAAAAAATCCCAAAAAAATCTCAAAAAAATCCCAAAAAAATCCCAAAAAAATCACAAAAAAATCACAAAAAAATCCCCAAAAAATCACAAAAAATTCGTAAAAAATCCAAAAAAAATCCTAAAAAATTCAAAAAAAAATCCCCAAAAAATCCCCCAAAAATCCCAAAAAAATTCCCTAAAATTCCCCAATATCCCAATTTTCAGGCGTGGCTGCAGCAGTTCGGGTACCTGCCCCCCGGGGACCTGCGGGCGGGGACAGGGGACAAAAAACACCCCAAAAATCCCCAAAAATTCCAAAAAAAACCCCCAAAAAAATCCCAAAAAAAATCCCCAAAAAATCCCGAAAAATCCCCCAAAAAATTCGTAAAAAATCCCCAAAAAAATCCCCAAAAAATCCCCAAAAAATCCAAAAAAAATCCCGAAAAATTCCCAAAAAAATCCCAAAAAAATCCAAAAAAAATCCCGAAAAATTCCCAAAAAAATCCCCAAAAATCCCCAAAAAATCCCAAAAAAATCCCCAAAAAATAAAAAAAAATCCCCAAAAATCCCCCAAAAATCCCCAAAAACTCCCCAAAAATCTCCAAAAAATTCGTAAAAAATCCCCAAAAAATCCAAAAAAAGTCCCAAAAAAATTCCCCAAAAAATCCCCAAAACATCCCCAAAAAATCCCAAAAAATTCCAAAAAAATCCAAAAAAAATCCCCAAAAAATTCACAAAAAATCCCCAAAAAATCCCAAAAAATCCCCAAAAAATCCAAAAAAATCCCCAAAAAATCCAAATAAATCCCAAAAAAATTCCCATAAAAATCCCCAAAAATCCCCAAAAAATCCCAAAAAATCCTAAAAAATTCCAAAAAAAATCCCCAAAATATCCAAAAAAATTCCAAAAAAATCCCCAAAAAATCCCAAAAAATTCCAAAAAAATCCCCAAAATATCCCAAAAAATTCCAAAAAAATCACAAAAAAATCCCAAAAAAATCCCAAAAAATTCCAAAAAAATCCAAAAAAAATCCCAAAAAAATCCCAAAAAAATCCCAAAAAAATAAAAAAAAAATCCCCAAAAATCCCCCAAAAATCCCCAAAAAATCCCCAAAAATCTCCAAAAAATTCGTAAAAAATCCCCCAAAAATCCCAAAAAAATCCCAAAAAAATCCAAAAAAATCCCCAAAAAATCCCCAAAATTCCTCAAAAAATCGCAAAAAAATCCAAAAAAAATCCCAAAAAATCCCCAAAAAATCCCAAAAAATCCCCAAAAAATCCCCAAAAAATCCCAAAAAAATCCCAAAAAATTCGTTAAAAAATTCCCAAAAAAATCCCAAAAAATCCCAAAAAAATCCCAAAAAAATCCCAAAAAAATCCCAAAAAATTCGTAAAAAAATCCCCAAAAAATCCCAAAAAAATCCCAAAAAAATCCCCAAAATTCCAAAAAATTCCCCAAATGTCCCCAATTTTCAGGCGTGGCTGCAGCAGTTCGGGTACCTGCCCCCCGGGGACCTGCGGGCGGGGACAGGGGACAAAAAACACCCCAAAAATCACCAAAAAAATCCAAAAAAAATCCCAAAAAAATCACAAAAAAATCACCAAAAAATCACAAAAAAAACCACAAAAAATCCAAAAAAATCCAAAAAAAATCCAAAAAAAATCCAAAAAAATTCCAAAAAAATCCCCAAAAAATCCCAAAAAATTCCAAAAAAATCCCCAAAATATCCCAAAAAATTCCAAAAAAATCACAAAAAAATCCCCCAAAAATTCACAAAAAATCCCCCAAAAATCCCAACAAATCCCAAAAAAATTCCCATAAAAATCCCCAAAAATCCCCAAAAAATCCCAAAAAAATCCTAAAAAATTCCAAAAAAAATCCCAAAAAATCCCCAAAAAATTCACAAAAAATCCCCCCAAAAATCCCAAAAATTCCAAAAAAAATCCCCCAAAAATCCCCAAAAATTCCAAAAAAAATCCCCAAAAAATCCAAAAAAATTCACAAAAAAATCACAAAAAAATCCCAAAAAATCCCAAAAAAATCCCCAAAAAATCCCAAAAAATTCCCCAATATCCCAATTTTTAGGCGTGGCTGCAGCAGTTCGGGTACCTGCCCCCCGGGGACCTGCGGGCGGGGACAGGGGACAAAAAACACCCCAAAAATCCCCAAAAAAATCCAAAAAAATCCCAAAAAAATTCCAAAAAAATCACAAAAAAATCACAAAAAATCACAAAAAAATCTCAAAAAAATCACAAAAAAATCCCCAAAAATCCCCAAAAAAATCCCAAAAAAATCCCAAAAAATCACAAAAAAATCCAAAAAAATTCACCAAAAAATACCCAAAAAATTTCAAAAAAATCCCCAAAAAATCCCCCAAAAATTTCAAAAAAATCCCCAAAAAATCGCAAAAAAATCCAAAAAAATCCAAAAAAAATCCAAAAAAAATCCAAAAAAAATCCCCAAAAAATCGCAAAAAAATCCCAAAAAAATCCCCAAAATATCCCAAAAAATTCCAAAAAAATCACAAAAAAATCCCCCAAAAATTCACAAAAAATCCCCCAAAAATCCCAAAAAATCCCCAAAAAATTCCCATAAAAATCCCCAAAAATCCCCAAAAAATCCCAAAAAATCCTAAAAAATTCCAAAAAAAATCCCAAAAAATCCCAAAAAAATTCACAAAAAATCCCCCCAAAAATCCCAAAAATTCCAAAAAAAATCCCCCAAAAATCCCCAAAAATTCCAAAAAAAATCCCAAAAAATTCCAAAAAAATTCGTAAAAAATCCCAAAAAAATCCCAAAAAATCCCCAAAAAATCCCAAAAAAATCCCAAAAATTCCCCAATGTCCCCAATTTTCAGGCGTGGCTGCAGCAGTACGGGTACCTGCCCCCCGGGGACCTGCGGGCGGGCGCCCGTCCGGCTCCGGCGTCGCTGGCGGCGGCGTTGGCGGCCATGCAGCGATTCTACGGATTGCGCGTCACCGGCACCGCCGACCCCGACACCGTGCGGTGAGACAAAGCACTGGGGGGATTTTGGGGGGTTTAGGGGGTTTGGGGGGGTTTGGAGATTTTTGGGGATTTTTGGGAATTTTTGGGATTTTTTTGGGATTTTTGGGGATTTTTTGGGGATTTTTTGGGGATTTTTTGGGGATTTTTGGGGATTTTTTTGGGATTTTTTTTGGGAATTTTTGGGGGATTTTTGGGGGATTTTTGGGGGATTTTTTTGGGATTTTTTGGGGATTTTTTTGGGATTTTTTGGGGATTTTTGGGAATTTTTTTGGGATTTTTTAGGGATTTTTTGGGAATTTTTGGGATTTTTTTGGGAATTTTTGGGCATTTTTTTGGGAATTTTTGGGGGATTTTTTGGGGATTTTTGGGGATTTTTTGGGGATTTTTTGGGAATTTTTGGGGAATTTTTGGGGGATTTTGGAGATTTTTTGGGGGATTTTTTGGGGGGATTTTTGGGAATTTTTTGGGATTTTTGGGAATTTTTGTGGAATTTTGGGGGGATTTTTTGGGGATTTTTTGGGGGGATTTTTGGGGAATTTTTGGGGATTTTTTGGGAATTTTTTGGGGAATTTTTTTGGGATTTTTTGGGATTTTGGGGCATTTTTGGGGGACTTTTGGGGAATTTTCTTTTTATTTTTTGGGGATTTTTCGGGGAATTTTGGGGAATTTTTTTGGGGAATTTTTTGGGATTTTTGGGGATTTTTGGGGGATTTTTTATACTGGTCCATACTGGTTTATAGTGGTTTAAACTGGTTTATACTGGTTTATACTGGTTTAGACTGGTTTATACTGGTTTATACTGGTTTATACTGGTTTATACTGGTCCATACTGGTCCATACTGGTTTATACCGGTCCGTACCGGTCCATACTGGTTTATACTGGTCCATACTGGTTTATACTGGTTTAAACTGGTTTATACTGGTCCATACTGGTCCATACTGGTCCATACTGGTTTATACTGGTTTATACCGGTCCATACTGGTTTATACTGGTTTATACTGGTTTAAACTGGTTTATACTGGTTTATACTGGTTTATACTGGTTTATACTGGTCTGAACTGGTTTATACCGGTCCATACTGGTTTATACTGGTTTATACCGGTCCATACTGGTTTAAACTGGTTTATACTGGTTTATACTGGTCTGTACCGGTCCCACAGGGCCATGCTGAGGCCCCGCTGCGGGGTCCCCGATAAGTTCGGGGCGCAGGTGAAGGCTCAGGTGCGGCGGCGCCGATTCGCCCTGCAGGGCCTGCGCTGGGAGCAGCCCGAGATCACCTACAGGTGAGGGGGGGACACACCTGGGGACACACCTGGGACAGGTGAGACACACCTGAGGACACCTGAGACACACCTGGGGACACCTGGGGACACCAAAACCACACCTGAGACACACCTGGGGACACCTGGGGACACCTGGGGACACCAGAACCTCACCTGAGACACACCTGGGGACACCTGGGGGTTACCTGAGGACACCTGGAGGGGTTTGGGGTCACACCTGGGGACACACCTGGGGTCACACCTGAGCTCACCTGTCCCCACCTGTCCCCTCCCCCCTGCAGCATCCAGAACTACACCCCCAAGGTGGGCGAGGCCGCCACCTGGGCCGCCATCCGCCGCGCCTTCCAGGTGTGGTCCTGGGGACACCTGGGGACACCTGGGACACACCTGGGGACACCTGAGACACACCTGGGGACACCAAAACCATACCTGGGACACACCTGGGGGTTATTGTGACACACCTGGGGACACCTGGGGACACCTGAGACACACCTGAGACACACCTGGGGACACCTGGGGGTTATTGAGACACACCTGGGGACACCTGAGACACACCTGGGGTTACCTGAGACACACCTGGGGTCACACCTGGGGACAGGTGAGGGGACAGGTGACACACCTGTCCCCTCCCCCCCCCCCGCAGCATCCAGAACTACACCCCCAAGGTGGGCGAGGCCGCCACCTGGGCCGCCATCCGCCGCGCCTTCCAGGTGTGGTCCTGGGGACACCTGGGGACACCTGGGGACACCTGGGGACACCTGAGACACCTGGGGACACCTGAGACACACCTGGGGACACCTGGGACACACCTGGACACACCTGGGGACACCTGGGGGTTATTGAGACACACCTGGGGGTTACCTGAGGACACCTGGAGGGGTTTGGGGTCACACCTGGGGTCACACCTGAGCTCACCTGTCCCCTCCCCCCCCCCCGCAGCATCCAGAACTACACCCCCAAGGTGGGCGAGGCCGCCACCTGGGCCGCCATCCGCCGCGCCTTCCAGGTGTGGTCGTCGGCGGCGCCCGCCCTGCGCTTCCGGGAGGTTCCGTACGGGCAGATCCGCGCCGGGGCGGCGCCGGGCGCCGACATCATGGTGCTGTTCGCCGAGGGCTTCCACGGCGACTCGGCGCCCTTCGACGGCCCCGGCGGCTTCCTGGCCCACGCCTTCTTCCCCGGGCCACACATCGGAGGGGACACGCACTTCGACGGCGCCGAGCCATGGACGCACCGCGGCGACGACCTGAGCGGTGAGCTGACAGGACCTGGGGGTGCTCTGAGCTGACAGGACCTGGATATGGGGCTGACAGGACCTGGATATGGGGCTGACAGGACCTGGGGGTGCTCTGAGCTGACAGGACCTGGGGGGAGCTGACAGGACCTGGGAACTGAGGTTTAAGCTGACAGGACCTGGGGGCAAGGATTGAGCTGCCAGGACCTGGTTCTGGTCATTTGGGTTGAGTTTGGAGCTGCCAGGACCTGGGAACTGAGGTTTGAGCTGCCAGGACCTGGGGGTGCTCTGAGCTGCCAGGACCTGGATATGGGGCTGACAGGACCTGGGAGCAAGGATTGAGCTGACAGGACCTGGGGGCAAGGATTGAGCTGACAGGACCTGGGTATGGAGCTGACAGGACCTGGGAGTGCTCTGAGCTGCCAGGACCTGGATATGGGGCTGACAGGACCTGGGAACTGAGGTTTGAGCTGACAGGACCTGGGAACTGAGGTTTGAGCTGACAGGACCTGGATATGGGGCTGACAGGACCTGGGGGGAGCTGACAGGACCTGCCGAGAGCTGACAGGACCTGGGGGCAAGGATTGAGCTGACAGGACCTGGTTCTGGTCATTTGGGTCGAGTTTGGAACTGACAGGACCTGGGGGTGCTCTGAGCTGCCAGGACCTGGATATGGGGCTGACAGGACCTGGGAACTGAGGTTTGAGCTGCCAGGACCTGGGAGCAGGGTTTGAGCTGACAGGACCTGGTTCTGGTCATTTGGATTGAGTTTGGAGCTGCCAGGACCTGGATATGGGAATTGGGGATTGGGAATGGAGGTTTGAGCTGCCAGGACCTTCTTCCCCGGGCCACACATCGGAGGGGACACGCACTGCGAGGGGGCGGAGCCATGGACGCACCGCGGCGACGACCTGAGCGGTGAGCTGACAGGACCTGGGGGCAAGGATTGAGCTGACAGGACCTGGATTTGGGGCTGACAGGACCTGGGGGGAGCTGACAGGACCTGGGGGTGCTCTGAGCTGACAGGACCTGGGGACAAGGATTGAGCTGACAGGACCTGGTTCTGGTCATTTGGGTTGAGTTTGGAACTGACAGGACCTGGGGGTGCTCTGAGCTGACAGGACCTGGATATGGGGCTGACAGGACCTGGGAACTGAGGTTTGAGCTGCCAGGACCTGGATATGGGGCTGACAGGACCTGGGGGCAAGGATTGAGCTGACAGGACCTGGATATGGAGCTGACAGGACCTGGGGGTGCTCTGAGCTGACAGGACCTGGGGGGTGCTCTGGGCTGACAGGACCTGGGAACTGAGGTTTGAGCTGCCAGGACCTGGGAACTGAGGTTTGAGCTGACAGGACCTGGGAACTGAGGTTTGAGCTGACAGGACCTGGGAACTGAGGTTTGAGCTGACAGGACGTGGTTCTGGTCATTTGGGTTGAGTTTGGAGCTGACAGGACCTGGGGGCAAGGATTGAGCTGACAGGACCTGGATATGGGGCTGACAGGACCTGGGAGTGCTCTGAGCTGACAGGACCTGGGAACTGAGGTTTGAGCTGCCAGGACCTGGGAACTGAGGTTTGAGCTGACAGGACCTGGGGGGAGCTGACAGGATCTGGGAACTGAGGTTTGAGCTGACAGGACCTGGGAACTGAGGTTTGAGCTGACAGGACCTGGATATGGGGCTGACAGGACCTGCCGGGAGCTGACAGGACCTGGGGGTGCTCTGAGCTGACAGGACCTGGGAACTGAGGTTTGAGCTGCCAGGACCTGGGGGTGCTCTGAGCTGACAGGACCTGTCTGGGAGCTGACAGGACCTGGGGGTGCTCTGAGCTGACAGGACCTGGATATGGGGCTGACAGGACCTGGGGGTGCTCTGAGCTGCCAGGACCTGGATATGGGGCTGACAGGACCTGGGAACTGAGGTTTGAGCTGACAGGACCTGGGAACTGAGGTTTGAGCTGACAGGACCTGGATATGGGGCTGACAGGACCTGGGGGCAAGGATTGAGCTGACAGGACCTGGGAGTGCTCTGCGCTGTCAGGACCTGGATATGGGGCTGACAGGACCTGGGGGTGCTCTGAGCTGACAGGACCTGCCGAGAGCTGACAGGACCTGGGGGCAAGGATTGAGCTGACAGGACCTGGATTTGGGGCTGACAGGACCTGCCAAGAGCTGACAGGACCTGGGGGTGCTCTGAGCTGACAGGACCTGCCAAGAGCTGACAGGACCTGGGGGTGCTCTGAGCTGACAGGACCTGGGAACTGAGGTTTGAGCTGACAGGACCTGGATATGGGGCTGACAGGACCTGGGAACTGAGGTTTGAGCTGACAGGACCTGGGAACTGAGGATTGAGCTGACAGGACCTGGTTCTGGTCATTTGAGTTGAGTTTGGAGGTGACAGGACCTGGGAACTGAGGTTTGAGCTGCCAGGACCTGGGGGTGCTCTGAGCTGCCAGGACCTGGATATGGGGCTGACAGGACCTGGGAGCAAGGATTGAGCTGACAGGACCTGGGGGCAAGGATTGAGCTGACAGGACCTGGGAGCAGGGTTTGAGCTGACAGGACCTGGGAGCAGGGTTTGAGCTGACAGGACCTGGTTCTGGTCATTTGGATTGAGTTTGGAGCTGCCAGGACCTGGATATGGGAATTGGGATTGGGGATTGAGGTTTGAGCTGCCAGGACCTGGGAACTGAGGTTTGAGCTGCCAGGACCTGGATATGGGAATTGGGATTGGGAATGGGGGTTTGAGCTGCCAGGACCTGGATATGGGAATTGGGGATTGGGAATGGAGGTTTGAGCTGACAGGACCTTCTTCCCCGGGCCACACATCGGAGGGGACACGCACTGCGAGGGGGCGGAGCCATGGACGCACCGCGGCGACGACCTGAGCGGTGAGCTGACAGGACCTGGGGGCAAGGATTGAGCTGACAGGACCTGGGGGTGCTCTGAGCTGACAGGACCTGGGGGTGCTCTGAGCTGACAGGACCTGGGAACTGAGGTTTGAGCTGCCAGGACCTGGATATGGGGCTGACAGGACCTGGGAACTGAGGTTTGAGCTGACAGGACCTGGGGGTGCTCTGAGCTGACAGGACCTGGGAGCAAGGATTGAGCTGACAGGACCTGGTTCTGGTCATTTGGGTTGAGTTTGGAGCTGCCAGGACCTGGGAACTGAGGTTTGAGCTGCCAGGACCTGGGGGCAAGGTTTGAGGTGCCAGGACCTTGAAAGCTTTCCTTTGATCTTCCATGACCTGCCATGACCTTCCATGACCTTCCACGCCCTTCCATTGACCTTCCATGACCTTCCATTGACCTTCCATGACCTTCCATGACCTTCCATGGCCTTCCATGACCTTCCATGACCTTCCATGACCTTCCATTGACCTTCCATGACCTTCCATGACCTTCCACGCCCTTCCATGACCTTCCATGACTTTCCATGACTTTCCAGGACCTTCCATGACCTTCTGTGACCTTCCATTGATCTCAAAGACTTTCCACGCCCTTCCAGGACCTTCCATTGACCTTCCATGACCTTCCATGACCTTCCATGATCTTCCATGACCTTCCACGCCCTTCCATGGCCTTCCATGACCTTCCATTGACCTTTCATTGATCTTCCATGACCTTCCATGGCCTTCCATGACCTTCCATGACCTTCCGTGACCTTCCGTGACCTTCCGTGACCTTCCATGACCTTCCACGCCCTTCCATGACCTTCCATTGAATTTCCATGACCTTCCATGACCTTCCATGACCTTCCACGCCCTTCCAGGACCTTCCATGACCTTCCATGACCTTCCATTGACCTTCCATGACCTTCCATGACCTTCCATGACCTTCCATTGAAAACAAAAGCATTTCCATTGACCTTCCATGACCTTCCATGACCTTCCATGACCTTCCATGACCTTCCATTGAATTTCCATGACCTTCCACGCCCTTCCATGGCCTTCCATGACCTTCCATGACCTTCCATGACCTTCCATTGACCTTTCATTGACCTTCCATGACCTTCCATGACCTTCCATTGACCTTCCATGACCTTCCACGCCCTTCCATGACCTCCCATTGACCTTCCAGGACCTTCCATTGATCTCAAAGCATTTCCATTGACCTTCCATGACCTTCCATGACCTTCTATGACCTTCCATTGACTTTCCACGCCCTTCCAGGACCTTCCATGACCTTCCATTGACTTTCATTGACCTTCCATGACTTTCCATGACCTTCCATGACCTTCCATTGAAGACAAAAGCATTTCCATTGACCTTCCATGACCTTCCATGACCTTCCATGACCTTCCATGACCTTCCATTGACCTTCCATGACCTTCCATTGATCTCAAAGCATTTCCATTGACCTTCCATGACCTTCCATGACCTTCCATGACCTTCCACGCCCTCCCCCGCCCTCCCCCGCCCCGCCCCGCCCCCCGTCCCCGCCCCCGCTGACCTTCCAGGACCCGTTTCCCAGGCAACGACCTGTTCCTGGTGGCGGTTCACGAGCTGGGCCACGCCCTGGGCCTGGAACATTCCAGCGACCCCTCGGCCATCATGGCGCCCTTCTACCAATGGATGGACACCGAGGACTTCCGGCTGCCCGACGACGACCGGCGCGGCATCCAGCAGCTCTACGGTCAGACGGAACCTTCCGGAAAATTCCGGGAAATTCCGGGAATCCCGGGAATTGTGGGAATTGGGTGAAAATTGGGCGAAAATTGGGCGAAAATTGGACAAAAATTGGCCCAAAATTGGACCAAATTTGGCTCAAATTCCCCATCCAGCAGCTCTACGGTGCGACGGAACCTTCCAAAAAATTCCGGGAAATTCTGGGAATTGTGGGAATTGGGTGAAAATTGGGTGAAAATTGGGTGAAAATTGGGTGAAAATTGGACAAAAATTGATCAAAAATTGATCAAAATTGGCTCAAAATTGCCTCCAAATTGGACAAAAATTGGCCCAAAATTGGACAAAAATTGACCCAAAATTGATCAAAAATTGACCAAAAATTGACCCAAAATTGGCTCAAATTTGGCCCAATTTGGACAAAAATTGACCCAGAATTGGCCCAAAATTGGCCCAAAATTGATGAAAAATTGACCCAAAATTGACCCAAATTGGACAAAAATTGACCCAAAATTGACCCAAAATTGACCCAAATTGGACTAAATTTTGACAAAAATTGACCCAAATTTGGTCAAAAATTGATCCAAAATTGGACAAAAATTGGCTCAAATTGGACAAAAATTGGCCCAAAATTGGCTCAAATTGGACCAAAATTGGACAAAAAGTGACGCAAAATTGACCGAAAATTGTCTCAAATTGACCCAAAATTGGCCTAAAATTGATCAAAAATTGGCCCAAAATTGGCTCCAAATTGGACAAAAATTGACGCAAAATTGACCCAAAATTGGCTCAAATTGGACAAAAATTGGCTCAAAATTGATCAAAAATTGACCCAAAATTGGCCCAAAATTGGCTCAAATTGGACCAAATTTGGACAAAAATTGATCAAAAATTGACCCAAAATTGGCTCAAATTGGCCCAAAATTGACCCAAAATTGGCTCAAAATTGGACAAAAATTGACACAAAATTGACCCTAAATTTGGACCAAAATTGACCCGAATTTGGCCCAAAATTGGACAAAAATTGGCTCAAATTGGACCAAATTTGGACAAAAATTGACCCAAAATTGGCTCAAAATTGCCTCCAAATTGGACAAAAATTGGCCCAGAATTGGACAAAAATTGACCCAAAATTGATCAAAAATTGACCAAAAATTGACCCAAAATTGGCTCAAATTGGACCAAATTTGGACAAAAATTGACCCAAAATTGATCAAAAATTGACCCAAAATTGACCCAAATTGGACAAAAATTGGCCCAAAATTGGCCCAAAATTGATCAAAAATTGACCCAAATTTGGCTCAAATTCCCCATGCAGCAGCTCTACGGTCAGACGGAACCTTCCGGAAAATTCCGGGAATCCCGGGAATTGGGTGAAAATTAAGTGAAAATTGGGCGAAAATTGGGCGAAAATTGGGTGAAAATTGGACAAAAATTGGACAAAAATTGGCCCAAAATTGATAAAAAATTGACCAAAAATTGGCCCAAAATTGGCCCAGAATTGACCCAAAATTGGCTCCAAATTGGACAAAAATTGGCCCAAAATTGGACAAAAATTGACCCAAAATTGCACAAAAAAATTCCCCCAAAATTCCCCCAAAAATCCCCAAAAATTCCCCAAAAATTCCCCAAAAATCCACCAAAATTCCCAAAAAATTCCCAAAAAATTCCCAAAAAATTCCCCAAAAATTCCCAAAAAATTCCCCAAAAATTCCCAAAAAATTCCCCAAAAATTCCCAAAAAATTCCCCAAAAATTCCCAAAAAATTCCCCAAAAATTCCCCCCAAAATTGCCCAAAATCCCAAAAAAATTCCCCCAAAATTCCCAAAAAATTCCCAAAATTCCCAAAAAATTCCCAAAAAATTCCCTCAAAATCACCCCAAAATCCCCAAAAAATCCCCCAAAATTCCCTCAAAATTCCCAAAAATTCCCCAAAAATTCCTAAAAAAATCCCCAAAAATTCCCAAAAAAATCCCAAAAAATTCCCCAAAAATTTCCCCAAAATTCCCAAAAAATCCCCCCAAAAATTCCCCAAAAATTCCTCAAAAATTCCCAAAAAATTCCTAAAAAAATCCCTAAAAATTCCCAAAAATTCCCCAAAAAATCCCCAAAAACCCCCCAAAAATTCCCCAAAAATCCCCCAAAAATCCACCAAAATTCCCAAAAAATTCCCAAAAAATTCCCTAAAATCCCAAAAAAATTCCCCCAAAATTCCCCAAAAATTCCTCAGAAATTCCCTAAAATCCCCAAAAAATTCCCCAAAAATTCCTCAAAAATTCCTAAAAAATTCCCAAAAAATTCCCAAAAAATCCCCCCAAAATTCCCCAAAAATTCCCCAAAAATTCCCTCAAAATCCCCCCAAAAATTGCCCCAAAAATTCCCCAAAAATTCCCCAAAAATTCCCAAAAAATCCCCCAAAAATTCCCCAAAAATTCCTCAAAAATTCCCAAAAAATTCCTAAAAAAATCCCAAAAAATTCCTAAAAAAATCCCAAAAAATTCCTAAAAAAATCCCAAAAAATTCCCTCAAAATCCCCTCAAAATCCCCCAAAAATTCCCCAAAAATTCCCTAAAATCCCCAAAAAATTCCCCAAAAAATCCCCCAAAAATTCCCCAAAAATTCCTAAAAAATCCCCCAAAAATCCACCAAAATTCCCAAAAAATCCCCCAAAAATTCCCCAAAAATTCCTCAAAAATTCCCAAAAAATTCCTAAAAAAATCCCAAAAAATTCCTAAAAAAATTCCCAAAAAATCCCTCAAAACCCCCCCAAAAATTGCCCCAAAATCCCCCTAAAATCCCCCCCAAAAATCCCCATTTTTTTCCCGCTTTTCCTGATTTTTTTTTTCCCCTCCCTCCTTTTTCCCCAGGCTCCTCCTCCGGCCCCACCCGCCCCTCCCCCACCCCTCGGACCCCTCCCCTCCCCCCCCCGGGCCCCCCCTACGGCCCCCGGATCTGCGACGGCGACTTCGACACGGTGGCCATGCTCCGGGGGGAGATGTTCGTCTTCAAGGTGGGAATTCCAGGAGATCCATCCCAAAAAAAATCCGGGAATTTTCCGGAATTTTCCGGAATTTTTTTCCCAATTTTCCCCCAATTTTTTCCCAATTTTTCCCCATTTTTCCCCAATTTTCCCCCATTTTATTTCAATTTTTCCCCAATTTTCCCCCAATTTTTCCCCATTTTATTTCAATATTTCCCCATTTTTTCCCCATTTTTTCCCCATTTTTTCCCCAAATTTTCCCCATTTTTTCCCCATTTTATTTCAATTTTTTCCCCAATTTTCCCCCAATTTCCCCCAATTTTTCCCCAATTTTTTCCCAATTTTCCCCCAATTTTTCCCCAATTTTCCCCAATTTTTCCCCAATTTTTCCCCAATTTTCCCCCATTTTTTCCCAATTTTCCCCCAATTTTTCCCCATTTTTTCCCCATTTTTTCCCCATTTTTTCCCCAAATTTTCCCCATTTTTTCCCCATTTTATTTCCATTTTTCCCCATTTTTTCCCCATTTTTTCCCCATTTTTTACCCATTTTTTCCCCATTTTTCCCCCAATTTTCCCCCAAATTTTCCCCATTTTATTTAAATTTTTTCCCCATTTTTTCCCCAATTTTCCCCCAATTTTTCCCCAATTTTTCCCCATTTTTTCCTTATTTTTCCCCATTTTTTCCCCATTTTTTCCCCAAATTTTCCCCAATTTTCCCCCAATTTTCCCCCCATTTTTCCCAAATTTTTCCCCAATTTTTCCCCATTTTTTCCCCAATTTTTCCCCATTTTTTCCCCAATTTTCCCCCAAATTTCCCCAAATTTTTCCCCAATTTTTTCCCATTTTATTTCAATTTTTTCCCCAATTTTCCCCCAATTTCCCCCAATTTTTCCCCAATTTTTTCCCAATTTTCCCCCAATTTTTCCCCAATTTTCCCCAATTTTTCCCCAATTTTTCCCCAATTTTCCCCCATTTTTTCCCAATTTTCCCCCAATTTTTCCCCATTTTTTCCCAATTTTTTCCCCATTTTTTCCCCAAATTTTCCCCATTTTTCCCCCATTTTATTTCCATTTTTTCCCCATTTTTTCCCCATTTTTTCCCCATTTTTCCCCCAATTTTCCCCCAATTTTTTCCCATTTTATTTCAATTTTTCCCCCATTTTTTCCCCAATTTTCCCCATTTTTCCCCCATTTTTTCCCCGTTTTTCCCCATTTTTTCCCCAATTTTCCCCCAATTTTTTCCCATTTTATTTCATTTTTTCCCCGTTTTTTCCCCATTTTTCCCCAATCTTTCCCGTTTTTCCCGTTGCCAGGAGCGCTGGTTCTGGCGGCTCCGGGGGGGCCGGCTCATGCCGGGGTCCCCCCTCCCCATCGGTCACTTCACTTTTTACCCATTTCCCCCTTTTTTAACCCATTTTTATTCCCCAGTTTTATTTCCCATTTTTCCCCATTTTTCCCCCATTTTTTCCCCATTTTTCCCCCATTTTTTCCCCAATTTTTCCCCATTTTTTCCCATTTTTTCCCCAATTTTCCCCCAAATTTTCCCCTTTTTTCCCCAATTTTTCCCCATTTTATTTCCATTTTTCCCCCAATTTTCCCCCAATTTTTCCCTATTTTATTTCAATTTTTCCCCCAATTTTTCCCCATTTTTCCCCCAATTTTTCCCCAATTTTCCCCCACTTTTTCCCCATTTTATTTCCATTTTTCCCCCAATTTTTCCCCGTTTTTTCCCCATTTTTCCCCAATTTTTCCCCATTTTTTCCCCATTTTATTTCAATTTTTCCCCCAAATTTTCCCCAATTTTTCCCCAATTTTCCCCATTTTATTTCAATTTTTTCCCCAAATTTTCCCCCATTTTTTCCCCGTTTTTTCCCCATTTTTCCCCCAATTTTTCCCCATTTTTTCCCCATTTTTCCCCCAATTTTCCCCCAATTTTTCCCCAATTTTCCCCCAAATTTTCCCCATTTTATTTCAATTTTTCCCCATTTTTCCCCCATTTTTCCCCAATTTTTCCCCAATTTTCCCCCAATTTTTCCCCATTTTATTTCAATTTTTTCCACATTTTTCCCCCATTTTTTCCCCATTTTTTTCCCCATTTTTTCCCCAATTTTTCCCCAATTTTTCCCCATTTTCCCCCAATTTTTCCCCAATTTTTCCCCATTTTTTCCCCAATTTTCCCCCAATTTTCCCCCAATTTTCCCCAATTTTCCCCCAATTTTTCCCCAATTTTCCCCCATTTTTCTCCCAATTTTCCCCCATTTTTTCCCCATTTTATTTCAATTTTTCCCCCAATTTTTCCCCAATTTTTCCCCAATTTTCCCCCATTTTTTCCCCATTTTTTCCCCGTTTTTCCCCCAATTTTCCCCCAATTTTTTCCCATTTTATTTCAATTTTTTTCCCCATTTTTCCCCAATCTTTCCCGTTTTTCCCGTTGCCAGGAGCGCTGGTTCTGGCGGCTCCGGGGGGGCCGGCTCATGCCGGGGTCCCCCCTCCCCATCGGTCACTTCACTTTTTACCCATTTCCCCCTTTTTTAACCCATTCTTATTCCCCATTTTATTCCCCAATTTTCCCCCAATTTTTCCCCTTTTTTCCCCATTTTTCCCCATTTTTTCCCCATTTTTCCCCAATTTTTCCCCATTTTTCCCCAATTTTTCCCCAATTTTTCCCCAATTTTTCCCCATTTTATTTCAATTTTTTCCCCATTTTTTCCCCAATTTTCCCCCATTTTTTCCCCAATTTTCCCCAATTTCCCCCAATTTTTCCCCAATTTTTCCCCATTTTTTCCCCATTTTATTTCAATTTTTTCCCCATTTTTTCCCCAATTTTTTCCCCATTTTATTTCAATTTTTTCCCCAATTTTTCCCCAATTTTCCCCCAATTTTTCCCCAATTTTCCCCCAATTTTTCCCCAATTTTTCCCCATTTTTGCCCAATTTTTCCCCATTTTTGCCCAATTTTTCCCCATTTTATTTCAATTTTTTCCCCAATTTTTCCCCAATTTTTTCCCCAATTTTTCCCCAATTTTCCCCCAATTTTTCCCCAATTTTTTCCCCATTTTCCCCCCATTTTTCCCCCAATTTTCCCCCATTTTTCTCCCAATTTTCCCCCATTTTTTCCCCATTTTATTTCAATTTTTTCCCCAATTTTCCCCATTTTTCCCCCAATTTTCCCCCAAATTTTCCCCATTTTTTCCCCCAATTTTTCCCCAATTTTCCCCCAATTTTTCCCCAATTTTCCCCCAATTTTTTCCCCATTTTCCCCCATTTTTTCCCCATTTTTCCCCTGTCTCATCCCGGATTTTTCCCGTTTTTCCCGTTGCCAGGAGCGCTGGTTCTGGCGGCTCCGGGGGGGCCGGCTCATGCCGGGGTCCCCCCTCCCCATCGGTCACTTCACTTTTTACCCATTTCCCCCTTTTTTAACCCATTTTTATTCCCCAGTTTTATTCCCCATTTTTCCCCCAATTTTTCCCCAATTTTTCCCCATTTTATTTCAATTTTTTCCACATTTTTCCCCCATTTTTTCCCCATTTTTTTCCCCATTTTTTCCCCAATTTTTCCCCATTTTTTCCCCATTTTTTCCCCAATTTTTCCCCATTTTTTCCCCAATTTTTCCCCATTTTTCCCTATTTTTCCCCCAATTTTTCCCCAATTTTCCCCCAATTTTTCCCCAATTTTATTTCCATTTTTTCCCCAATTTTCCCCCAATTTTTCCCCAATTTTATTTCCATTTTTTCCCCAATTTTCCCCCCATTTTCCCCAATTTTTCCCCAATTTTTCCCCATTTTATTTCAATTTTTTCCCCAAATTTTCCCCATTATTTCCCCATTTTTCCCCAATTTTCCCCCATTTTATTTCAATTTTTTCCTCATTTTCTCCCCATGTTTTCCCCATTTTTCCCCATTTTATTTCAATTTTTCCCCAATTTTTCCCCATTTTCCCCCATTTTTCCCCCAATTTTTCCCCAATTTTTCACCATTTTTTCCCCAATTTTTCCCCAATTTTCCCCATTTTTCCCCAATTTTTCCCCATTTTTTCCCCAAATTTTCCCCCAATTTTATTTCAATTTTTTCCCCATTTTTCCCCAATTTTTCCCCATTTTATTTCAATTTTTTCCCCAAATTTTCCCCATTTTTTCCCCAATTTTCCCCCAATTTTTCCCCATTATTTCCCCATTATTTCTCCATTTTTTCCCCATTTTATTTCAATTTTTCCCCCAATTTTTCCCCATTTTTCCCCATTTTTTCCCCGTTTTTTCCCCATTTTTCCCCATTTTTCCCCCAATTTTCCCCCAATTTTTCCCCAATTTTATTTCCATTTTTTCTCCAATTTTCCCCCCATTTTTCCCAATTTTTCCCCAATTTTTTCCCTAATTTTTCCCCAATTTTCCCCCAATTTTTCCCCATTTTATTTCAATATTTCCCCATTTTTCCCCAATTTTCCCCCATTTTTTCCCAATTTTTTCCCCAATTTTTCCCCATTTTCCCCCAATTTTTCCCCATTTTATTTCAATTTTTTCCCCAAATTTTCCCATTTCTTCCCCAATTTTTCCCCAATTTCCCCCCGTTTTTTCCCCAATTTTTCCCCAATTTTCCCCCAATTTTCCCCCAATTTTCCCCCATTTTTTCCCCATTATTTCCCCATTTTTTCCCCATTTTATTTCAATTTTTCCCCCAATTTTTCCTCGTTTTTTCCCCATTTTTCCCCAATTTTTCCCCAATTTTTTTTCCTTTTTTCCCCATTTTTTCCCCAATTTTTCCCCATTTTTTCCCCAATTTTCCCCCAAATTTTCCCCCATTTTTCCCCATTTTATTTCAATTTTTTCCCCAAATTTTCCCCATTTTTTCCCCAATTTTCCCCCATTTTTTCCCCATTTTTCCCCCAATTTTTCCCCAAATTTTCCCCATTTTTTCCCCGATTTTTCCCCAATCTTTCCCGTTTTTCCCGTTGCCAGGAGCGCTGGTTCTGGCGGCTCCGGGGGGGCCGGCTCATGCCGGGGTCCCCCCTCCCCATCGGTCACTTCACTTTTTACCCATTTCCCCCTTTCTTAACCCATTTTTATTCCCCATTTTTATTCCCCATTTTTATTCCCCATTTTTCCCCAATTTTTCCCCATTTAATTTCAATTTTTTCCATATTTTTTCCCCATTTTTTCCCCATTTTTCCCCATTTTTCCCCCAATTTTTCCTCCGTTTTTTCCCCAATTTTTCCCCAATTTTTCCCCAATTTTTCCCCAAATTTTCCCCAATTTTTCCCCAATTTTCCCCCAATTTTTTCCCCAATTTTCCCCCATTTTTTCCCCATTTTATTTCAATTTTTTCCCCAATTTTCCCCATTTTTCCCCCAATTTTTCCCCAATTTTTTCCCATTTTATTTCAATTTTTCCCCCAATTTTTCCCCATTTTTTCCCCATTTTTCCCCATTTTTTCCCCATTTTTTTCCCCAATTTTCCCCAATTTCACCCCAATTTTTCCCCATTTTTTTCCCCATTTTTTCCCCATTTTTCCCCATTTTTCCCCAATTTTTCCCCAATTTTTCCCCAATTTCACCCCAATTTTTCCCCATTTTTTTCCCCATTTTTTCCCCATTTTTTCCCCATTTTTCCCCAATTTTCCCCCAATTTTTCCCCATTTTTTCCCCATTTTTCCCCAATTTTCCCCCAATTTTTCCCCATTTTTTCCCCATTTTTCCCCTGTCTCATCCCGGATTTTTCCCGTTTTTCCCGTTGCCAGGAGCGCTGGTTCTGGCGGCTCCGGGGGGGCCGGCTCATGCCGGGGTCCCCCCTCCCCATCGGTCACTTCTGGCCGGGGCTCCCCCCCAGCATCGACGCCGCCTACGAGAGGAGCGACGGCAAATTCGTCTTCTTCAAAGGTGGGGGGACAAATTCCGGAACATTCCGGGCAATTCCCGGGGCTTTCTTGGCTTTTATTGGGGTTTTATTGGGATTTTATTGGGATTTATTGGCTTTTATTGGGATTTTATTGGGATTTATAGGGATTTTATTGGATTTTATTGGCTTTTATTGGGATTTATTGGGATTTTATTGGGATTTATTGGGATTTATTGGCATTTTATTGGCTTTTATTGGGATTTTATTGGAATTTATTGGGATTTATTGGGATTTATTGGGGTTTAATTGGATTTTATTGCGATTTTCTTGGATTTTATTGGGATTTATTGGCTTTTATTCGGATTTTATTGGCTTTTATTGGGATTTTATTTGGGTTTAATTGGATTTTATTGGGTTTTATTGGATTTTATTGGGATTTATTGGGATTTTATTGGGTTTTATTGGGATTTATTGGGATTTATTGGGATTTATTGGGATTTTATTGGGATTTATTGGGGTTTTATTGGGGTTTATTGGGATTTTATTGGGTTTTATTGGGGTTTATTGGGATTTTATTGAGATTTTATTGGGTTCTATTGGCTTTTATTGGGATTTATTTGGATTTATTGGGATTTATTGGGGTTTATTTGGATTTTATTGAGATTTATTGGGATTTATTGAGGTTTTATTTGGTTTATTGGGTTTTATTGGGATTTATTGGGTTTTTATTGGCTTTTATTGGGATTTTATTGGGTTGTATTGGGATTTATTGGGATTTTGGGTCAATTTTGGGTCAATTTCGGTTGAATTTTGGGCCAATTTTGTGCCAATTTTGGGTAAATTTTGGGTAAAATTCGGTTGAATTTTGGGCCAATTTTGGGCGAATTTTGGGTGAATTTCTTGTGAATTTTGGGTGAATTTCGGGTGAATTTTGGGTGAATTTCGGGCCAATTTTGAGTGAATTTTGGGTGAAATTTGGGTGAAATTTGGTTGAATTTTGGGCCAATTTTGGGCCAATTTCGGGTGAATTTCAGGTGAATTCTGGGTGAATTTTGGGTGAATTTTGGGTGAATGTTGGGCCAATTTTGGGTGAATTTCGGTTGAATTTTGGGCCAATTTCAGGCAAATTTTGGGTGAATTTTGGCACATTTCGGGTGAATTTCTTGTGAATTTTGGGCCAATTTTGGGTGAATTTTGGGCCAATTTCAGGCAAATTTTGGGTGAATTTTGGTTGAATTTTGCGCCAATTCCGCGCGAATTTCCTGTCAATTTCCCATCAATCCCCATCAATTTCCCCTGACATTTTCCCCCCTTTCCCCTCTGTTTTTTGCCCGATTCCGCCTCTTTTCGCCCCAATCCAGGCTCCCGGCACTGGCTCTTCCAGGAGGGGCTCCTGGCCCCCGGCTACCCCCGGCCCCTGGCCGAGCTCGGCCGCGGCGTCCCCGGCGACCGGCTGGACGCCGCGCTGCTCTGGCTGCCCAGCGGACACACCTACCTCTTCCGGGGGGACAAGTGCGTCCTCGGGAACCTTCCGGAACCTTCCGAGACCTTCCGGGACCTTCTGGGAATTTTTGGGAATTTTTGGGAATTTTTCTCCTTCATTTTTGGGGTTTTCTATGCATCTGCCAGGACCTGTCTGGGCTCTTTTGGTATTTTCTGGGCTTGTTTGCGACTTTCTGTGGCTTTTCTTTGACCTTCCAGGACCTTCTCTGAACCTTCCGGGACCTTCTAGGAATTTCTGGGAATTTCTGGGAATTTTTCTCCCTCGTTTTTGGGGTTTTCTATGCATCTGCCAGGACCTGTCTTGCATTTTTTTGGGCTTTCTGGGCCTTTTTGGGACTTTCTGTGGCTTTTTTCTGACCTTCCAGGACCTTCTCTGAACCTTCCGGGACCTTCTGGAACCTTCTGGGAATTTCTGGGAATTTTTGGGAATTTTTCTCCCTCGTTTTTGGGGTTTTCTATGCATCTGCCAGGACCTGTCTGGGCTCTATTGGGATTTTCTGGGCTTTTTCTTCACCTTCTAGAAGCTTCTCTGAACCTTCCAGGACCTTCCGGGACCTTCTGGGAATTTTTGGGAATTTTTCTCCCTCGTTTTTGGGGTTTTCTATGCATCTGCCAGGACCTGTCATGCATTTTTTTGGGTTTTCTGGGCCTTTCTGTGGCTTTTTTCTGACCTTCCAGGACTTTCTCTGAACCTTCCGGAACCTTTTGGGACCTTCCGGGACCTTCTATGAATTTCTGGGAATTTTTGGGAATTTTTGGGAATTTTTCTCCCTCGTTTTTGGGGTTTTCTATGCATCTGCCAGGACCTGTCTGGGCTCTATTGGGATTTTCTGGGCTTTTTCTTCACCTTCTAGAAGCTTCACTGAACCTTCCAGGACCTTCTATGAACCATCTGGGACCTTCCATCAATTTCTGGGAATTTCTGGGAATTTTTGGGAATTTTTCTCCCTCATTTTTGGGGTTTTCTATGCATCTGCCAGGACCTGTCTGGGCTCTATTGGGATTTTCTGGGACCTTCTGTGGCTTTTCTTTGACTTTCCAGTACCTTCTCTGAACCTTCCAGGACCTTCTAGGACCTTCCAGGACCTTCTGGGAATTTCTGGGAATTTTTGGGAATTTTTCTCCCTCGTTTTTGGGGTTTTCTATGCATCTGCCAGGACCTGTCTGGACTTCTATGGGATTTTCTGGGCTTTTTCTTCACCTTCTAGAAGCTTCTCTGAACCTTCCAGGACCTTCCGGGACCTTCTGGGAATTTTTGGGAATTTTTCTCCCTCGTTTTTGGGGTTTTCTATGCATCTGCCAGGACCTGTCATGCATTTTTTTGGGTTTTCTGGGCCTTTCTTGGCTTTTTTCTGACCTTCCAGGACTTTCTCTGAACCTTCCGGAACCTTTTGGGACCTTCCGGGACCTTCTATGAATTTCTGGGAATTTTTGGGAATTTTTGGGAATTTTTCTCCCTCGTTTTTGGGGTTTTCTATGCATCTGCCAGGACCTGTCTTACCTTATTGGAGACTTCTCTGGGTTTTTTTGGGACTTTCTGGCTCTTTCTTCACCTTCTAGAAGCTTCTCTGAACCTTCCAGGACCTTCTGGGACCTTCTGGCAATTTCTGGGAATTTCTGGGAATTTCTGGGAATTTCTGGGAATTTTTGGGAATTTTTCTCCCTTGTTTTTGGGGTTTTCTATGCATCTGCCAGGACCTGTCTGGGCTCTTTTTGGGACTTTCTGGGCTTTTTTGGGACCTTCCAGAACCTTCTCTGAACCTTTCAGGACCCCAAAATGCCCCCAAATCCCCCAAAATCCACAAATTTCTTCCCCAAATCCCCCAAAATCCCCAATTTTCCCCCCAAATTCCCCCAAAATTCCCAAATTTCACCCAAATCCCCCAAATTTCCCCCAAAATCCCCAAATTCCCCCCAAAATCCCCAAATTTCCCCCCCAAAATCCCCAAATTTCCTCCAAAATCCCCAAAATTTCCTCCCAAATTCCCCAAATCTCCCCCCAAATCCCCAAATTTCCCCCAAATCCCCCAAATTTCCCCCCCAAATCCCCCAAATTCCTCCCAAAATCCCCAAATTTCCCCCCCAAATCTCCAAATTCCCCCCAAATTCCCCAAATTTCCTCCAAATCCCCCAAATTTCCCCCCAAAATTCCCAATTTTCCTCCAAAATCCCCGAATTTCCCCCCAAAATCCCCAAAACTTTCTCCAAATTTTCTCCAAAACCCCCAAATTTTCCCCCCCAAACCCCCCCAACCCCCCCCTCGTTTTCCCCTCCCCTCCCCCCCCCCAGGTATTACCGCTTCAACGAGGCCCTGGGGGCCGTGGACCCCGAGTACCCCAAGAGCATCGAGGTCTGGGGGGTCCCCCCCGGCCCCCGCGGCGCCTTCATGGGCCCCGACGAAGGTGAGAGCTGCCGGGATCCATTCCCCCGCCCCCTTCCACCCCGGGATTCCCGCCGAAACCGCCGCGTTTCCCGCCAAAACCGCCGCGTTTCCCGCCAAAATCGAAATTCCCGCCGAAATCGGAGAAGTTCCCGCCGAAATCGGCGCGTTTCCCGCCAAAATCGAAATTCCCGCCGAAATCGGAGAAGTTCCCGGCAAAATCGGCGGATTTCCCGCCCAAATCAGAGAAATTCCCGCCAAAATCGGCGGATTTCCCGCCAAAATCGAAATTCCCGCCAAAATCGGAGAAGTTCCCGCCATAATCGGCGGGGTTTCCCGCTGAAATCGGGCGCGTTTCCCGGCAAAATTGAAATTCCCGCCGAAATCGGCCGAACTCCCGCCGGAATGGGAATAAGCGCCGAAATCTGCGGCTTTTTCCCGCCAAAATAGGGATTCCCGCCAAAATCGGCTGGATTCCCCGCCAAAATTGAAATTCCCGGCAAAATCGGCGGATTTTCCCGCCAAAATCGGTGGAATTCCCACCCAAATCGACATTCCCGCCAAAATCGGCGGATTTCCCGCCCAAATCAGAGAATTTCCCGCCAAAATTGGTGGATTTCTCACCAAAATCGGTGAATTTCCCACCAAAATCGGCAGGTTTCCCGCCGAAATTGAAATTCCCACCAAAATCGGCGGATTTCCCGCCAAAATTGAAATTCCCGCCAAAATCGGCGGATTTCCCGCCAAAACTGAAATTCCCGCCAAAATCGGGTCCCCCCGGGGCAGCAGGGGGCGCTGTGGGGGGGTTGGGATGGGGGAGGGGAAGGGGGCGGGGCCCTCCCAGTTTGTCCCAGTCTAAACCAGTCCAAACCAGTCTAAACCAGTCTAAACCAGTATAAAGCAGTCTAAACCAGTCTAAACCAGTATAACCCAGTCTAAACCAGTATAAACCAGTATAAACCAGTCTAACCCAGTATAAACCAGTCTAAACCAGTCTAAACCAGTATAAACCAGTATAAACCAGTCCAAACCATTCCAAACCAGTATAAACCAGTCTAAACCAGTCCAAACCAGTCTAAACCAGTCTAAACCAGTATAAACCAGTATAAACCAGTTCAAACCAGTCTAAACCAGTATAAACCAGTATAAACCAGTATAAACCATTATAAACCAGTATAAACCAGTATAAACCAGTCCCTCCCAGTTTAACCCAGTCCAAACCAGTCTGAACCAGTCTAAACCAGTATAAACCAGTATAAACCAGTCCAAACCAGTCTAAACCAGTCTAAACCAGTATAAACCAGTCTAAACCAGTATAAACCAGTATAAACCAGTATAAACCAGTCTAAACCAGTATAAACCAGTATAAACCAGTATAAACCAGTATAAACCAGTCCAAACCAGTATAAACCAGTCTAAACCAGTATAAACCAGTACAAACCAGTTTAAACCAGTATAAACCAGTATAAACCGGTATAAACCAGTCTAAACCAGTCTAAACCAGTATAAACCAGTATAAACCAGTCCAAACCAGTATAAACCAGTATAAACCAGTATAAACCAGTCCAAACCAGTATAAACCAGTATAAACCAGTCTAAACCAGTCTAAACCAGTATAACCCAGTATAAACCAGTATAAACCAGTATAAACCAGTTCAAAATAGTCCAAACCAGTATAAACCAGTATAAACCAGTATAAACCAGTATAAACCAGTATAAACCAGTTCAAACCAGTATAAACCAGTATAAACCAGTGTAAACCAGTATAAACCAGTCTAAACCAGTCTAACCCAGTCTCCCCTCCCCCCCCCAGCCTACACCTATTTTTACCGCTCCCACCTCTACTGGAAATTCGATAACTCCGCCCTCCGGCCCCTCCCCGGATACCCCAAATCCGCCCTCCGCGATTGGCTGGGCTGCCCCGCCCAGGCCCCGCCCACCGCCCCGCCCCCGGGCGGCGACGGCGACGTCATCGTCATCGCGGTGGGGGCGGGGCCGGGGGCGGTGGCGGCGCCGCTGGCGCTGCTGGGCGTGGCCGGGGCGGCGCTGGGCGTGGCGGCGGCGCTGTGCCGCCGAGGGGGCGGGGCCAACGCTCACCTGCGCAGGTGCCAGCGCTCGCTGCTGCCCAGGGTGTAGGGGGGCGGGGCCTCATTTGCATGGGCACGCCCGCTCGGCGTGGACGCGCGAGGTTTTGCGTGGACACGCCCCCCTCTGATTCCCTTGGGCACGCCCACTTGGGGTGGACACGCCCCCCTCTGACTCCATTGGACACGCCCCCCTCTGACTCCATTGGACACGCCCACTTTGCATGGACACACCCACTTGGCGTGGACACGCCCCCTGCTGACTACATTGGACACGCCCACTTTCGACTGGATGCCTAATTTGCATGGACACGCCCCCCTCTGACTCCCTTGGGCACGCCCACTTGGGGTGGACACGCCCCCTTCTGACTCCATTGGACACGCCCACTTTCGACTGGATTCCTAATTTGCATGGACACGCCCCCATCTGACTCCATTGGACACGCCCACTTTGCATGGACACGCCTACTTCCGACTGGATGCCTGATTTGCGTGGACACGCCCCCTCTGCCATCGGACACGCCCACTTGGTGTGGACACGCCCACTTGGTGTGGACACGCCCCCTCTGACTCCATTGGACACGCCCACTTTGCATGGACACGCCCACTTTGACTTGCCTGGACGCACCTCATTTGCATGGACACGCCCACCTGACTCCATTGGACACGCCCACTTTGCATGGACACACCCACTTTCGACTGTCTGGACGCCTAATTTGCATGGACACGCCCCCTGTAACTCGTTTGGATACACCCACTCTGACGTGAGTGGTCACACCTCATTTGCATGGACACGCCCACTTCGATCTGCCTGGACATGCCTAATTTGCATGGACACGCCCTCTGACTTAATTGGACGCACCTCATTTGCATGGACACGCCCACTTCGACCTGCCTGGACGCACCTCATTTGCATGGACACGCCCGCCAGACTCCATTGGACACGCCCACTTTGCATGGACACGCCCACTTTGACCTGTCTTGGCACCTAATTTGCATGGACACGCCCACCTTCCATGGACGTGCCCCCTGACTCCATTGGACACGCCCACTTTGCTTGGACACGCCCCATTGGCCTGTGTGGACACACCCAATTTGCATAGACACACCCCTGACTCGATTGGATACTCCTAATTTGCATAAACACGCCCATTTTCACCTGCCTGGACACACCTAATTTGCATGGACACACCCACTTTGCATGGGGACATCTAATTTGCATGGACACGCCCCTATACTATTGGACACACCCACTCTGCATAGACACGCCCCTTTGACCTGACTGTACACACCTAATTTGCATAGACACGCCCCACAGACTAGACTGGGCAGCCCTAATTTGCATGGCCACGCCCCCGCCTTTAACCCCGCCCCCTCCTCCGCCAGCTGAGCCAGTCTCGCCTGGCCCCGCCCCCTCCCCACCTGACCACGCCCACTGCAGGCCACGCCCCCTCCTCCCCCATTGATGGTGCTGCGGGCCGGGCCCCGCCCCCAATCGGGTTATGCAAATGAGGGGGGGCGTGGTCGGGATTTTTTTTTTATTATTATTATTTTGATTTTTTTTCCGGGAATTTTTTTTTTTTTTTTTAATTTTAATTTTTTTTTTAATTGTTTTTTTTTTTTATTTTTTTTTTGGGAATTCCGGGGGGCGGTCCCGGGGGTGGGGGAGGGGCGGGATCCCCTCCCCCTTTTCCCAAAAAAAATTCCCAAATTTTTTTTTTAATTTTTTTTTAATTTTTTTTTTAATTTCTTTTTTTTTTTTTTTTTTCCCGCGGGACGGGGGAGGGGCAAAGCGGGTGGGGGGGGGGAGGGGCCGAGCTTGGCCCCGCCCCCCCTCAAACGGGGAGGAGGGAGGGGGCGGGGCTTAATAATTAATTAATTGTGATTAATAAAGGAGAAAGAAACGGATTGGGCTGGGCTCATTTGCATATCGCTGCGGTCGCGCCCCCCTCATTAGCATATTGAAATAGAGGGCTTTGATTAGGAGAATCCATAGGCCACGCCCCTCATTAGCATAATGAGACCAACATTGCTATGGCCACGCAGATCTCATTAGCATAACGATAATTACCGTGGACACGCCCCCTCATTAGCATAGCGATATTTTAATTAGCGTGGCCATGCTCATTAGCATAACGCCACCCTATCTCCATAGCCACGCCCCTCATTAGCATAATTAGACTATCATCATTATGGCCACACCCCTCATTAGCATAGCGTGTCATAGCCCCACCCCCTCATTAGCATATTAGGGAGTCATCACTGTGGTTACGCCCCTCATTAGCATAACACACCCACTGTGAATATAGCCACGCCCCTCATTAGCATAATGCAACCAGCATCACCATGGCGACGCACATCTCATTAGCATAAACAGTAAATTATGTGGCCACGCCCCCTCATTTGCATAGCGATACCCTCATCAGCATGGCCGCACTCATTAGCATAACCCCTCCCTGTTTCTATAGCCACGCCCCTCATTAGCATAGTTGGACTCTCCTCACTATGGTCACTCCCCCTCATTAGCATAACGCGAGGCATTCCTGTGGCCACGCCCCTCATTAGCATAACACTGAGCCCCGCCATGGCCACGCCCCCTCATTTGCATTGCAGGGACCCCCCCTCACCGTGGCCACGCCCCTAATTAGCATAATGAATTCTTATGGAACCAGTCCAAACCACCCCAACCTTTATTGGCCTTTCCTTATAAGGGAAAAGGGGCGGGGCCAGCGCTGGGCGGAGCCTCCGGAGGGGGCGGGGCCGGATCGCCTGTGGGAAAAACCAGTAAAAACCAGTGTAAACCAGTTTAAACCAGTAAAAACCAGTCCAAACCAGTTTAAACGAGTTCAAACCAGTTTAAACCAGTCCAAACCGGTTAAAACCAGTTCAAACCAGTTCAAACCAGTTCAAACCAGTAACCGCCGTTTCCCGCCATTTTTAACCCTTTTTTTTGCCATTTTTAACCCAAATTTCGCCGTTTTTTCACCAATTTTCCCCATTTTTCCCCTCCCAGTATAAACCAGTACAAACCAGTAACCCCAACCCCCATTTCCCGCCATTTTTAACCCTTTATTCCCCATTTTTAACCCCTTATTTACCATTTTTAACCCTTTATTTACCATTTTTAACCCATTTTTTGCCTTTTTTTCACCGTTTTTTCCCCATTTTTTCCCCTCCCAGTATAAACCAGTACAAACCAGTGACCCCAGCCCCCATTTCCCGCCATTTTTAACCCTTTCTTCCCCATTTTTAACCCTTTATTTACCATTTTTAACCCTTTCCTTGCCATTTTTAACCCGTTTTTTGCCCTTTTTTCACCGTTTTAACCCGATTTCCCTCTCCCAGTCCCTCCCAGTCCTTCCCAGTCCCTCCCAGTACAAACCAGCAACCCCAGACCCCATTTCCCGCCATTTTTAACCCTTTCCTCCCCATTTTTAACCCTTTATTTACCATTTTTAACCCTTTATTTACCATTTTTAACCCTTTCTTTCCCATTTTTTCCCATTTTTCCCCCATTTTTCCCCCTCCCAGTCCCTCCCAGTACAAACCAGTATAAACCAGTAACCCCAGACCCCATTTCCCGCCATTTTTAACCCTTTATTTACCATTTTTAGCCCTTTATTTACCATTTTTAACCCTTTTTTTGCCGTTTTTTCACCGATTTTCCCCGTTTTTTCCCCCTCCCAGTCCCTCCCAGTCCAAACCAGTGACTCCACCCCCCCCCCGGCCCCTCCCACTGGGCTCACCTCTCCTTACTGGTTTGTACTGGGAGCCTTCGGGGTTCCCTTGGCGGCCTCCAGGGAGCGGCTGAGAGCCAGGGCCCGGCACTGGTGGGAACTGGGAGTTACTGGTTTGGACTGGTTTGGACTGGTTTATACTGGTTTAGACTGGTTTGGACTGGGAGGGGATTTTTTTTTTAGCGGGAGTTTTTTTTGGGGAATTTTTTTGGGTTTTTTTGAGATTTTTTGGGGATTTTTTGGGGGATTTTTTGGGAATTTTTGGGGATTTTTTCTTTAATTTTTGGGGATTTTTTTTTGATTTTTTGGGAATTTTTTGGGGCATTTTCGGGAATTTTTTGGGGGATTTTTTTTGGATTTTTTGGGGATTTTTTAGGATTTTTTTGTCATTTTTTTTTATTTTTTAGGGGATTTTTTGGGGATTTTTGGGGATTTTTTTTGTGATTTTTTTGGGGATTTTTGAGGAATTTTTTTGGGGCATTTTTGTGAAATTTTTGGGATTTGTTCTTGGGGATTTTTTTTAGGGATTTTTTTGGGGGATTTTTTGAGAATTTTTCTGGGATTTTTTTGAGACTTTTTTGGGAAATTTTTGGGGTTTTTTTTTTAATTTTTTGGGGCATTTTCGGGAAATTTGTTGGGGATTTTTTTTGATTTTTTTGGGGTTTTTTTTTGGATTTTTTTTAATTTTTTGGGAATTTTTTGGGGCATTTTCGGGAATTTTTTGGGGGATTTTTTTTTTATTTTTGGGGAATTTTTTGGGAATTTTTGGGGATTTTTTTTGAATTTTTTGGGAATTTTTGGGGATATTTAGAGAATTTTTTGGGGATATTTTGGGGGATTTTTTGGGAATTTTTGGGGATTTTTTTTTAATTTTTTGGGGATTTTTTTTTAATTTTTTGGGAATTTTTTGGGGCATTTTCGGGAATTTTTTTAGAATTTCTGGGAACTTTTTAGGGAATTTTTTGGGAACTTTTTTGGGAATTTTCTGGGAATTTTTTTGGGGAGAATTTTTTGGGGATTTTTTTTTTTTTGAGGAATTTTTAGGAATTTTCGGGATATTTTTTTGGGGGGGAATTTTTTTTTTTTTTTTTTTTTTTTTATTATTTTTTTCAGGCAATTTTGGGTCCAAACCACCCCAAACCGCCCCGAACCGCCCCGAACCGCCCCGATCCGGTCCGATCCGGTTTTGGTCACTCACCGCCAGCTCTCGCTGCTCCCGGAGCCGCCGCAGCTGCCCCCGCCAGGGGGGGGAGGGGCGCCCGTCTGCAGACGTGGGGAAGGGGGAGGGGCCGGATCCGCATCCCAGAATTCCCCAAAATCCCCAAAATCCCCCTTTTTATCCCCAAAAATTCCCGGTTTTCCCCGCCAAATTCCCCCTTTTTCCCGCCAAAATTCCTTCTTTTTCCCGCCAAAATTCCCGTTTTCCCGCCAAAATCCCCGTTTTCCCGCCAAATTCACCCTTTTTCCCGCCAAATTCCCCCCTTTTCCCGCCAAAATTCCCCGCTTCATTCCCCAAAAATTCCCCAATTCCCCCCCGCCACCCAAAATTCCCAAATTTCCCCCCAAAAATTTCCCCCCCAAAATTCCAGGATTTCTCCCCAAATTCCTGATTTTTTTTTCCCCCGCCCCCAAAATCCCCAAATTTCCCCCAAAATTCCCGATTTTCCCTCAAAACTCCCCCAAATTTTCCCAAAATCCCCCAAATTTCACCCAAAATTCTCGAATTTTCCCCCAAATTTTCCAAATTTCCCCCAAATTCCCCCAAAATCCCAATTTTTCACCCAAATCTCCCGAAAATCCCCCAAAATTCCCATTTTTCCCCCCAAATTCCCCAAATTTTCCCAAAACTCCCCAAATTTCCCCCAAAATTCTCGAATTTTCCCCCAAATTCTCCCAATTTTTCCAAGAATCCCCCAAATTTCCCCCAAAATTCCCATGTTTTCCCCCAAAAATCCCCAAATTTTCCCCAAACTCCCCAAATTTTCCCAAAATCCCCCGAATTTCCCCCAAAATTCCCGTTTTTTTCCCGTTACCTGCGAAGCTCCAATCCGGGAGGTCCCGGAGGGGGCCGGGCCCAGAGGGGCTCGGGGAGAGCCCAAAACTGCCAAAAAAACCTTAAAATTTGGGAATTTCACCCCAAAATCCAGCTGGGAATCCAAAATTCCCAAAAAACCACAAAATTTCCCCAAAAAAACCCCAAAATTTGGGAAAAAAATCCCAAAATTTTGAGGAATAAACCCCAAAATTTGGGGGAAAAAAAGGGGGAAAATCTGAATTAATTTGACTCAAAATTCCCCGATTTTGACCCAAATTTGAGCCAAATTTTCCCGGGAATCCCGAATTTTAGGGAAAATCCCCCAAAGTTTTGGGAATTTTCACGATTTGGGGGGAAAAAGAATTAAAATTTAAGGGGAAATCCCAAAATTTTCACGAAAATCCAGGAAATTCCACCCAAAATGCGTTCAGGATTTCAAAATTCAGGGAAAAATCACAAATTTTGGGGAAAATCCTGGAATTTTGGGGAAAACCTCAAAATTCCGCCCCAAATTCCCAAAATCCCGGGAAAATCTCCCCAAATTCACCCAAAAATGTCAAAATTTTTCCCAAAATTCCGGGGAAAATCCCAAATTTTGGGAAAAAAGCCGAAATCCTGGGAAAACCCCGAAATTTCACCCAATATTCAAAAATTCAGGGAAAAAAGCCCAAAATTTCAGGAAAATCCCACAAAATTCTCTCAGAATTTATCCAGGGTTTCCCAAATCCAGGGAAAAATCGCAAATTTTGGGAAAAAAACCCAAAATCCTGGGAAAAGCCCCAAAATTCCACCCAAAATCCAGGGAAAAATCACAAAATTTAAGGAAAAAACACAAAATTTTAGGAAAAAACCTCAAAATTTAAGGAAAAACCTCAAAATCTGAAGAAAATCCCCCGAAATTCCCTCAAAATCCATCCAGGATCCCCCAAATCCAGGGAAAACTCCCAAATTTTGGGAAAAAACCCAAAATCCTGGGAAAAACCCCAAAATTTGCACCGAAATCCAGAAATTTCCACCAAAATCCAGGGAAAAATCCCAAATTTAAGGGAAAACCCCAAAATTTCAGGGAAAAGCCCCAAAATTCCCTCAAAATCACAAAATTCCACCCAAAATTCAGGAAAATCCCCAAAATTGAAGGAAAAAATCCCAAAATCCAAGAAAAAGCCCGGAATTTCCCGCCAAATCCCTTCAGATTTCCCGCCAAAATGCAAAGAAAAAGCCCCCTCTTCTTTAATTTCCCGCCAATTCCCCTCAGGAGGCCCCGCCCTTCAGCGAGGCCACGCCCCCTTCACTGACCTCTCACGCCATTGGCCAATGCGCTGCGGGGGGCGGGGCAAGGGGCGGAGCGATCGCGCCTGAGATTCGGCTGGAGGGGGAGGGGCGGAAACGTCAATCAAACCCCGTCCCCTCAGCGAGGCCACGCCCGCTTTTCCCGCAAACCACGCCGTTTCTCGCGGCTTATCGCGATAAAACCGCGCCGAACCGCGATAGAACCGCCGAGGCCGCGCCCACAGACCCCTCCCCCCCTTTAATCAGCGCCCCCCGCCCCTCCCCCACCCTCCGGAGAACCCCCCCGAGGCCGCACCGAGCCGGAGAGCCCTGCGCGCCGCCATCTTGGAGGCGGACGGAAGTGACGTCAGCGCGCACGGCTGAGGGGGGGAGGCGGAAGTACCGCGGTGGCCGCCATGTTGTACGGAAAGAGCCGGGGGAACGCGCGGCGCCATTTTGGAGGTGATGTGGTGCGGAGGGTGAGGGGCGCCGCCATCTTGTACGGAAGGCGGGAAAACCGGGGATGAAAAGGGAATTTTACGCGACTTTAACTCGATTTTAACTCGATTTTAACTCGAATTTATCGCGAATTTGGGATTATTTTGAAGCCGGGACGCAGCGATCGCTGCCCTCCGCCATCTTGTACGGCAAAACCACCCCAATTTCATCGCTGCGCATGCGCGGCCGCCATTCTGTACGGCAAAGCGCGCGCCGCCATCTTGTACGGTAAAACCACCCCGAGTTCATCTCTGCGCATGCGCGGCCGCCATTTTGTACGGCATAACGCACGCCGCCATCTTGTACGGCAAAAACAGCGCGGTTTCTTCTTTGCGCATGCGCGGTCGCCTCAGCGCCCGCCGCCATTTTGTTACAGCAACCCCCATCGGCCACACCGCCCCAAACCCCGCCGAATTTCGCCGTTTTTTCCCCAAAAAAAGTCAGGTTTTTTATTTTTTTATTTTCCGCGCGGTTTTTATTTTTATTTTTATTGCCTCCCTCCGTCATCCCAAAGTGTTTTTCCAGGGTCTTTTCGGGGTTTCTGAGGGCGCGGCCGGGGCGGTGGAGGGCGGGGGGAGGGGGTTTTTGGCGAAGGTTTGTCGGAGCGGGCCTGGAAAATGAATGAAAAAATTAAAAATGAAGGAATTAAGTTCGGGGTGGGGTCCGGGGTGGTTTTTGGGGTGTTTTTTTTGGGGGGTTTTTGGTCACCTTTGGCGGCGAGGTCGAGGTGGTTCTTGAGGCGCCAACGGCGCTGCTCGGCCTCGTGCGTGGCCTGGGCCTCGCGCCACTCTGGGGAGTCGGGGAGACCCGAAAATCAGTCTGGGACCCCCAAAATCGGGTCAGGGACCCCCAAAATCGGGTCCGGGGACCCCGAAAATGGGTTGGGGGAGCCCGGAAATGGGTTGGGGGGTGTTGAAATGAGGCAAAAGGAGGCAAATTTAGGCCAAAGTGAGAGAAAATCGGCCCAGAATGAGCCAAATTCAGCCCAAATTGAAATAAAATGACCCGAAAATGACCCAAATTCAGCCCAAAATGACCCAAATTCAGCCCCAAGTGATGCAAAATAGCCCAAAATGAGAAAAAATAGTCCCAAAATGACCCAAAATGACCCAAAGTAACCAAAATCCTGCACAAAATGAGCTGAAAATGTCCCAAAAATGACCCAAATTAACCCAAATTCAACCCAAATTCAGCCCAAAATTAAATAAAATGACCCAAAATAACCCAAATTCAACCCAAATTACCCCAAATTCAGCCCAAAATGGGATAAAATAGCCCCAAAATGACCCAAAATGACCCAAATTTAACCCAAAATGAGATAAAATGACCCCAAAATGACCCAAAATGACCCAAATTCAGCCCAAAATGAGATAAAATAGCCCCAAAATGACCCAAATTCAACCCAAAAGGAGCCAAATTACCCAAAATTATCCAAAATGACCCAAATTCAGCCCAAAATGGGATAAAACAGCCCCAAAATGACCCAGAATGACCCAAATTCAGCTCAAAATGAGATAAAATAGCCCCAAAATGACCCAAATTAAGCCCAAAAATGACCCAAAATGTCCCAAAATGACCCAAAAAGCTCCAAACTTAACCCAAAATGAGATAAAATAGCCCCAAAATGACCCAGAATGACCCAAATTCATCCCAAATTACCCAAAATGTCCGAAATTCAACCCAAAATGAGATAAAGTAGACACAAAATGTCCCAAAATAGCCCAAATTCGACCAAAAATGAGCTGAAAACGTCCCAAAATGACCCAAATTCTGCCCAAAATGACCAAAAAGCTCCAAAATAGCCCAAAATGAGATAAAATAACCCCAAAATGACCCAAAATTACCCGAATTCAACCCAAATTACCCAAAATGACCCAAATTCAGCCCAAAATGAGATAAAATAGCCCCAAAATGTCTCAAAATAGCCCAAATTCAACCCAAAATGAGCTGAAAACGTCCCAAAATGACCCAAATTCAACCCAAATTACCCCAAATTCAGCCCAAAATGAGACAAATGGCCCCAAAATGACCCAAAATGACCCAAATTCAGCCCAAAATGACCCAAAATGACCCAAAAAGCTCCAAATTTAACCCAAAATGAGATAAAATAGCCCCAAAATCACCCAAAATGACCCAAATTTGACCCAAAATGAGCTGGAAAAGTCCCAAAATGACCCAAATTCAACCCAAAATGAGATAAAATAGCCCCAAAATGACACAAAAACGCCCAAATTTAACCCAAAATGAAATAAAATAACCCCAAAATGACCCAAAATGACCCAAATTCAGCCCAAAATGACCCAAAATTGCTCCAAAATGACCCAAAAAGCTCCAAATTTAACCCAAAATGAGATAAAATAGCCCCAAAATGACCCAGAATGACCCAAATTCAACCCAAAATGACCCAAATTACCCAAAAATATCCAAAATAACCCAAAATCAGCCCAAAATGAGATAAAATGGCCCCAAAATGTCCCAAAATTACCCAAATTCAGCCCAAAATGACCCAAAATTGCTCCGAAATGACCCAAAAAGCTCCAAATTTAACCCAAAATGAGATAAAATAACCCCAAAATCACCCAAAAATGACCCAAAATATCCCAAATTTGACTCAAAATGACCCAAATTCTGCCCAAATTGAAATAAAACTGCCCCAAAATGACCCAAAATGACCCAAATTCAACCCAAAAGGACCCAAATTACCCAAAATTATCCAAAATGACCCAAATTCAGCCCAAAATGACCCAAAATGTCCCAAAATCCACCAAAAATTCCCCCAGAAAATTCCCAAAAAATCCCAAAAATTCCACAAAATTTTTTTCCCAATTTTCCCCCCAAAATTCCTCCAAAAAATTCCCCAAAATTTCCCCAAAATTTTCCCCCAAATTTTCCCAAAAATCCCCGAATTTCCCCCAAATTTCCCCCCCAAAATTGCAGAAAATTCCCAAAAAAATTCCCAAAAAAATCCCCAAAAAATCCCAAAAAAATCCCAAAAAATTCCAGAAAATTCCCCCCAAAAATTCCCAAAAATTCCCAAAATTCCCTGAAATTTTCTCCCAAATTTTCCCTCCCAAAATTCCCAAATTTTCCCCCCAAATTTTCACAAAAATCCCCGAATTTCCCCCAAAATTCCCCCCGAAAAATCCCAAAAGAAATCCCCCCAAAAATTCCAGAAAATTCCCAAGAAATTCCCCCCAAAAAATCCCAAAAAAATCCCAAAAATCCCCAAAATTTTTTCCCAAATTTCCCTCCCAAAATTCCCAAATTTTCCCCCAAATTTTCCCAAAAATCCCCGAATTTCCCCCAAAATTCCCCCAAAAAATTCCCAAAAAAATCCCCAAAAAATTCCCAAAAAATCCCCAAAAAATCCCAAAAAAATCCCAAAATTCCCTGAAATTTTCTCCCAAATTTTCCCTCCCAAAATTCCCAAATTTTCCCCCCAAATTTTCCCAAAAATCCCCGAATTTCCCCCCAAATTCCCCCAAAAAATTCCCAAAAAAATTCCCAAAAAATTCCCAAAAAATCCCCCAAAAATTCCAGAAAATTCCCAAAAAATCCCCAAAATTTTCTCCCAAATTTTCCCGCAAAATTCCCAAATTTTCCCCCAAAATTCCCAATTTTTCCCCCCAAATTTTCCCAAAAATCCCCGAATTTCCCCCAAAATCCCCCCAAAAATTCCCAAAAAAATCCCCAAAAATTCCAGAAAATTCCCCAAAATTCCCCCAAATTTTCTCCCAAATTTTCCCCCCCAAATTCCCGAATTTTCCCCCCAAATTTTCCCCAAAATCCCCCAAAAAATTCCCAAAAAAATCCCCAAAAATTCCAGAAAATTCCCCATAAACTCCCCAAAAAAAACCCCAAAAAATCCCAAAATCCCCCCAAAAATTCCCAAAAAAATCCAAAAAAATCCCCAAAAATTCCCCGAAATTTTCTCCCAAATTTTCCTCCCAAAATTCCCAAATTTTTCCCCCAAATTTTCCCAAAAATCCCCGAATTTCCCCCAAAATTCCCCCAAAAAATTCCCAAAAAAATCCCCCAAAAATTCCCAAAAAATTCCCAAAAAATTCCCAAAATTCCCCAAAATTTTCTCCCAAATTTTCCCCCCAAAATTCTCAAATTTTCCCCCAAATTTTCCCAAAAATCCCCGAATTTCCCCCAAATTTCCCCCCAAAATTCCAGAAAATTCCCCCCAAAATTCCCAAAAAATTCCCCAAAAAATCCCAAAATCCGCCAAAAAATTCCCCAAAAAATTCCCCAAAAAATTCCACAAAAAATCCCAAAAATTCCCAAAATTCCCCGAAATTTTCTCCTAAATTTTCCCAAAAATCCCCGAATTTCCCCCAAAATTCCCCCAAAAAATCCCAAAAGAAATCCCCCAAAATTCCAGAAAATTCCCAAAAAATTCCCAAAATTCCCTGAAATTTTCTCCCAAATTTTCCCTCCCAAAATTCCCAAATTTTCCCCCAAATTTTCCCAAAAATCCCCGAATTTCCCCCAAAATTCCCCCCAAAAAATTCCCAAAAAAATCCCCCAAAAATTCCCAAAAAATCCCCCAAAATTCCCCAAAAAATCCCAAAAAATTCCCAAAATTCCCTGAAATTTTCTCCCAAATTTTCCCTCCCAAAATTCCCAAATTTTCCCCCAAATTTTCCCAAAAATCCCCGAATTTCCCCCAAAATTCCCCCAAAAAATCCCCAAAAAAATCCCCAAAAATTCCCCAAAAAATCCCAAAAAATTCCCAAAATTCCCCAAAATTTTCTCCCAAATTTTTCCCCCAAAATTCCCAAATTTTCCCCCAAATTTTCCCAAAAACCCCCGAATTTCCCCCATTTTTTTCTGCTTTTTCCCCACCTTTCTTCAGCTGCTGCAGAATTCCCGCCTTGGCCCGGGGGGCGGGGCCGGTGGGCGGAGCCGGGGGCGTGGCCAGGGGCGGGGCCACACCCAATTTGGCCCGGAGGGCGGGGACTCGCAGCAGCCCCGTCTGCAATAGGCTGAAGCCGTTGGACGTCAGCCAATAGGTGAAGACGGCCTGGGAAGAGCAGCCAATCAGAAGCGAGGACACGCCCACGGGGGGGCGGGGCCTCGCGGCGAACCCGGAATTATCGAACCAGGAAGTGGCAAACCCGGAAGTGACCCCGGAAGTGTCAAACCAGGAAGTGTCGAACCAGGAAGTGATGAACCCGGAAGTGTAAAACCAGGAAGTGAGACCGGAAGTCATAAACCCGGAAGTGGCAAACCCGGAAGTGGATTTCGGGGGGAATTCCCGGGATTTTGGGGGTGGAAGACAAGGGCGGGAATACCAAGAGCAGAGGCCACGCCCATTTTCAGAGGCCACGCCCACTTGGGGGATATTAACGGATGTTTAAAGTTGCCACGCCCTTTAAGGTTTGACCACGCCCCTCTTAAAAAGACCACAACCCACTTGAAAGTGGCCACGCCCCCTTTAAAGTGGCCACGCCCCTTTTTAAACGGACCACAGGCTCATTTAGAATGGCCACGCCCCCTTTAAGGGAAGACACGCCCCTCTTAAAGTGACCATGCCAACATTTAATGTGGCCACGCCCCCTTTTAAAGTGGCCACACCCCTTTTAAAGTGGCCACGCCCCATTTTGAAATGGCCACGCCCTTTTAAAGCGACCACGCCCACGCTTAAAGGGACAGAACCCCATTTAAAGAGGCCACACCCCCTTTTAAAGCGACCACGCCCCATTTTTCAATGGCCACGCCCCCTTTTGAAGAGGCCCCGCCCCCGACTCACGGTGGGGAAGTGGATGATGAAGGGCAGGAAGACGAGGGGGAGGAACCTCAGGATTTGACGGACAGGCCCCGCCCCCGGCGCGGCCACGCCCGTCTCGGCCCCCAGCTGCGGAGAAATGCAAATCAGCCGCGCCCCTCATTTGCATAAAGGGGCCCCGCCCCCTTTTGGCTGTTTAATTTCTATTAAAACCAAAAAAAGCGCCAAATTTCAAACCGAAATTTGCATTTTTTACGCAAATTCTTAATTTTGATGCTGAAGGACTTGGCCACGCCCACTTTAAGCCACGCCCACCCCCTCCAAAATCCCAATTTTCCATCAAAATTCCCATTTTTTGGGACAAAATTCCCATTTTTTATCAAAATCCTCATTTTTTTAATCTCAAAATTCCTCTTCCCACCCCAAAATTCCCATTTTTTACCCCAAAATTCCCATTTTTCCCTGAAAAGTTTCAGTTTTTCCCCAAAATTCCCATTTTTTTCCCAAAATTCCCATTTTCCCTGAAAAATTTCAGTTTTTCCCCATAATTCCCATTTTTTTCCCAAAAACCTGGCATTTTTCCCCAAAAAAATCCCATTTCTTTTATCAGAAACTACTGATTTTACCCCCAAAACTCCCGGTTTTAACCAAAAAAATCCCATTTTCTACCAAAATCTCAATTTTTTTGGACAAAAATCAGATTTTTTTATCAAAATCCTCATTTTTTACCTCTCAAAATTCCCTTTCCCGACCCAAAATTCCCATTTTTTATCCAAAAATCATCATTTTTACCCAAAAATTTCTCATTTTCCCTACCCAAAACTCTATTTTTTGCCAGAAAAATCCCATTTTTTCCCCCCAAAAATCCCATTTTTTCCCCAAAAAATCCATTTTTTCACCTAAAATCTTCTTTTCCCAAATCCCCATTTTTCCCCTAAAAAAACCCCAAATTTTTCCCTTTAAAATCCAAATTTTCACTCGAAAATCCCCATTTTTTGCCATAAAAATCCCATTTTTTCACCAAAAAATTCCAATTTTTATCCAAAAATTTCCATTTTTTCCCCCAAAAAATTCCGTTTTTTCTCCAATCTCATTTTCCCTAAAAATTCAATTTTTCCCTCTAAAATCCCCATTTTTCCCCCATAAAATCCCCATTTTTTGCCATAAAAACTCCATTTTTTCACCTAAAAATTCCATTTTTTCACCTAAAAAAATCCCATTCTTTTCCCCAAAATTCCATTTTTTTCCCCTAAAAACTTTTTTCCCCAATGCAAATATTTTCCTTCTCCAGAATCCCCATTTTTCCCCCTAAAATCCCCATTTTTTGGCCATAAAAATTCCAATTTTTTTGCGTAAAAACCTCATTTTTTTCACCCAAATATTCCATTTTTTTCACCTAAAAACTTAAATTTTTCCCCCCAAAAATCCATTTTTTTCCCCTAAAATCTCTTTCTACTAAATCCCAATTTTTCCCTTTAAAAATCCAAATTTTTCCCTCTAAAATCCCCATTTTTTGCCATAAAAACTTCATTTTTTCACCTAAAAACTCCGTTTTTACACCTAAAAATCCCAATTTTTCCCCAATTTTATTTTCCTCTAAAATCCCCATTTTTCCCCCATAAAAATCCCCATTTTTTGCCATAAAAACCCCATTTTTTCACCTAAAAACTCCTTTTTTTCACCTAAAAACTCCATTTTTCCTCCTAAAATCTCTTTTTACCAATTCCCGTTTTTCCCACCTAAAAAATCCAATTTTTCCCTCTAAAATCCCCATTTTTTGCCATAAAAACTTAATTTTTTTGTCATAAAAACCCCATTTTTTCACCTAAAACTCCATTTTTTCACCTAAAAATTCCATTTTTCCCCCCAAATTTCTTTTTTACCAATTCCCCATTTTTCCTCCTAAAAAATCCAATTTTTCCCTCTAAAATTCTCATTTTTCCCCCCTAAAATTAACATTTTTTGCCATAAAAACTCCATTTTTTCACCTAAAAACCCCATTTTTTCGCCTAAAAACTCCATTTTTTCACCTAAAAATCCCATTTTTTCCCCAAATTTTTTTTTACCAATTCCCCATTTTTCCTCCTAAAAAATCCCCATTTTTCCCCAATAAAATCCCCATTTTTTGCCATAAAATCCCCATTTTTTCACCTAAAAACTCCATTTTTTCACCTAAAAACTCCATTTTTTCACCTAAAAATTCCATTTTTTTTCCCAAAATCCTCGTTTTTTCCCCCAAATCCTCTCCTCTCACCTCCAGGACGAGCCAGGTGGAGGCAGTGACCAGCACGGGCAGCACGTACAGGGGGTCGGGGGCCGCCAAATTGGGGAACCAAGCCATCCCCCCCTGCAGGAACCACGGCACCGGCGCCGCCGCCATCCCCTGCAGGGCCAGGAAAAAAGAGACAAAAAGGGGGGTCTGGGAGACCCCCCAAAATTTAGGGAAAAATCCCCAAAATTTGGGGAATTTTGGGGGATTTTTTACGATTTTTTTAAAATTTTTTCTGATTTTTTTCTGATTTTTTTTTGATTTTTTTCTGATTTTTTTGGCTTTTTTTTTTGATTTTTAAGGGATTTTATTTGGATTTTCGAGGGATTTATTGAGTCTGGGGGACCCCCCAAAATTAGGGAAAAATCCCCAAAATTTGGGGAATTTTGGGGGATTTTTTACGATTTTTTTTAGATTTTTTTTCTGATTTTTTTCGGATTTTTTTCTGATTTTTTTGGCCATTTTTTTTGATTTTTAAGGGATTTTATTTGGATTTTTGAGGGATTTATTGGGTCTGGAATCCCCCAAATTTAGGGAAAAATCCCCAAAATTTGGGGAATTTTGGGGGATTTTTCCCATTTTTTTTAGATTTTTTTACTGATTTTTTTTCCGATTTTTTTCTGATTTTTTTTGCCGTTTTTCCTTGATTTTTAAGGGATTTTATTCGGATTTTTGAGGGATTTATTGGGTCTGGAATCCCCCAAATTTAGGGAAAAATCCACAAAAATTTGGGAATTTTTGGGAATTTTTCCCAATTTTTTTGGAATTTTTCTTATTTTTTTTCTGATTTTTTTGGGGGGTTTTTCCTGATTTTTTTGCCGTTTTTTCCTTGATTTTTAAGGGATTTTATTTGAATTTTCGAGGGATTTATTGGGGTCTGGAATCCCCAAAAAATCAGGGGAAAATCCACATAAATTTGGGAATTTTTGGGAATTTTTCCCAATTTTTTTGGAATTTTTCTTATTTTTTTTCTGATTTTTTTGGGGGGTTTTTCCTGATTTTTTTGCCGTTTTTTCCTTAATTTTTAAGGGATTTTATTTGGATTTCCGAGGGATTTATTGGGTCTGGAATCCCCCAAATTTAGGGAAAAATCCCCAAAATTTGGGGAATTTTGGGGAATTTTTCACAATTTTTTTTGATTTTTTTTCTGATTTTTTTCTGATTTTTTTCTGATTTTTTTCTGATTTTTTTGGCCGTTTTTTTTATTTTTAAGGGATTTTATTTGGATTTTCGAGGGATTTATTGGGTCTGGAATCCCCCAAATTTAGGGAAAAATCCCCAAAATTTGGGGAATTTTTGGGGATTTTTCACAATTTTTTTGGATTTTTTTTCTGATTTTTTTCTGATTTTTTTCTGATTTTTTTGGCCGTTTTTCCTTGATTTTTAAGGGATTTTATTTGGATTTTTGAGGGATTTATTGGGTCTGGAATCCCCCAAATTTAGGGAAAATTCGCCAAAATTTTGGGAATTTTTGGGGATTTTTCACAATTTTTTTAAATTTTTTTCTGATTTTTTTCTGATTTTTTTGGCCGTTTTTCCTTGATTTTTAAGGGATTTTATTCGAATTTTTGAGGGATTTATGGGGTCTGGAATCCCCCAAATTTAGGGAAAAATCCCCAAAATTTTGGGAATTTTGGGGAATTTTTCACAATTTTTTTGGATTTTTTTTTTATTTTTTTCTGATTTTTTTGGCCTTTTTTTTTGACTTTTTAAGGGATTTTATTTGAATTTTTGAGGGATTTCTTGGGTCTAGAATCCCCCAAATTTAGGGAAAAATCCCCAAAATTTTGGGGAATTTTGGGGAATTTTTCACAATTTTTTTTGATTTTTTTTCTGATTTTTTTCTGATTTTTTTGCCGTTTTTTCCTTGATTTTTAAGGGATTTTATTTGGATTTTCGAAGGATTTATGGGGTCTGGAATCCCCCAAAAATGAGGGAAGAATCCACAAAAACTTGGGAATTTTTAGGAATTTTTCCCAATTTTTTTGGATTTTTTTTCTGATTTTTTTCTGATATTTTTGGCCTTTTTTTTTGATTTTTAAGGGATTTTATTTGAATTTTCGAGGGATTTATTGGGTCTGGAATCCCCCAAAAATCAGGGAAGAATCCACAAAAATTTGGGAATTTTTGGGGATTTTTGTTTGTTTTTTGCGACAATTCCCAGATTTTTTTGGGTTAATTCCCAGATTTTTTGGGTTAATTCCCAGATTTTTTTGGTTAATTCCCAATTTTTTGGGGGGTTAATTCCCAGATTTTTTGGTTTAATTCCCAGATTTTTTGGGTTAATTCCCAGATTTTTTTTGGTTAATTCCCAGATTTTTTTGGGGAAAATTCCCAGATTTTTTTGAGATTATTCCCGAATTTTTTCTCCCTAAATTCCCCGGTTTTTTGGGTTAATTCCCAAATTTTTTTGCGTTAATTCCCAGATTTTTTTTGGGTTAATTCTCAGATTTTTTGGGGACAATTCCCAGATTTTTTCAGGATTATTCCCGAATTTTTTCTCCCTAAATTCCCAAATTTTTTTTGGGTTAATTCCCAGATTTTTTAGGTTAAATCCCAAATTTTTTTGGGGTTAATTCCCAAATTTTTTTGCGTTAAATCCCAGATTTTTTGGGTTAATTCCCAGAATTTTTTGGGGACAATTCCCAGATTTTTTCGGGACAATTCCGAGATTTTTTCTCCCTAAATTCCCCAATTTTTTGGGTTAATTCCCAGATTTTTTTTATTTAATTCCCACATTTTTCAGGTAAATTCCCCAATATTTTCGGGGTTAATTTTCAGGACAATTCCCTGATTTTTTGTAGCAATTCCCGAATTTTTTGGGACGATTCCCGAAATATTTTTGGGGGTTTTTTTTTGATCCAAACCTGCACGAGGGGCACCAGGAAACCCCGGAGCGGATTCACGTCGTGGCGCCGCTGGTACGACACCAGCTCCGAGTAAGCCACGGCCACTGAGGGGTTAAAAAAAGGGGCGTGGTCAGCCGGGAGGGGCGTGGCCAGCAAGCCACGCCCACCCCGGACCGGCCACGCCCACAAAAAAAATTGGGGGGAAAAGTCAAAAAGGGTAAAAAAAACAACGGAAGTTAAAATGGGGTGAGGTCCCTTTAAGAAGAAGCCACGCCCACCCCGCTCCATATATGGAATAAATCAAGAGGTGAGGCCACGCCCCTTCTGGGCCAAGCCACGCCCACTAAAGTTGATTTTAAAAACACCAAAAATGGTAAAAAATGAACAGAAATTAAAATGGGGTGAGGTCCCTTTAAGAAGAAGCCACGCCCACCCCGTTCCATAGATGGAATAAATCAATAGGCGAGGCCACGCCCCTTCTGGGCCAAGCCACGCCCACTAAAGTTGATTTAAAAAACACCAAAAATGGTAAAAAAATAACAGAAATTAAAATGGGGTGAGGTCCCTTTAAGAAGAAGCCACGCCCACCCCGTTCCATATATGGAATAAATCAATAGGTGAGGCCACGCCCCTTTTCTGGCCAAGCCACGCCCACAAAAAATGTCTAAAAAACCTTAAAAATTATTTAAAAATAACAAAAATTAAAATGAGGTGAGGTCCCTTTAAGAAGAAACCACGCCCACCCCATTCCATATATGGAATAAATCAATAGCTGAGGCCACGCCCCTTCTTATGGAGCCACGCCCACAAAAAATGGGGGGAAAAAACCTCAAAAAAGGTTAAAAAAGCAACAAAAATTAAAATGGGGTGCGGTCCCTTTAAGAACAAGCCACGCCCACTCCATGCCCATATATGGAACAGGCAAAGCCCCTCCCACTCTGAGTTAAGCCACGCCCCCAAACCGCACCCAGTTTTAAAGCCACGCCCCCTTTCCCACCTTTTCATCCAGTTTTTGGGGCCTTTTTCCCGCCAAATTTGGAGCCACGCCCACAAACCTTTAAACCACGCCCACAACTTTAAGCCACGCCCACATACAGCTAAGCCACGCCCACTTATTGCCATTTTTAGCCATTTTAACTCCGTTTTTTGGCCTTTTTTCACCCAAATTTCGCCCTAAAGCCCCAAAACTTCCCAGAATTGACCCAAATCCATGGCCACGCCCCCTTAGGCCACACCCACTCAGGCCACGCCCACGTCCCTTAAGCCACGCCCCCTATTTTCTATTTTCAGCCAATTTAACCCCATTTTTTTGCCTTTTTTCACCCAAATTTCGCCCCCAAGGTCCCAAAACTTTAAGGAATAGACCCAAGTGTAAATCCACGCCCCCTTAGGCCACACCCACTCAGACCACGCCCACATCCCTTAAGCCACGCCCACTGAATCTCATTTTTAGCCATTTTAACCCCGTTTTTTCGCCTTTTTTCACCCAAATTTCGCCCCCAAGGTCCCAAAACTTGGCGGAATTGACCCAAATTGAAAGCCACGCCCACCCTGGTTGGCGTCGGCGCCGCGGCGCGCCTCGGCCAGGCGCTGGGAGAGGCGCTGGAGCTGGGGGAGGTGGCGGGAGAGACGGGCGGCCTCGCGCTGGCCCCGCAGCACCAGGGGCAGCAGGAGGAGGCGGGCCCCCACCGTGCCTGGAAGAGAAAACAAAAAGAGAAGGAAATTTGGGGTGAAATCGTGGGATTTTGGGGAAAAAAGGAAAAAAAACGGTGAAAAACGGTGAAAAAACGGCGAAATTCGGGTGAAAAGTGCGGGAATTATGGCCAAAATTAAAGTTTTTTGCTCAAATTTAGACCAAAAATCGGCATTTTTAGCCCCAGAATTAAATTTTAGGATGGAATTGTGAAATTTTGACTAAAAAAGAAAAAAAATTTGACAAAAAATGGTGAAAAAACGGAGGAATTTGGGTAAAAAATGTAACAGCTACTCTGAAAATTCACTTTTTTTTTCAGATTAGGTCCAAAAATTGTCATTTTTAACCCAAAATCCTACTTTAGGATGAAATTGTGGGATTTTGGGTAAAATAGAAAAAAAATCGGACAAAAAATGGTGAAAAAATGGCGAAATTCGGGTGAAAAATGCAGGAATTATGGCCAAAATTAAGGTTTTTTGCTCAATTTTAGACCAAAAATCGGCATTTTTTACCTAAAATTAAATTTAAGGATGAAATTCTGGGATTTTGGGTAAAAAGGAAAAAATCCGGTGAAAAAACGGCGGAATTTCCGTAAAAAATGAAAGAATTATGGCCGGAATTAAAGTTTTTTGCTCAATTTTGGACGAAAAATTGGCAATTTTTTACCCAAAATTAAATTTTACAATAAAATTCTGGGATTTTGGGTAAAAAACTAAAAAATCCGGTGAAAAACGGTGAAAAAAAGACAAAATTTGGGTTAAAAATGTGGGAGTTACGGTAAAAATTACATTTTTTTGCTCAATTTTAGACCAAATATCGGCATTTTTGACCCAAAATTAAATTTTAGGATGAAATTCTGGGATTTTGGGGAAAAAGGAAAAAATCCGGTGAAAAAACGGCGGAATTTGGGTAAAAAATGAAAGGATTATGGCCAAAATTAAAGTTTTTTGCTCAATTTTAGACCAAAAATCGGCATTTTTTGACCCGAAATTAAATTTTAGGATGAAATTCTGGGATTTTGGGGAAAAAGGAAAAAATCCGGTGAAAAACGGAGAAAAAAAAGCAAAATTTGGGTAAAAAATGTGGGAGTTATGGTAAAAATTACATTTTTTTGCTCAAATTTAGACCAAAAATCGGCATTTTTTGACCCAAAATTAAATTTTGGGATGAAATTCTGGGATTTTGGGTAAATAGGAAAAAATCCGGTGAAAAAACGGCGGAATTTGGGTAAAAAATGTGGCAATTATGGCCAAAATTAAAGTTTTTTGCTCAATTTTAGACCAAAAATCAGCATTTTTTGACCTAAAATTAAATTTTAAAATAAAATTCTGGGATTTTGGGTAAAAAACTAAAAAATCTGGTGAAAAGCGGAGAAAAAAAGGCAAAATTTGGGTAAAAAATGTGGGAATTATGGTAAAAATTACATTTTTTTGCTCAAATTTAGACCAAAAATCGGCATTTTTAGCCCCAGAATTAAATTTTCAGATGAAATTCTGGGATTTTGGGGAAAAAGGAAAAAATCCGGTGAAAAAACAGCGGAATTTGGGTAAAAAATGAGAGGATTAAGGACAAAATTAAATTTTTTGCTCAAATTCAGACCAAAAATCGGCATTTTTAGCCCCAGAATTAAATTTTAGGATGAAATTCTGGGATTTTGGGGAAAAAGGAAAAAAATCTGACAAAAAAACGGAGAAAAAACGAAGGAATTTGAGTAAAAAATATAAGAGCTACCCTCAAAATTTTTCCCAAAAAAATCCCAATTTTTTCCCAAAAAATCCCAAATTTTCTCCCAAAAATCCAAATTTTCTCCCGACAATCCAAATTTTTTCCCCAAAATCCCATTTTTCCCCCCAAAATCCCAATTTTCCTCCAAAAACCCCATTTTTTTCCCCCAAAATCCCAATTTTCCTCCAAAAACCCCATTTTTTCCCCCCAAAAATCCCAATTTTTCCCCAAAAAATCCCATTTTTCCCCCAAAATCCCCATTTTTCCCGCAAAAATCCCATTTTTTCCCCAAAAATCCCAATTTTTTCTCCCAAAATCCCAATTTTTCCCCAAAAAAATCCAGATTTCTTCTCAAAAAACCCCATTTTTTCCCCAAAAATCCCAATTTTTCTCCCAAAAATCCCATTTTTTCCCCAAAAAATCCCATTTTTTTCCCCAAAAAACCCCATTTTTCCCCGCAAAACCCCAATTTTTCCCCAAAAATCCCCATTTTTTCCCCAAAAATCCCAATTTTTCCCCAAAAAATCCCATTTTTTCCCCAAAAAATCCCAATTTTTCCCCCAAAAAATCCCAAATTTTCACCCAAAAACCCCAATTTTTTCCCCAAAAATCCCATTTTTTTCCCAAAAACCCCATATTTTCTCCCAAAAAATCCCAATTTTTCTCCCAAAAATCCCAATTTTCCCCCCAAAAATCCCCATTTTCCCCCCAAAAATCCCCATTTTTCCCCCAAAATCCCATTTTCCCCCCAAAGCCCATTTTTTCCCCAAATGCCCGTTTCTGGCCCCAAAAGCCCCCGTTTCCCCCCACCTGCGGCGATGGCCCCCCAGCAGGGCAGCCCCAGCTCCAGGTGCAGCCATTCCAGAAGGTTCTGGATCATTCCCACGGGCGTGGCCCCGCCCAGCCCCAGCTCCTCCCAAATTCCCCCCAAAACCTCCCCAAACCCCTCCCGACTGCAGCCAAAAAATCCCCATTTCACCCCAAAAACGCTGCCCGACAAAAATCCCCCCTTGGCACCAAAAAACCCCCGTTTGCCCCCAAAAACCCCGCCTTTCACCCCAAAATCCAAAGCTTTGCCCCAAAAATCCCCCTTTTTTCAGCAAAAAATCCACATTTTCTACCCAAAATTCACATTTTTTCACCAAAATTTCCATTTTTTCATCAAAAATTTCCATTTTTTCCCCAAAATTTCCATTTTTTCCCCAAAATTCCCACTTTTTCCCCAAAAATCCCCATTTTTTCATCAAAATTTCCATTTTTTCCCCAAAAATCCCAATTTTCTACCCAAAATTCCCATTTTTTCATCAAAAAATCCCAATTTTCTACCCAAAATTTCCATTTTTTCACCAAAAAATCCCATTTTTTCCCCAAAATTCCCATTTTTTCCCCAAAAATCCCATTTTTTCACCAAAATTCCCATTTTTTCACCAAAATTTCCATTTTTTTCCCAAAAAATTTCAATTTTTCCCCAAAAACCCTCAAATGAGCAGTAAAAAATCTCAATTTTTTCCCAAAAATCCCCATTTTTTCCCCAAAAAAAAAAAATCCCATTTTTTTCCCAAAAATCCCCAATTTTTCCCAAAAAAAATCCCAATTTTCTCCCCAAAAAATCCAATTTTTTCCCCCAAAAATCCCGTTTTTACCCCAAAAATTTAATTTTTCCCCCAAATAATCACTAAAAAATCTCAATTTTTTTTCCCAAAAATCCCCATTTTTTTCCCAAAAAAATCCAAATTTTTTCTCAAAAAACCCCAATATTCTCCCCAAAAATCCCAATTTTTTTCTCCCAAAAAATCACAAATTTTCACCCAAAAACCCCAATTTTTCCCCCAAAAATCCCAAATTTTTCCCCCAAAAATCCCAATTTTTTCCCCCAAAAATCCCATTTTTCTTTTCTAAAAAAAATACCATTTTTTCTACCAAAAAATCCCAATTTTTTCCCCCAAAAAATCCCAATTTTTTCCCCAAAAATCCCAATTTTTTTCCCCAAAAATCCCAATTTTCCCCCAAAAATCCCAATTTTCCCCCCAAAATCCCATTTTCCCCCCAAAGCCCATTTTTTCCCCAAATGCCCGTTTCTGGCCCCAAAAGCCCCCGTTTCCCCCCACCTGCGGCGATGGCCCCCCAGCAGGGCAGCCCCAGCTCCAGGTGCAGCCATTCCAGAAGGTTCTGGATCATTCCCACGGCCGTGGCCCCTCCCAGCCCCAGATCCTCCAAATTCGGGGTTTTTCCCCCAAATTCCGGCGTTTCTGGGAGGGCGGGGGGGGGAGGGGAAGGGGAGGGGGGAGGGGAAGGGAGGGGGAGGGGCTGGGGGGAAAAAAAACGGGGTTAAAACGAGGAAATTTGGGAATTTTATCGAGTTTTGTTATCAAAATTATTAAATTAAAATTATTTTTTATTTATATATATATATTATGATTTTATTATTTACATAAATGCATAGATTTATAAAATTTGTATATATTTATACAAATAAATATAAATATATTTAATAAAAAAAGAAATAAATTTATATTATAAATTAATTAATTAATTTATAAATTAAATATTTATATTTTATAAAAATATAAAGATTTTTATATATTTATAATATATAAATTTAAAATATAAATACAAAAAGTCACATATAAACCATATTAAAATAACATTTAAATAAAGTATTATAATAATTATAATAAATTGTAATAATATAATTCTTAAAACAATTATTTTTTATAAATTAATTATTATTATTTAAGTATTGAATTATTTAAATATTAAATTATTATAATTAACTACTATATAAATAATATATTATTATAAAATTATATATTCATATATTTTATATTTATTTTATATTTATTTTGTATTTACTCACAATAAAAACTATTATTAATAAAATTACCACCTTTTTTAAAAAATTTGAGTTTTCAGGGTGGAAAAATCAAACTGGAGCCAGGAACTCCTCGATTTTACCAAAATCCCCAAAGTTTGGCCCAAAAAAACCCCAAATTTGGGATTAAAAATCAAATTTGAGACCAAAATCCCCAAATTTCGCCCAAAAAAAACCCAAATTTGAGGCAAAAAATCAAATTTCACCCCAAAATTTTACCAAAATCCTGAAAATTTGACCCAAAAAGCTCCAAAAATTGAGTTTAATTCCAAAATTGAACCAAAATCCCAAAAGTTTGACCCAAAAAAACCAAAATATGACCCCAAAACCCCAAAATTTGACCCAAAAACCCCAAATTTTGAACCCCAGAACCCCAAATTTAACCAAAACCCCCAAAAATTGATCCCAAAATCCCAAATTTTGACCTCAAAACCCCAAATTTTGACCCCAAACTCCCCAAATTTCACCAAAACTACCAAAATTTGACCCAAAAATTCCAATGTGACCCCAAAACCCCCGGATTTTCCCTCAAATTTCCACAAAAAAACCCAAATTTTTGACTCCAAAATCCCAAATTTTGACCCCAAACCCCGAAATTTTGACCCCAAAACCCCAAATTTTGACCCAAAACCCCCCAAATTTAACCAAAACCACCAAAATTTGACCCAAAAATTCCAACGTGACCCCAAAACCGCCCGATTTTCCCTCAAATTTCCACAAAAAAACCCAAATTTTTGACTCCAAAATCCCAAATTTTGACCAAAACCTGAACAATTTTAACCCCCAAAACGCCAAATTTTGACCCCAAACCCCCCAAATTTCACCAAAACCCCCAAAATTTGACCCAAAAATTCCGATGTGACCCCAAAACCGCCCGATTTTCCCTCAAATTTCCACAAAAAAACCAAAAATAGCCAAAATTTAACCCCAGACGCCAAATTTCCCCTCAGGACCTCAAAACCCGCCCAAAACCCGCCCAATTTTAACCCCCAAAACCCCAAATTTTGACCCCAAACCTCCAAATTTAACCAAAACCCCGAAAATTTGACCCAAAAATTCCAACGTGACCCCAAAACCCCCGGATTTTCCCTCAAATTTCCACAAAAAAAACAAAAAGAGCCAAAATTTAACTCCAGACCCCAAATTTCCCCTCAGGACCTCAAAACCCGCCCAAAACCCGCCCAATTTTAACCCCCAAAACGCCAAATTTTGACCCCAAACCCCCCAAATTTAACCAAAACCCCTAAAATTTGACCCAAAAATTCCAACGTGACCCCAAAACCGCCCGATTTTCCCTCAAATTTCCACAAAAAACCAAAAAATACCCCAAAATTTCCCCTTTAAATCCTCACCTGCTCTCCCGCGCTCGCCACTCCCCTCACGGCCGGGCCCAACCCGGGGGCGCCTCCGCAGCTCCAAAGGGGACCCCGAAACCTCTTCCCAAAAAAAACACCGGGATACGCGATGACGTCAAAACCGTTTTGACGTCATAACATTCCCGAAAAATTTTCCCGCTCCCGGTTTACCTGAATTGTGAGGGCGCGGAGCAGCGGCCGCAGCCGCGGGGTCGCCGCCGCCATCATGGCGGCCTGAGGGATGAGGGGAAGATGGGCGGGGCTTAGGCGGCGATGAGGGGGCGCGGCCCGCCGAAAGCGACGCATCTGATTGGTCGGTTTGGAAAGGCGGGAAGCGCCATTTTGCTGAAGGGCTGCCCTTAGAAGGGCGTGACCAACGGGGAGAGAGGCGGGAAAAGAATCAGCCAATAGGAGCCCGGATTGAGCTGGCGCATGCGCACTATAAAAGAAAGAGGGCGGACGCCATCTTAAGTGAGGGCGGGAGTGAGGGAATGACGTCACAGAGCGGGAAGCCACGCCCAGTTTCTTCCCCCCCTCGCTCCCCTCAGGACGCGCCGCCATTTTGGATCCGCCGCCGCTCCCTGAGGTAAAAACGGGGGGGGGCGACCCCGCCTCAAATTTGGGAGGGTTGTAAAAACTCCAAAATCCTCTAAAACACCCCAAAAATCCTCCCGAACTTTGTGGGGGGTGAAGGGGCGCCTCACCCTCGAATTCACCTGAAGACCATCCCCACCCCCCCTCAAAAATCTCTTTAATTTGGGCCCCCCCCAGGTCCTTAAAACAGCTCCGGATTCCCCTAAAAACGCCCCAAAAGTTCTCGGAAAACTTCACAAATTTTGCGGTTAACGGGGTGGAAACCCGTCCTAAATTTGGGGGGGATAAAGAGGTTTTAAGACACCCCCAAACATCGCCGAAATCGCCTCAAATTTTGGGGGGATTCAGGGGCTTCAGAGCGTGGAAATATCCTTCAAATTTGGTCTCAAAATCCCTTCAAATTTGGGGTTTTTAAAAGGTTCCGAAGTCTGCAAAAAACTTTAAAATTAGGGGTTCAAAGAAGCTTAAAAAAACCAAACTGAAATCAAACAAATTTGGCTGAAATCGCCCCAAAAATCTTCCTAAATCGCTCTAAATCCAATTTTGGGCGAGTCTCAGACTTTCGGATCCTTCCTAAAATCCTTAAAATTCTCTGTAAAGTCAGAAAATTTCCCCCAGTTTTGGTTTTTTTTCTCCTCCTCAGGTGATGTCAGACCCACCCAAAACCCCCCCAGATTTGGGGTCTCTTAAGGTGAGCTCTCCTCAAACCCCCCAAATCCCACAAATTTCACCTAAAAAACTTTAAATCTCCCATCCTAAAAATATTTGAAGTTTCCCAGATCCCAAAATTCCCCCGAATTTCACCCTCAAAGTTCGTCAAACCCTCAAAATTTGCACAAAATTCCCCCAAATCCACCCAAAATTCGCCCAAATTCCCCAAAATTCTCCCTCAAATCCCCCCAAATTCCCTAAATTTCCACAGATTTCCCCAAATTAACCCTAAAATCCCCAAATTTTCCCAAATTTCTCCCTCAAATCCTCCCAGATTCCCTAAATCCCCCAATTTCCCCAAATTTCACCCTCAAAGTTCATCAAACTCTCAAAATTCCCCAAAATTCACCCAAAATTCCCCCCAAATCCCCCCAAATTCCCTTAAATTCCCCCTAATTTCCCCTAAAATTCCCAAATTTATCCCAAATTTTCCCAATTTCTCAAATCTCCCCAAAATTCCCCCGAAATTCCCCTAAATCCCCCAATCTTTTCCCAAACCCTCCTAGAATCCCCAAATTTCCCCCAAATTCCCAATTTCCTCAAAAATTCCCAAATTTCTCCCAAAATCCCCAGATTTCCCCCAAAATTTCCCAATTTTCCCCAAAAATTCCCAGATTTTTCCCTAAAATCCCCAATTTTTCCCCCTAAAATCCCCAATTTTCCCCCAAATTTCTCCAAAATCCCCATTTTCCCCCCAAAATTCCCCAATTTTCACCCAGAATTCCCCAGATTTCCCCCAAATTTCCCAATTTTCCCCAAAAATTCCCAGATTTTTCCCCAAATTCCCCAATTTTTCCCCTAAAATCCCCAATTTTCCCCCAAATTTCTCCAAAACTGCGAGATTTTTCCCCAAAATCCCCAATTTTCCCCCAAAAATCCCCAATTTTCCTCCAAAATTCCCAGATTTTTCCCCAAAATCTCCAATTTTTTTCAAAATTCCCCAATTTTTCCTCCTAAAATCCCCAATTTTCCCCCAAATTTCTCCAAAATCGCCAGATTTTTCCCCAAAATCCCCAATTTTCCCCAAAAATTCCAGATTTTTCCACAAAATTTCCCAATTTTTCCCCCTAAAATCCCCAATTTCCCTCCAAAATTTCCCCAAAATCCCCAATTTTCCCCAAAATCCCCAAATTTCCCCAGAAATTCTCCAATTTTCCCCCCAAAATCCCCGAATTTCCCCAAATCCCCAAATTTTCCCCCTAAAATCCCCAATTTTCCCCCAAATTTCCCCAAAATCCCCAATTTTCCCCCCAAAATTCCCAGATTTTTCCCCAAAATCCCCAAATTTCCCCAAAAATTCCCCAATTTACCCCAAAAATTCCCAGATTTTCCCCCAAAATCCCCAAATTTCCCCAAAAATTCCCCAATTTACCCCAAAAATTCCCAAATTTTCCCCCTAAATCCCCAAATTTTCCCCTAAAATCCCCAGATTTTCCCCCAAATTTCTCCAAAATTCCCCAAATTTCCCCCCAAAATTCCCCAAATTTCTCCAAAATTCCCCAGATTTTCCCCAAAAATCCCAATTTTCCCCCCAAAATTCCCCAATTTCCCCCAAAATCCCCAAATTTCCCCAAAAATTCCCCAATTTCCTCCAAAAAATCCCAGATTTTTCCCCAAAAATCCCCAATTTTTTCTCAAAATTCCCCAAATTTCCCCCAAATTCCCCAATTTTTCCCCCTAAAATCCCCAATTTTCCCCCAAATTTCCCCAAAATCCCCAATTTTCCCCCAAAAATTCCCAGATTTTTCCCCAAAATCCCCAAATTTCCCCAAAAATTCCCCAATTTACCCCAAAAAATCCCAAATTTTCCCCCAAAATCCCCAAATTTCCCCCCTAAATCCCCAAATTTCCCCCTAAAATCCCAAATTTTCCCCCAAATTTCTCCAAAATTCCCCAAATTTCCCCCTAAAATCCCAAATTTTCCCCCAAAATCCCCAAATTTCCCCCCAAAATTCCCAAATTTCCCCCAAAATTCCCCAATTTTTTCTCAAAATTCCCCAATTTTTCCCCCTAAAATCCCCATTTTTCCCCCAAATTTCTCCAAAATTCCCCAAATTTCCCCCAAAATCCCCAATTTTCCCCACCCCCATTCCCATTTCCCCCCTGTCCCCCCCAGGAGCTGCGGAAGGTTCTGGAAGCTTCCCTGAGGCTGCGGCCGGCGCCGGCCGAGCCCCCGGAGCTGCTCCGGCTGCTGCGGCTGCCGCTGCCCCCCCACAGGAAACTCGCCCTCATCCCGGGGACACAAATCCTCAGGGAAAACCTGGCCTGGGTGAGTCGGGAAATTGGGGACATTTGGGGCATTTTGGGGATTTTTTGGGAATTTTTGGGATTTTTTTTGGATTTTTTTGGGATTTTTTTTTATTTTTTTTCGATTTTTTTTCGATTTTTTTCGAATTTTTTTTCGATTTTTTTTCGAATTTTTTTGAGATTTTTTGTGGATTTTTTTGTGATTTTTTTGAGATTTTATTCTGATTTTTTGGTGATTTTTTAGGAATTTTTTAGGAATTTTTTGGGATTTTTTGAGGATTTTTTGTGATTTTTTTGTGATTTTTTAGAGATTTTTTAGGGATTTTTTAGAGATTTTTTTAGGGATTTTTTGGTGATTTTTTGGTGATTTTTTGGTGATTTTTTGGTGATTTTTTGGGGTTTTTTGTGAATTTTTTAGGAATTTTTTGGGATTTTTTTAGGAATTTTTTGGGATTTTTTGAGGATTTTTTGTGATTTTTTTGTGATTTTTTAGAGATTTTTTTAGGGATTTTTTGGGTTTTTTTGTGAATTTTTTGTGAATTTTTTGTGAATTTTTTGGGGATTTTTTTCAGATTTTTTTTAGGGTTTTTTTGGATTTTTTGGGGATTTTTTGGGGAACTTTTTGGGATTTTTTGGGATTTTTTTAGGAATTTTTTAGGGATTTTTTGGGATTATTTTGGGATTATTTTGGGGTTATTTTGGGATTATTTTGGGATTATTTTGGGGTTATTTTGGGTTTATTTTGGGTTTATTTTGGGATTATTTTGGGGTTATTTTGGGGTTATTTTGGGATTATTTTGGGGTTATTTTGGGGTTATTTTGGGGTTATTTTGGGGCTATTTTGGGGTTATTTTGGGGTTATTTTGGGGTTATTTTGGGATTATTTTGGGATTATTTTGGGGTTATTTTGGGGTTATTTTGGGGGGTTTTGGAGCCCCCGGAGCTGCTCCGGCTGCTGCGGCTGCCGCTGCCCCCCCACAGGAAACTCGCCCTCATCCCGGGGACACAAATCCTCAGGGAAAACCTGGCCTGGGTGAGTCGGGATCCTTGGGAATTCCGGGAATTTGGGGCAATTTTGGGGGATTTTTTGGGGATTTTTTTCGATTTTTTTTTGATTTTTTTCGGATTTTTTTTCGATTTTTTTCGATTTTTTTTCGATTTTTTTTGGATTTTTTTGTGATTTTTTTTCGAATTTTTTGGGATTTTTTGGTGATATTTTTGTGATTTTATTCTGATTTTTTGGTGATTTTTTAGGAATTTTTTGGGATTTTTTGGTGATTTTTTGGTGATTTTTTGGTGATTTTTTGGTGATTTTTTGTGAACTTTTTAGGAATTTTTTGGGATTTTTTGAGGATTTTTTTGTGATTTTTTGGTGATTTTTTGGTGATTTTTTGTGAATTTTTTAGGAATTTTTTGGGATTTTTTGAGGATTTTTTGTGATTTTTTTTGTGATTTTTTAGAGATTTTCTTAGGGATTTTTTGTGATTTTTTTGTGAATTTTTTGGGGTTTTCTGTGAATTTTTTTGGATTTTTTGGGATTTTTTTCAGATTTTTTTTAGGTTTTTTTTGGATTTTTTGGGGAACTTTTTGTGATTTTTTGGGAATTTTTTTAGGAATTTTTTAGGAATTTTTTTGTGATTTTTTGGGGTTATTTTGGGGTTATTTTGGGGTTATTTTGGGGTTATTTTGGGATTATTTTGGGATTTTTTGGGGTTATTTTGGGGTTATTTTGGGGTTATTTTGGGGTTATTTTGGGATTATTTTGGGATTATTTTGGGGTTATTTTGGGGTTATTTTGGGGTTATTTTGGGGTTATTTTGGGATTATTTTGGGGTTATTTTGGGATTATTTTGGGGTTATTTTGGGATTATTTTGGGGTTATTTTGGGATTATTTTGGGGTTATTTTGGGGTTATTTTGGGGTTATTTTGGGGTTATTTTGGGGTTATTTTGGGATTATTTTGGGATTATTTTGGGGTTATTTTGGGGCTATTTTGGGGGGTTTTGGAGCCCCCGGAGCTGCTCCGGCTGCTGCGGCTGCCGCTGCCCCCCCACAGGAAACTCGCCCTCATCCCGGGGACACAAATCCTCAGGGAAAACCTGGCCTGGGTGAGTCGGGAAATTGGGGACATTTGGGGCTTTTGGGGGATTTTGGGGGATTTTTTTGGGATTTTTTTTGGAATTTTTTGGGGATTTTTTTCGATTTTTTTTGGATTTTTTTTGGATTTTTTGTGGATTTTTTTGTGATTTTTTTTGTGATTTTATTCTGATTTTTTGGTGTTTTTTTAGGAATTTTTTGGGATTTTTTGGGATTTTTTGGTGATTTTTTGGTGATTTTTTTGTGAATTTTTTAGGAATTTTTTGGGATTTTTTGAGGATTTTTTGTGATTTTTTTGTGATTTTTTAGAGATTTTTTAGGGATTTTTTAGAGATTTTTTTAGGGATTTTTTGGGATTTTTTGAGGATTTTTTGTGATTTTTTTGGGGATTTTTTAGAGATTTTTTGTGATTTTTTTGTGATTTTTTGGTGATTTTTTGGTGATTTTTTGGTGATTTTTTGTGAATTTTTTAGGAAATTTTTGGGATTTTTTTAGGAATTTTTTGGGATTTTTTTGAGGATTTTTTGTGATTTTGTTGTGATTTTTTAGAGATTTTTTTAGGGATTTTTTGGGGTTTTTTGTGAAATTTTTGTGAATTTTTTGTGAATTTTTTGGGATTTTTTTAGGGATTTTTTTGTGATTTTTTTAGGTTTTTTTTTGATTTTTTGGGAATTTTTTTGTGATTTTTTGTGATTTTTTGGGGTTATTTTGGGGTTATTTTGGGGTTATTTTGGGATTATTTTGGGGTTATTTTGGGGTTATTTTGGGGTTATTTTGGGGTTATTTTGGGGTTATTTTGGGGTTATTTTGGGGTTATTTTGGGATTATTTTGGGGTTATTTTGGGGTTATTTTGGGGTTATTTTGGGGTTATTTTGGGATTATTTTGGGATTATTTTGGGGTTATTTTGGGGTTATTTTGGGGCTATTTTGGGGTTATTTTGGGGTTATTTTGGGATTATTTTGGGATTATTTTGGGGTTATTTTGGGGTTATTTTGGGGTTATTTTGGGGCTATTTTGGGGTTATTTTGGGATTATTTTGGGGTTATTTTGGGATTATTTTGGGATTATTTTGGGATTATTTTGGGGTTATTTTGGGGTTATTTTGGGGTTATTTTGGGGCTATTTTGGGGTTATTTTGGGGGGTTTTGGAGCCCCCGGAGCTGCTCCGGCTGCTGCGGCTGCCGCTGCCCCCCCACAGGAAACTCGCCCTCATCCCGGGGACACAAATCCTCAGGGAAAACCTGGCCTGGGTGAGTCGGGAAATTGGGGACATTTGGGGCTTTTGGGGGATTTTGGGGGAATTTTTTGGAATTTTTTTGGGATTTTTTTCGAATTTTTTTCGATTTTTTTTCGATTTTTTTCGGATTTTTTTTCGATTTTTTTCGAATTTTTTTTCGGATTTTTTTCGATTTTTTTTTTTATATTTTTTGGATTTTTTTTCGATTTTTTTTCTGATTTTTTGTGGATTTTTTTGTGATTTTTTTGAGATTTTATTCTGATTTTTTGGTGATTTTTTAGGAATTTTTTGGGATTTTTTGGTGATTTTTTGGTGATTTTTTTGTGAATTTTTTAGGAATTTTTTGGGATTTTTTGAGGATTTTTTGTGATTTTTTTGGGGATTTTTTGGTGATTTTTTTGTGAATTTTTTAGGAATTTTTTGGGATTTTTTGAGGATTTTTTGTGATTTTTTTGTGATTTTTTTTCAGATTTTTTTAGGGATTTTTTGGGGTTTTTTGGTGATTTTTTTGTGAATTTTTTAGGAATTTTTTGGGATTTTTTGAGGATTTTTTGTGATTTTTTTGTGATTTTTTAGAGATTTTTTAGGGATTTTTTAGAGATTTTTTTAGGGATTTTTCGGGATTTTTTGAGGATTTTTTGTGATTTTTTTGGGGATTTTTTAGAGATTTTTTGGGATTTTTTTGTGATTTTTTGGTGATTTTTTGGTGATTTTTTGGTGATTTTTTGGTGATTTTTTGTGAATTTTTTAGGAATTTTTTGTGAATTTTTTAGGAATTTTTTGGGATTTTTTGAGGATTTTTTGTGATTTTTTTGTGATTTTTTAGAGATTTTTTTAGGGATTTTTTGGGTTTTTTTGTGAATTTTTTGTGAATTTTTTGGGGTTTTTTGGGATTTTTTTCAGATTTTTTTTAGGGTTTTTTTGGATTTTTTGGGGATTTTTTGTGATTTTTTGGGATTATTTTGGGGTTATTTTGGGATTATTTTGGGGTTATTTTGGGATTATTTTGGGGTTATTTTGGGGTTATTTTGGGGCTATTTTGGGATTATTTTGGGATTATTTTGGGGTTATTTTGGGGCTATTTTGGGGTTATTTTGGGGTTATTTTGGGGTTATTTTGGGATTATTTTGGGGTTATTTTGGGGTTATTTTGGGGTTATTTTGGGGTTATTTTGGGGTTATTTTGGGGTTATTTTGGGGTTATTTTGGGGTTATTTTGGGGTTATTTTGGGATTATTTTGGGGTTATTTTGGGGTTATTTTGGGATTATTTTGGGGTTATTTTGGGGTTATTTTGGGGTTATTTTGGGGTTATTTTGGGGGGTTTTGGAGCCCCCGGAGCTGCTCCGGCTGCTGCGGCTGCCGCTGCCCCCCCACAGGAAACTCGCCCTCATCCCGGGGACACAAATCCTCAGGGAAAACCTGGCCTGGGTGAGTCGGGATCCTTGGGAATTCCGGGAATTTGGGGCAATTTTGGGGGATTTTTTGGGGATTTTTTTCGATTTTTTTTTTATTTTTTTCGGATTTTTTTTCGATTTTTTTCGATTTTTTTTCGATTTTTTTTGGATTTTTTTGTGATTTTTTTTCGAATTTTTTGGGATTTTTTTGTGATTTTTTTGTGATTTTATTCTGATTTTTTGGTGATTTTTTGTGAATTTTTTAGGAATTTTTCGGGATTTTTTGAGGATTTTTTGTGATTTTTTTGTGATTTTTTGGTGATTTTTTGGTGATTTTTTTCTGAATTTTTTAGGAATTTTTTGGGATGTTTTGAGGATTTTTTGTGATTTTTTTGGGGATTTTCGGTGATTTTTTGGTGATTTTTTAGGAATTTTTTAGGAATTTTTTGAGATTTTTTGAGGATTTTTTGTGATTTTTTAGAGATTTTTTAGGTTTTTTTTGGGAATTTTTTGGGAAATTTTGGGGATTTTTTGTGATTTTTTGAGATTTTTTGGTGATTTTTTGGGGGGATTTTTTGGGGCTTTTTGGGAATTTTTGGGGATTTTTTGGGATTTTTTGAGGATTGATGAAAAAAAAACAGTTTGGATCTATGGGGCAGAACAGGATCTATAGGGCAGGATTTGGGATCTATGGGGCAGGATCTATGGGGCAGGATCAGATCTATGGGGCAGGGACAGGATCTATAGGGCAGGACTCATCTATAGGGCAGGATCAGATCTATGGGGCAGGATCTATGGGGCAGAGCTCAGATCTATGGGGCAGGGACAGGATCTATGGGGCAGGATCAGATCTGTGGGGCAGGATTCAGATCTATGGGGCAGGGTTGAGATCTATAGGACAGAACCAGATCTATGGGGCAGAGCTGGATCTATAGAGTAGGATTTGGGATCTATGGGGCAGGATCTATGGGGCAGAACTCAGATCTATGGGGCAGGAACTGGGATCAATGGGGCCAAACCAAATCTATGGGGCAGATCTGGATCAATGGGGCAGAATTCTGATCTATAGGGCAGAGTTTCAAGATCTATGGGGCAGGAATTCAGGATCTATGGGGCAGAGTTTGGGATCTATGGGGCAGAGTTTCCGGATCTATGGGGCAGGATTTGGGATCTATGGGGCAGGGTTGAGATCTATAGGACAGAACCAGATCTATGGGGCAGAGCTGGATCTATGGGGCAGGATTTGGTTTCTCTGGGGCAGGATCTATGGGGCAGGAATTCAGGATCTATGGGGCAGAGTTCAAATCTATGGGGCAGGATTTGGGATCTATGGGGCAGGATCTATGGGGCAGAGCTCAGATCTATGGGGCAGGGACAGGATCTATGGGGCATACTTCAGATCTATGGGGCAGGATCAGGATCTATGGGGCACAGTTTGGATCTGTGGGGCAGGAATGCAGGATCTATGGGGCAGAGTTCAAATCTATGGGGCAGAGTTTGGGACCTATGGGGCAGGATCAGATCTATGGGGCAAAGCTGGATCTATGGGGCAAGGATGAAATCTGTGGGGCAGGAATTTAGGATCTATGGGGCAGAGTTTCAGGATCGATGGGGCAGGATTTGGGATCTATGGGGCAGGGTTGAGATCTATAGGACAGAACCAGATCTATGGGGCAGAGCTGGATCTATGGGGCAGGACTTGGTTTGTCTGGGGCAGGATCTATGGGGCAGGAATTCAGGATCTATGGGGCAGAGTTCAAATCTATGGGGCAGGATTTGGGATCTATGGGGCAGGATTTGGAATCTATGGGGCAGGGGTGGGATCTATGGGGTGGGATTCAGATCTATGGGGCAGGGACAGGATCTATGGGGCACAGTTCAGATCTATGGGGCAGGATCAGATCTGTGGGGCAGGATCAGATCTATGGGTCACGGTTTCCGATCGATGGGGCAGATTGAGATCTTTGGGGCAGGATTTGGGATCTATGGGGCAGAGTTCTGATCTATGGGGCAGGACTTGGGATCTATGGGGCAGGATCAGATCTATGGGGCAGGGACAGGATCTATGGGTCAGGATTGGGGATCTATGGGGTAGAACAGGATCTATGGGGCAGTGTTGAGATCTATGAGCAGGATCAGATCTATGGGGCAGGATTTGGGATCTGTGGGGCAGGATCAGATCTATGGGGCACAGTTCGGATCTATGGGGCAGGATTTGGGATCTATGGGGCAGGGATGGGATTTATGGGTCACGGTCTCAGATCTATGGGGCAGGATCAGATCTATGGGGCAGGATTTGGGATCTATGGGGCAGAACGCCAATCTATGGGGCAGGATCAGATCTATGGGGCAGGGACAGGATCTATGGGGCAGGATTTGGGATCTATGGGGCAGCCCCACCTCCACCTCGCTGGGCGGCTCCGGGGGCGGCTCCGTGGGGCGGGGGAGGGGCCGGACCAGACGAGTCCAAAGGCGCCGAAGCTCCGGGGCCTGCAGAGCTGGGGGGAAACTGAGGCACGTGTGGGGCTGGGGGAAACTGAGGCACGTGTGGGGCTGGGGGGAAACTGAGGCACGTGTGGGGCTGGGGGAAACTGAGGCACATGTGGGGCTGGCAGGGAAACTGAGGCACGTGTGGGGCAGGGGGAAACTGAGGCACGTGTGGGGCTGGGGGGAAACTGAGGCACATCTGGGGCTGGGGGGAGCTGAGGCACGTGAGGGGCTGGGATCTATAGGGCAGAAAAGGAAACTGAGGCACGTGTGGGGCCGGGAATGTGTGGGGCTGGAAGGGAAACTGAGGCACGTGTGGGGCAGGGGATGTGTGGGGCAGGATCTATGGAGCAGGATCTATGGGACAAGGAATGTGTGGGGCTGGGAGGGAAACTGAGGCACCTATGGGGCAGGATCTGTAGGGCAGGTTCTGTGGGGCTGGGAATGTGTGGGGCAGGATCTGTGGGGCTGGGAGGGAAACTGAGGCACGTGTGGGGCAGGAATGTGTGGGGCGGGATTTCAGGATCTATGGGGCAGCCCCCGATCTATGGGGCAGGATTGGGGACCCGTGGGGCTCTCACGGTGACAGGGCGTCCCCAGCAGCTCGTTCGGGGTCCGGCGCAGGGTGTGGGGCAGAGGCACCGGCTCCTGTGGGGCAGAAACAAATCTATGGGGCAGAGCTGGATCTATGGGGCAGGATCAGATCTATGGGGCAGAGCTCAGATCTATGGGGCAGAGCTCAGATCTATGGGGCAGGATCAGATCTATGGGGCAGAACAGGATCTATGGGGCAGAGCTCAGATCTATGGGGCAGGAGTTCAGATCTATGGGCCAGAGCTCAGATCTATGGGGCAGAGCTCAGATCTATGGGGCAGGAGTTCAGATCTATGGGGCAGAGCTCAGATCTATGGGGCAGAGCTGGATGTATGGGGCAGGATCAGATCTATGGGGCAGAGCTCGGATCTATGGGGCAGAGCTCGGATCTATGGGGCAGGAATTCAGGATCTATGGGTCAGAACCGGATCTATGGGGCAGGATCAGATCCATGGGGCAGGAACTGAATCTATGGGGCAGAGCTCAAATCTATGGGGCAGAGATGGGATCTATGGGGCAGAAATTCAGGATCTACGGGGCAACCCCAAATCTATGGGGCAGGAATTTGGGATTTATTGGACTAAATTGGATCTATGGGGCAGGATTCAGGATCTATGGAGTGAAACTGAATTTATGGGGCAGAGCTGAATCCATGGGGCAGAGTTCAAATCTATGGGGCAGAAACTCAGATCTATGGGGCAGGACTGAATCTATGGGGCAGCAATTTGGGATCTATGGGGCAGGATCAGATCTATGGGGCAGGGATTCAGGATCTATGGGGCAGGGACAGGATCTATGGGGCAAAACTCCGATCTATGGGGCAAGATCAGGATCTATGGGGCAGAGCTGGATCTATAGGGCAGGAATTGGGACCTATGGGGCAAAACCGAATCTATGGGGCAGAATTAGGAATCTATGGGGCAGGAATTCAGGATCTATGGGGCAGAGATGGGATCTATGGGGCAGGGATGGGATCTATGGGGCAGGGATGAGATCTATGGGGCAGAAACTTGGGATCTATGGGGCAGGGACAGGATCTATGGGGCAGGAATTCAAGATCTATGGGGCAGGAATTCAGGATCTATGGGGCAGAGCCTGATCTATGGGGCAGGAAATTCCCGGAACCCCCCAGAACATTCCAGAACCCCCCCGGAAGTTTCCAGAATTCCCAGAACCCCCTGGAAGTTCCCGGAAGTTTCCAGACCCCCCCGGAAGTTTCCAGACCCCCCCCCGGAAGTTTCCAGACCCCCCCCCAGAAGTTTCCAGACCCCCCCCAGAAGTTTCCAGGCCCCCCCCGGAAGTTTCCAGACCCCCCCAGAAGTTTCCAGGCCCCCCCCCGGAAGTTTCCAGACCCCCCACAGAAGTTTCCAGACCTCCCCCAGAAGTTTCCAGACCCCCCCCGGAAGTTTCCAGACCCCCCCGGAAGTTTCCAGACCCCCCCCGGAAGTTTCCAGACCCCCCCGGAAGTTTCCAGACCCCCCCCCGGAAGTTTCCAGAACCCCCCGGAAGTTTCCAGAACCCCCCAGAAGTTTCCAGACCCCCCCCAGAAGTTTCCAGGCCCCCCCCTGGAAGTTTCTAGGCCCCCCCCCCCGGAAGTTTCCAGAACCCCCCGGAAGTTCCCAGAATTCCCGGCAATTCCCGGCAGTTTCCGGCAGTTTCCGGCAGTTGTGATTATTTTGGATTTTTTTTGGATTTTTTTTGGGATTATTTGGGATTTTCAGGGTCAAATTTTTTGGGGATTTTTTGGGAATGTTTTGGGATTATTTTGTGATTATTTTGTGAATTTTTGGGATTTTTTTTTGATTATTTTGTGATTATTTTAGGATTATTTTGGGATTTTTTTGTGAATTTTTTTTGATTTTTTTCTGATTTTTTTGGGGATTTTTTTGGTGAATTTTTTGATATTTTTTTGTGATTTTTTTGTGAATTTTTTTAGGATCTTTTCTGAATTTTTTGTGAATTTTTTGTGATTTTTTTGTGAATTTTTTGTGATTTTTTTGCGAATTTTTTGGGGATTTTTTTTGTGATTTTTTTGTGAATTTTTTCTGATTTTTTTGTGATTATTTTGTGAATTTTTTGGGATTATTTTGGGATTATTTTGGGATTATTTGGGTTTATTTTGCGTTTATTTTGTGATTATTTTGTGATTTTTTTGTGAATTTTTTGCAAATTTTTTGCGAATTTTTTGCGAATTTTTTTGGGATTTTTTGTGAATTTTTTTGGGATTTTTTGTGAATTTTTCCTGATTATTTTGTGGATTTTTTGGGATTATTTTGTGATTTTTTTGTGATTTTTTCGTGAATTTTTTGTGAATTTTTTGTGAATTTTTTGCGAATTTTTTGCGAATTTTTTGTGAATTTTTTGCGATTTTTTTGTGATTATTCTGGGATTTTTTTGTGATTTTTTTTGAGTTTTTTTGTGATTTTTTTGTGATTTTTTTGCGATTTTTTTTGTGAATTTTTTGCGAATTTTTTTGGGATTTTCTGTGAATTTTTTGTTATTATTTTTGGTGTCTAATTCCCATTTTTCCCATTGTTTTCCTGTTATTCCATAGGATCCCCATGGTCCCCCGCGGGGCCTGGCCTCTCTCCGCAGGGCTCTGGGGCATTGCAGGGATTATTGGGAAATTATTTTTGGGATTATTTTGGGATTATTTTGGGATTTTTTGGGGATTTTTTTGGGATTATTTTGGGATTTTTTTGGGATTTTTTTGTGATTTTTTTGGGATTTTTTTATGATTTTTTTGGGATTTTTTGGGGATTTTTTTTGATTATTTTTGTGAATTTTTTGGGGATTTTTTGTGAATTTTTTTGATTATTTTGGGATTTTTTGGGATTATTTTGGGATTATTTTGGGATTATTTTGGGATTATTTGGGGATTATTTTGGGTTTATTTTGGCATTTTTTGTGATTATTTTGGGATTATTTTGTGATTATTTTGTGAATTTTTGGGATTTTTTTGTGATTATTTTGGGATTATTTTGGGATTTTTTTGTGAATTTTTTGTGATTTTTTCTGATTTTTTTGGGATTATTTTGTGATTTTTTTGTGAATTTTTTGTGATTTTTTGTGAATTTTTTTAGGATCTTTTGTGAATTTTTTGTGATTTTTATGATTTTTTTGTGAATTTTTTGTGATTTTTTTTGTGAATTTTTTGTGAATTTTTTGCGAATTTTTTGCGAATTTTTCCTGATTATTTTGTGATTATTTTGTGATTATTCTGGGATTTTTTTGAGATTTTTTTTGGAGTTTTTTGTGATTTTTTTGGGATTTTTTTGTGACTTTTTTGGGGATTTTTTGTGAATTTTTTGTGAATTTTCTGAGATTTTTTTGCGAATTTTTTGTGAATTTTTTGTGATTGTTTTGTGAATTTTTCGTGATTATTTTGGGATTATTTTGGGATTATTTTGGGATTATTTGGGTTTATTTTGGGTTTATTTTGTGATTATTTTGTGATTATTTTGTGATTTTTTTGTGAATTTTTTGTGAATTTTTTGTGAATTTTTTGCGAGTTTTTTTTTGATTTTTTGTGAATTTTTTGTGATTATTTTGGGATTATTTGGGTTTATTTTGGGTTTATTTTGTGATTATTTTGTGATTATTTTGTGATTTTTTTGTGAATTTTTTGTGAATTTTTTGCGAATTTTTTGCGAATTTTTTTGGGATTTTTTGTGAATTTTTCCTGATTATTTTGTGATTATTTGGGATTATTTTGTGATTATTTTGGGGTTATTTTGTGATTATTTTGGCATTATTTTGGCATTATTTTCTGAATTTTTTGCCAATTTTTTGCGAATTTTTTGGGGTTTTTTTTGCGAATTTTTTGCGAATTTTTTTGGGATTTTTTGTGAATTTTTTGGGATTATTTTCCCCCTCTAATTCCCATTTTTTCTCTCATTTTCCCCAGGATCCCCATGGTCCCCCGCGGGGCCTGGCCTCTCTCCGCCGGGCTCTGCACATCCTGGAGAAATACGCCCGGAACCTTCTAGGCCCCCGCAGACCCCCCCACTGGAGAGAGGTTCGCTTCGGGAACCCGGTCTACAGATCCGCCCTCGCCCACATCCAGGTCACAATTCCCAAAATTCCCAACATTCCCAACATTCCCAGAAAAAATCCCGGTTTTCCAGAATAAAACCCATTTTTTTTAGTGAAAAAACGGCGTTTTTCGGGTAAAAATCGCATTTTTTTTAACAAAAATCGCATTTTTTCACCCCAAAAAATCGACTTTTTCCCCCCCAAACTCCTATTTTTTCTCCCCAAAAATTCCAATTTTTTTCCCCAAAAATTCCCGTTTTTTTCCCCAAAAATTCCAATTTTTTCCCCAAAAATTCCCATTTTTTTACCCCAAAATTTCCAATTTTTTCCCCCAAAATTTCCAATTTTTTTCCCCAAAAATTCCATTTTTTCTCCCCAAAAATTCCCATTTTTTCCCCAAAAATGCCATTTTTCTTCCAAAAAAACCCATTTTTTTCCCCCAAAAAATCCCCATTTTTCCCCCAAAAATCCCCATTTTTTCCTTGAAAAATTCCAATTTTTTCCCCCAAAACTTCCCAAATTTTTTCCCCAAAATCCCCATTTTTTTCCCAAAAAATTCCAATTTTTTTCCCCCAAAATTCCCAATTTTTTCCCCAAAAATCCCCAATTTTTCCTTGAAAAATCCCCATTTTTTACCCCAAAAATCCCCATTTTTTGCTCCAAAAATTTCCCATTTTCCCCCCAAAATTCTAATTTTTCTCCCCAAAATTTCCCATTTTTTCTCCCAAAATCCCATTTTTTTCCCCAAAATTCACCTTTTTTCCCCAGAAAATCCCCATTTTTTCCCCAAAATTTCCCATTTTTTCTCCGTAAAATTCTCTTTTTTTTCCCCAAAAAATCCCCATTTTTTCTCCCTAAAATCCCATTTTTTTCCCCAAAAATCCCCATTTCATCCCCAAAAATCCCCATTTTTTCCCTTAAAAATCCCAATTTTTTCCCCAAAACCCAAATTTTTTTCCCCAAAAATTCCCATTTTTCCCCTCCTATCCCCGGTCTCTTCGGGACCCCGGTCTGCAGATCCGCCCTCGCCCACATCCAGGTCACAATTCCCAAAATTCCCAAAATTCCCCAAATTCCAAACATTCCCAGGAAAAATCCCGGTTTTTTTAGCGAAAAAACGGCGTTTTTCGGGTAAAAATCGCATTTTTTTTACCAAAAATCGCGTTTTTTTCAGCAAAAAAATCGAGTTTTTTCTCCCCCAAACTCCTATTTTTTCTCCCCAAAGAATCCCATCTTTTGCCCCCAAAATTCCCACTTTTTCCCCAAAAATCCCCATTTTGTTCCCAAATTTTCCCAAATTTTTTCCCCAAAATCCCCATTTTTTCCCCAAAATTTCCCATTTTTTACCCCAAAATTCACCTTTTTTTCCCCCCAAAAAATTCCCAATTTTTTCCCCAAAAATCCCCATTTTATTCCCAAATTTTCCCATTTTTTTCCCCAAAAATTCCAAATTTTTCCCCTTAAAAATTCCATTTTTTCCCCAAAAAATCCCATTTTTTTCCCCAAAAATTCCCGTTTTTTTCCCAAAATTCCTGTTTTTTCCCCCAAAATTTCCAATTTTTTTCCCCAAAAATTCCATTTTTTCTCCCCAAAAATTCCCATTTTTTCCCTTAAAAATCCCATTTTTCTTCCAAAAAAATCCCAATTTTTTTCCCCAAAATTTCTCAAATTTTTCCCCAAAATCCCCATTTTTTCCCCTAAAAATTCCCAATTTTTTCCCCCAAAAATTCCCAACTTTTTCCCCAAAATTCCCATTTTTCCCCCCAAAAATCCCATTTTTCCCCTCCTATCCCCGGTCTCTTCGGGACCCCGGTCTGCAGATCCGCCCTCGCCCACATCCAGGTCACAATTCCCAAAATTCCCAAAATTCCCCAAAATTCCCCAAAATTCCCAACATTCCCACATTCCCAGGAAAAATCCCCATTTTTTTTGGTGAAAAAACGGCGTTTTTCGGGTAAAAATCGCATTTTTTTTACCAAAAATCCCAGTTTTTTCACCCTAAAAAATCGAGTTTTTTCCCCCCAAAAATTCCCATGTTTTCTCCCCAAAATTTCCCCATTTTTTTCCCCAAAAATCCCCATTTTTTTCCCCAAAATTCCAATTTTTACGTGACAAAATTCCCATTTTTTCCCCCCCAAAAATCCCAATTTCATCCCCAAAAATTCCAATTTTTTTCCCCCAAAAATTCCCAATTTTTTCCCCCAAATTTCCCATTTTTTCCCCCAAAATTTCCCATTTTTCTCCCAAAAATTCACATTTTTTCCCCCAAAAATCCCAATTTTTTCCCAAAAAATCCCCAATTTTTTCCCAAAACCCAAATTTTTCTCCCAAAAATCCCCTTTTTTCCCCTTAAAAATCCCCATTTTTTTCCCCTTAAAAATCCCAATTTTTTTCCCCAAAAATTCCCAATTTTTTCCCCAAAATCCAAATTTTTTTACCGCAAAAATTCACATTTTTTTCCCCCAAAATTCCAATTTTTTCCCCAAAAATTTCCCATTTTTTTACCAAAAATCCCCATTTTTTGCCCCAAAAAATTCCCATTTTTTCCCCAAAATTTCCCCAATTTTTCTCCCAAAAATTTCCCATTTTTTCCTTGAAAATTTCCCATTTTTTTCCCCAAAAATCCCCATTTTTTCTCCCTAAAATACCATTTTTTGCCCCAAAAAATTCCCATTTTTTCTCCCCAAAATCCCCATTTTTTTCCCCAAAAATCCCCATTTTTTCCAAAAAATTCCCCGTTTTTTCCCCAAAAATCCCCATTTTTTTCCCCAAAAATCCCCATTTTTTCCCTTAAAAATCCCAATTTTTCTCCCCAAAAAATCCCATTTTTTTCCCCCAAAATTCCAATTTTTTCCCCAAAAATTTCCCATTTTTTCCCCAAAAATTCCCCATATTTTTCCCCAAAATTCCCATTTTTTCTCCCAAAAAATCCCCATTTTTTCCCCAAAAATTCCAATTTTTCTCCCCAAAATTCACATTTTTTCCCCAAAAAATCCCCAATTTCATCTCCAAAAATTCCCATTTTTTCCCCCCAAAATTCCAGTTTTTCTTCCCAAAAAATCCCATTTTTTTCCCCTTAAAAATTCCCACTTTTTTTCCAAAAATCCCCATTTTTCTTCCAAAAAAATCCCCTTTTTTTCCCCAACATTTCCCATTTTTTCCCCAAAAATTCCCAATTTTTTCCCCAAAACCCAAATTTTTTTACCCCAAAAAATCCCATTTTTTGCCCCAAAAATTCCCATTTTTTTCCCCAAAATCCCCATTTTTTTCCCAAAAAAATCCAATTTTTTTCCCCAAAATTCACCTTCTTTTCCCCCCAATTTTCCCATTTTTTCTCCCAAAAATCCCAATTTTTTTTCCCTTAAAAATCCCCATTTTCTTACCTAAAACCCCCATTTTTTCACCGATTTTCCCCATTTTTCCCCATTTTTCCCCCTCCCAGTCCCTCCCAGTATAAACCAGTCCAAACCAGTGACCCCAGCCCCCATTTCCCGCCATTTTTAACCCTTTATTTGCCATTTTTTCCCCATTTTTTCCCATTTTTTCCCGTTTTTCCCCCATTTTTCCCCCTCCCAGTCCCTCCCAGTCCCTCCCAGTATAAACCAGTGACCCCAACCCCCATTTCCCCACGTTTTTAACCCTTTCCTCCCCATTTTTAACCCTTTATTTACCATTTTTTCCCCATTTTTTGCCCTATTTTCCCCCGTTTTTCCCCCATTTCTCCCCCTCCCAGTCCCTCCCAGTCCAAACCAGTACAAACCAGTAACCCCAACCCCCATTTCCCGCCATTTTTAACCCTTTATTCCCCATTTTAACCCTTTATTCACCATTTTTACCATTTTTTGCCCGATTTTTCCCATTTTTTCACCGTTTTCCCCCGTTTTCCCCCATTTCTCCCCCTCCCAGTCCAAACCAGTACAAACCAGTAACCCCAACCCCATTTTCCCCCTTTTTTAACCCATTTTTAACCCCTTTTTTGCCTTTTTTAACCCTTTATTCCCCATTTTTAACCCTTTATTTACCCTATTTTCCCCATTTTTTCACCGATTTTCCCATTTTTCCCCTCCCAGTCCCTCCCAGTACAAACCAGTATAAACCAGTAACCCCAACCCCCATTTCCCGCCATTTTTAACCCTTTCCTCCCCAGTTTTAACCCATTTTTAACCCTTTCTTTGCCATATTTTCCCCATTTTTTCCCATATTTTCCCCATTTTTTCACCGATTTCCCCCATTTTTCCCCATTTCCCCCGTTTTTCCCCCATTTCTCCCCCTCCCAGTCCCTCCCAGTCCAAACCAGTCCAAACCAGTAACCCCAACCCCATTTTCCCCCTTTTTTAACCCATTTTTAACCCTTTATTCCCCATTTTTAACCCTTTATTTACCATATTTTCCCCATTTTTTGCCCTATTTTCCTCGTTTTTTCACCGATTTTCCCCATTTTTTCCCGTTTTTCCCCCATTTCTCCCCCTCCCAGCCCCTCCCAGTATAAACCAGTACAAACCAGTAACCCCAACCCCCATTTCCCGCCATTTTTAACCCTTTATTTACCATTTTTAACCCTTTATTTACCATTTTTAACCCTTTATTTACCATTTTTTCCCCATTTTTTCCCATATTTTCCCCATTTTTTCCCTGTTTTTCCCCATTTCTCCCCCTCCCAGTCCCTCCCAGTCCCTCCCAGTCCAAACCAGTAACCCCAGATCCCATTTCCCGCCATTTTTAACCCTTTCTTCCCCACTTTTAACCCTTTATTTACCATTTTTAACCCTTTATTTACCATATTTTCCCCATTTTTTGCCCTATTTTCCCCATTTTTTCCCCGTTTTTCCCCCATTTCTCCCCCTCCCAGCCCCTCCCAGTATAAACCAGTAACTCCCAGTACCCCCCCCACCCCCGCAGGGAGGCCGGGCCGTGCTGAAGCTGCTGGGCTACACCCAGGAGTCGGGGGAGGGGCTTAGCTTCCCGGCCCCGCCCACCGAGCCCCGCCCCCAGCTCGTGGCCGCCGTCACCGCCGACGTCATGCTGCTGCGGGCCGAGCTGGAGCTGCTGGAGCTGGTGCGGACTGGTTTGGACTGGTTTATACTGGGAGGGACTGGGAGGGACTGGGAGGGGGAAAACGGGGAAAAAATGGGAAAAAACGGGGAAAAACGGTGAAAAAATGAGGAAAATCGGTGAAAAAATGGGGAAAAAAGGGTAAATAAAGGGTTAAAAATGGGGAGGAAAGGGTTAAAAATGGCGGGAAATGGGGGTTGGGGTTACTGGTTTGTACTGGTTTGGACTGGGAGGGGCTGGGAGGGGGAGAAATGGGGAAAAAACGGTGAAAAAATGGGAAAAATCGGTCAAAAAATGGGGAAATAATGGTAAATAAAGGGTTAAAAATGGTAAATAAAGGGTTAAAAATGGGGGAAATGGGGGTTGGAGTTACTGGTTTGTACTGGTTTGGACTGGTTTGGACTGGGACGGACTGGGAGGGACTGGGAGGGGAATAATGGGGAAAAAACGGGGAAAATCGGTGAAAAAATGGGGGAAAATCGGTCAAAAAATGGGGAAATAATGGTAAATAAAGGGTTAAAAATGGTAAATAAAGGGTTAAAATGGGGAATAAAGGGTTAAAAATGGCGGGAAATGGGGGTTGGAGTTACTGGTTTGTACTGGGAGGGACTGGGAGGGGGAGAAATGGGGAAAAAATGGGGAAAATGGGTGAAAAAATGGGGAAAATAGGGGGAAAAATGGGGAAAAAATGGTAAATAAAGGGTTAAAAATGGTAAATAAAGGGTTAAAAATGGGGGAAAATGGGTTAAAAATGGGGAGGAAAGGGTTAAAAATGGGGGAAATGGGGGTTGGGGTTACTGGTTTGTACTGGTTTGGACTGGGAGGGACTGGGAAGGGGAAAAATGGGGAGAAATGGGGAAAAAACGGGGAAAATTGGTGAAAAAATGGGAAAAATAGATCAAAAAATGATAAAAAAGGGGTTAAAAATGGTAAATAAAGGGTTAAAAAAGGTAAATAAAGGGTTAAAAATGGCGGGAAATGGGGTCTGGGGTTACTGGTTTGTACTGGGTTATACTGGTTTATACTGGGAGGGACTGGGAGGGACTGGGAGGGGGAGAAATGGGGAAAAAATGGGGGAAAATGGTGAAAATTGGTGAAAAAATGGGAAAAATAGGGGGAAAAATGGCAAAAAAAGGGTTAAAAATGGCAAAGAAAGGGTTAAAAATGGTGAATAAAGGGTTAAAAATGGCGGAAATGAGGTCTGGGGTTACTGGTTTATACTGGTTTGTACTGGGAGGGACTGGGAGGGGAAAAATGGGGAGAAATGGGGAAAAAACGGGAAAAATCGGTGAAAAAATGGGAAAAATAGGGGGAAAAATGGCAAAAAAAGGGTTAAAAATGGTAAATAAAGGGTTAAAACTGGTTTAAACTGGTTCATACTGGTTTGAACTGGTTTATACTGGTTTATACTGGTGAGCTCTGACCTCTCCCCTCCCCCCACAGAACCAGCACCCCAACCCCCATTTCTTCACCCAGATCTTACTGGGAGAGGAGGAGGTGAGACTGGTTTATACTGGTTTATACTGGTTTATACTGGTTTATACTGGTTTGGACTGGTTTATACTGGTTTATACTGGTTTATACTGGTTTGGACTGGTTTATACTGGTTTATACTGGTTTGGACTGGTTTATACTGGTTTATACTGGTTTATACTGGTTTATACTGGTTTGGACTGGTTTATACTGGTTTATACTGGTTTATACTGGTTTGGACTGGTTTATACTGGTTTATACTGGTTTATACTGGTTTATACTGGTTTGGACTGGTTTGGACTGGTTTATACTGGTTTATACTGGTTTATACTGGTTTATACTGGTTTATACTGGTTTATACTGGTTTGGACTGGTTTGGACTGGTTTATACTGGTTTATACTGGTTTATACTGGTTTATACTGGTTTGGACTGGTTTATACTGGTTTATACTGGTTTATACTGGTTTGGACTGGTTTATACTGGTTTATACTGGTTTATACTGGTTTATACTGGTTTGGACTGGTTTGGACTGGTTTATACTGGTTTATACTGGTTTATACTGGTTTATACTGGTTTGGACTGGTTTATACTGGTTTATACTGGTTTATACTGGTTTATACTGGTTTATACTGGTTTATACTGGTTTGGACTGGTTTGGACTGGTTTATACTGGTTTATACTGGTTTATACTGGTTTATACTGGTTTGGACTGGTTTGAACTCGTTTATACTGGTTTATACTGGTTTATACTGGGTTATACTGGTTTGGACTGGTTTATACTGGTTTGAACTGGTTTGAACTGGTTTATACTGGTTTATACTGGTTTATACTGGTCCATACTGGTTTATACTGGTTTGAACTCGTTTATACTGGTTTATACTGGTTTATACTGGTTTGGACTGGTTTGGACTGGTTTATACTGGTTTATACTGGTTTATACTGGTTTATACTGGTTTGGACTGGTTTATACTGGTTTATACTGGTTTATACTGCTTTGGACTGGTTTATACTGGTTTATACTGGTCCATACTGGTTTGTTCAGTGCCCGCTGGTGTCCGATGCTCTCCCCGCCCCCTCCGAGGAGCCCCCGGCCGGTAAAAAATGGGAATTTTGGGGAAAAAATGGGAATTTTGGGGGAATTTTGAGGAATTTTGGGGTGAATTTTTGGGAATTTTAAGGGGAATTTGGGGAATTTGTGAATTTTGTGAATTTTGGGGATTTTGGGGGGAATTTTGGGGAATTTTGGGGGGAAATTTGTGAATTTTGGGGAATTTTGGGGGAATTTTGGGATTTTGGGGGTGAATTTTTTGGGGAATTTTGGGGAATTTTGGGAATTTTGGGTGGAAATTTGTGTATTTTGGGGATTTCGGGAATTTTGTGGGAATTTTGAGGAATTTTGGGGGGAATTTTGGGAATTTTGAGGGGAATTTGGGGAATTTGGGGATTTTGGGGGGAATTTTGTGAATTTTGGGGATTTTGGGGATTTTGGGCTTTTTTTTGGGAATTTTGGGGTGAATTTTGGGGATTTTGGGAATTTTGGGGGGAATTTGGGGGAATTTTGTGAATTTTGGGTGGAAATTTTTGAATTTCGAGAATTTTGAGGGGAATTTGGGGAATTTTGGGTGGAAATTTGTGAATTTTGTGGGGAATTTTGAGGTGGAAATTTGTGAATTTTGTGAATTTTGGGGATTTTGAGGGGTGAATTTTTTTGGGGGGGAATTTTGTGGGAATTTTGGGGATTTTGGGAACTCTTGGCAATTTTTTCGGGAATTTTGGGAATTTTGTGGGGAATTTTGTGAATTTTGGGATTTTGGGGGGAAATTTGTGAATTTTGGGGAATTTTGGGGGGAATTTGGGGAATTTTGAGGGGAATTCTGGGAATTTTGGGGGGAATTTTGGGGATTTTGTGAATTTTGGGGGAAACTTCTGAATTTTGGGGATTTTGGCTGGAATTTTGTGAATTTCGGGAATTTTGAGGTGAATTTGGGGGAATTTTGGGGTGAATTTTGGGGTGAATTTTGGGTGGAAATTTGTGAATTTTGGGTGGAAATTTGTGAATTTTGTGAATTTTGGGGGGAATTTTGTGGAATTTTGTGAATTTTGGGGATTTTGGGGGGAAATTTGTGAATTTTGGGGAATTTTGGGGGGAATTTGGGAATTTCGAGGTGAATTTTGTGGAACTTTGTGAATTTGGGGAATTTTGGGGTGAATTTTGGGGGGAATTTTGGGTGGAAATTTGTGAATTTTGGGTGGAAATTTGTGAATTTTGTGAATTTTGGGGGGAATTTTGTGGAATTTTGTGAATTTTGGGGATTTTGGGGTGAATTTTGTGGATTTTGGGGGGAATTTTGGGGTGGAAATTTGTGAATTTTGTGGGGAATTTTGAGGTGGAAATTTGTGAATTTTGTGGAATTTTGGGAATTTTGGGGATTTTGGGGTGAATTTTGTGGATTTTGGGGGGAATTTGGGGAATTTTGGGGTGAATTTTGTGGAATTTTGTGAATTTTGGGGATTTTGGGGGGAAATTTGTGAATTTTGGGGAATTTTGGGGGGAATTTGGGAATTTTGAGGTGGAAATTTGTGAATTTTGTGGATTTTGGGGTGAATTTTGTGGAATTTTGTGAATTTTGGGAATTTTGGGGTGAATTTTGTGGATTTTGGGGGGAATTTTGGGGTGAATTTTGTGAATTTTGTGGGGAATTTTGAGGTGGAAATTTGTGAATTTTGTGGAATTTTGGGAATTTTGTGGATTTTGGGGGGAATTTTGGGGTGAATTTTGTGAATTTTGTTGTGAATTTGGGGAAATTTGTGAATTTTGTGAATTTTGGGGTGAATTTTGTGGAATTTTGTGAATTTTGGGGATTTTGGGGTGAATTTTGTGGATTTTGGGGGGAATTTTGGGTGGAAATTTGTGAATTTTGGGTGGAAATTTGTGAATTTTGTGAATTTTGGGGTGAATTTTGGGGTGAATTTTGTGAATTTTGGGGATTTTGGGGTGAATTTTGTGGATTTTGGGGGGAATTTGGGGAAATTTGTGAATTTTGTGGAACTTTGGGAATTTTGGGGGGAATTTTGGGGTGAATTTTGTGAATTTTGTGGGGAATTTTGAGGTGGAAATTTGTGAATTTTGTGGAATTTTGGGAATTTTGGGGATTTTGGGGGGAAATTTGTGAATTTTGGGGAATTTTGGGGGGAATTTTGGGGGGAATTTTGGGTGGAAATTTGTGAATTTTGGGTGGAAATTTGTGAATTTTGTGAATTTTGGGGTGAATTTTGTGGAATTTTGTGAATTTTGGGGATTTTGGGGTGAATTTTGTGGATTTTGGGGGGAATTTTGGGGTGGAAATTTGTGAATTTTGTGGGGAATTTTGAGGTGGAAATTTGTGAATTTTGTGGAATTTTGGGAATTTTGGGGATTTTGGGGTGAATTTTGTGGATTTTGGGAATTTTGGGGTGAATTTTGTGAATTTTGTGGGGAATTTGGGGAAATTTGTGAATTTTGTGGGATTTTGTGAATTTTGGGGGGAATTTTGGGGTGAATTTTGTGAATTTTGAGGGGAATTTTGAGGTGGAAATTTGTGAATTTTGTGGAATTTTGGGAATTTTGGGAATTTTGTGGGGAATTTTGAGGTGGAAATTTGTGAATTTTGTGGAATTTTGTGAATTTTGGGGTGAATTTCGGGAATTTCGAGGTGAATTTTGTGGAAATTTGTGAATTTCGGGAATTTTGGGGTGAATTTTGGGGGGAATTTTGGGTGGAAATTTGTGAATTTTGGGTGGAATTTTGTGAATTTTGGGAATTTTGGGGTGAATTTTGTGAATTTTGTGGGGAATTTTGGGGTGAATTTTGTGGATTTTGGGGGGAATTTTGGGGTGAATTTTGTGAATTTTGGGGGGAATTTTGAGGTGGAAATTTGTGAATTTTGTGGAATTTTGTGAATTTTGGGGATTTTGGGGGGAAATTTGTGAATTTTGGGGAATTTTGGGGGGAAATTTGTGAATTTTGGGTGGAAATTTGTGAATTTTGTGAATTTTGGGGTGAATTTTGTGGAATTTTGTGAATTTTGGGGATTTTGGGGTGAATTTTGTGGATTTTGGGGGGAATTTTGGGGTGAATTTTGTGAATTTTGAGGGGAATTTGGGGAAATTTGTGAATTTTGTGGGAATTTTGTGGATTTTGGGGGGAATTTTGGGGTGAATTTTGTGAATTTTGTGGGGAATTTTGAGGTGGAAATTTGTGAATTTTGTGGAATTTTGGGAATTTTGGGGGGAATTTTGGGGTGAATTTTGTGAATTTTGAGGGGAATTTGGGGAAATTTGTGAATTTTGTGGAACTTTGGGAATTTTGGGGATCCCCCTCCCCCGCAGGCGCCGGCGGGGATTTTTGGGAATGCCGGAGCTGCACCTTCCGGAACCCCTCCCCCCACGTTCTGTGCCAGGCCTGCGAGAGACCCCGGCTGGCACGGAGACCCGCGGTGGGGAAAAAACGGGGAGAAAAACGGGGATTTTGGGAAAAAACGGGGAAAAAATGGGAATTTCGGGGGAAAAATGGAAATTCTGGGGGAAAAAATGGGGATTTGGGAAAAAAAATGGGAATTTTGGGGGAAAAAATCTGAATTTTAGGGGGAAAAATGGGATTTTTTTGGGAAAAAATGGGAATTCTGGGAAAAAATTGGGAATTTTTGGGGTAAAAATGGGGATTTTGGGAAAAAAACCGGGGATTTTGGGAAATAAAATGGGAATTCTGGGGGGAAAAATGGGGATTTTTGGAGAAAAAATGGGGATTTTTGTGGATAAATGGGGATTTTTGGGGGGAAAACGGGGATTTTTTGAAAAAAAATGGGAATTCTGGGGGAAAAATGGGAATTCTGGGGGAAAAAATGGGGATTTTGGAAAAAAAAATGGGGCTTTTTAGGGAAAAATGGGGATTTTTGGGGAAAAAAATGGGAATTTTGGGAAAAAAACCCTGAATTTTAAGGGGAAAAATGGGATTTTTTTGGGAAAAAATGGGATTTTTGGGGAAAAACGGGGATTCTGGAAAAAAAACGGGGAAAAACGAGAATTCTGGGGGAAAAATTGGGGATTTTTGGAAAAAAAATGGGAATTTTGGGGAAAAAAATCTGAATTTTAGGGGGAAAAATGGGATTTTTTTGGGAAAAAATGGGGATTTTTGGGAAAAAATTGGGGTTTTTTGGGAAAAAATTGGGGATTTTAGGGGGAAAAATGGGAATTTTGGGGGAAAAAATGGGGATTTTGGAAAAAAAACAGGGATTTTTGGGGGAAAAATGGAGATTTTAGGGGGAAAATAATGGGGATTTTTGGGGAAAAAAACGGGGATTTTTGGAAAAAAAATGGGAGATTTTGGGAAAAAAAATCTGAATTTTAGGGGGAAAAATGGGATTTTTTTGGAAAAAATGGGGATTTTTGGGGGAAAAATGGGGATTTTTGTGGAAAAATGGGGTTTTTGCGGAAAAAATGGGAATTTTTTGGGGAAAAATTGGGATTTTTGGAAAAAAAATGGGGATTTTTGGGAAAAAAATGGGGATTTTTTGGGGGAAAAATGGAAATTTTTGGGAAAAAATGGGAATTCTGGGGGAAAAATTCTGAATTTTAGGGGGAAAAATTGGGATTTTTGGAAGAAAAATGGTGATTCTGGGGGGAAAATTGGGAATTCTGGGGAAAAAAATGGGAATTCTGGGAAAAAAACTGGGAAAAATGAGAATTTTGGGTGAAAAAATGGGGACTTTTGGGAAAAAAATGGGGATTTTTGGGGAAAAATGGGGTTCTGGGGGAAAAAATGGGAATTTTTGGAAAAAAAACGGGGATTTTTGGGGAAAAATGGGGATTTTGGGAAAAAAAATGGAAATTCTGGGGGGAAAAATGGGAATTCTGGGAATAAAAACGGGGAAAAAACGGGAATTTGGGGAAAAAACGGGGAAAAACGGGAATTTTGGGGGAAAAAATGGGGATTTTTGGAAGAAAAATGGGAATTTTGGGAAAAAAAATCTGAATTTTAGGGGGAAAAATGGGATTTTTTTGGAAAAAATGGGAATTCTGGGAAAAAATTGGGAATTTTGGGGGGAAAAATGGGGATTTTTGGGGAAAAACGGGATTTTTAGAGAAAAAATGGGAATTTTTTGGACAAAAATGAGGTTTTTGGGAAAAAAATGGGGATTTTTTTGGGAAAAATGGGAATTTTAGGGGAAAATGGGGATTTGAGGGGGAAAAATCTGAGTTTTTGGGGAAAAAATGGAAATTTTGGGAAAAAACAGGAATTGGGGGAAAAAACCGGGAGTTTTGAAAAAAAAATTGGGAATTTTTGGCAAAAAATCTGAATTTTAGAGGGAAAAATCTGAGGTTTTGCGGAAAAATGGGAATTTTGGGGAGAAAATGGGAATTTTGGGGGAAAAAATCGGAATTTTGGTGGAAAAAATGGGAATTTTACGGTGGAAAAATCAGTTTTGGGGGAAAAATGGGAATTCTGAGGGGAAAAAATGGAGATTTTGGGAAAAAAATGGTGAGTTTTAGGAAAAACGGGGAATTTTGGGGGAAAAAATGGGGAATTTGGGATAAAATGGAGAATTTTAGGGGGAAAAACGGGAATTTGGGATAAAATCCGGGAATTTTACGGGAAAATTTGGGAGTTTTGGGGTAAAATTGGGAATTTTAAAGGAAAAAACGGGGATTTTAGGGGGAAAAATGGGAATTTTGAGAAAAAATTGGGAATTTTGGGGGAAAATGGGGAATTTTGGGGGAAAATTGGGAATTTTTGGGATCTGACTTTGGTTTATTTTGGGATCCAGGAGAGCCCCTCCCCCCCCCAGGCCTGGCCCTGCCCCCGCTGCACTTTCCTCAACCCAGGCCCCGCCCCCCGCTGTGACGTCTGCGGCTCTGACCCCGCCCACGCCGCTGACGTCATCGCCGGGACGGCCACGCCCACTCCCGGCGAAAATCCCGTCACTTCCGGGTCTGAAAACGCCACTTCCGGTTGTGGCCCCGCCCCTTCCGGTGAGGCCGCGATCGCTTCCGGGTGTGGCTCCGCCCCTTCTGATGCAGATCAAGGCACTTCCGGGTCTGGCTCCGCCTCTTCCGGTGTGGTCGCGACAACTTCCGGGTGTGGCTCCGCCTCTTCCGGTGTGGATCGAGGCGCTTCCTGTTTAGGCCCCGCCCCCTCCCGTGATGCTTTGCGGCAGCGGAAGTTGCTGGAAGACGGGCGGCGCCTGGTGGAGCTCGTGAGGGTGAGGAGGGAGGCGGGAATTGCCGGAACGTTCCGGAATTTTCCGGGAATTTCGGGAATTTCGGGAGGAATTTGAGGGAAAATTGGGGAATTTTGGGGAATTCCGGAATTTTCCGGGAATTTTTGGGGTAAAAATTGGGAAATTTGGGGATTTTGGGGGAATTTTGAGGATTTTTGAGGGAATTTTGGGGAATTCCAGGATTTTTATTGGAATTTCTGGGGGATTTTTTGGGATTTTTTGGGAATTTTTTTGGGAATTTTTTGGAAATTTTTGGGGAAATTTTTTGGGGGATTTTTGGGAATTTTTTGGGAATTTTTGGGATTTTTTTGGGAATTTTTGGGGGGGATTTTTGGGAATTTTTGGGAATTTTTGGGGAATTTTTTGGATTTTTTTTTGTGGGAAATTTTGGGGATTTTTATTGGAATTTCTGGGGAATTTCGAAGAATTTCAGAATTTTGTGGGAATTTTCCGGGAATTTTTGGGTAAAAATTGGGAAATTTGGGGATTTTGGAGAATTTTGGGGGTTTTTGAGGGAATTTTGGTGAATTCCAGGATTTTTATTGGAATTTTTGGGGGATTTTTGGGAATTTTTGGGGAAATTTTTTGGGGATTTTTTTTTGGATTTTGGGAGAATTTTTGGGTTTTTTTGGGGATTTTGGGGATTTTTGGGGGATTTTTTGGGATTTTTTGGGAATTTTTTGGGAATTTTTTGGGAATTTTGGGGGATTTTTTGGGGAATTTTTTGGGGATTTTTTGGGAGGATTTTGGGAGAATTTTTGGAAATTTTTTTTGTGGAAATTTTTGGTGAATTCCAGGATTTTTATTGGAATTTTTTTGGCAATTTTTGGGAATTTTATTGGAATTTTTGTGGAATTTGAGGGTTTTTTTGGGGGGAATTTTGGAGGATTCCAGGGATTTTAACGAATTCCGGGTTTTCTTTCGGAATTTCTGTGGAATTCTGATGAATTTGGAGAATTTTTGGGGGATTTTTTGTGGAATTTGGGGATTTTTGTGGGAATTTCAGTGAATTTTAAGGGAATATTTGGGAAATTTTTGGGAATTTTTGGGAAAAATCGCGGAATTTTGGGATTTTTTTCTGGAACTTTGAGGATTTCGGGAATTTTTTATCCCAAAAAATTCTCAAAATTTTGATTATTCACCCCAAAATCCAAAAATTCCCATTTTTTTATCCCAAAAATTCCCAAAATTTTAATTTTTATACCAAAAAAATTCCCCAAATTCCGATTTTTCATCCCAAAAAATTCCCAAAATTCCCATTTTTAAACCAAAAAATTCCCAAAATTTCATTTTTTATCTCTAAAAATTCCCAAAATTATGATTTTTCACCCCAAAATGCAAAAATTCTCGTTTTTCAACCCAAAAATTTCCAAAATTTTGATTTTCACCAAGAAATTCCCAAAATTCCCATTTTTTCATCCCAAAAATTCCCAAAATTCCAATTTTTATACCAAAAAAATTCCCGAATTCTCATTTTTATCCCATAAAATTCCCCAAATTTTGATTTTTATCCCAAAAAATCCCAAAATTTTGATTATTCATCCGAAATTCCCCAAATTCTCATTTTTCATCCCAAAAATTTCCAAAAATTCTGATTTTTATCCCCAAAAATTCCCAACATTCCCGTTTTAATCCCAAAAAATTCCAAAATTCACATTTTTAATCCAAAAAAATCCCCAAAATTTCAATTTTTATCCCAAAAAGTCCAAAATTCACATTTTTAATCAAAAAAATCCTCAAAATTTCAATTTTTATCCCAAAAAATTCCAAAACTCACATTTTTAAGCTCAAAAAATCCCCAAAATTTCCATTTTTATCTGAAAAAATCCAAAATTCACATTTTTAAGCTAAAAAAATCCCCAAAATTTCAATTTTAATCCCAAAAAAATCCAAAATTCACATTTTTAATCAAAAAAAATCCCCAAAATTTCAATTTTTATCCCAAAAAAATCCAAAATCCTCATTTTTAATCCAAAAAAATCCTCAAAATTTCAATTTTTATCCCAAAAAAATCCAAAATTCACATTTTTAAGCTCAAAAAATCCCCAAAATTTCCATTTTTATCCCAAAAAGTCCAAAATTCACATTTTTAATCTCAAAAAATCCTAAAAATTTCAATTTTTATCTCAAAAAATTCCAGAATTCACATTTTTAATCCAAAAAATTCTTAAAATTCCCGATTTTCATCCCAAAAAATTCCCAAAATTCCGATTTTCTTCCCGAAAATTCCCAAAATTCTGATTTTTCATCCGAAATTCCCCAAATTCTCATTTTTCATCCCAAAAATTTCCAAAAATTCTGATTTTTATCCCAAAAAATTCCCAATATTCCCGTTTTAATCCCAAAAAATTCCAAAATTCACATTTTTAATCAAAAAAAATCCCCAAAATTTCAATTTTTATCCCAAAAATTCCAAAACTCACATTTTTAATTCAAAAAAATCCCCAAAATTTCAATTTTTATCCCCAAAAAATTCCAAAATTCAAATTTTTAATCCAAAAAATTCTTAAAATTTCAATTTTTATCTCAGAAAATTCCAAAACTCACATTTTTAATTCAAAAAAATCCCCAAAATTTCAATTTTTATCCCAAAAAAATCCAAAATTCACATTTTTAATCTGAAAAAATCCCCGAAATTTCAATTTTTATCCCAAAAAATTCCAAAATTCACATTTTTAATCAAAAAAAAATCCTCAAAATTTCAGTTTTTATCCCAAAAAAATCCAAAATTCACATTTTTAATCCAAAAAATTCCCAGAATTTCAATTTTTATCCCAAAAAATTCCAAAATTCACATTTTTAATCCCAAAAAATCCCCAAAATTTCAATTTTTATCCCAAAAAATTCCAAAATTCACATTTTTAATCCGAAAAAATCCTCAAGATTTCAATTTTTATCCCAAAAATTCCAAAACTCACGTTTTTAATCCCAAAAAATCCCCAGGATTTCAATTTTTATCCCAAAAAGTCCAAAATTCACATTTTTAATCTGAAAAAAATCCTCAAAATTTCAATTTTTATCCCAAAAAATTCCAAAATTCACATTTTTAATCAAAAAAAATCCTCAAAATTTCAGTTTTTATCCCAAAAAAATACAAAATTTACATTTTTAATCCAAAAAGATCCTCAAAATTTCCATTTTTATCCCAAAAAAATCCGAAATTCACATTTTTAATCCAAAAAAATCCCCAAGATTTCAATTTTTATCCCAAAAAATTCCAAAATTCACATTTTTAATTCAAAAAAATCCCCAAAACTTCAATTTTTATCCCAAAAATATCTAAAATTCACATTTTTAATCCAAAAAAATCCCCAAAATTTCAATTTTTATCCCAAAAAATTCCGAAACTCGCATTTTTAAGCTCAAAAAATCCCCAAAATTTCAATTTTTATCCCCAAAAATTCCAAAATTCACATTTTTAATCCAAAAAATTCTTAAAATCCTTGATTTTTATCCCAAAAAATTCCCAAAATTCAGATTTTCTTCCCGAAAATTCCCAAAATTCTGATTTTTCATCCGAAATCCCCAAATTCTCATTTTTCATCCCAAAAATTTCCAAAAATTCTGATTTTTATCCCAAAAAATTCCCAATATTCCCGTTTTAATCCCAAAAAATTCAAAAATTCACAGTTTTAATCAAAAAAAATCCCCAAAATTTCAATTTTAATCCCAAAAAAATCCAAAATTCACATTTTTAATCAAAAAAAATCCCCAAAATTTCAATTTTTATCCCAAAAAGTCCAAAATTCACATTTTTAATCCCAAAAAATCCTCAAAATTTCAACTTTTATCCCAAAAAGTTCCAAAATTCACATTTTTAATCCCAAAGAATCCCCAAAATTTCAATTTTTATCCCAAAAATATCCAAAATTCACATTTTTAATCCCAAAAAATCCCCAAAATTTCAATTTTTATCCCAAAAAATTCCAAAACTCAAATTTTTAATCCAAAACGTTCTTAAAATTTCAATTTTTATCCCCAAAAAATTCCAAAATTCACATTTTTAATCCAAAAAATTCTTAAAATTTCAATTTTTATCTCAGAAAATTCCAAAACTCACATTTTTAATTCAAAAAAATCCCCAAAATTTCAATTTTTATCCCAAAAAAATCCAAAATTCACATTTTTAATCCAAAAAAATCCCCAAAATTTCAATTTTTATCCCAAAAAAATCCAAAATTCACATTTTAATCCCAAAAAATCCCCAAAATTTCAATTTTTATCCCAAAAAGTCCAAAATTCACATTTTTAATCCCAAAGAATCCCCAAAATTTCAATTTTTATCCCAAAAATATCCAAAATTCACATTTTTAATCCAAAAATTCCCAAAATTCCCATTTTTCACCCCAAAATTCCTGGAACCCCTTCAATTCAATTTTCCCGGGAATTTTTCCCGCCTTTTCCAGGCCGCCCAATCCCAGGGTCTCCCCCCGGAATCTCTGGGCCCCTCCCCCCTCTCGGAAATTCCGGAAGCTTCCGACGCCGATTCCCGGATCCGGCGCTTCCGGAGCCGCCTCGGCCCCGCCCTCAAAGCCCTGCAGGAGGCGGAGCCAGACCCGGAAGTGGGCGGGGCTTCCGTTGGAGGATTCTCATTGGTCGAAGCTGCATGGGCGTGGCTGGAGGGGGAGGGGCAGCCGGAGCGGGCGCGGCGCGCTCTGATTGGCCGGAGGAAGCAGCAGGTGAGAGGGGGAGGGGCTGGAATTGGGTTCAAAATGGCGGAATTCGGGTTCAAAATGGCGGAATTTGGGTTCAAAATGGCGGAAATTTGGTTCAAAATGGCGGAATTTCGGTTCAAAATGGCGGAATTTGGGGGTGGAGCTTAAGATTTCAATTCAAAATGGCGGAAAATGGGTTCAAAATGGCGGATTTTGGGTTCAAAATGGCGGAATTTGGGGGTGGAGCTTAAGATTTCAATTCAAAATGGCGGAAAATGGGTTCAAAATGGCGGAAATTTGGGTTCAAAATGGCGGAAATTTGGTTCAAAATGGCGGATTTGGGTTCAAAATGGCGGAATTTGGGGGTGGAGCTTAAGATTTCAATTCAAAATGGCGGAAAATGGGTTCAAAATGGCGGAAATTTAAGTACAAAATGGCGGATTTGGGGTTCAAAATGGCGGATTTGGGGTTCAAAATGGTGGAATTCGGGGGCGGGGCTTGAGATTTCAATTCAAAATGGCGGAAATCAAATAAAAAATGGTGGAATTTGGTTCAAAATGGCGGAAATTGGGGCGTGGCTTCAAAACCTGGGTTCAAAATGGCGGAATTTGGGGGCGTGGCTTCAAAATGTGGCTTCAAAATGGCGAAATGTGGTTTCAAATTGGCGGGAATTGGATTCAAAATGGCGGGAAACGGGGTCAAAATGGCGGAAATTCTATTCAAAATGGCGGATTTTGGGTTCAAAATGGCGGGAATTCTATTCAAAATGGCGGATTTTGGGTTCAAAATGGCGGATTTGGGTTCAAAATGGCGGAATTTAGGGGTGGGGCTTGAGATTTCAATTCAAAATGGTGGAAAATGGGTTCAAAATGGCGGATTTGGGGTAGAAAATGGCGGAAATTCTATTCAAAATGGCGGATTTTGGGTCCAAAATGGCGGAACTCGGGGGCGGAGCCTGAAAATTGAAATTCAAAATGGCGGAATTCGGGTTCAAAATGGCGGGAAATGGGGATTTACTGGTTTATACTGGTTTATACTGGTCCATACTGGTCCATACTGGTTTGTACTGGTCCATACTGGTCCATACTGGTCCATACTGGTTTGTACTGGTTTATACTGGTCCATACTGGTCCATACTGGTCCATACCGGTCCATACTGGTCCATACTGGTCCATACTGGTCCATACTGGTTTATACTGGTTTATACTGGTCCATACTGGTTTATACTGGTTTATACTGGTCCATACTGGTTTATACTGGTCCATACTGGTCCATACTGGTCCATACTGGTCCATACTGGTCCATACTGGTCCATACTGGTCCATACTGGTTTATACTGGTCCATACTGGTCCATACTGGTCCATACTGGTTTATACTGGTCCATACTGGTCCATACTGGTCCATACTGGTTTATACTGGTTTATACTGGTTTATACTGGTCCATACTGGTTTATACTGGTCAATACTGGTCCATACTGGTTTATACTGGTCCATACTGGTCCATACTGGTCCATACTGGTCCATACTGGTCCATACTGGTTTATACTGGTTTATACTGGTCCATACTGGTTTATACTGGTTTATACTGGTCCATACTGGTTTATACTGGTCCATACTGGTCCATACTGGTTTATACTGGTCCATACTGGTCCATACTGGTCCATACTGGTCCATACTGGTCCGTACTGGTCCCAGCTGGCGCTCCTGTCCCGCCTGGGCTTTCCGGAAGTCTCTGCGGCGGCGCCGGCGCTGCGACGTCACGGCGGCGACCAATGGGAGGCGCTGAAGGAGCTGCAGAGGGGGAAGCTCCGCCCCTTCCTCTTACGTCACTTCCGGGGGGAGGAGCCAGGGCTGGACTTCAACCAGGCCGACCAGCAGGTAACTGGGTTATACTGGTTTGTACTGGTTTATACTGGTTTAGACTGGTTTAGACTGGTTTATACTGGTTTATACTGGTCTATACTGGTTTATACTGGTTTATACTGGTCCATACTGGTTTGGGGTTTCTGGATGGGACTGGGAGGGGTTCGGGATTACTGGTTTATACTGGTTTATACTGGTTTATACTGGTTTATACTGGTTTATACTGGTTTAAACTGGTTTAAACTGGTTTATAATGGTTTATATGCGTTATACTATTCCATACTGGTTTATACTGGTTTATACTGGTCCATACTGGTTTATACTGGTTTATACTGGTTTATACTGGTTTGGGGTTACTGGATGGGACTGGGAGGGGTTCGGGATTACTGGTTTATACTGGTTTATACTGGTTTATAGTGGTTTATAGTGGTTTATAGTGGTTTATATGCGTTATACTGGTCTATACTGGTTTATACTGGTCTGAACTGGTTTATACTGGTTTTGCAGGCCCTCCTCCGTCAGATCCTGGCCACTCTGCCCGTGGCCAGCTGGGGCCGGGCGTGGCTGGTGGCCGGGCTGGGCCGGGAGCTGGGCCTGGTTTATACTGGTTTATACTGGTTTATACTGGTTTATACTGGTTTATACTGGTTTAGAGTGGTTTATACTGGTTTATACTGGTTTATACTGGTTTATACTGGTTTATACTGGTTTGGGGTTACTGGAAGGGACTGGGAGGGGTTCGGGATTACTGGTTTAAACTGGTTTAGAGTGGTTTATACTGGTCTATACTGGTTTATACTGGTTTATACTGGTTTATACTGGTTTATACTGGTTTATACTGGTTTATACTGGTTTAGAGTGGTTTATACTGGTTTATACTGGTTTATACTGGTTTGGGGTTTCTGGATGGGACTGGGAGGGGTTCGGGATTACTGGTTTAAACTGGTTTATACTGGTTTATAGTGGTTTATACTGGTTTATACTGGTTTATACTGGTTTATACTGGTTTATACTGGTTTATACTGGTTTATACTGGTTTGGGGTTACTGGAAGGGACTGGGAGGGGTTCGGGATTACTGGTTTAAACTGGTTTATACTGGTTTATAGTGGTTTATACTGGTTTATACTGGTTTATACTGGTTTATAGTGGTTTATACTGGTTTATACTGGTTTATACTGGTTTATACTGGTTTATACTGGTTTGGGGTTTCTGGATGGGACTGGGAGGGGTTCGGGATTACTGGTTTAAACTGGTTTATACTGGTTTAAACTGGTTTAAACTGGTTTATAATGGTTTATATGCGTTATACTATTCCATACTGGTTTATACTGGTTTATACTGGTTTTTAGTGGTTTATAGTGGTTTAAACTGGTTTATAGTGGTTTATATGCGTTATACTATTCCATACTGGTCTATACTGGTTTATACTGGTCTATACTGGTTTATACTGGTTTGGGGTTTCTGGATGGGACTGGGAGGGGTTCAGGATTACTGGTTTATACTGGTTTATAGTGATTTAAACTGGTTTATAGTGGTTTATATGCATTATACTATTCCATACTGGTTTATACTGGTCTGAACTGGTTTATACTGGTTTATACTGGTTTATACTGGTTTTCCAGGCCCTCCTCCGTCAGATCCTGGCCACTCTGCCCGTGGCCAGCTGGGGCCGGGCGTGGCTGGTGGCCGGGCTGGGCCGGGAGCTGGGCCTGGTTTATACTGGTTTATACTGGTCTATACTGGTTTATACTGGTTTATACTGGTTTATACTGGTCTATACTGGTTTATACTGGTTTATACTGGTCCATACTGGTTTGGGGTTTCTGGATGGGACTGGGAGGGGTTCGGGATTACTGGTTTATACTGGTTTATACTGGTTTATAGTGGTTTATACTGGTTTATACTGGTTTATACTGGTTTATACTGGTTTATACTGGTCTATACTGGTTTATACTGGTTTAAACTGGTTTATACTGGTTTAAACTGGTTTAAACTGGTTTATAATGGTTTATATGCGTTATACTATTCCATACTGGTTTATACTGGTTTAAACTGGTTTATACTGGTTTATACTGGTTTAGACTGGTTTAGACTGGTTTAGACTGGTTTAGACTGGTTTGGGGTTTCTGGATGGGACTGGGAGGAGTTCGGGATTACTGGTTTATAGTGGTTTATAGTGGTTTATACTGGTTTATAGTGGTTTATAGTGGTTTATAGTGGTTTATATGCGTTATACTGGTTTATACTGGTTTATACTGGTTTATACTGGTTTTGCAGGCCCTCCTCCGTCAGATCCTGGCCACTCTGCCCGTGGCCAGCTGGGGCCGGGCGTGGCTGGTGGCCGGGCTGGGCCGGGAGCTGGGCCTGGGCCGCTCGGACTCTCCCAGTTTGGATCCTTTACTGGTTGAACTGGTGGAGGCGGTGGGGGCGTGTCCGGACCGGGCGGCGCTGCGGCGGCGGCTGCGCTGCGAGTGCGCCCTGTGCGGCTGGGGGCTGCCACGGCAACTGGTTTGTACTGGTTTATACTGGTTTGTACTGGTTTATACTGGGAGGGGACTGGGAGGGGGAAAAATGGGGAAAAAATTGGGGAAAAATGGTTAAAAATGGTAAATAAAGGGTTAAAAATGGGGAGGAAAGGGTTAAAAATGGCGGAAATGGGGATCTGGGGTTACTGGTTTGTACTGGTTTGTACTGGGAGGGACTGGGAGGGACTGGGAGGGGGAAAAATGGGGAAAAAAAGGTAAATAAAGGGTTAAAAATGGTAAATAAAGGGTTAAAAATGGTAAAGAAAAGGTTAAAAATGGTAAATAAAGGGTTAAAAATGGTGGGAAATGGGGTTTCGGGTTACTGGTTTGTACTGGTTTGTACTGGGAGGGACTGGGAGGGGCTGGGGGGGAACTGGTTTATACTGGTTTATACTGGGAGGGGGAAAAATGGGGTTAAAAATGGTAAATAAAGGGTTAAAAATGGGGGAAAATAGGTTAAAAATGGGGAAGAAAGGGTTAAAAATGGCGGAAATGGGGATCTGGGGTTACTGGTTTATACTGGTTTGTACTGGGAGGGACTGGGAGGGGAAAAATGGGGGAAAATGGGAAAAAAAATGGGGAAAAAATGGGAAAAATTGGGGAAAAAATGGGAAAAAAATAGCAAAAAATTGCAAAAAAAATGGGAATAAATCCCATACTGGTTTGAACTGGTTTGAACTGGTTTGTACTGGGATTTCCTCTCTGAATTATACCAGGAAATGAAACTGGGAGCACCAAAAATGGGGAAAATTGGGAAAAAATGGGAAAAAAATGGGAAAAAAATGGGGAAAAATCCCAGACTGGTTTATACTGGTTTGAACTGGTTTATACTGGGATTTTCTCTCCGAATTCTGCCAGGAAATGAAACTGGGAGCACTAAAAATGGGGAAAAAATGGGAAAAAATGGGAAAAAAATGGGAAAAAAATTGCAAAAAAATGGGAAAAAAATGCAAAAAAAATGGGGAAAAAACAGGGAAAAAAATCCAAAAAAATTGCAAAAAAAATGGGAATAAATCCATACTGGTTTATACTGGTTTGTACTGGTTTATACTGGGATTTCCTCTCTGAATTATACCAGGAAATGAAACTGGGAGCACCAAAAATGGGAAAAAAATGGGAAAAAAATGGGAAAAAAATGGGAAAAAAATAGGAAAAAATTGCAAAAAAATGGGAAAAAAATGGGAAAAAATCCATACTGGTTTATACTGGTTTATACTGGGATTTCCTCTCTGAATTATGCCAGGAAACGAAACTGGGAGCACCATAAATGGGGAAAAAATGGGAAAAAAAGGGAAAAAAATGGGAAAAAATGGGAAAAAAATGGGAAAAAAATCCAAAAAAATAGGAAAAAAATTGGAATAAATCCATACTGGTTTGAACTGGTTTATACTGGTTTATACTGGTGCAGATGCAGTGGCTGCCCGGCTGCTCGTGCCCGCTGTGCCCCGAGTGTTTCCGGCTGCATTTCACGGTGGGGCTGCGCGAGAGGGGCGTGGGGGCCCTGGGCTGCCCCAGCTGCGGCCGGCCCGACCTCAGGGACGAGGCCCAGCGCCTCTGCTACTGGTCCACGCTGGAGCCCGCGGTACTGGTTTATACTGGTTTATACTGGGAGGGGGAGAAATGGGGAGAAACGGTGAAAAAATGGTGAAAATCGGTGAAAAAATGGGGAAAATATGGCAACGAAAGGGTTAAAAATGGGGAATAAAGGGTTAAAAATGGGGGAAATGGTTGGGGTTACTGGTTTGTACTGGTTTATACTGGGAGGGGCTGGGAGGGGGAGAAATGGGGAAAAATGGTGAAAAAATGGTGAAAATCGGTGAAAAAATGGGGAAAAAATGGTAAATAAAGGGTTAAAAATGGGGAATAAAGGGTTAAAAATGGCGGGAAATGGGGGTTGGGGTTACTGGTTTGTACTGGTTTATACTGGGAGGGGCTGGGAGGGGGAAAAATGGGGAAAAAATGGGAAAAATCGGTGAAAAAATGGGGAAAAAATGGTAAATAAAGGGTTAAAAGTGGTAAATAAAGGGTTAAAAATGGGGAAGAAAGGGTTAAAAAGGGGGAAATGGGGGTTGGGGTTACTGGTTTGTACTGGGAGGGACTGGGAGGGGGAGAAATGGGGAAAAAAGGGGAAAAAATGGGGAAAATTGGTGAAAAAATGGCAAAGAAAGGGTTAGAAGTGGGGAATAAAGGGTTAAAAATGGGGAGGAAAGGGTTAAAAATGGCGGGAAATGGGGGCTGGGGTTACTGGTTTGTACTGGCTTATACTGGTTTGGACTGGTTTGTACTGGGAGGGACTGGGAGGGAGAAAAATGGGAGAAAAATGGGGAAAAACGGTGAAAAAATGGGGAAAATTGGGTTAAAAATGGGGAATAAAGGGTTAAAAATGGGGAAGAAAGGGTTAAAAATGGGGGAAATGGTTGGGGTTACTGGTTTGTACTGGTTTATACTGGGAGGGACTGGGAGGGGGAGAAATGGGGAGAAACGGTGAAAAAATGGTGAAAAACGGTGAAAAAACGGGAAAAATATGGGGAAAAATGGGGAAAATATGGCAAAGAAAGGGTTAAAAATGGTAAATAAAGGGTTAAAAATGGGGAATAAAGGGTTAAAAATGGCGGGAAATGGGGGTTGGGGTTACTGGTTTGTACTGGTTTGTACTGGGAGGGACTGGGAGGGACTGGGAGGGGTTTGGGGGGAAAAAAAAACGGGGAAAATCGGTGAAAAAATGGGGAAAATCGGTGAAAAAATGGGAAAAATATGGGGAAAAATGGGGGAAATATGGCAAAGAAAGGGTTAAAAATGGGGAATAAAGGGTTAAAAAGGGGGAAATGGGGGTTGGGGTTACTGGTTTGTACTGGGAGGGACTGGGAGGGGTTTGGGGGAAAAAAACCGGGGGAAATCGGTGAAAAAATGGCAAAAAAAACGGTTAAAAATGGGAAATAAAGGGTTAAAAATGGCTTATACTGGTTTGAACTGGTTTATACTGGTTTATACTGGTTTGTACTGGGCGCAGCTGCGGCGCTGCCTGGACCCCGACACCTTCGGCCTGGTGACCCGGAAACTGGCGGAGCTGGAGCTGCTGAGAGACCCCCAGTTCCTGTGGTGCCCCCACGTACTGGTTTATACTGGTTTATACTGGTTTATACTGGTTTATACTGGTTTATACTGGTTTGGACTGGTTTATACTGGTTTATACTGGTTTAGACTGGTTTGGACTGGTTTGGACTGGTTTATACTGGTTTATACTGGTTTAGACTGGTTTATACTGGTTTAGACTGGTTTAGACTGGTTTAGACTGGTTTGGACTGGTTTGGACTGGTTTAGACTGGTTTGGACTGGTTTAGACTGGTTTAGACTGGTTTAGACTGGTTTGGACTGGTTTATACTGGTTTAGACTGGTTTAGACTGGTTTAGACTGGTTTAGACTGGTTTGGACTGGTTTATACTGGTTTAGACTGGTTTATACTGGTTTATACTGGTTTATACTGGTTTAGACTGGTTTAGACTGGTTTGGGCTCTGGGGTTACTGGTTTGAACTGGATTGAACTGGGATGGGGATTTGGGGTTACTGGGATGGACTGGGATGGACTGGGATTGAACTGGGATTGAACTGGGATGAACTGGGATTGAACTGGGATGAACTGGGATGGACTGGGATGAACTGGGATGAACTGGGATTGAACTGGGATGAACTGGGATGGACTGGGATGAACTGGGATTGAACTGGGATGAACTGGGATGGACTGGGATTGAACTGGGATTGAACTGGGATGAACTGGGATTGAACTGGGATTGAACTGGGATTGAACTGGGATTGAACTGGGATGGACTGGGATTGAACTGGGATGAACTGGGATTGAACTGGGATGAACTGGGATGAACTGGGATGAACTGGGATTGAACTGGGATGGACTGGGATGAACTGGGATGGACTGGGATGAACTGGGATTGAACTGGGATTGAACTGGGATGAACTGGGATGGACTGGGATGAACTGGGATGAACTGGGATGGACTGGGATGAACTGGGATGAACTGGGATTGAACTGGGATGGACTGGGATTGAACTGGGATTGAACTGGGATGAACTGGGATTGAACTGGGATGAACTGGGATGAACTGGGATGGACTGGGATTGAACTGGGATTGAACTGGGATTGAACTGGGATTGAACTGGGATGAACTGGGATGGGATTTTCCCCTTACTGGTTTATACTGGTTTGACCCCCGAGCCCCTCCCAGTCCAAACCAGTCCAAACCAGTATAAACCAATCCAAACCAGTCCAAACCAGTCCAAACCAGCCCAAACCACTCCAAACCAGTCCAAACCAGTATAAACCAGTAACTCCCAGTTTGTTCCCAGTGCTCCTTTGGCTTCATCTTCGAGGCCGAGCGGGGCCCGGCCCGGTGTCCCCAGTGCCAGCAGAGCTGCTGTCCCCGCTGCCAGCTGCCGGTACTGGTTTATACTGGTTTATACTGGTTTATACTGGTTTATACTGGGAGGGACTGGGAGGGGCCCCAGGGAATTTTTTGGGATTTTTTTGGGATTTTTTTGGATTTTTTTTGGGTTTTTTTGGGGGAAAAATGGGGGGAAAATGGGGGAAATTGATGGATTTTTATACTGGTTTATACTGGTTTATACTGGTTTATACTGGTTTATACTGGGAGGGGCCCCAGGGAATTTTTTGGGAATTTTTTGGGAATTTTTTGGGATTTTTTTGGGATTTTTTTGGGGTTTTTTTGGGGGAAAAATGGGGGAAATTCATGGATTTTTATACTGGTTTAGACTGGTTTATACTGGTTTATACTGGTTTATACTGGTTTATACTGGTTTGGACTGGTTTTGGGGGGTTTTTCTTACTGGTTTTTACTGGTTTGGACTGGGAGGGGATTTGGGGATTTTTTGGGATTTTTTGGGGATTTTTGGGGAATTTTTGGGGGAATTTGGGGGAATTTTTGGGGAATTTTTTTGGAATTTTTGGGGAATTTTTGGGGAATTTTTGAGGATTTTTTTGTGGAATTTTTGGAATTTTTTGAGGATTTTTTGGGCCAAATTTTGGGGATTTTGGGACAATTTTTGGGGAATTTTTTTTGAATTATTTTGAATTTTTTGGGGAATTTTTCTTGATTTTTTTGGGGATTTTTTGGGATTTTTTGGGGATTTTTTGGCCGAATTTTTTTGGGGTTTTTTTTATAATTCCTGCATTAATTTTTGGGTCGAATTTCTGCGATTTTGGGTCAGTTTTTAACCCTTTCCTCCCCGCAGTGGCAGCCCCAGCACGGCTCCATGTCCTGCTCCCAATTCCGGGCCTGGAGTTCAATTTTGGGTCAAAAAATGGGGATTTTTGGGTCAAAAAATGGGGAAAAAATGGGGATTTTTGGGGTTTTTTTGGGGGGAATTTTTGGGACAAATTTGGGGGATTTTGGGAAAATTTTGGGGGAATTTTTTTTGAATTTTTTTGGGATTTTTTTTGAATTTTTGGGGAATTTTTTGGGATTTTTTGGGGATTTTGGGGCCGAATTTTGGGGATTTTGGGACAAATTTTTGGGGGAATTTTTTTGGGATTTTTTTTTTAATTTTTGAGGATTTTTTGGGCCAATTTTTGGGATTTTTGGGGGGAATTTTTGGGCCAAATTTGGGGGATTTTGGGACAATTTTTGGGGAATTTTTTGGGATTTTTTTTTGAATTTTTTGGGGTTTTTTTGGGGAATTTTTTGGGATTTTTTTGGGGATTTTGGGGTCGAATTTTTTGGGATTTTTTTTGAATTTTTGAGGATTTTTTTTTGGAATTTTTGGGATTTTTGGGGGAATTTTTGGGCCAAATTTGGGGGATTTTGGGACAATTTTTGGGGAATTTTTTTTGAATTATTTTGAATTTTTTGGGGAATTTTTCTTGATTTTTTTGGGATTTTTTTGGGATTTTTTTGGGATTTTTTTGCCGAATTTTTTTGGGATTTTTTCCTAATTTTGGGATGAATTTTTGGGTTGAATTTCTGCAATTTTGGGTCAATTTTAACCCTTTCTTTGCCCTCCCAGTGGCAGCCCCAGCACGGCTCCATGTCCTGCTCCCAATTCCGGGCCTGGAGTTCAATTTTGGGTCAAAAAATGGGGATTTTTGGGGCAAAAAATGGGGATTTTTGGGTCAAAAAATGGGGAAAAAATGGGGATTTTTGGGGTTTTTTGGGGGGAATTTTTGGGACAAATTTGGGGGATTTTGGGACAATTTTGGGGAATTTTTTGGGATTTTTTTTTAATTTTTTGGGGTTTTTTTGGGGGGGATTTTTGGGGATTTTGGGGCCGAATTTTGGGGATTTTGGGACAAATTTTTTAGGGAATTTTTTGGGATTTTTTTGGGATTTTTGAGGATTTTTTTGTGGAATTTTTGGAATTTTTGGGGGAATTTTTGGGCCAAATTTTGGGGATTTTGGGCCAATTTTTGGGGGGATTTTGGGGAATTTTTTGGGGAATTTTTCTGAATTTTTGGGGGTTTTTTTTGGGATTTTTTGGGATTTTTTGGGGATTTTTTTGCCGAATTTTTTGGGGTTTTTTTCCTAATTTTGGGATGAATTTTTGGGTTGAATTTCTGCAATTTTGGGTCAATTTTAACCCTTTCTTTGCCCTCCCAGTGGCAGCCCCAGCACGGCTCCATGTCCTGCTCCCAATTCCGGGCCTGGAGTTCAATTTTGGGTCAAAAAATGGGGATTTTTGGGTCAAAAAATGGGGAAAAAATGGGGAAAAATGGGGAAAAAATGGGGATTTTTGGGGTTTTTTATGGGGAATTTTTGGGACAAATTTGGGGATTTTGGGACAATTTTTGGGGAATTTTTTGGGATTTTTTTTCGAATTTTTGGGTTTTTTTGGGGGGATTTTTTAGGATTTTTTTGGGGATTTTGGGGCCGAATTTTGGGGATTTTGGGACAAATTTTTGGGGGAATTTTTGGGGATTTTTTTTGAATTTTTGAGGATTTTTTTTTGGAATTTTTGGGATTTTTGGGGGAATTTTTGGGCCAAATTTTGGGGATTTTGGGCCAATTTTTGGGGGAATTTTGGGGAATTTTTGGGGAATTTTTCTGAATTTTTGGGGGTTTTTTTTGGGATTTTTTGGGATTTTTTGGGGATTTTTTTGCCGATTTTTTTGGGGTTTTTTTCCTAATTTTGGGATGAATTTTTGGGTTGAATTTCTGCAATTTTGGGTCAGTTTTTAACCCTTTCCTCCCCGCAGTGGCAGCCCCAGCACGGCTCCATGTCCTGCTCCCAATTCCGGGCCTGGATTCGTTCCCGGGAGCCGCCCCCGACCGGGCTGGGGGCGTTCCTGGGGGACCCCGGAGTCGGTGAGGGGGGAAAAAATGGGGTGAAAAACGGGGATTTTGGGAAAAAACGGGAATTGGGGGAAAAAATGGGGATTTTTGGTGGAAAAATGGGGATTTTTGGTGAAAAAATGGGGATTTTAGGGCAAAAAATGGGGATTTTATGGGGAAAAATGTGAAATTTTTTGGGAAAATGGAGATTTCTTTTGGGTGGAAAAATGGGATTTTGGTAAAAAATGGGAATTGGGGAAAAATGGGAATTTTTGGGAAAAAATAGGGATTTTTTGGGAAAAAATGGGGATTTTATGGGGAAAAAATGGGGATTTTATGGGGAAAATTTGGATTTTTTTTGGGAAAATGGAGATTTTTTTTTGGGTGGAAAAATGGGGATTTTGGTAAAAATGGAAATTGGGGAAAAAATGGGAATTTTTGGTGAAAAAATGGGGATTTTTGGTGGAAAAATGGGGATTTTAGGGGGAAAAAATGGGGATTTTTGGTGGAAAAATGAATTTTTTTGGGAATTAAATTGGGATTTTGGGTGGAAAAATTCAGGATTTTTTTTGGGTGGAAAAAATGGGATTTTGGTAAAAAATGGGAATTGGGGAAAAAATGGGGATTTTTGGTGAAAAAATGGGGATTTTACAAGCTAAAAATCAAATTTTTTGGGAAAAATGAGGATTTTGGGTGGCAAAATTCAGGATTTTGGGTTGAAAAAATGAGATTTTGGGTAAAAATATAAATTTGGGGGAAAATGGGGATTTTTGGGGAAAAAAATGGGGATTTTTGGTGGAAAAATGGGGATTTTAGGGCAAAAAATGGGGATTTTATGGGGAAAAATGTGAAATTTTTTGGGAAAATGGAGATTTTTTTTTGGGTGGAAAAATGGGGATTTTGGTAAAAAACGGGAATTGGGGAAAAATGGGAATTTTTGGGGAAAAATGGGGATTTTTGGTGAAAAAATGGGGATTTTATGGGGAAAAATGGGGATTTTGGAGGGAAAATTGGGATTTTTTTTGGGTGGAAAAACGGGGATTTTGGTAAAAAATGGAAATTGGGGGAAAATGGGGATTTTTAGGAAAAAAAATGGGGATTTTTGGTGAAAAAATGGGGATTTTTGGTGGAAAAATGGGGATTTTAGGGCAAAAAATGGGGATTTTATGGGGGAAAATGGGGATTTTTTTTGGGTGGAAAAATGGGGATTTTGGGAAAAAATGGGAATTGGGGAAAAAATGGGGATTTTTGGTGAAAAAATGGGGATTTTAAGTGGAAAAATGAATTTTTTTGGGAATTAAATTGGGATTTTGGGTGGAAAAATTCAGGATTTTGGGTTGAAAAAATGAGATTTTGGTAAAAAATGGGAATTGGGGAAAAAATGGGGATTTTTGGTGAAAAAATGGGGATTTTAGGGCAAAAAATGGGGATTTTATGGGGAAAATTTGGATTTTTTTGGGAAAATTTGGATTTTTTTGGGAAAATTGGGATTTTTTTTGGATGGAAAAATGGGGATTTTGGTAAAAAATGGAAATTGGGGAAAAAATGGGAATTTTGGGGAAAAAAATGGGGATTTTAGGGCAAAAAATGTGAATTTTAGAAGGAAAAATGTGAATTTTTGGGAAATAAATTGGGATTTTGGGTGGAAAAATTCAGGATTTTGGGTGGAAAAAATGAGATTTTGGGAAAATTGGGGATTTGGAGTAAAAATGGGGATTTTTGGTGAAAAAAAATGGGGATTTTAGAGAGAAAAAAGTGAATTTTTGGGGGAAAAAAATTGGGATTTTGGGTCAATTTCGGTGATTTTGGGTCATTTTGTGTCAATTTTTCCATTTCTGGGCTGATTTTGGGTCAATTTTGTTGGATTTTGGGTGATTTTGGGTCAACTTTAGCTAATTCTGGGTCGTTCTTTCCATTTTTGGGCTGATTTTGGGTGGATTTGATAATTTTTTGGGTCAATTTTGGTGGATTTTGGGTCCATTTCAGCGGTTTTTGGGTCGTTTTTGGTGGTTTTTGGGTGGATTTTGGTGGATTTTGGGTGATTTTGGGTCAATTTCAGCGGTTTTTGGGTCAATTTTGGTGCTTTTTGGGTCATTTTGGGTCAATTTTTCCATTTCTGGGCTGATTTTGGGTGGATTTTGGGTGTTTTTGGGTCAATTTTAGTGGGTTTTGGGTCAATTTTGGGTAATTTTGGGTGAATTTTTCCATATTTGGGCTGATTTTGGTTGATTTTGGGTCAATTTCAGCGGTTTTTGGGTCAATTTTGGTATTTTTTGGGTGGATTTTGGGTGATTTTGGGTCAATTTTGATATTTTTTGTGTCAATTTTTCCATTTTTGGGCAGATTTTGGGTGAATTTGGGTGGTTTTGGGTCAATTTTTCTATTTCTGGGTTGATTTTGGGTCAATTTTTGTGGTTTTTGGGTCAATTTTGGTGTTTTTTGTGTCAATTTTTGCATTTCTGGGTTGATTTTGGGTTGATTTTGGGTCGATTTTGGTGGATTTTGGGTCTATTTCAGGGGTTTTGGATCAATTTTGGTGTTTTTTGGGTAGATTTTGGCTGATTTTGGGTCAATTTTGGGTCATTTTGGGTCAATTTTGGTGTTTTTTGGGTGATTTTGGGTAATTTTAGTACTTTTTGGGTGATTTTGGGTCAATTTTTGTGGATTTTGGGTCAATTTTGGTGGTTTTTGGGTCAATTTTTCCATTTCTGGGCTGATTTTGGGTGGATTTTGTAGGATTTTGGGTAATTTCGGGTCAATTTTGGCTAATTCTGGGTCGTTCTTTCCATTCCCGCGCTGATTTTGGGTGGATTTTGGTGTTTTTTGGGTGATTTGGGGTGGATTTTGGTGTTTTTTGGCTAATTTTGGGTCAATTTTGGTGGTTTTGGGTCAATTTTTCCATTCCCGCACTGATTTTGGGTGGATTTTGGGTGATTTTGGGTCAATTTCAGTGATTTTGAGTCAATTTTGGGTCAATATTTCCATTTCTGGGCTGATTTTGGGTCAATTTTGGTGTTTTTTGGGTGATTTTGGGTCAATTTTCGGTAATTTTTCCATTTCTGGGCTGATTTTGGGTGGATTTTGGGTGATTTGGGGTGGATTTTTGTGGTTTTTGTGTCAATTTTTCCATTCCCGCGCTGATTTTGGGCTGATTTCGCTGTTTTTTGGGTGTCCCAGAGTGCCCCCGCTGCGGGCAGCGCTTCGCCCTGGCCCGGGGGGGCTGTTTGCATTTCCAGTGCTCCCAGTGCCGGCACCACTTCTGCTCCGGCTGCGGCGCCCAGTTCCACCAGCCCGGGGTGAGCCGGGCACTGGGAGGGGCTGGGAGGGGGAGAAATGGGGAAAAAACGGGGAAAAACGGGAAAAAACGGTGAAAAAATGGTGAAAATTGGTGAAAAAATGGCAAAGAAAGGGTTAAAAATGGTAAATAAAGGGTTAAAAATGGCGGGAAATTTGGGTCAAATTTTGGGTGAATTTCTCTCAATTTTGGGTGAATTTTTGGTCAATTTTGGGCCAAATTTTGGGTGAATTTCCCTCAATTTTGGGCCAAATTTTGGGTGAATTTTTCCCAATTTTGGGTCAAATTGGGGTCAATTTTTGGGTGAATTTCTCTCAATTTTGGGCCAAATTTTGGGTGAATTTGGCTCAATTTTGGGTCAATTTCTCTCAATTTTGGGCCAATTTTGGTTCAAAAATTGGGGGAATTTCACTCAATTTTATCTCAATTTTGTGCCAAATTTTGGGTGAATTTCTCCCAATTTTGGGTCAAATTTTGGGTGAATTTCCTCTCAATTTTGGGTCAATTTTGGGCCAAATTTTGGTCAAATTTCTCTCAATTTTGGGCCGACTTTTGGGTGAATTTCCCTCAATTTTGGGCCAATTTTATCTCAATTTTCTGCCAAATTTTGGGTCAATTTTGGGTCAATTTTGGGCCAAATTTTGGGTCAATTTCTCTCAATTTTGTGCCAAATTTTGGGTGAATTTCTCTCAATTTTGTGCCAAATTTTAGGTGAATTTTGCTCAATTTTGGGTGAATTTCTTGCAATTTTTGGTCGATTTTGGCTCAATTTTGGGCCCAATTTTGGGTCAATTTCCCTCAATTTTTGGTCAATTTTGGGCCAATTTTTGGGTGAATTTCTCTCAATTTTTGGTCGATTTTGGGTGAATTTCACTCAATTTTATCTCAATTTTCTGCCAAATTTTGGGTGAATTTCTCTCAATTTTGGGTCAAATTTGGGTCAAATTTTGGGTGAATTTGGCTCAATTTTGGGTCAATTTTTGGTCAATTTCTCTCAATTTTGGGTCAATTTTGGGTGAATTTCTCTCAATTTTGGGTCAAACTTTGGGTGAATTTCCCTCAATTTTGGGTGAATTTCCCTCAATTTTGGGTGAATTTTGGGCCAATTTTTGGGTGAATTTCTCTCAATTTTGGGTCAAACTTTGGGTCAATTTCTCTCAATTTTGTGTCATTTTTTGGGTGAATTTCCCTCAATTTTATCTCAATTTTCTGCCAAATTTTGGGTGAATTTGGCTCAATTTTATCTCAATTTTTTCTCAATTTTGTGCCAAATTTTGGGTCAAATTTCTCTCAATTTTGTGTCATTTTTTGGGTGAATTTCCTCTCAATTTTGGGTCAATTTTGGGTCAATTTTGGGTCAAATTTTAGGTGAATTTCCCTCAATTTTGGGTCAAATTTGGGTCAATTTTGGGGCAAAAATTGGGGGAATTTCACTCAATTTTTTCTCAATTTTGTGCCAAGTTTCGGGTGAATTTCTCCCAATTTGGGTGAATTTCAGGTGAATTTCTCTCAATTTTGGGCCAAATTTTGGGAGAATTTCCCTCAATTTTGGGCCAATTTTATCTCAATTTTCTGCCAAATTTTGGGTGAATTTGGCTCAATTTTGTTCAATTTTTGGTCAAATTTATTTGCAATTTTGTGTCAAATTTTGGGTGAATTTCCTCTCAATTTTGGGTCAATTTTGGGTCAAATTTTGGGTCAATTTCTCTCAATTTTGGGCCAAATTTTGGGTGAATTTCGGGTGAATTTCGGGTGAATTCCTCTCAATTTTGGGTCAATTTTGGGTGAATTTCTCTCAATTTTGGGTCAAATTTTAGGTGAATTTCGCTCAATTTTGGGCCAAATTTTGGGTGAATTTCTCTCAATTTTGGGTCAATTTTGGGTCAAATTTCGGGTCAATTTCTCCCAATTTTGGGTCAATTTTGGGTCAAATTTCTCTCAATTTTGTGTCATTTTTTGGGTGAATTTCCCTCAATTTTGGGTCAATTTTGGGTCAATTTTGGGCCAAATTTCGGGTGAATTCCTCCCAATTTTCCCTCAATTTCACTCAATTTTTTTCCCCTTTTTTCCCCGTTTTTTTTTTCCCCCTCCCCCTTTGCCCCTCCCCCACCCCCCCCTCCCCTCCCCCACCCCCCCGCCCCTCCCCCACCCCCCCAAATTGCAGAGCTGCCCCTCCCCCCAGTGCCCTTTGGGGGGGTCCCTGCACGGGCACCACCCCCGGGATTGCCTCTTCTACCTGCGGGACTGGGCCCCGCCCCGCCTGCAGCAGCTGCTCAGGGTGAGCCCCAAACTGGTTTGTACTGGTTTGGGCTGGGAGGGGGAGAAATGGGGGAAAAACGGGGAAAAACGGTGAAAAAATGGTGAAAATTGGTCAAAAAATGGGGGAAATATGGGGAAAAAATGGCAAAGAAAGGGTTAAAAATGGGGAAGAAAGGGTTAAAAATGGGGGAAATGGGGGTTGGGGTCACTGGTTTATACTGGTTTGGACTGGGAGGGGCTGGGAGGGGGAGAAATGGGGGAAAAACGGGGAAAAAATGGGGAAAATCGGAGAAAAAATGGGGAAAAAATGGCAAAGAAAGGGTTAAAAATGGTAAATAATGGGTTAAAATTGGGGAATAAAAGGTTAAAAATGGGGAGGAAAGGGTTAAAAATGGCGGAAATGGGGTCTGGGGTTACTGGTTTGTACTGGTTTGGACTGGGAGGGGGAGAAATGGGGGAAAAACGGGGAAAAATGGGGAAAAAATGGGGAAAATCGGTGAAAAAATGGCAAAGAAAGGGTTAAAAATGGTAAATAAAGGGTTAAAAATGGGGAGGAAAGGGTTAAAAATGGCGGGAAATGGGGTTGGGGTTACTGGTTTGTGCTGGTTTGTACTGGTTAGGACTGGGAGGGGCTGGGAGGGGGAGAAATGGGGAAAAAACGGGGAAAAACGGTGAAAAAATGGTGAAAATCGGTGAAAAAATGGGGAAAATATGGTAAAGAAAGGGTTAAAAATGGGTTAAAATTGGGGAAGAAAGGGTTAAAAATGGGGAATAAAGGGTTAAAAATGGCGGGAAATGGGGTCTGGGGTTACTGGTTTGTACTGGGAGGGACTGGGAGGGGCTGGGAGGGGCTGGGAGGGGGAGAAATGGGGGAAAAACGGTGAAAATCGGTGAAAAAATGGGGAAAATATGGGGAAAAATGGCAAAGAAAGGGTTAAAAATGGGGAATAAAGGGTTAAAAATGGGGAGGAAAGGGTTAAAAATGGCGGGAAATGGGGGTTGGGGTTACTGGTTTATACTGGTTTGAACCGGTTTGAACTGGTTTGAACTGGTTTGTTCTGGTTTGTTCTGGTTTGTTCTGGTTTCTCTCCCGCCCCAGGCCGGGAACGTTGAGTTCGAGACGGAGCCGCCCCCTGAGGCCCCGCCCAACCCCACTGGTTTGTACTGGTTTGGACTGGTTTGGACTGGTTTGGACTGGTTTGTACTGGTTTAAACTGGTATGGACTGGAACAGCCCCAAATTCCCAATTTTCCCCCCAAATTCCCCTAAATACCCCTAAAATTCCGGTTTTTCCGCATTTTTCCCCGTTTTCCCGTGTTTTCTCCCCATTTTTCCCCGTTTTTCCCCATTTTCCCCCATTTTCTCCTGTTTTCTTGTGTTTTCTCCCCGTTTTTCCCCATTTTCCCGTGTTTTCTCCCCATTTTTCCCCTGAATTCCCCATTTTTCCCCGTTTTTTCCCGTTTTCTGGTGTTTTCTCCCCGTTTCTCCCCATTTTCCCGTGTTTTTTTCCCGTTTTCCCGTGTTTTTTTCCCGTTTCTCCCCATTTTTCTCCCATTTTTCCCATTTTCCCGGTGTTTTCCCGTGTTTTCCCCCCGTTTTTTCCCGTTTTTTTACGTTTTCCCGTGTTTTCCCCCCGTTTTTCCCCGTTTTTCCCCATTTTTCCCCTCGTTTTTCCCGTTTTCCGGTGTTTTCTCCCCATTTTTCCCCATTTTTCCCCATTTTTTTCCCGTTTTCCCCCTGTTTTCTCCCATTTTTTCCCATTTTCCTGTGTTTTCTCCCCATTTCTCCCCGTTTTTCCCCGTTTTCCCCCCATTTTTCCCCATTTTTCCCGTTTTCCCGTGTTTTCCCCCCGTTTTTCCCCTGAATTCCCCATTTTCCCCATTTTTCCCCTTTTCCCCCATTTTTCACCCCAATTTTTCCCGTTTTCCCCCGTTTTCCCCCCGTTTCTTCCCATTTTCCCGTGTTTTCACCCCATTTTTCCCCATTTCTCACCGTTTCCCCCCGTTTTCCCCCCATTTTTTCCCGTTTTCCCTATTTTTCACCCCGTTTTTCCCCATTTTCCCCCATTTTTCCCCATTTTTCCCCATTTTTTCCCGTTTTCTGGTGTTTTCCCCCCGTTTTTTCCCGTTTTCCCGTGTTTTCTCCCCATTTTTCCCCGTTTTTCCCCATTTTTCCATTTTTCCCTGTTTTCCCCCCATTTTTCCCCATTTTCCCGTGTTTTCCCCCCGTTTTCACCCTGAATTCCCCGTTTTTCCCATTTTTCTCCCCATTTTTTCCCGTTTCCCCCCGTTTTTTCCCGTTTTTCCCCATTTCCCGGTGTTTTCACCCCGTTTTTCCCATTTCCCCCCATTTTCCCCCCGTTTTTCCCGTTTTCCGGTGTTTTCTCCCCATTTTTCCCCATTTTTCCCCATTTTCCCCCCGTTTTTTCCCGTTTCCCCCCGTTTTCCTCCCGTTTTTCCCCTGAATTCCCCATTTTTCCCCCCATTTTTCCCGTTTCCCGCTGTTTTCCCCCCGTTTTTCCCCGTTTTCCCGTGTTTTCACCCCATTTTTCCCCCCGTTTCCCGGTGTTTTCCCCCCGTTTTTCCCCTGAATTCCCCATTTCCCCCCATTTTTTCCCGTTTTCCCCGTTTTCCCCCCGTTTTTCCCGTTTTCCCCCCGTTTTTCCCCATTCTTTCCCCCATTTTTTCCCCATTTTTCCCATTTTTCCCCGTTTTCCCCTGTTTTCACCCCATTTTTCCCCTGAATTCCCCATTTTTCCCCTCGTTTTTCCCGTTTTCCCGTGTTTTCCCCCCATTTTCCCCTGTTTTCCCCATTTTCTCCCCGTTTTTCCCCATTTTTCCCCATTTTTCTCCCCATTTTTTCCCGTTTCCCCCCGTTCTCCCCCGTTTTCCCCCCGTTTTTTCCCGTTTTTCCCCATTTTTCCCATTTTCCCCCCATTTCCCCCCGTTTTTCCCCATTTTTCCCCATTTTTCCCCCCGTTTTTTCCTGTTTCCCGGCGTTTTCCCCCCGTTTTCCCCCTGAATTCCCCATTTTCCCCATTTCCCCCCCTTTTTCCCCATTTTTCCCCCCGTTTTTTCCCGTTTCCCGGTGTTTTCCCCCCATTTCTCCCCATTTTTCACCCCATTTTTCCCCGTTTTCCTGTGTTTTCCCCCCGTTTTTCCCCTGAATTCCCCATTTTTCCCCCTGTTTTTTCCCGTTTCCCGGTGTTTTCCCCCCGTTTTTTCCCGTTTTTTTACGTTTTCCCGTGTTTTCCCCCCATTTTTCCCCATTTCCCCCCGTTTTCCCCCCATTTCTCCCCATTTTTTCCCGTTTTCCCGTGTTTTCACCCCGTTTTTCCCCATTTCCCGCTGTTTTCCCCCCGTTTTCCCCGTTTTCCCCCCGTTTTCCCCCCGGTTTCCCTGTTTTCCCATTTTTCTCCCGTTTTTTCCCGTTTCCCGCTGTTTTCCCCCCGTTTTTCCCCTGAATTCTCCATTTCCCCCCATTTTTCCCGTTTCCTCCCGTTTTCCCCCCGTTTCTCCCCTGAATTCCCCGTTTTCCCGTGTTTTCCCCCATTTTTCCCCTTTTTTTCCCCGTTTTCCCCCATTTCTCCCCGTTTCTCCCTATTTTTTCCCGTTTTCCCGGTGTTTTCCCCCCGTTTCCCCCTGAATTCCCCGTTTTTCCCATTTTTCCCCCCGTTTTTTCCCGTTTTCCCGTGTTTTCCCCCCGTTTTTTCCCCGTTTCCCCCCATTTTTTCCCGTTTTCCCGGTGTTTTCCCCCCGTTTTTCCCCTGAATTCCCCATTTTCCCCATTTCCCCCCCTTTTTCCCCATTTTTCCCCCCGTTTTTTCCCGTTTCCCGCTGTTTTCCCCCCATTTCTCCCCATTTCACCCCATTTTTCCCCGTTTTCCTGTGTTTTCCCCCCGTTTTTCCCCTGAATTCCCCATTTTTCCCCCTGTTTTTTCCCGTTTCCCGGTGTTTTCCCCCCGTTTTTTCCCGTTTTTTTACGTTTTCCCGTGTTTTCCCCCCATTTTTCCCCATTTCCCCCCGTTTTCCCCCCATTTCTCCCCATTTTTTCCCGTTTTCCCGTGTTTTCACCCCGTTTTTCCCCATTTCCCGCTGTTTTCCCCCCGTTTTCCCCGTTTTCCCCCCGTTTTCCCCCCGGTTTCCCGTTTTCCCATTTTTCCCCCCGTTTTTTCCCGTTTCCCCCCGTTTTCCCCCCGTTTCCAGGGCGCTGCCCGGTGCCGGAGCAGAAGGCGCTCGGGGCCGCGTTCCGGGACGAGCCCTGCGGGAAGGAGACGGAGCCGGGGCACGCCGGGCTCTGCCGGTCGGTATCCAAGGGAATTCCCGGAATTCTGGGGGGTCTGGGGATTTTGGGGGGATTTGGGGCAATTTGGGATTTTTTTGGGGAATTTTGGGATTTTTTTGGAATTTTTTGGAATTTTTTCGGGATTTTTTGGGGATTTTATTGGGATTTTTTGGGGAATTTTTGGGAATTTTTTGAGATTTTTTTGGGTTTTTTTGGGGATTTTTTTGGGGATTTTTTGGAATTTTTTTGGGATTTTTTTGGGATTTTTTTTGGTTTTTTTTGGATTTTTTTTTATTTTTTGGGGATTTTTTTTTGGATTTTTTTGGGGAATTTATGAGAATTTTTTGGGATTTTTTGGGGATTTTTTGGGAATTTTTTGGGGATTTTTTGGGGAATTTTCAGGATTTTTTTGGATTTTTTTGGGATTTTTTTTGGATTTTTTGGGGAATTTTTGGGATTTTTTAGGATTTTGTAGGGAATTTTTTGGGATTTTTTTGGGATTTTTTTAGGAATTTTTTGGGATTTTTTGGGATTCTTTTTAGGATTTTTTTGGATTTTTTTTTTGATTTTTTTTGAGACTTTTTGGGATTTTTTTGGGATTTTTTTTGATTTTTTTCTTGATTTTTTCAGTATTTCTTTTTTATTTTTTTGGGGAATTTTTGGGATTTTTTGGGGATTTTTTTTAGGATTTTTTGGGATTTTTTGGGGATTTTTTTGGGATTCTTTGGGATTTTTTTTCAAATTTTTTGGGATGTCTTTGGATTTTTTGGGAAGGAGACGGAGCCGGGACACGCCGGGCTCTGCCGGTCGGTATCCAGGGGAATTCCCGGAATTCCCAAAATTCTGGGATGGGTCTGGGGGATTTGGGGAATTTTGGGGAATTTTGGGAATTTTTTGGGATTTTTTTGGATTTTTTTTGGAATTTTTTTTGGATTTTTTTGGGGGTTTTTTTGAATTTTTTAGGGAATTTTTGGGGATTTTTTTTTATTTTTTCGGGGTTTTTTTTGGGATTTTTTGGGGAATTTTTGGGGAAGTTTTGGAATTTTTTTGGGATTTTTTTGGGTTTTTTTGGGGATTTTTTTGGGATTTTTTTGGAATTTTTTGGGAATTTTTGGGGATTTTTTAGGACTTTTTGGAAGGAATTTTTGGGATTTTTTGGGATTTTTTTTTTATTTTTTTGGGAATTTTTGGGGGAATTTTTGGGATTTTTTTTAGGATTTTTTGCGGATTTTTTTGGGATTTTTTGGGATTTTTTGGGATTTTTTTCGATTTTTTTGGGGAATTTTTGGAGATTTTTTGGGATTTTTCTGGAATTTTTGGGGATTTTTTTGGGGGATTTTTTTGGGATTTTTTTTTTTGGATTTTATTTAGGATTTTTTTTGATTTTTTGGGGGTTTTTTTGGAATTTTTTGGGAGGGAAACAGAGCCGGGACACGCCGGGCTCTGTCGGTTGGTATCCAGGGGAATTCCCGAAATTCTGAGGAGGTTTGGGGGATTTTGAGGAATTTTTGGGATTTTTGGGGAATTTTTTTGGATTTTTGGGGATTTTTTTGGGGGAATTTTTGGGAATTTTTTGAGATTTTTTTGGGAATTTTTGGGACTTTTTTTGGATTTTTTATTTTTTTTAGGATTTTTTGGGGAATTTTTTGGGGGATTTTTTGGGGATTTTTGGGAATTTTTTGGATTTTTTGGGGATTTTTTGGGGGAAAATTTTGGGACTATTTTGGAATTTTTTGGGATTTTTTGGGGATTTTTTGGGGGGAATTTTTGGAAGTTTTTGATGAATTTTTTGAGAGTTTTGGGGGGATTTTTTGGGATTTTTTTTAAGATTTTTTTGGGATTTTTTGGTTTTTTTTTTAATTTTTAGGTCAATTTTGGGGGAATTTTTTGGGATTTTTTTGGGGAATTTTTTGGCTTTTTTGGGATTTTTTGGGGTTTTTTGGGGAATTTTTTGGGGAATTTTTGGGATTTTTTTGGAAATTTTTAGGGATTTTTTGGGGATTTTTGGGGATTTTTTTGGGGTTTTTTTGGGGGATTTTTTTGGGATTTTTTGGGAAGGAGACGGAGCCGGGGCACGCCGGGCTCTGCCGGTCGGTACCCACGGAATTCCCAGAATTCCCAAAATTCTGGGGGGTCTGGGGATTTTGGGGGGATTTGGGGAATTTTGGGATTTTTTTGGAATTTTTTGGGATTTTTTGGGGATTTTTTTTGATTTTTTTGGGATTTTTTAGGATTTTTTTGGGAATTTTTTGGGATTTTTTTTGGATTTTTTTGGTATTTTTTTTATATTTTGGGGATTTTTTTTTGGATTTTTTTGGGGAATTTATGAGAATTTTTTGGGATTTTTTGGGGATTTTTTGGGGATTTTTTGGGGGATTTTTTTGGGATTTTTTGGGATTTTTTTGGGATTTTTTGGGGAATTTTTGGGGAATTTTTGGGATTTTTTTGGGATTTTTTAGGATTTTGTAGGGAATTTTTTGGGATTTTTTTGGGATTTTTTTGGGATTTTTTGGGATTTTTTCTTGATTTTTTTAGGGATTTTTTTGGGGAATTTATGAGATTTTTTGGGGATTTTTTTGAGATTTTTTTGGGATTTTTTTGGGTTTTTTTGGGAATTTTTTGGATTTTTTTGAGATTTTTTGGGGGGAATTTTTGGGACTATTTTGGAATTTTTTGGGATTTTTTGGGAATTTTTTGGGGGGGAATTTTTGGAGGTTTTTGATGAATTTTTTGAGATTTTTGGGGGGATTTTTTGGAATTTTTTTTAAGATTTTTTTGGGATTTTTTGGTTATTTTTTTTTTAACTTTTAGGTCAATTTTGGGGGAATTTTTTGGGGTTTTTTTGGGGAATTTTTTGGCTTTTTTGGGATTTTTTTGGGATTTTTTTTGGGATTTTTGGGGAATTTTTTGGGATTTTTTTTGGGGAATTTTGGGGATTTTTTTTTAATTTTTAGGTCAATTTTGGGGGAAATTTTTGGGGATTTTTTGGGATTTTTTTGGGGAATTTTGGGAACTTTTGGGGGAGTTTTGGGGGTTTTTGGGATTTTGGGGGGAAATTTTTGGGGAATTTTTTTGGGGAATTTCTGGGATTTTTCGGGAATTTTTTTGGGAATTTCTGGGATTTTCGGGAATTTTTTTGGGGAATTTCTGGGATTTTTTGGGATTTTTTTTGGGAATTTCTGGGATTTTTTTTTTATTTTTTTGGGGAATTTCTGGGATTTTTCGGGAATTTTTTTGGGGAATTTCTGGGATTTTTCGGGATTTTTTTTTGGGAATTTCTGGGATTTTTTGGGATTTTTTTTTGGGAATTTCTGGGATTTTTCGGGATTTTTTTTTGGGAATTTCTGGGATTTTTCGGGATTTTTTTTTGGGAATTTCTGGGATTTTCGGGAATTTTTTTGGGGAATTTCTGGGATTTTTCGGGAATTTTTTTGGGGGGAATTTCTGGGATTTTTCGGGATTTTTTTTGGGGGAATTTCTGGGATTTTTCGGGATTTTTTTTTGGGAATTTCTGGGATTTTTCAGGAATTTTTTGGGGGGGAATTTCTGGGATTTTTTTTTATTTTTTTTTGGGAATTTCTGGGATTTTTGGGGAATTTTTTTGGGGAATTTCTGGGATTTTTCAGGAATTTTTTTGGGGGAATTTCTGGGATTTTTTTTTATTTTTTTTTGGGAATTTCTGGGATTTTCGGGAATTTTTTTGGGGAATTTCTGGGATATTTCGGGAATTTTTTTGGGGAATTTCTGGGATTTTTGGGAATTTTTTTGGGGGGAATTTCTGGGAATTTTGGGAATTTTTTTGGGGGGAATTTCTGGAATTTTTTTTTATTTTTTTTTGGGAATTTCTGGGATTTTCGGGAATTTTTTTGGGGAATTTCTGGGATTTTTTTTTATTTTTTTGGGGAATTTCTGGGATTTTTCGGGAATTTTTTTGGGGAATTTCTGGGATTTTTCGGGATTTTTTTTTGGGAATTTCTGGGATTTTTCAGGAATTTTTTTGGGGGAATTTCTGGGATTTTTTTTTATTTTTTTTTGGAATTTCTGGGATTTTTGGGAATTTTTTTGGGGGGAATTTCTGGAATTTTTTTTATTTTTTTTTGGGAATTTCTGGGAATTTTTGGGAATTTTTTTGGGGGAATTTCTGGGATTTTTTGGGGATTTTTTTTGGGGGAATTTCTGGGATTTTCAGGATTTTTTTTGGGGGGAATTTCTGGGATTTTTTGGGAATTTTTTTGGGGAATTTCTGGGATTTTCGGGAATTTTTTTTGGGAATTTCTGGGATTTTTCGGGATTTTTTTGGGGGGAATTTTGGGGATTTTTTTGGGATTTTTTTTGGAATTTCTGGGATTTTTCGGGATTTTTTTGGGGGGAATTTCTGGGATTTATTCTTTCACATTTTATGAATTTTTTTTCACAATTTTTTTGGGTTAAATTCCTGCGTTTTCCGTCCATTCCAGCTCCCATTACACCGAGTACCTCGTCAGCCTCATCAACCGCCACGGCCTTGACCCCGCCCCCTTCTACCAGGGGGCGGAGCTTGAGGCCGCCGCCCAACGGCACCTCCCGGCCGGAAGTGGGCGGGGCTTACCCGGGGAAAGCCCCGCCCACCGCGAGCAGCGCCTGCGCCGCCTGCTGGCCACCGAGGCGCCCGTCAGGCCACGCCCACCCGCGCCCGGGCCACGCCCCCTATGCTAATGAGATCGCGGCCGTGACCATATATGGGGGAAATGGCCTTATATGGAAATGGGGGCGGTTTGGGGGGGATTTTGGGGGGGTTTTGGGGGGTTTTGGGGATTTTTGGGAGGTTTTGGGGATTTTTGGGATTTTTTTGGAATTTTTGGGAATTTTTTGGGAATTTTTCGGGATTTTTTGGGGAATTTTTTTTGGATTTTTTGGTGATTTTTTGGGGAATTTTTAGGGATTTTTTGGGGAATTTTTTTTAAATTTTTGGGAATTTTTTTTGGGAATTTTTAGGGATTTTTGGGGGAGTTTTTTGAGGATTTTTTTTGGAATTTTTAAAGGATTTTTTGGGAATTTTCTGGGGATTTTTTGGGGAATTTTTAGGGATTTTTGGGGGATTTTTTTGAGGATTTTTTGGGAATTTTTTTGGGAATTTTTTTCAAATTTTTGGGAATTTTTGGGGGATTTTTTTGAGGATTTTTTGGGGATTTTTTAAGGATTTTTTGGGAATTTTTGGGGGAGTTTTTGGGAATTTTTTTGGAGATTTTTTGGGATTTTTTGGGGATTTTTTTGGAGTTTTTTGCGAAATTTTGGGTGATTTTTTTGGGGGGATTTTTTTTTGGAATTTATGGGAATTTTTGGGGAATTTTTGCGAAATTTTTTGGGGATTTTCTTTGAATTTTCTGAAATTTTGGGGGGAATTTTTGGGGATTTTCTGAGAATTTTGGGGGAATTTTTTTGACAATTTTTGAGGATTTTTTTAGGATTTTTTTGGGAATTTTTGGGGATTTTTTGGGAATTTTCGGGATTTATGGGAATTTTTGGGTGAATATGTGTTATTTTTGGGGAATTTTTAGGGATTTTTAGGGATTTTTTGGGGAATTTTTTGAGAATTTTTGGAGAATTTTTGGAGATTTTTTTGGAATTTTTTGGAAAATTTTGGGGAATTTTTTGGGGAATTTTTAGGAATTTTTTGAGAATTTTTTTGGGAATTTTTGGGATTTTTTTAGGATTTTTTGGGATTTTTTTGGTTCATTTTTGGTGTTTTTTGATTCCCTGCTGGGGGCGGAGCTTCCCATCAGGCCACACCCCCAGGAGGGCGTGGCCAAGCCACGCATGCAAATTAACTCACCATATATGGAACAAATCACCATAAAAGGGAATGAGGGGGCGGGGCCAGCACAATTTATGCAAATAAAATTTGTAAAAGCGATTAATTAGCGTTGATTAATTGTGGGGTTTTTTTTTGGCAAGAAATAAAGTTTACGGTGTGGGCCACGCCCAGATTTATGCAAATGAGGTTTGGTCACTCTGTTGAGGCACGCCCTTTATGGTAATGAGGGTCAAAATATAAAATTTAGAGCCCCAAAATCCACAAAATTCACCCCAAAATCCACCCGGGAACCCCAAAATTCCTTAAATTCACCCCAAAATCCCTGAAATTTTCACAAAAAATCCCCAAATTCCCTCAGAAATTCCTCAATTTTTCCCCAAAATCCCCCAAATTCACCCCAAAATCCCTGAAATTTTCCCCAAAATTCACCCCAAAATGCCCCAAATTCACCCCAAAATCCACCCGGAAACCCCAAAATTTACAAAATTGACCCCAAAATCTCCAATTTCTCCCCAAAATCCCTCACAAAAATCCTCAAATTCCCACAGAAATCCCTCAAATTTTCACCAAAGTCCACAAAATTCACCCCAAAATTCCTGAAATTCACCCCAAAATCTCCAAATTCTCCCCAAAATCCCTGAAATTCACCCCAAAATCTCCAAATTCTCCCCAAAATCCCTCAAAAAAAATCAAAATTCCCACAGAAATCCCTCAAATTTTCCCCAAAATCCACAAAATTCACCCCAAAATCCACCCGGAAACCCCCAAATTCCTCAAATTCACCCCAAAATTCCTCACAAAAATCCTCAAATTCCCACAGAAATTCCTTAATTCTCCTCAAAAATTCCTCAAATTCACCCCAAAATCCCTGAAATTTTCCCCAAAATCCACAAAATTCACCCCAAAATCCACCCGGGAACCCCAAAATTCACGAAATTCACCCCAAAATCTCCAATTTCTCCCCAAAATCCCTCAAAAAAATCCTCAAATTCCCACAGAAATTCCTCAAATTTTCACCAAAATCCCAGAAATTCACCCCAAAATCCACCCGGGAACCCCAAAATTCACAAAATTCACCCCAAAATCCCTCAAATTTCCTCAAAAATCCCTCAAATTTTGCACAAAAACCACCGAAATTCACCCCAAAATCCACCCGGGAACCCCAAAATTCCTCAAAGTTCCACAAAAAATCCTCAAATTCCCACAGAAATTCCTTAATTCTCCTCAAAAATTCCTCAAATTCACCCCAAAATCCCTGAAATTTTCCCCAAAATTCACAAAATTCACCCCAAAATTCACCCTCAAATCCCTCAATTTTTTCAGCAAAAAATCCTCCAAATTCACCTCAAAATCCACCCGGGACCCCCCAAATTCCTCAAATTTTCCCAAAATCCCCGAAATTCCACCCAAAATCCACCCGGGAACCCCAAAATTTCTGAAATTTCCACAAAAATCCCTCAAGTTTTCCCCAAAATTTCTCAAATTTTCCCCAAAATCCTCCCAGGAACCCCAAAATTCCTCAAATTCCCACAAAAATCTCTCCAATTTCTCCCCAAAATCCCCCAAATTCACCCCAAAACCCACCCGGGAACCCCAAAATTTCCTCATTTTTTCAAAAAAATCGCTCAAATTTTTCCCAAAATCCCCGAAATTCTCCCCAAAATCCTCCCGGGACCCCTCAAACCTTCCCCGGTTCGCTCCGGCCGCCATTTTCCCTCCCCTTCTCCCCTCACGGACGCCGCGCTCTGATTGGCCGCACGCCGTGAGGCACCCGCCGCTCCCATTGGCTCAGCGTTTCCCGCCCTTTCCAAACCCCTCTCTGATTGGTTAAAGCCTGTCGCCGGGGTGAGAGCCGCGCGCTGATTGGCTAGCCGGGAAAAAGGCGGGCAAAAACAGGGCGGGCTCTCCTGAGGCGGCCTGCGCGGTGATTGGCTGAAAGACGGGAGAGGGGGCGTGGCTACCGAGGTGATTAAAGGGGCGGCGCGGCGCCCTGAGGCTCAGTCCGGAGGTGGCGGCGGTCGAGGCGCGGCGGCTCCAAGGGCGGTTTAATCGAGTCCTTTCTTCATTTAATTAATTTAATTAACCTCATTAATTTACTTAATTAGCTGCGGGGAGCTCAATTAAGGCGCTAATTGGCGCCGCTGAGGGCGATTCGAGGCTATTTTGGGTTTTAAACGAGGAAATCCGGGTGGGGGAAAAGTTGAAAGATCTTTTTAATTTTTGTTTTCCAGAATTTAATCCGTTAATTAACTTAATTACCTTAATCGTTCAATTCGTTTAATCGCGGCGTTTTTTGCCGCTTTTTTTTTTTTTTCTGGAGGGGTTTCCGGTTTTTAATTAATTTTCTTAAATTTATTAATTAATTTACTATAAATACATATAAATTTATTAAGCAATTAAAATAATTTTAGCGCTAAAATCTCATTTTAAACCCATTTTTTACCTTGAATTTCTTCAAATCGCCTCAGGTTTATTCGATTTTAAGCGATTTTTCCCCTCATATTTATTGAGTTATTAATTAATTAGCGTTAAATTATTTAATATATTTTTATTAAATTATTTATTCCTGCTAAAATTTATTCGTTTTTTGGGGAAGTTTTGGAGTTTTTATCCTGTTTCATATTTAAATAATTACAATTTTTTAAATAATTCAAATATTTCAAATTATTTAAATTATTTATTAACTCCGTTGTAGTTTAGCCGAGTTGCTAATATTTAATTAATATTTCTATTTAATTATTACTAATATTTAATTAGTATTAAATTTATTGCTAATATTTAATAAGAGTTTAATTAATATTTATTAATATTTATTAATATTTTGTCAGATTCGGCAAATTTTAATTAAATTTTGAGGAGTTTCGGGTCCTTTTTTAGGGTGAAAAATTCCCTTTTTAAGCATTAATTAAAAATCTATTTATAAAATAATTATTAAATATTTAAAGTTTGTATTAAAGGCTTAAATTATTTAATATTTATTAATTATTCAATTAAATTATTATTACATTAAATTAAAAAAATTTGTTTAAGTTTTAGGGATTTTTTTGAGGCGTTTTTCCCCTTTTTATTCCCCTTAGTAATTAAAAAAAAATCCCTTTTAATTAATTAATATTTAATTAATCGTTTAATCTTTATTAAATTATTGATTTATTAAAGGATTTGGGGTTTTTAATTGTTTAATCTCGGGGCTATAAATTTATTTAGTTTTAATTTTAATTAATTATTATTTTGGATAATTGAAATTTTATATCTTTTAATTTTAGATCATTTTAATTTTAATTAATTAAATTAATTTAATTAATTCTCATTTTAGATTGTTTTAATTTATATGATTTTAATCTTATTTATTTTTGAATCATTTTAAGTTTAGAACATTCGAATTTTTATCATTTTAATTTCAGATTTTTTTCAATTTAAATTATTTTAATTGTTGATAATTTTAATTTTGAATCATTTTAATTTTAATTCGTTTTAATTTTATATCGTTTTAATTTTAATTAATTTTACTTTTATATCGTTTACATTCTATATAATTTTAATTTTAGATCACTTTAATTGTAGATAATTTGAATTTCAGAATTAATTTCAAATAATTTTAATTGGAAGTCATTTTAATTTTAGATAATTTTACATTTAGGGAATCTTAATTAACTTTAATCACTTTATTAAATCATTCTTACAATATTGAATAATAATAAAATTCTTAATATTAAATTAAATTCAATTAAAATTAATTAATTAAAATTTAATTTTGTATTAAATTATAATTTAACACCGTTTTAATTTAACTTTAAATTTAAGAATCGATTAAATCATTAAATTAATTTAAAAATTAATTAAATTATTTTTAATTTAATCTCATTTTAACTCCAAAAACATAATTATTAATTTTAATAATTGTAATAATTCTAATAATTAGCAACTAAAATAGATATAATAATTTTTAATTTTATTTTATTCATTTTAATAATTTTTATTTAAATATTTTTGTGAGTTTATTTAGATAATTAATTATAACTAATAATATATAAGCTAATATATTAATATTAATGTATTAATTGACATTAATATAATTAATTTTGATATATTAATTAATATAATAAATTAATAAATATAATATTAAATAATATTATAAATATAAATAATATTAAATTAAATAAAATTATTATTTTAATATAATCTATACTAATTTATTAATTAAATTTAATATTGCTATAACTATCATTCAGGATTAAATATTATTTATTAAAATTAATTACAATTAATAATTAATAAATTTAATAATTATTATTTCATAACACCAAATTTTATTCACATTTTTGGCCGTTTTTGGTTCATTTCTCCCCCTCCAAACTTCATTTTTTTAATATCAAATTTAAATACATCGAAACGCCTGTTAATTTATGCAAATTTATGCAAATTATATTTAAAACGAGTTAATTTTTAGGGTTTTTTCAAGCGGATTTTCCCTTTTTTTTACCCAAAATCGCCTCTTTTTGCCCCAAAAAATTGGGATTTTTTCCCCAAAATAATTTAAAATAGTTCAGATTTATGTAAATTTATGTAAATTTATGTAAATTTATTCAAATTTGGCGGGAGAGGTTCCAGAATGTTCTACTACCCCGAGGTTCTGCGGCGTCGCAGCGGCTGCTTCGGGACCATCTGGTGAGAGATTTGGGGAGAAATCCGGGGGTTTTGGGAAAAATGGGGAAATTGAATTTATTGGGGGAAAAAATGGGGAAAAATTGGGGAAAAATTTGGGATAAAAATGGGGAAATTTGGGAAAAAAATTGGGGAAAAATTTGGGGAAAAAATGGGGAAAAAATGGCAAAAAACGGGGAAATTTTTGGGGAAAAAATTGGGAAAAAATTTGGAAAAAATTGGGGAAATTTTGGGAAAAATTGGGGAAAATAGGGGAAAAAATTGGGAAAATTTGGACAAAATTGGGGAGAAAAATTTGGAAAAAATTGAGAAAATTTGGGAAAAATTGGGGAAAAATTGGGGAAAAATTTGGGATAAAAATAGGGAAAAATTGGACAAAATTGGGAAAAAATGGGGGAAAAAAAGGGAAAAATTTGGGGAAAAATTGGGTAAATTTTGGGGAAATTTGGGGAAAATTGGGGAAAAAATTGGAGAAAATTTTGGGGGAAAAATAGGAAAAAAGTTGGGGAAAAAATGGGGGAAAATTGGGGAAAATTTTGGGGAAAATTTTGGGGAAAAATGGGGAAAAATTGAGAAAATTTGGGAAATAAATGGGAAAAAATTGGGGGAATTTGGGAAAAATGGGGGAAAAATTTGGGGAAAATTTGGGATAAAAATGGGGAAAATTGGGAAAAAATTGGGAAAAATTTGGGGGGAAAATTGAGAAATTTTGGGGAAAAATATGGAAAAAATTGGGGAAAAATTGAGGAAATTTGGGAAAAAAATGGGGAAAAATTGGGATAAAATTGGGGAAAAATGGGGAAAAAAATTGGGATAAAAATGGGGAAAATTTGGTCAAAATTGGGGAAAAAATGGGAAAAAATTAAATTAATTTGGGGAAAAAATTGGGAAAAAATTGGAGAAAATGAAATTAATTTGGGAAAAATCTGGGACAAATTTGGGGAAAAATGGGGAAAAAAATGGGGAAAAAATGGGTAAAAATTGGGGAAAAAATGAGGGAATTTGGGAAAAAAATGGGGAAAAAAATGGGGAAAAAATGGGGAAATTTGGGGAAAATTTGGGAAAAAATGGGGAAAAAAACCAGAAAAAATTTGGGAAAAAATGGAGGAAAAATTGGGGGAAAAATGGGAAAAATTTGGGGAAAAATGGGAAAAAAATTGGGGAAAAAATTGGGGAAAAATTAAATTAATTTGGGGAAAAAAAGGGGAAAAATGGGGAAAAATTGGGAAAAAAATGGGAAAAAATTGGAGAAAATTTTGGGGAAAAATGGGGAAAAATTGGAAAAAATTGGGGAAATTTGGGGGAAAATTGGGGAAAAAAAATGGGGGAAATTGGGGAAAATTAGGGAAAAAAATAGGAAAAAATTGAATTAATTTGGGGAAAAAATGGGAAAAATTGGGGAAAAAATGGGAAAAAATTAAAGTAATTTGGGGAAAAAATGGGGAAAAATTGGGGAAATTTGGGGAAAATTTGGGAAAAAATGGGGAAAAAATTGGGGGAAATTTGGGGAAAAATTGGGGGGAAAAATGGGGAAAAAATTGGGAAAAAATTGGAAAATAAATGGGAAAAAAATTGGGGAAAAAAGGGAAAAAACCAGGAAAATTGGGAAAAAAATTGGGGGAAAATTTTGGGAAAAATTTGGGAAAAAATGGGAAAAATTGGGGAGAAAATGGGGGAAATTTTGGGGAAAAATGGGGAAAAATTAAATTAATTTGGGGTAAAAATTGGGGAAAAATTGGGGAAAAATTGGAGAAATTTGGGGAAAAATTGGGGAAGAAATGGGAAAAAATTGGGGAAATTTGGGAAAAAATGGGGGAAAAACCAGAAAAAATTTGGGAAAAATTGGAAAATAAATGGGAAAAATTGGGGAAAAATTAAATTAATTTGGGAAAAAAATTTGAGAAAAAATTGGGGAAAATTTGGGAAAAATTGGGGAAAATTTGGGAAAAAATTGGGAAAAATTGGGGAAAAAAATGGGTAAAAATTTGGGAAAATTGGGAAAAAACCAGAAAAAATTTGGAAAAAATTGGGAGAAAAATGGGGAAAATTTGGGTAAAAATGTGGAAAAAATTGGAGAAATTTTGGGGAAAATTGGGGAAAAATTGGGAAAATTTGGGAAAAAAATGGGGAAAAATGGCAAAAATTGGGGAAAATTTTGGGTAAAATTGGGGAAATTTTGGGGAAAAAATGGGGAAAAATTGGGGAAAAATTGGGAAAATTTGAGAAAATTTGGGAAAAAAGTTGGGGGAAAATTGGAGAAAATTGGGAAAAATTGGAGAAATTTGGGGAAAAAATTGGGGAAAATTAAATTAATTTGGGAAAAAAAATTGGGGAAAAATTGGGGGAAAAAATCGGGAAAATTTGGACAAAATTGGGGAAAAAATGGGAAAAAATTGGAGAAAATTTTGGGGAAAATTGGGAAAAAATTGGGAAAAATTTGGGGAAAAATTGGGGGGAAAAATGGGAAAAAATTGGGAAAAAATTGGAAAAGAAATGGGAAAAAAATTGGGGAAAAATTAAATTAATTTGGGAAAAAAATTGGGAAAAATTTGGGATAAATTTGGGAAAAATTTGGGATAAATCCAGGGGAATTTTGGGTCATTTTCAAGAGATTTTGGTGATTTTGGGTCAATTTTTGATGATTTTGGGTCAATTTTTGGCGATTTTGGGATCAATTTGTGGTGATTTTGGGTCAATTTTTGGTGATTTTGGGACATTTTAATTGATTTGGGTTCGTTTTGATGAAACCTGGAAGGTTTTGGGTTCATTTTGGGCGTTTTGGAGGAAATTTGGGTGAATTTAAGGTGATTTTATTCGTTTTTGGTGAATTTTGGGGGGTTTGGGTTAATTTTGAGTCATTTTGGGTCGTTTTGGGTCAATTTTATTTTGGTTCATTTTGGGTGGATTTTGGTTCATTTCGGGTCAATTTTTGTTCATTTTGGGTCATTTTGGGTCAATTTTGGTTCATTTTGGGTCGATTTTGGTCAATTTTTGATCATTTTGGGTCAATTTTGGTTCATTTTGGGTCAATTTTGGTTCATTTTGATCAATTTTGGCTCATTTTGGGTCAATTTTTGTTCATTTTGGTCAATTTTGGTTCATTTTGGGTGGATTTTGGTTCATTTTGGGTCAATTTTCGTTCATTTTGGGTCAATTTTTGTTTATTTTGGTCAATTTCGGTTCATTTTGGGTCAATTTTGGTTCATTTTGGCTCATTTTGGGTCAATTTTGGTCAATTTTGCTTCATTTTGGGTCAATTTTGGTTCATTTTGGGTCAATTTTGGTCAATTTTGGTTCATTTTGGGTCGATTTTGGGTCATTTTTGGTCAATTTTGGGTCATTTTTGGTCAATTTTGGTTCATTTTTGGTCAATTTTGGTTCATTTTGGGTCGATTTTGGCTCATTTTGGGTCAATTTTGGGTCATTTTGGGTCAATTTTGGTTCATTTTGGGTCAATTTTGGGTCATTTTAGGTGGATTTTGGCTCATTTTGGTTCATTTTGGGTGGATTTTGGCTCATTTTGGGTCAATTTTGGCTCATTTTGGGTCAATTTTGGTTCATTTTGATCAATTTTGGTTCATTTTGGGTCAATTTTGGCTCATTTTGGGTCAATTTTGGTTCATTTTGGGTCAATTTTGAGTCATTTTTGGTCAATTTTGGGTCAATTTTGGTCAATTTTGGCTCATTTTGGGTCAATTTTCGTTCATTTTTGGTCAATTTTGGTTCATTTTTGGTCGATTTTTGTTCATTTTGGGTCAATTTTGGTTCATTTTGGGTCAATTTTGGTTCATTTTGGTCAATCTTGGGTCAATTTTGGTCAATTTTGGGTCATTTTTGGTCAATTTTGGCTCATTTTGGGTCAATTTTGGTTCATTTTGGGTCAATTTTGGCTCATTTTGGGTCAATTTTGGCTCATTTTGGTCAATTTTGGCTCATTTTGGGTGGATTTTGGTTCATTTTGGGTCAATTTTGGTTCATTTTAGGTCAATTTTGGTTCATTTTGGGCCAATTTAGGTTCATTTTGGGTGGATTTTGGTTCATTTTGGTCAATTTTGGTTCATTTTGGGTCAATTTTGGCTCATTTTGGGTCAATTTTGGTTCATTTTTGGTCAATTTTGGTTCATTTTGGTCAATTTTGGTTCATTTTGGGTGGATTTTGGTTCATTTTGGGTCAATTTTGGGGCAATTTTGCTTCATTTTGGGGCAATTTTGGTTCATTTTGGGTCAATTTTGGTTCATTTTGGGTGGATTTTGGTTCATTTTGGGTGGATTTTTGTTCATTTTTGGTTCATTTCCATTCATTTTTAGCAGATTTTGATCCACTTTTGGTCCAATTTTTGTTCATTTTTGATGAATTTTGAGCCGATTTTGGCTGATTTTCCTCAGATTTTAAATCATTTCAAATTCTGGGTGGTTTTGGGTTCGTTTTTCCCAAATTTTGGTGAATTTTGGGTGAATTTTGTGCTTTTTTTTCCCCAGGTTGGCGGCCACCTGCCACACCCGCCTGCTCCGTCGCGAATATTTGGGCGTGGACGTGCCCAGAACCTGGTAAGGACCCAAAAAACCCCGATTTCACCCCAAAAATCTTCAATTTCACCCCCAAAAACCCCAAAATCGCCTCAAAATACCCCAAAATCCCCTCAGAAAACTTTAAAAAATATAAAAAATCTAAAAATCAAAATGGCGGCCTGAGGGGAACCCCTGAATTTATCCATAAAAAAAACCCAAAATTGCCCCAAAATCCCTCAAAATCGCCCCAAAATCATCGATTTCACCCCAAAAATCTTTAATTTCACCCCAAAAAACCCCAAAATCGCCTCAAAAAAACCCAAAATCCCCTCAGAAAACTTTAAAAAATATAAAAGATCTAAAATTCAAAATGGCGGCCTGAGGGGAATCCCTGAATTTATCCCTAAAAACACCAAAAATGGCCCAAAATCCCTCAAAATCACCCCAAAATCATCGATTTCACCCCAAAAATCTTCAATTTCACCCCAAAAAACCCCAAAATCGCCTCAAAAAACCCCAAAATCCCCTCAGAAAACTTTAAAAAATATAAAAAATCTAAAATTCAAAATGGCGGCCTGAGGGGAATCCCTGACTTTATCCCTAAAAACACCAAAAATGGCCCAAAATCCCTCAAAATCACCCCAAAATCATCGATTTCACCCCAAAAATCTTTAATTTCACCCTAAAAAACCCAAAATCGCCTCAAAAAACCCCAAAATCCCCTCAGGAAACTTTAAAAAATATAAAAAATCTAAAATTCAAAATGGCGACCTGAGGGAAATCATCAAATTCATCCTTAAAAAAAACCTAAAAATGGCCCAAAATCCCTCAAAATCGCCCCAAAATCATCGATTTCACCCCAAAAATCTTCAATTTCACCTCAAAAAACCCCAAAATCGCCTCAAAAAAACCCAAAATCCCCTCAGAAAACTTTAAAAAATATAAAAAATCTAAAATTCAAAATGGCGGCCTGAGGGGAACCCCTGAATTTATCCCTAAAAACCCCAAAATTGCCCCAAAATCCCTCAAAATCGCCCCAAAATCATCGAATTCTTTTGAAAATCTTCAATTTCACCCCAAAAAACCCCAAAATCGCCCCAAAAAACCCCAAAATCCCCTCAGAAAACTTTAAAAAATATAAAAAATCTAAAATTCAAAATGGCGGCCTGAGGGGAATCCTCAAATTCATCCTTATAAAAACCCAAAAATGCCCCAAAATCGCCCCAAAATCGCCCCAAAATCATCGATTTCACCCCAAAAATCTTCAATTTCAGCCCAAAAAACCCAAAATCGCCTCAAAAAACCCCAAAATCCCCTCAGAAAAGTTTAAAAAATATAAAAAATCTAAAATTCAAAATGGCGGCCTGAGGGGAATCCTCAAATTCATCCTTATAAAAACCTAAAAATGCCCCAAAATCCCTCAAAATCGCCCCAAAATCATCGATTTCACCCCAAAAATCTTTAATTTCACCCTAAAAAAACCCCAAAATCGCCTCAAAAAACCCCAAAATCCCCTCAGAAAACTTTAAAAAATATTAAAAATCTAAAATTCAAAATGGCGGCCTGAGGGGAATCCTCAAATTCATCCTTAAAAAAACCCAAAAATGCCCCAAAATCCCCCAAAATCGCCCAAAAATCATCGAATTCTTTTGAAAATCTTCAATTTCACACCAAAAAACCCCAAAATCGCCTCAAAAAAACCCAAAATCCCCTCAGGAAACTTTAAAAAATATAAAAAATCTAAAATTCAAAATGGCGGCCTGAGGGGAATCCCTGAATTTATCCCTAAAAAAACCCAAAATTGCCCCAAAATCCCTCAAAATCGCCCCAAAATCATCGAATTATTTTGAAAATCTTTAATTTCACCCCAAAAACCCCCAAAATCGCCTCAAAAAACCCCAAAATCCCCTCAGAAAACTTTAAAAAATATTAAAAATCTAAAATTTAAAATGGCGGCCTGAGGGGAATCCCTGAATTTATCCCTAAAAACACCAAAAATGGCCCAAAATCCCTCAAAATCATCGATTTCACCCCAAAAATCTTCAATTTCACCCCAAAAAACCCTAAAATCGCCTCAAAAAACCCTAAAATCCTCTCAGAAAACTTTAAAAAATATAAAAAATCTAAAATTCAAAATGGCGGCCTGAGGGGAATCCTCAAATTCATCCTTAGAAAAAACCTAAAATGCCCCAAAATCCCTCAAAATCACCCCAAAATCATCAATTTCACCCCAAAAATCTTTAATTTCACCCCAAAAAACCCCAAAATCGCCTCAAAAAACCCCAAAATCCCCTCAGAAAACTTTAAAAAATATAAAAAATCTAAAAATCAAAATGGCGGCCTGAGGGAAACCCGTGAATTTATCCATAAAAAAACCAAAAATGGCCCAAAATCCCTCAAAATCGCCACAAAATCATCAATTTCACCCCAAAAATCTTTAATTTCATCCCAAAAAAACCCAAAATCGCCTCAAAAAACCCCAAAATCCCCTCAGAAAACTTTAAAAAATATAAAAAATCTAAAATTCAAAATGGCGGCCTGAGGGGAACCCCTGAATTTATCCCCAAAAACCCCAAAAATGGCCCAAAATCCCTCAAAATCACCCCAAAATCATCGATTTCACCCCAAAAATCTTTAATTTCATCCCAAAAAACCCCAAAATCGCCTCAAAAAACCCCAAAATCTTCTCAGGAAACTTTAAAAAATATAAAAAATCTAAAATTCAAAATGGCGGCCTGAGGGGAATCCTCAAATTCATCCTTAGAAAAAACCTAAAATGCCCCAAAATCCCTCAAAATCACCCCAAAATCATCAATTTCACCCCAAAAATCTTTAATTTCACCCCAAAAAACCCCAAAATCGCCTCAAAAAACCCCAAAATCCCCTCAGGAAACTTTAAAAAATATAAAAAATCTAAAATTCCAAATGGCGGCCTGAGGGGGATCCCTGAATTTATCCCTAAAAACACCAAAATTGCCCCAAAATCATCGATTTCACCCCAAAAATCTTTAATTTCCCCCCCAAAAAACCCCAAAATCACCTCAAAAAACCCCAAAATCCCCTCAGAAAACTTTAAAAAATATAAAAAATCTAAAAATCAAAATGGCGGCCTGAGGGAAACCCGTGAATTTATCCATAAAAAAAACCAAAATTGCCCCAAAATCCCTCAAAATCGCCCCAAAATCATTGAATTCTTTTGAAAATCTTTAATTTCACCCCAAAAAACCCCAAAATCGCCTCAAAAAACCCCAAAATCCCCTCAGGAAACTTTAAAAAATATAAAAAATCTAAAATTCAAAATGGCGGCCTGAGGGAAACCCCTGAATTTATCCCTAAAAACACCAAAAATGGCCCAAAATCCCTCAAAATCACCCCAAAATCGTCGATTTCACCCCAAAAATCTTCAATTTCACCCCAAAAAACCCCAAAATCGCCTCAGAAAACTTTAAAAAATATAAAAAATATAAAATTCAAAATGGCGGCCTGAGGGGAATCCTCAAATTCATCCTTAAAAAAAACCTAAAAATACCCCAAAATCCCTCAAAATCGCCCCAAAATCATCGATTTCACCCCAAAAATCTTCAATTTCACCCCAAAAAACCCCAAAATCGCCTCAAAAAACCCCAAAATCCCCTCAGAAAACTTTAAAAAATATTAAAAATCTAAAATTCCAAATGGCGGCCTGAGGGGAATCCCTGAATTTATCCCTAAAAACACCAAAAATGCCCCAAAATCCCTCAAAATCGCCCCAAAATCATCGATTTCTACTGAAAATCTTCATTTTCACCTCAAAAAAGCTTCCAAAACCACAAAAATCTTCGAAAAAAAGCAAATTTTATTAAAAATACCTTAGAAATTCAAAATGGCGGCCTGAGGGGAAACTCCAAATTTATCCCTAAAAAACCTCAAAAAATCCCCAAATTACATCAAAAAACCCCAAAATCTTTCTCAAAACCACCCAAAAACCCCAAATTCACCCCAAAAAAACTTAATTTCACCCCCAAAAATCAAAATTTTATCGTAAAACCCCAAAAAGCCCAAATTTTACCTCAAAAACCCCAAATTTCACCCCAAAAAACCCAAATTTCACCCTAAAAATCCCCAAATTTCACCCCAAAAAACCCCAAAAACCCCAAATTTCACCTTAAAAAATCCCAAATTTCACCCCAAAAAACCCCCAAATTTCTCCTTAAAACCCCAAAATCCCCCAATTTCACCCCAAAATCCCCAAATTTCACCCAAAAATCCCCAAATTTCACCCCAAACACCCCCAAATTTCACCTTAAAACCCCAAAATCCCCCAATTTCACCTCAAAATCCCCCAATTTTACCTCAAAAACCCCTCAAAAAAACCTAATTTCACCCCAAAAAAACTCAAATTTCACCCAAAAAACCCCAAATTTCACCCAAAAAATGCCAATTTCACCCCAAAGAAACCACAAAAAACCCCAATTACAACCCAAAAAACCCCAAATTTCACCCCAAAAACCCCAAAATTTCACCTCAAAACCCCAAAATCCCCCAATTTCACCCCAAAATCCCCCAATTTTACCTCAAAAACCCCTCAAAAAAACCCAATTTCACCCCAAAAAAACTCAAATTTCACCTTAAAACCCCAAAAAACCAAAACCTCCGAATTTTACCCCAATTTCACCCACAAAAAAAACCCAAAATCCCCCAAATTTTACCTGAAAAAATCCCTCAAAAAAACTCAATTTCACCGCCAAAAAATCCCAATTTCACCCCAAAAACCCCAAATTTCACCCCAAAAACCCCAAATTTCACCCAAAAAACCCCAAAAAACTCAAATTTCACCTTAAAAAATCCCAAATTTCACCCAAAAAACCCCAAATTTCACCTCAAAACCCCAAAATCCCCCAATTTCACCCCAAAACCCCCAAATTTCACCCAAAAAACCCCAAATTTCACCTTAAAACCCCAAAATCCCCCAATTTCACCCCAAAATCCCCAAATTTCACCCCAAAAACCCCCAAATTTCACCTTAAAACCCCAAAACCCCCAAATTTCACCTCAAAATCCCCAAATTTCACCCCAAAAACCCCCAAATTTCACCTTAAAACCCCAAAAACCCCCAAATTTCACCTTAAAAAATCCCAAATTTCACCTTAAAACCCCAAAATCCCCCAATTTCACCCCAAAATCCCCCAATTTCACCCCAAAAACCCCAAATTTTGCCCAAAATCCCCAAATTTCACCCCAAAAACCCCAAATTTCACCCCAAAAAACCCCAAAATCCCCCAATTTCCCCTCAAAAACCCGTCCAAAAAACGCCAATTTCACCCCAAAGAAACCCCAAAAAACCCAAATTTCACCTTAAAAAATCCCAAATTTCACCCAAAAACCCCAAATTTCACCTTAAAACCCCAAAATCCCCCAATTTCACCCCAAAATCCCCAAATTTCACCCCAAAAAACCCAAATTTCACCCCAAAAAACCCAAATTTCACCCCAAAATCCCCCAATTTCACCCAAAAAACCCCAAAATCCCCCAATTTCACCCCAAAATCCCCCAATTTCACCCAAAAAACCCCAAAATCCCCCAATTTCACCCCAAAATCCCCCAATTTCACCCAAAAAACCCCAAAATCCCCCAATTTCACCCCAAAATCCCCCAATTTCACCCAAAAACCCCCAAATTTCACCCCAAAATCCCCAAATTTCACCCCAAAAAACCCCAAAATCCCCCAATTTCCCCTCAAAAACCCGTCCAAAAAATGCCAATTTCACCCCAAAGAAACCCCAAAAACCCCAAATTTCACCTTAAAAAATCCCAAATTTCACCTTAAAAAACCCCAAATTTCACCCCAAAATCCCCCAATTTCACCCCAAAAAACCCCAAAATCCCCCAATTTCACCCCAAAATCCCCCAATTTCACCCAAAACACCCCAAATTTCACCCCAAAAACCCCAAAACCCCCCGATTTTACCTCAAAAACCCGTCCAAAAAATGCCAATTTCACCCCAAAGAAACCCCAAAAAACCCAAATTTCACCCCAAAATCCCCAAATTTCACCCCAAAAACCCCAAATTTCGCCTCAAAACCCCAAAATCCCCCAATTTCACCCCAAAATCCCCAAATTTCACCCCAAAAGCCCCCAATTTCACCCCAAAATCCCCCAATTTCACCCCAAAAATCCCAAATTTCACCCAAAAAACCCCAAAACCCCCCGATTTTACCTCAAAATTCCTCTCTCCCTCTCCGCTCCCCTCACGGTTTCCCGCTCTTTCCTTGGCCCCGCCCAGCGCCGCCGTCACCTCGTTCGTGATTGGCCGAGGCGGCTGGGAGGTGCCGCCCCCTCCCGCCGGGGCCCCGCCCCCTCGCTGCTCGCTCTATTTGGGGGCGTTGCTGCAGCTCGGTCTCGCGAGAGTTTACGGCCGGCAATGCCTCAGCTTGCTCGGTGAGGGGGCGGGGTTATGCTAATGAGGGGGGCGGGGCTTGGCGGCGAGCGGCGCCTGAGGGGGGGGGGGGAGAAAATGGCGGGAAAGGCGCGGGGGGGGGGGGGGAATTGGGGATTTTGGGGTGAAATTTGGGGATTTTGGGCAAAATTTGAGGTAAAATTGGGATTTTTGGGTAAAATTTGGAGTTTTTGGGGTGAAATTTGAGGTAAAATTTGGGGTTTTTGGTCAAAATTTTGTTGTTTTGGGGTAAAATTTGAGGTAAATTTGGGGATTTTGGGCAAAATTTGAGGTAAAATTTTGGGGTTTTGGGTCGAAATTTGGGGATTTTGGGCAAAATTTGAGGTAAAATTTGGGATTTTGGGGCAAAATTTGGGGTTTTCAAGTGAAATTTGAGGTAAAATTTGGGGGTTTCGGGTAAAATTTTGGCGCTTTTGGGCAAAATTTGGGATTTTTGGGTAAAATTTGGGGTTTTTGGGGTAAAATTTGGGGATTTTGGGCAAAATTTGGGGGTTTTGGGGGAAAATTTGAGGTAAAATTTGGGAATTTGAGGCGAAATTTGCGGTTTTTGGGAAAAATTTGAGGTAAAATTTTGGGGTTTTGGGTAAAATTTTGGGGTTTTGGGGCGAAATTTGGGAGTTTTGGGTTAAAATTTGAGGTTTTTGGGGTAAAATTTGAGGTAAAATTTTGGGGTTTTGGGGCGAAATTTGGGGTTTTGGTTCAAAATTTGAGGTTTTTGGGTCAAAATTTGGGGTTTTTGGGTGAAATTTGGGAGATTTTGGGGAAAATTTGGTTGTTTTGGGGTAAAATTTGAGGTAAAATTGGGGTTTTTGGGATGAAATTTGGGGGTTTTGGGCAAAATTTGAGGTAAAATTTGGGGTTTTGGGTAAAATTTGGGGTTTTTTGGGATAAAATTTGGGAATTTTGGGGTAAAATTGGGGTTTTTGGGCAAAATTTGGGGGTTTTGGGGAGAAATTCGGGGTTTTGGGGATAAAATTTGAGGTTTTTGGGTTAAAATTTGGGGTTTTTGGGGGAAGTTTTGAGATTTTTGGGCAAAATTTGTGGTAAAATTTGGGATTTTTGGGTAAAATTTGGAGTTTTTGGGGTAAAATTTGATTTAAAATTTGGGATTTTGAGGCAAAATTTGGGGTTTTTGGGTGAAATTTGGGGTTTTGGGGTTAAATTTGGGGATTTTGGGTCAAAATTTGGGGGTTTTTGGGCAAAATTTGGGGTTTTTGGGCAAAATTTGAGGTAAAATTTGGGATTTTGGGGCAAAATTTGGGGATTTTGGGGAGGTTTGGGGGAAAATTTGAGATTTTGGGGGGAAATTTTGGGGATTTTGGGAGAAAATTTGGATTTTTTGGGGAGAAAATTTGAATTTTTTGGGGAAAATTTGAATTTTTTGGGGGAAAATTTGAATTTTTTGGGTGAAAATGGGGGAATTTTGGGAAAAGTTTGGATTTTGGGGGATTTTGGGGTGAAATTTTTGGTTTTTTTGGCGAATTTGGGGTTTTGGGGTTGGATTTTGGGGTTTTTTGGGGTTTTTTGCAGAGGAAGTTTCGATGATTTTGGAGCGGCTGCACCGAGCTCGGCGGCCCCCGGTGGAGATCGACATCAGCCCCCCCAGGAGGTGCCAAAATCGCCCAAATTCACCCCAAAATTCAGCCAGAAACCACCCAAAATCGGCCCAAAAATGGCACAAAAATCCACAGAAAAATCAGAGAAAAATTGACAAAAAATCGCACAAAAATCACCCAAAATTAACCCAAAAATCACCAAAAAATGGCCCAAAAATCATCCAAATTCACCCCAAAAATCGCCCAAAAATGGCCCAAAAATCACCCAAAAATCGCCCAAAAATCACCAAAAAATTGCCAAAAAGTTGCCCAAAAATGGCACAAAAATCCCCCAAAATTTACCCAAAAATCCCCCAAATTTAACCCAAAAATCACCAAAAAATGGCCCAAAAATCACCCAAAATTAACCCAAAAATGGCCCAAAAATCACCCAAAATTAACCCAAAAATCACCAAAAAATGACCCAAATTCTCCCCAAAAATCAGCCAAAAATCATCCAAAAATTGCCAAAAAATGGCCCAAAAATGGCCTCAAAAATCACCCAAAATCAGCCCAAAAATCACCCAAATTCACCTCAAATTCACCCCAAAATTCAGCCAGAAACCTCCCAAAATGAGCCCAAAAATGGCACAAAAATCCACAGAAAAATCAGAGAAAAATTGACAAAAAATCGCACAAAAATCACCAAAATTTAACCCAAAAATGACCCAAAAATGGCCCAAAAATTGCCCAAAAATGGCACAAAAATCATCCAAATTCACCCCAAAAATCACCAAAAAATGGCCCAAAAATCACCCAAAAATCACCCAAAAGTGGCCCAAAAATCACCCAAAAATCACCAAAAAATGGCCCAAAAATCCCCCAAAAATTGCCCAAAAATGGCACAAAAATCACCCAAATTCACCCCAAAAATCACCAAAAAATGGCCCAAAAATCCCCCAAAAATTGCCCAAAAATGGCACAAAAATCACCCAAATTTAACCCAAAAATCACCAAAAAATGGCACAAAAATGGCACAAAAATCACCCAAAAATCACCAAAAAATGACCCAAAATCACCCAAAAATCACCCAAAAATTGCCAAAAAATGACCAAAAAATGGCCCAAAAATCACCCAAAATCAACCCAAAAATCACCCAAAAATAGCCAAACATTGCCAAAAAATCGCCCAAAAATCACCCAAAAATCATCCAAAAATGGCACAAAAATCATCCAAAATCAGCCCAAAAATCACCAAAAAATGGCACAAAAATCAGCCCAAAATTCACCCAAAAATCACCAAAAAATGGCCCAAATTCACCCCAAAAATCATCCAAAAATTGCCAAAAAATCACCAAAAAATGGCCCAAAAATCACCCAAAAATCACCAAAAAATCACCCAAAAATGGCACAAAAATCACCCAAAAATTGCCAAAAAATGACCCAAATTCACCCCAAAAATCAGCCAAAATTAACCCAAAAATCACCCAAAAATCATCAAAAAATCACCCAAAAATTCACCCAAAAATGAACCAAAAATTACCCAAAATCAGCCCAAAAATCACCCAAAAATCATCAAAAAATCACCCAAAAATCCCCCAAATTTAACCCAAAAATCATCCAAAAATCACCCAAAAATTGCCAAAAAATCACCAAAAAATGGCCCAAAAATCACCCAAAATTAACCCAAAAATTACCTAAAAATGACCCAAATTCACCCCAAAAATCACCCAAAATCAGCCCAAAAATGGCACAAAAATCACCCAAAATTAGCCCAAAAATCACCAAAAAATGGCCCAAAAATCACCCAAAAATCCCCCAAATTTAACCCAAAAATCACCAAAAAATGGCCCAAAAATGGCCCAAAAATCACCCAAATTCACCCCAAAAATCACCCAAAAATTGCCCAAAAATGGCCCAAAAATCCCCCAAAAATCACCCAAATTCACCCCAAAAATCACCAAAAAATGGCCCAAAAATCCCCCAAAAATTGCCCAAAAATGGCCCAAAAATCACCCAAATTTAACCCAAAAATCACCAAAAAATGGCACAAAAATGGCCCAAAAATCACCAAAAAATCACCAAAAAATGACCCAAAATCACCCAAAAATCAACCAAAATTAACCCAAAAATTACCTAAATATGACCCAAATTCACCCCAAAAATCAGCCAAAAATCAGCCAAAAATCACCCAAAAATGAACCAAAAATCACCGAAATTCACCCCAAAAATGGCCCAAAAATCACCCCAAAATCAGCCAAAAATGCCTCAAATTCACCCCAAAAATCACCCAAAATTCACCCAAAAATCACCCAAAAATTACCTAAAAATGACCCAAATTCACCCCAAAAATCATCCAAAATCAGCCCAAAAATTGCCAAAAAATGGCACAAAAATGGCCCAAAAATCACCCAAAATTAACCCAAAAATCACCAAAAAATGGCCCAAAAATCACCCAAAAATCAGCCAAAAATGACCAAAAAATGGCCCAAAAATCACCCCAAATTCTCCCCAAAAATCATCCAAAATCAGCCCAAAAATCACCAAAAAATGGCACAAAAATGGCCCAAAAATCACCCAAAATTAACCCAAAAATCACCAAAAAATTGCCAAAAAGTTGCCCAAAAATGGCACAAAAATCACCCAAAAATTGCCCAAAAAATGGCACAAAAATCACCCAAAATTCACCCAAAAATCACCAAAAAATCACCCAAAACTCAGCCAAAAATTGTCAAAAAATGGCACAAAAGTGGCCCAAAAATCACCCAAAATTAACCCAAAATTCACCCAAAAATGGCCAAAAAAAACCCCAAAACCACCCAAAAATGACTCAAATTTACCCCAAAAATCACCCAAAATTTTTCCCCATTTTTTCCCCATTTTTTCCTGTTTTTTTCCCCAATTTTTCCCAAATTTATCCCCTTTTTTTTCCAAATTTTTTCTCAATTTTTCCCCAATTTTTCCAAATTTTTCCCCAATTTTTCCCCATTTTTTCCCAATTTTTCCCCATTTTTTCCCCAATTTTTCCCCAATTTTTCCCCATTTTTTCCCAATTTTTCCCCATTTTTTCCTGTTTTTTTCCCCATTTTTTCCCCAATTTTACCCCAATTTTTCCCCAATTTTTTCCCCATTTTTTCCCCCATTTTTTCCCAATTTTCCCCAATTTTTCCCTTATTTTTTCCCCAATTTTCCCCCATTTTTTCCCTATTTTTCCCCCATTTTTTGAGGTTTTTTCCCCAATTTTTCCCCAATTTTTCCCAATTTTTTCCCCATTTTTCCCCCAATTTTTCCCCCAATTTTTCCCCAATTTTCCCCCATTTTTTCCCCCATTTTTTCCCAATTTCCCCCTTTCTCACCCCATTTTTCCAGCTCCCTGCTGCTCCCCGATTCCCGCTCTCTCATGGCTCAGCTTTTACCCCAATTTTCCCCCAATTTTCCCCAATTTTTTCCCCAATTTTCCCCAATTTTTCCCCATTTTTTCCAAATTTTTTCCCAATTTTTTCTCAATTTTTTCTCAATTTTTCCCCATTTTTTCCCCAATTTTTCCCCAATTTTCCCCATTTTTTCCCCATTTTATCCCAATTTTTCCCAATTTTTTCTCAATTTTTTCTCAATTTTTTCCCCAATTTTTCTCCAATTTTTCTCCATTTTTTCCCAAATTTTCCCAATTTTTCCCCATTTTTTCCCCAATTTATCCCCATTTTTTCCCCATTTTTTCCCCATTTTTCCCCCATTTTTTCCCCAATTTTTCCCCAATTTTTCCCCATTTTTTCCCCATTTTTTCCCCATTTTTTTCCCCAATTTTTCCCCAATTTTCCCCCAATTTTTCCCCATTTTTTCCCCATTTTTTCCCCAATTTTATCTCAATTTTTCCCCAATTTTTCCCCATTTTTTCTCCATTTTTTCCCAAATTTTCCCAATTTATCCCCAATTTTTTCCCTATTTTTTCCCCAATTTTTTCCCAATTTTTTCTCAATTTTTTCTCAATCTTTTCCCAAATTTTTCCCCAATTTTTCCCCAATTTTTCCCCAATTTTTCCCCAATTTTTTCCCATTTTTTCCCCAATTTTTCCCCAATTTTTCCCCAATTTTTTCCCAATTTTTTCTCAATTTTTTCTCAATTTTTTCCCCAATTTTTCCCCAATTTTTCCCCATGTTTTCCCAATTTTTTCCTAAATTTTTCCCCATTTTTTCCCCAATTTTCCCCCAATTTTTCCTGAATTTTATCCCAATTTTTCCCCAATTTTCCCCCAATTTTCCCCCATTTTTTCCCCATTTTCCCCCAATTTTTCCCCAATTTTCCCCATTTTTTTCCCCAATTTTTCCCCAATTTTTTCCCAATTTTTCCCCAATTTTTCCCCATTTTTTCCCCATTTTTTCCCCAATTTTTCCCCAATTTTTCCCCAATTTTTTCCCCATTTTATCCCAATTTTTCCCAATTTTTTCTCAATTTTTTCTCAATTTTTTCCCCAATTTTTCTCCAATTTTTCCCCAATTTTTTCCCAAATTTTCCCAATTTTTCCCCATTTTTTCCCCATTTTTTCCCCAATTTTTTCTCCATTTTTTCCCATTTTTTCCCCAATTTTTTTCCAATTTTTCCCCAATTTTTCCCATTTTTCCCCCATTTTTTGAGGTTTTTTCTCCAATTTTCCCCCATTTTTTCCCCAATTTTTCCCCATTTTTCCCCCATTTTTCCCCATTTTTCCCCAATTTTTCCCCATTTTTTCCCCAATTTTTCCCCATTTTTTCCCCAATTTTTCCCCATTTTTTCCCCAATTTTTCCCCAATTTTCCCCAATTTTTCCCCAATTTTTCCCCAATTTTTCCCCAATTTTTCCCCAATTTTTTCCCCAATTTTTCCCATTTTTTCCCCAATTTTTCCCCATTTTTTCCCCAATTTTTCCCCATTTTTTCCCCAATTTTTCCCCAATTTTCCCCAATTTTTCCCCAATTTTTCCCCAATTTTTCCCCAATTTTTCCCCAATTTTTTCCCCATTTTTTCCCCAATTTTTCCCCAATTTTTCCCTAATTTTACCCCAATTTTTCCCCAATTTTTCCCAATTTTTCCCAATTTTTCCCCAATTTTTCCCAATTTTTCCCCATTTTTTTCCCATTTTTTCCCCATTTTTTTCCC